>NC_033801.1:101674774-101717494 GCF_001876935.1 Asparagus officinalis | reverse complement strand
CCGAGCCACCAAGGTGGCCGGCCGAGCCACCTCTTGGTGGCTCGGCATGAGCCGAGCCACCTTGAGGTGGCCGGCCACCTTGAGCTGGCCACACGTGCACACGGGCACGGGCACAGTGACGAGAGCCTATAAATAGGCCAAGGGGTTCTTCATTTCAAAAGGTTGGAAATTTTGGAGAGAGGCGAAGCCCTGCTGGATTGGAGACTCGGAACTTACCACCAATAGGTGGCTCGGTGGCCGCCGAGCCACCTGTGGCCGGCCACACTGTGCCCAAGGCACAGTGAGGGTAGCCTATAAATAGGCCACCCCCTTGTTCATTTGAGAAGGTTGGAAATTTTGGAGAGAGGCGAAGCCCTGCTGGATTGGAGACTCGGAACTTAAAAAAGATTGAAACTTTGGGACTTCGGGGACTCACTCCTTCAGATCTGGTGCTCGGCGATCATCAACGTCAAATAAGGCAGGTGTTCGAGAGGATCAGATCTCAGATCTACGCAGGCATACTCCGGACCTAAGCTTGGTCTTAGATCCCGAGACTTGGACGATTGTTTCCTTGGTGAAACAATCCTCCCCGGCTATTATTTCCTTTGTGATCCTTGGTGAAATAATACCCGTTGTACTGCGTAGATCCGACCGGATCTAGATCGCGCGGTGGTCCACGGATTAACCCCGGCGTTGGCAAAGAACCCACACAAGCAAGCAACCGCAAAACAGGAGCTTGCGATTTGTTCACAAGAAAATTTGTAATCTTTGTTTATTTTTATTTGATTTTCGTTGTAACCGGATCTTATAAAAAGACCGGATCTTTTGTAACTCAAAAAGTTGTAACTCAAGATGACAATGGAATCAATAACAAAGAAAGCAACGAATTTCCCCGCGAACAGCTACAGATTAATGGTAAGTATTGTGAAATTTTATGTGATAGGAGCAATCACATAAGCATGCAAAATTATTAAAAAAAATTGCATGAAAATCCCTTATAAAAATTTCTAACTTTACTCAAAAAAAAAGTTATAGTATAAAATGTTCAAAAATATTATCATTTATTCTTTTTGTTTCATATTTCGGTTGAGTCGAGATTAATCTTTCTCTACCTTTATCTTTTTCCTAGGCAATTCTAGAGTAGCATCTTCATCATCTACGTCGATTGTGATATCAGACTAGAGTTGGATTTCTTGTGCTATTATATTTACTTCGCCTTATTCATATTATGTCTCGTCATCTAACTTCACCGGGAATTTGAATGTCTTTCTGATAATCAACACAAACTTCAAGAAATATGCACTCTAATTATTTTTCTTTTTCACTGAGAACAAAGGTTAATTTCATATATATGAAAATTTTTATGATTTTCTAATTTATTGCTTGAATAGAGTTAGGAATTACCTCTTCTTTCTCTACAATGAATTGTTTTTTCGTGCATTCAATAAGAGTTCCTACTGCATCAAATAGTGTTACTTTTGTATTATTTGTGCCATTTTTCACGAGAATCTTAAGTACATACATGTAGTTTTCATTGTTAATTTCTATATATGTTAATATTGTATCTTTATACACTGCTAGAAATACGATTATTACCGACGGATATATAGCAACGAACATTTTCGTTGCTATAAGTTGACATATAGCGACGGAAATGTCTGTCGCTATATATCCGTTGGTAATGTTATTATACTGACGGATAAGTTAGTAATGGCGACGGAAATTTTCCGTCGCCATTACTTTCTCGACAGACAATTTCCGTCGGTAAAAATCCGACGTTAATAACACTTTTAGCGACGAACATTCCGTCGATAAAAGTAAAAAATGGGAAAAAATTTAGGGCGCGGGATTGCCCAAAAATTTTGGGCAGGCCCGCGCCCTGAACCCCAAATCCCCCCTTTCTCTTTCTCCCCCGTCATTCCCCTCCCCCCTCTCCCCAAACCCCAACCCCCCTCTCTCTCGTCTCTCTCCTCTCGGACCGTCCAAAAGCCCGCCGCCCTCGACCTCCCTGACGCCCACCACTGCCGCCGTCGCCGCTCCACACCACCGCCGCCCTCTCTATCTCTCAAGGTACCACTCTCCCCCCCTCAATCTCTCCTTTTCTCTCTTCCCTTTATCTCTCTTCCTCCTCTCTCGTCGGCGACGCCGGCGACCAGCCGACCAACGCGTCGCTCCGCGTCGGTCGACGAGAGAGAGGCAGAGAGAATGAGAGATGTTGAGGAGGAGAAAGAGAGATTTATTTTTTTTAATTTATTAATTATATTTTAAATTATAATTAGAGTTTAATTTTTGCAAAATAAATAAATTGTGAAAAAAAACCCAAACCATAATAAAAAACCAAACCCTAATAATAAAAATTTAGTGTGCGTTATGGTTAGGCGAGGGTTAGGATCACGGTTAGGAGAGGGTGAGGGTTAGGCGATGGTTATAGTTAGGGTTAGGGTTAGGATTAGGGTTAGGGAGGGTGGGGTGGGGGTAAGGGTGAGGAGGTGAGGGTGAGGGTGAGGGTTAGGGTTAGGTGAGGGCGGGGGCGGGGTGATGGTGAGTGTGAGGTTGAGGGTTAGGGTTAGGTGAGGGGGGTGCGGGGAAGTCGCAGCGGATTGATGCGCTGGTGGCTTGTTTGAGATATATATGTGTGAGTCATTTATTTTAATATTTATCATTATTAGTTATTAGTTTATTATCATGTTTAATACACTGATTTGTATCTATTTTTTCTTTATATGCTGAAGTGATTTTTTTCTTGACGATAATATTTTTGCCTGGACTTACTGCTTCACGCAAATCAATTTATCGTTCAAGAGATGACGGTTTAAGGTGAAGAAAAGATATTTTGTTTAAATAACAGAAGATTGGGAGCGATTCTGGCATCTTGACGAGCGTGTGGATGGAATAGATTTTTTTGTACTTTGCGATTACCGGGACACGGCTGAAATTCAGGTATTATCGAAGTATATATTTTTAATTAAGAGTTTGAATTTCTATATTGTTTTGATTTGACATTGTTTTGCAGGCTCAAGCTGAAATAACAAGGAGGAACCGCAAAGCGCCCTGCAGTTACGAGCATCACGGAGGCTCCAGGTCCTTCAACCAGCATTTCATCAATTGGAGCTTGAGGTATATAATATATTAGCTTTTAAGTTGTCAAGTTGAGTATAATTTATGTGTTATGAGTTAATGATATATTTGAATAAAATAGGGAAGGGGAGATCTCGGGCATTTTGCAGATCGTATTTTGACTTCTTGGAGCCCGAATTACGCCAATGAAGAGAAAAAAGCAAATAATAAGGATCTGGTTGTAAGTAACAGTTCATTTATATATTCAATTTCATAACAATGCATCATTAGTAAGTCGACTTGCCTGGGTTGTTTTGATATATCACAGGAGAAATTACATGCCAAGGTACAGGAGCAAATGTCTCAGTCTCAGGTCGGTTCTAACACTCATGTCTGGCTAAGTAGAGAATAGGAGGACTCCATCATCGAGACGGTCATTGGACCGAGTAGGAAGAACAAATACCGGTGGAGAGGATCCAAGCAGAGGCCGCACGAGTCTAGTAGCACCTACGAGTCTATAGCACAACCAGGAACATCAGGAAGCAATTCATATCAAGACTCGATGGAGCAGCGGTTGAAAGCGATTGAAGATTGGCAGTCGCAGCAAACAACATATCGGCGGATTGAGGAGGAAGAACGGAGGCGCCGGGAGCAGAGAGAATTAGAGTTCACACAATTCATGTCGACTCTGCCTCGGGAGGCTCAGGAGGCATATAGGAGACGGTTTATGTCGGATCAGATAATATATATACTTTACTTTTTTTAATTAAATGAATTAAATATATAATTCTTACTTAGTTATGTGTGTGTGGAGTGTGGTTGGTTGGTTGGTGGGTGGGTGGGGGCTTTGGTCGTGATTGAGGAGGGGGAGTGGGGATTTGGTTGTGGTGGTGGTTGAGGGGGAGTGTGGTTGGTTGGTGGGTGGGGTTGGGGGATTTGTGTTGTTGTTGTGGTGTTGTGTTGTGTAGTGTTGTGTTATAATGTGGTGTTGTGTTTGTTATGTTGTGTTGTTGTGTTATGGTGTTTTGGTGTTGTGTTGTGGTGTTGGGGGAATTATATTTATATTTACACACTCTTATTAACGGTTACACAACCTTGTTAACATTTGATTTATATTTGTAGGTTGGGACTTCTTCACAAGGTGCAGCCGGGGGTAGTCATAATGCAGCTGGTGTTGAGGATGATGATGATGATCAGGAGGATTGATTGTAAGTAATTTAACTTTGAAAAAAAAATTCTTGTGTTGTATAAACAATATTTATTATGTACATGTCGGGAAACTTTTATTTGTTTTTATTGAAATATATGTGTGATATATGCGTGTGATTGAATATTATACTGCTGATTGAACATGGTTTTTAAAATTATTATCGATATTGTACAGGGTTTTTTTAATTTTCAAAATATTTTTTTTTAAAAATAGTGGTTATTAGCGACAGATTTTCCGTCGCTAAATACATATTTAGCAACGGAAAACGGACACGAGGAATAATAAAAATAATAAAAACAACTTTTAGCGACGGATATTCCGTCCCTAATAACATTTTTAGCGACGGATTTTTATATATTTAGCAACGGAAAACGGATACGAAAAAAGAATTTTAATAATAAATACAACCTTTAGCGAAGGAATTTACGTCGCTAAAAGCTATATTAGCGACGGAATTTCCGCCGCTAATACTTTTTTTAATTTTTTTTTACAAAATATGACGACGAAAAAACCGTCGCTAATATCTCGTCGCTGAAAATTAGCGACGAAAATTCCGTCGCTAAAGATGCAATTAGGGACCCTCAATGTAGGGATAGTTTTTAGCGACGAAATTTGTTTTTTCCGTCGCTAAAAGTTATAGGGACGGAATTTAGACCTTTAGCGACAAAAATGTCTGTCACTAAAAGGTGTAAATCCAGTAATGATATGTTCATGTCATAAAAAAGTTATATTAGTTAACTTTGGTACTGAGTCATTGGTGATTCTATAGCATTTATCATTCAAACACTCTTTATTACTGGTGACTCTAGTATAATTTTATATGACAAAATCATTCACATAAGCATATTAAAATGTTTGCATCAAAATCCTTTCTGAAGATTCCTAATTTTACTAAAAAATTTAAGTTCTACTATAAAATATTCAAAAATTATTATCAATTGTTCATTTTTTATATTTAATTAAGCCGAAATCAATCATTCTCCACTTTATATTTTTCTTGGGTAATTCTACAATAGTGTCTTCATCTACTATATCATTTGTGATATCAAGTTGATATATAATAAAGAGCAAAAGACAAGACAAGAGTCTAGGAATATATTAGGATATACTTGATCAATCAAGTTATATTATTACTCATAATTGATATTATCAGAGATAAAATATGTTGATAATTTGAACTATAAAACAGACTGTAAGAGCCCTCTAACATAATTTTTTTAATGCAAAGAATCCTCAAGATTAATTTTGAAAATCTCTTGGGGTCAGGAATAAACAACTAACAAGTTTGCAGTGAAAGCTAGGAGAATGCAGTATATTTTTACGTATTATTAATCTTTACTTAATTTGTTTATAATAATAGGATCTCATTATTAACTAACTATGAGGCCTAGTACATTATTTTTTATTAGACGTTCAAGGCAGGCAAAGGACCCATGTGAGTCCTCATCACAATGAATGTTATATAATTTAAGTACAAAGGAAAAAAAAGGAGGATTGATCAGTGATGTAGTTGGTGAGGGGGAAACTCCAACAAGTTAATTTGGGTATGTGGATATATTATAGATGGAGATGAAGAAGTGTGGTTTTGAAAACAGTGAGTGTGTGGGGTAATTAATATGGTTTTTTTGTATGGTTTTCTTCATTCATTTTCAAGATATATGTAGTCATGTGGATATATATAGATATAACATCACTATTTTCTTTTGGCTTTGTGGAAGAGTTTGGGTGGAAAAAATAAATTATCTATCCGGTTAAAGTAGGATCATATAAGTTAAGCTCATGCATGATTTTTTTTACCAACACTGATATGTAAGTATTACAATTGGCATTAAGATCTAAAATACGTATGAGATTCTCTTTGACTTTTATACAAATAATATCTTTTAAATAATAAAAGTATAATTAAACTTTGTGATCTAAAAAATATCAAATATACAATATAATTAATTGCCTTCATCCTCTTCTCCCCTTCATCCTCCTCTTCTCCCCTCTCTCACACCCTCTCTGCTTTCCTCACCAAAATCATTCATCTCCCATTTCTCTTCCCAAAATTATCTCCCCCCCACCTTTCTGCCCCCCCCCCTTCCCCTCCACCATATGCTTCATCCTCTTATTCTCCCATTTTCTTACTCTCTCTCCCCTTTCCTCCTTCCTAAAATCCTCACCTTCACCCCCTCATCACCCTCCTTCTCAGCTCAAGTTCCTTTCCTTAGCCTCATTCTATTCTCTCATCTTAGCCTGCTCCTCTACTTTCCTCTCCTTTCTTCTTGCCCTTCGAATGCTAACTAAAGGTAAAGAAGAGAGTGGAGGAAAGAAGGAGAAAAGTAAAAGAGGAAAGTGAGGGGAGTGAGGAGAGGGAGATTGAGAAGAAGGAGAGAATTGAATTTTTATATAAATATTTTAATTCGGAGGATAAATCTATAAGTGCTCGAGATATGAGAGATATATATGTAAAAATCCATAAATTTCCTGTACAAATTAATGGTCTGTTTGGATGGAGGGTAGAGAAGGAAAGGGGAAGGAAATTTTTAGTTTACATTTGTTTGGGAGTTCCATTTAGAATGATAGAAAAGGAGAAATGAGGAGGAAAACTGAACTAAATTTTACCCTTCAAATTGAGGGTAAAGAAGGGAAAGGAAAGAAAGCTTAGTTATCTCCCAAACACACCATAAAATTGTTTGGTAATCAAAGTGATTTTATTGTAGTGTTTTTGTAGAAAAACACCACGCCATGGTGTTTTTTTTCAAACATGTTTTGAAAACACAATTTATAATTATTATTTATATAGCGACGGCTGCGGGCGCGGCGGGCGGCTTGACCGCGCCGATGGGTGGCAGGCGGGATGACGACCGTCGGCGCGGTAATCTGGGGCGGCGACGACCGTGCGGGGTGGCGGGCGTGGGCCGGAGCGACGACGGCGGAATCGGTGGTCGGCTGCTTGCGGGCGGATGACGGTCCGGTGGCGCCTGGCGAACGATGGCGGCGGGCGAGCGGCGGACGACGGGCCGACGGGCGGCGGACCTGACGGCGACGGTGGCTTAGATGAAAAAACGAAATCTCAAAACACATTTTTTGTGTTTTGAGAAAAGTGTTTATTTTTTGGGCTTTGTAAAGGTCCAAGTCAAAAAACGCCCCGGATGCCAAACGCGTATTATTATTATTTTTGTAAATAAAACAGAAACAGCAAAAACGCAACGAGTTGCAAAATGTTCCTTGAGCTACCTGTTTGGTTCATTGTTTTTGAGGGAAATGCCTTCTTGAAAGCTTGCCAAAAGTATCACTTTTTGACAGACTTTCAGTCAAAATCTTCTTTTTTAAAGACGATTTTGGCTGAAAGTCTGCCAAAAGTGATAATTTTGACACTTTTGTCAGGCTTTCAAGAGAGTCTTTCAAGGAACCAAACACCCCTAAAAGATGTAACTTTTTAGATTTTATTAGTCAGTCGGTGTGATTTTCTAGGCTAAAAGTGGTATTTCAGTCTCCCAAAATCTAACAAAACAGGGACCGGTGTCACTGGACTATTCCAGAATAAACTCAGACCTTCCACCATTTCCCATCGAAGGAGAGACTCTAGAGAGAGAAATCGAAGGGAGGCGGAGATTCTAGAGGGAGAAAAGAGAGAGAGGAGAGAGAATGGCTTCATCGTCGTCGATGTACAGCTACTGCTACTACGGGTGGAAGAGCTTCAACGACGACGAGGATCGGCCAGAGAAGCCTCGGAGGTTCGGCGTCACCGAGATGCGGAGCCCTAGCTACAGCCTCTTTTCCCAAAATACCCTCCAGGTCCCGATCTAATTACCAAAAGCTATCAATTTCTCTAGTTTTCAGCTGATGGCGTTGATCATGGCTGGAAATGACTTTTTTGCCCGTGTCCCTAATTTGCCTGTCGATGGTGTATTCACTGTGATTTATCTGAACTTCATAGTTTCATTTATTACTGGAAAAGGATATTTCAGTTTTGAGAAGTATATATGGCTAGGGACCTGATCAGGGATTGGGTTTTGAAACTTTTGTGCCTGCCAGCTGATTCGGAAATCTTTAATTGACCTTAATAATGGATATAGTGACACATTTTTATCACCATTGGGTGCAGGATATTTTCGAATCGATGGGACAGTTCGTCGACGGGTTGAAGTTCTCTGGCGGCTCGCACAGTTTGATGCCGAAGGCTTTCATCAAAGAGGTAATTGATTTGGCTCACCAGCATGATGTATGTGTTAGTACTGGTGACTGGGAAGAGCATATACTTCGCCAAGGGCCTTCTTCTTTCAATAAGTATGTTGAGGTCAGTTGAGTGTTGCTAAATCAATCAATCCTTCTCTATTTAGACAGGTGGGAGGTGTCTTATATGTTTGAGATTTTCACAGGACTGTAAACAACTAGGTTTCGATACCGTTGAGCTAAACGCTGGATCGCTTAAAGTCCCTGAGGAGACCCTGCTAAGGTTGATTCGCCTCATAAAGAGTGGTGGCCTAAAGGTGAGGCCTCAGTTTGCGGTAAAGTTTGATACAGCTGATATGCCCGTTTCCGGTGATAGAGCATTTGGGGCTTATATAGCTCCAGTCCAACAAAATTCAGGTAATAAATTAAGCCTTTCCCTCTTCTCGCTCAGGTCCCTGTCTTTCATATTTGTACAGTTTTATGTAGGTGATATGAATAATTATTCATCAATAGGGAAATGATATTGGAGCAGACTCAAAACTAGAAATAGCTGATTATTGGGAAAGAGGAAAGAGATAGAGTAGGATGTTCTTTTATCTCTAAAGTGAACTAGATATTTTATCAATTTTTGGGTAAATGTGTATTTCTAGCTGTAATGTTCAAAACTTAGTCATATACAGCCTACTACTTCTTTTACCTAATTTCAGTTTCTTGCTCTTGTTAGTATGTACTTATAGAAGGGAGGTCCTGATACCTGTTTTCTGTTTTCTGTTTGCTGGTGTCCTTGTCATGATGTTCTGTATGTTTCTGGGGTCATAAGATTTCTCTTGTTGTTACTTATGAGAAATATGCAATATCTGTTTTCTGAGAGAGATCTCTGTGCAAGCTTTGACCCATAACTTATGCATGAAGGGTGTTAAATTTAGCTGACTTTGAAAAAGATAATTTGCATGGTTATGAGCACAGTCTGGCATACAAAGACTTCTTAACTTCTCACTTAACTGGCCTTTTGGATTTTTTAATAGGAAAATGTGCTTTAAAAAATCTTATGACTTATTCCATTTCTTTTGCACTAGGAATTTTTCGTCAATCTTTTTGAGCTAGTAACTATATGTACTTCCTGATCATTTGGAATGTCGAATTTCTTGATGTGCTACACGCTCTTAGACCTCATGATTGCTAATTAATATAAAAAACACCATATATCACTATTTGTATCAGTCTGATGCTACATATAGGACTCAGCTTTATTGTATGAAGGTTTCAACTACAATTAAAACGCAACTGATACGGCTGATTTCCCATGAAAGTATCCACACACCAATCACATTATGCACATGTATCATCACCATTGGCATCAGTGTGATGCTTTTATGTATAGGACTCAGCTTTATAAAAGGCAATTGATACTGCTGATTGCTTGTGAAAAGCATACACACACCAATATGATCGTGCACATATATTACCCCTTGCATCAGTGTGAACTTTTACATATAGGAGGCAGCTGTATTGTATGAAAGTTTTCAGCTATTCAAATTAAAATGCAACTGGTACGGCTGATTCCTCGTGAAAAGCATCCAACATCAGTATCGTTATGCACATTTGTAGGATGCAAATATAGGTCAGATATTTGTTTGCAATTATTTTGAACCATAATAGATTTGAAGGTTATAATTTTCTATTTTGAACCATAATATATTTGAAATTAAAATGCAACTGGTACGGCTGATTGCTCGTGAAAAGCATCCAACATCAGTATCCTTATGCACATTTGTAGGATGCAAATATAGGTCAGATATTTGTTTGCAATTATTTTGAACCATAATAGATTTGAAGGTTATAATTTTCTATTTTGAGCCATAATAGATTTGAAATATTTATCGTGCTGATAAACTGTGATTGCATTCTTTCCTTTTAATGCTTTGCAGAGTTTATAGAAGATGTGAACTTGCTGATCAGAAGGGCTGAGCGATGCTTGGAAGCTGGGGCAGACATGATCATGATCGATGCTGATGATGTATGCAAGTATGCTGATTCTCTCCGTACGGACATAATTGCAAAGATTGTAGGCCGTTTGGGACTTGAGAAGATCATGTTTGAAGCTTCCAATTCGAAGACCTCTGAATGGTTTGTAAGACGCTATGGACCTAAGGTAAACTGATGTTCATCTTTATTTATTCTCCTATGTTACTCTACCAATGGTTTATATGTTCCTAGGAAAAAGTTCTTACCTCCAGCCCTAAGTCATATTTGGAATTCTAATCTGGTTCTTGTCATATGTGATCCACTTGGAGATAACTAAATTTGTCAGGGATATCAAAATTTTTAGACCTAATCAAGCATGGGCTTTTTTGTTACGGAAATATGTCATTCTCATCTTTCATTACTGACATATGATACATCTACTAGAAAATAGAAATAGTTGTTTACTTACTAGTAATTAGGTTGCTAGCATCACTATCAAATTATCACCCCTTGAGCTTATCCCATCCTAAATTAGTTCTGTATTTGGATTCATCTGCACATGTGGGTGCATTTGGAGTGTGCTTGGACTCTGGGATTAGCTGCTTGCACCGACACTGAACTGCGAGAGCTCTTTGCTAGGGTATTTTCAAATATAGTTGTAGACAGGAAGAGACAAATGGTTGTATTACCAAACGCTAATCTCCCCTAACTGCGATTAGGAGAGTCGATACATAAGTGGTGTGGATGGATAAAGAATCCATATATCCAAATAATCAATAGCTAACAATAACTAATAACATCTGACACTCCCTTCATGTAGCTAACTAATAAAAGGTAGATGAAAGAGGTTTGGTAAAGATACCTGAAAGTTGCTCTAATATTGATGTACATGGTGTACGAAGCTATATGCATGAACCCAAGCACTGTCTTTTTTTAATCCACATTATCTTAGAATTTGTGGCTTCCATGGCTATGGGTTCTGCTTCTGCACTAGATCGTGATGCTACGTTCTTCTTACTTCTCCAAGTGACTATATTACCATGCAAATAAGTGCAATATTGAAATTTCGAATTTATATCTGCTTTATCTCCTGCATAGCCTGCATCTGAGTAGGCTTCCATGCCTATATGTTCTTTTTCCTGAATAATAACTCTTTTCCCATTGCATTCTTGACATAGGCTAACAAATGCATTTCCTTTGGCTTATGCGTGAATGAACTCACTAGCCTATAACAAAGAAGTACCTTGTCTGGTTACATTAAGGTAAATGAACCCAGTCTGCCTTACGTATCTTTTAGTATCCTCAAACATCCTACCATCTTTTCTCACTGCCAATCTCTCACAATAGGTCTAAGGCATATGTTCTTTAAGAAATAAGCACTCCATGCTTGCCTGTGAGTTATGTTACCTGGGTACTTCTAATCTGAAGCCTTGCTTGCAGCTGACTCGTATTTGTACCTGTACCCAAACACCTTGGACACTCCTTAGTCCTTGCATAAATGCATGCATTTATGTGAGCATGTATTCAATTATATAATACATGTTTTATTTAATATACTTGTGCATTTTTTGGACATACATCTTACACTTCACACCCACTTCTTGAAACTCGTTGGACATAGGTCAGGTTTCGAATTGTGATTTTGAAGTGTCTTTTGGATGTCTAATTTAAAAACTAGCAATTTTCCAATTTATAATCCACATAATAAAAGAAACATAAAACTATTGTAGGACTTCTAATTCTCATATAGATATTAATTTCAATAAATAATATATGTGTACATAAATATTTATATAGTGTACCTGTACGCTACCTTTTACAAATTTGTGGTGCCGCACACCCATACCTGTTCCGGCATCCGTACCCGAACCTGTACCCATGCAACATAGGCTGTGAGCAATTTCAATCCAAAGGATATGTCTTGGTGTTCTCATGTTCTTGGTTACACGATGCCTGCTATGCTCTTTCGTGTTCTCTATACCTTTCACGCTGTGTTCAGATACAATATTTCATCCACATACACTGCCACGATAATTATCCCTGTGTAACAACATCGAATAAACATAGGATCATCTGAATAACACTGATGAACTCCAAAAACATCAAGCATTTGAACATTGTCAAATGGTGCATGAGGACTTTGCTCAAGGCCATATAGTCTTTCTTAGTTTGCTTATTACATTCTCCCCAAGAGCAACAAATCCAGGTGGTTGCTCCATGTATACCTCGTCAGTCAAGTCACATTAGAATGCATTTTTGACATCAAGTTGGAAGATTGGTCACTCCTCGACAGCGATAGAGAAGAGTGCATATCGAATTTAGGCATAAAACTAGCAAGAAGTCTCAAAGAAATCAACACAGTGTGACTGTGTATCCATTGTATAACCAATCCGGCTTTGTATCTAGTAATCACATCATCATGGCTTTGTATATAATAGTCATGCCTTGATGTTGCAGATGAATGTTCCTAAATATTTATGGGTAGATGCTCTTCTTTGTGCTTGTTACCTAATAAATAAAATTTCATCATCTGTTCTCTATGATGACATTCCTTTTCATGTCAATACAAGTTAGATAACAATTATTTAGTTAGTATGACAACATGACAAATGAATGAGACAAATGAATGAGACTAGAAATTGAATAGTTCCTAGGAGAATCTTAACTTTGAATTTCCTTCTCAGTTCTCTTACTTGAAAACCTTGGGAAATCCGAAGGTAACTTGTTTTGGATAAGTGCATATTGGAAAGAATGAAAAGGTGATTCCTACAGTCACTTACCATAGTAGATTTTCATGCTAGTTTCTTCTATGATAAGAAGAAAAATACAAGAGCCATTGTCAATACTTACTTTGATAAGAAGAAAAATACAAGAGCCATTGTCAATACTTACTTTGACTCAATTTCAACATTTCCACGTACAAGAGCCATTGTCAATAGTTACTTTGACTCAATTTCAACATTTCCGCTGCTTTAGATGGCCATTGATCTTAATTTAAGTTGTTGCAATTGCTCATTTTAAACATTTATGTCATTCAAGACTATGAAAGATGGGAATGTTCAGAAAACAAAGCACTTGTCTTTCAACTTCAAAACCTTCCTGAATATTCGTTACTTGATTCCTGATACCATAAAAAGTGTGGTAATTATGGCTTTGCAATGGGAGTTTAACATTATTGTTTTGGAGAATAATTAGTTTCTATGTATTATGTAAATCAATATACATATGTGTATATATAGTGAGGTTACAAGAGATGGAAAGTATCTATCTAAATCTCTAAATATAGTATCTTATATCTAACTAAGTCTCTAACGATATTATCTACAAGTATCATATAATTATCTTCAATACGCCCCCACAAGCAAAGGGTGTGAAACGACTTGCAGCTTGGGTTGCATGAACTCGAAACGGGCCCGGGTTAACGGCTTGGTCATGATATCCTCGAGCTGATCCTGCGTGCTAATGAATTGCACCTAAAGGTCGCGACGAGCAACCTTGTCACAGACGAAGTGAAAGTCGATCTCAACATGCTTTGTCCGTGCGTGAAAAACCCGATTCACAGACATGTAGGTGGCCGCCAAATTGTCACATCAAAGCATGAGAGGGGAATGGAGAGATACAGATTTCTGAGAAGAGTGGATGAAGCCAGGTCAGTTCGGCCGATGTGAAAGTCGATCTCAACATGCTTTGTCCGTGCGTGAAAAACCCGATTCACAGACATGTAGGTGGCCGCCAAATTGTCACATCAAAGCATGAGAGGGGAATGGAGAGATACAGATTTCTGAGAAGAGTGGCTGAAGCCAGGTCAGTTCGGCCGATGTGTCTGCAAGTGCCTTGTACTCGGGTTCGGTGGGAAGAGCAAAAACGGTGTATTGCTTGCGGAACATCCACGAGATGAGATTCGTACCACGAAAGATCGCAAAACCCCTTGTCGACTTGCAATCATCAGGACATCCAGGCCAATCAAAATCACAGAAGGCTTGGAGATGATCAGTGGGTCCACGTCGGAATGATAGGCTGTGAGTCCCGTGACCGATTGTCCCTTTCAAGTAATGGAGGATGCGTTTGATCGCTATCCAGTGGTTCTCCGTCGGCTGATGCATAAACTGACAGTCCTTATTGACTACAAAGAACATATCAGATTGAGTCAGAGTGATATACTGAAGGGCGCCCACAATCTGCCGGTACTCGGGTCAGGGAGTAGAGTACTAGAGAGTTTGGTGAGACTGTGGATGTAGAGAGGGGAGTGGTGAGTGGTTTGGCGTCAGAGAGGCCTGCTTTTTGAAGGAGCTCAGAAATATGTCTGCTGAGAGAGGAGACCCGAGGGAGGGACCACATCAATGCCGAGGAAATAATGTAGAGGACTCCAATCCTTAATGGCGGTCGACAATGTGTCGACAATGTGGTGATGAGGCGAGATATAAGCGCCAAATTATTACCTATTACAATAATATCATCCACATAGACAAGAACAAATACTGAATCTCGCCATTTGAGTAGAAACAATGGGAAGAGTCAGTTTTGGACCCTGTAAATCCATTACTAACAAGTGCTCGAGAAAGCCGATGAAGCCGAGCTCGGGGGGCCTGTTTGAGGCCATATAGAGACCGATGAAGGAGGCAGACATGACTCGAGAGCGATGGATCGGCGAAACTAGGTGGTTGGGACATATAGATGGTCTCTATGAGATTGTCGTGGATAAAGGCGTTGTGAACATCAAGCTGGCGAATAGACCATCCATGAGACACGGTCAAGGCAATGATAGCGATCGTCGTGGGCTTGACGACTGGACTAAAAGTCTCCTCATAGTCCACACCCGGTTATTGGAGGAATCCCTTAGCAACCAGACGAGTCTTATATCCCTCAATCGACCCGTTCGCCCATCTTTTGATCTTGAAGACCCTCTTGCACCTAACCACATTCATGGTGGCAGATGCCGGAATGAGAGACCAAGTGCTATTCCGAAGAAGGGCATTGAACTCATCAGCCATAGCTGTGCGCCACTTAGCATCCTTGCTAGTAATGGTAAAGCATGTTGGTTCAAGAAGTGGTATGGGCATGGTAGTAGTGCATGTGGATGCGGAAGGAGAAAAACAATACTCTAGGTTTCGGGTTAGGGTGCGGGTGCATAGTATGTGTGTGGTGAGGTGGTGGTGGGGTGACACTAGGGGTAGACTGTAAGGAGGGGGAAGCCGGAGGAGAGGGGGAAGGAGTAGCTAAAAGGGTACACAGAGAACAGGAAGACTAGAAGGGGATGGTGCAGGGAGGAGGATGAACGACATGACCAAGTTGGAGAGAGTAAGCGGGCAAAGTTGAGTTTGATGGAGGAGTATAAACATGATGGGTAAAGGTAGAAGGGGGGTTCGAGCGAGGTGTTGGGACCGAGAGAGGAGTTGTTCATGTTACGGAACGGGAACTGAAGCTCATCAAACCGAACATGCCTCGCGATATAAAGGTGTCATGTATGTAGGTCGAGGCACCGATAGTCGTGATGTGTATGTTTATAACCTAGAAACACGCAAGGAGGAAAATCCATCTTATGGGAGTTGTAGGGACTAATATATGGAAAACAAAGGCACCCAAAGACCTTTAAAAATAGATATATGGGGAAAATGGAAAGAGACTGAAATGAGGATTGATTTGAGGAGACTTTAGATGGCAGGCGATTAATGAGGCAGACAACACTTTCAAAGGCATAATGCCAATATTTTTGAGGGACAGAAGAATGAGCTAATAAAGAACGGTCAGTTTCAACGACATATGACGGTTGCGACGTTCAACAACACAATTTTGTTCGTGAGTGTTGAGGACAAGAGACACGATGAACAATCCCCAAGATTGAAAAATAAGAAGTAATTTGCGAAATTTCCCTCCCCAATTAGTTTGAATAGATTTGAGTTTCGTGTTGAATTGACATTCAACCTTCGCCAAAAACTTAGGAAAGTTAGTGAACACCTCATATTTTTGAGAAATTGGGAAAATCCACATGTACTTGGAATATGCATCAACAAACAAAACAAAATACCGATGACCATTAGAAGACATAGTAGAAGGAGGACCCCAAACATCACTAAAAATAAGTTCAAGAACAAGAGTTGCATTTATTATTGAAAATTGACAAAGACAGCCTAGAAGATTTGCCAAGTTAACAAGCAGTACATAGGGAAGTAAACTTCAAAGAAGGACAAGGAAGACAATGTCTCTATTATAGTTGTAACTAGCTGGCTATGCGGGTGACTGAGATGTTGGTGCTAGATATCAGTTGAGGTCTGTTCAGCTAGATGAGCAACAGAGGGGGAATGAATAGCGACTTGGTTGCGGAGAGTGTAAAGGCCATTTTCACTGGGTCCGATAAGTAGGGTTTGATGGGTGACCTGATTCTTCACAGCAAAAAAAGGCGGGTGAAACTCAAAAAACACATTGTTATCTTTAGTAAGTTGTTGGAGGGATAATAAAGATTTGGAAATGGTTGGGGCATACAAAATATTGTAAAGATGAAATGATGTAGTAGGTGTGTGTAAGGTGGATGAACCAACATGAGAGATAGTGAGACCTTTACCATTACCAATATGAAGGCTGTTGGAGCCAAGGTAGGACAGATTCGTCCAAACGGCCAAAATCCGGAGTGAATGGTGATTTGCGCCGGTATCTGGAAACCAAGTAGGGGATGCTACATACAGAGCTGGCACATTGGTGATGTGAGCAGAAGGAGAGCCGGCGAGAACACCACGCTGATAGCAGGTAAGGGCAGTGTGATTAGAACCATTGCAGATTTGGCATCGAGTGTTGAACTGCCCACAGCCTCGACCATGGCTACGTCCACGGCCATGACCTTGGTTGTTGTACCCGTTGGACTGATTTTTGTACCCATAGAACTGTTGGGGAGGTAAACCATGACTGGCATAGGTGCTTGGGCCAAGTATTAGACCATAAGCAGCGGCCCCAATAGCAGCCTGGTCGTAGGACGACAGGCCATAACCTGCGGAAGCAATCTGGCCCAAAGCAGGGAGGACCAGACCGGTTGTAGGACAAGAGGAGGGAACCGCAGGCAGGCTAGCCCCCTGCCCAGTTGGTGGCCAACCTTTGCCAGTCAGCGGCCAGTCCCTACCGCAGCCCTGGCCAGTCCAGGTGCAAACACGCTACTGGCCACAGAAGAGACTGCAAGTCGGCTGAGAAGCAACCTGTGGGCAGCATGCCGGCGACCTGGCGCTGGAACAGTGCGCCGGTGAGATGTGCCATAGGAGAGAGAACCTCCACAATAGGACGGCCATGAATGTAGTCATGACTTTGGAGAAGGGCGTGCAAATCTTCAAAGGAAACGGCTTCGGGACGAGTATTGAGGGTCCTAGTGAGATCTCGGAACTCAGGATGGAGACCCTTAAAAATATATACGTTTAAGTGCGCAGTGGAGATCGGACGTCCAGCGGCGGCAAGCAAGCGAATCAGAGATGTTTTTGGGAAGGTAGAGGTAGGCAGTGATGAGAGATCCTGTTGTTTTGAGTTCATGAAGGGCTTCATGTAGTTGAAGGAATCTTGTATTCGAAGGAGATGCATAGGCACACGCCAAGGAAGTCCAGATCTCATAGGACGTCCTAAGGCTGACGATGAGTGGAAAAGCCTCCTCAGAGAGAGTAGAAAGGAGAATAGAGACAACAAGTTGTTTTTGTTGCTACCGAGATAGAAACTCGGCGTTGATTTGTGGGGTGGATTGGTTGGCGGAAGTAAGATGGGTGGGTGGTGGTGGAACAGATCCGTCAATGTATCCCATTAGGGATTGGCTACACAAGAAAGGAGAGATCTGCGTTTTCCAACACAGATAGTTGTAGGGGTTGAGTTTGATGGAGAGGTAGTGACGGGCATTTTGAACAACAGGCGGTGTGGGTTGGTTAACACACCGGTGGGGAAGGTAGCTGATGATCGAGACATGGTGGCCAAGAAACCTGAAATACGGAGCAAAGGGGAAGGCAACACGAGGGTGCTCAGCGACGACGACCGATGCACAATAAACCTGAAAATCAATGGCCCGAAAAACTGGTTGAAGATGGCCGGAAAAACTGGTTGAAGGTGGCCGGAAAAGAAAAAGAGGACTGATGGCTGCTAGGGTTTCTTGGTGGCTAGGGTTTCAAGTTTCTGGTACCATATTGCTTTGGAGAATAATTAATTTCTATGTATTATGTAAATCAATATACATATGTGTACATATAGTGAGGTTACAAGAGATGGAAAGTATCTAAGTCTCTAAATATAGTATCTAATATCTAACTGAATCTCTAATGATATTATCTACAAGTATCATATAATATCTTCAATAAGCATTGCGTCCTAGAACTAGAAGTAAGATTTCTGGTGACTTCATCTGCATCAAATTGGAGAAATTACTGTGTTGATAACAGCAGAATCGTACATGTTTTCCAACAATCCTTTTTATTTGTATCTATATTGAAAATACTGTTTTTTCCTGATGTCGTAATTGCTCTTTCCTCGTTTTCGCAGGTGAATCTTTTCATTGATCCCTCTGATGTGATGAAGCTAGAATGCCTACGAGGTCACAATTTTAGTAAAAACTGTGCATCTCTTCTCAACACCTCATATTATCTGTTGTGATTTGCTGGAATCTGCTTCGTATGAAGTTCTACGTTGTATATCGGTTATAAACTTGAATATGGGATGAAATATCATGAGGACATTGTACCCCCTAAATTAGACAACTATATGTTATATTGGTGACATGTACCTGAATAACTTGATGGGACCTTGTGGAGGAACTTCTGTTTGTGGATGTAACGCCTCGTTTGGTACGCGTGAATGAGGAGGAATGGAATGTAATTCCCACTTCCCATTCCCTCATACCAAACACACCAATATTTTAGATGTTGGAATGACCATTCCCTAGGAATGATCATTCCCACTATTTGTGGGAATGAGCATTCCAAGTGAGAAGATAAGGAATGGTCATTCCCATTCAAGTGAGAATCAAAAACTAGTTAGGTATTTTTCAATTATATCAATATTAATAATAAAGAATGTTTGGGTGAGGCGCTATGCAAGTGAGCAATTTTAGATTGACAATTTAGGCTAGTATATCATTTTGCTATTTCGAAACTTATTATTTTAGTTGGTATTGTTTTATGGATTTTTGCTATTATGAATTGAGTGATTTTGATACTTTATCAAATAAGTTAATTTATATATCTAGAACTGTGGATTGTGGATATCATTCTTTTTTTTTTTGGACCTATGAAAGATACGGTAATCTTTTTTTTTCTTTAATTTTTAAGACTAAGAAATAGCGAGTATTGTTTAAAAAATATAAACGAAACATACACCTGATGGATAACACGAGCATTAGTATAACACATACCTAGATTAATATAACATATGCGTATATAAAATTATTTAGTTATTATCATTAATATTTATTTTTTATCTTATTAAAAATCTATGTTATTGTAAGGGCATTATTAGAAAATGAGATTTCATTCTTACTTGTGTACTAATGATACCAAACATGGGAATGGGAATGAGATTTTCATTCTAGCTTCATTCTACGAACGCACCCAAACAAGAGAATGAGAATGATCATTCCATTCCCACATGCAATCCATTCCATTCATTCTTCCATTCCATTCCCAAGTCTGTCCATTCCCGCGTACCAAACGAGGCGTAAGATTCCACCTAAAATATCGTGTTCTGTTGGTGCTTCAGAATATTTTGTGTTAATTCGTGAATAGTTTGATTTGCATGTTTTGGATCTGTTGGTGCTTCAGAATATTTTGTGTTAATCCGTGAATAGTTTGATTTGCATGTTTTGAATCGTTATGCACCGAAGAAAAAGGCCAGAGCCCCATTTGTCATATGGTTGTTCGTTGTGGTTGGTTAAGTGAGTGATCAGGTATCAGCCCAAGAATTTGTTTGGGCTGGTCCATTTGTTCCAGCGATCACGCCGTGTGGTCCGTGTTGCGCGCCGTGCGGAAGCGTGCTCGACAACCAAACGAGTCGGTGAGCGATGAGAGAAGAAAACCAAATTAAATTACGAGTGTAATTCACCAAAATACGACACAAATTAAACCAAACACAAGGATTTACGTGGTTCGGCAATTGCCTACGTCCACAGGGAGAGGATGGGGAGATTTCACTATATGTAGGAGAAATACAACGGGTTATAACTCACAAAATCACTCAAATATAACCCTAACCAAAGCTCTCAACTCCCTCACAATATCTCCCACTCAAAGTGCTCAAAACAATGCTAATTCTCTTTTTTTTTCTCCTTCAATTGTTCCATATATATAGAAATCCTAAAATCATAAACATACTAGGAATTCTAAACCAAAAGCCAAATCAAATTAGGAATCCTAATAACCTATTACCAAAATAAATTAGGAATCCTAATAACCTCAGGAATCCTAATAACCTCACGCTACCAAAATAGATTAGGAATCCTATCCAACAATTCTCCACCTCGGCGAAGTGTTCCCAACACTGAGCCGACACCAACATGAGCACCAATGTGTCGTTTCTCTAAACTCGGCTGCACCAATGTGGTTGCCTACGTACCTCTTCTCCCAAGGGATCAAGCGGCCGTAGTTTCATCAAATGCGATCAACGCTAAATCCGAATGTGCAACAAGTTTCGACAATGATCAAATTGTTGCTCGGAACCTTAGTGGCATATTGACGTTTCCTTTTGTGTGGACGTCACATTTAATCCACTTTACAAGAAATTGCGAACGTAGGTGATAACGAAGTCAAATATGCTTTCGTTGATGAAAACCTGTTCTTCGCCAATAGATAAACTATGCATATCACAATGATAGTGAGGATCTCTGCGTATACAAGTTCCTCCAAAAGTCTCAAGCAAAATAGCCTCCTCACAGCCTCGTAATGTATATTATTGCCTAGTGTAGGACAAGCACGTAGACTGTAGGTGATCTCCAAACACCGGCGCAGCGGGGTCAGTAACACATATTCCGTAGTATGACGGCGATTATCAAATCCGGCATAATCGAATCACATATCAATGCACAAACTCCCCACTGTGTGTCCGTCATAAACAACAAACATTGGGTACTCGAATGTACCTCACAATCCATTTACGGAAAGATCTCAACAGTATGACTACCTGGATTGTTGCATGGTATCTCGGAACCCCTTGCTCACCGTGTGATAATCGGCCTGTATTACATCGGTATATCAGCTTCAATGCGCGGCATATGGAGTCTTCGTCATCAACTCACGGTCTTCAACTGACTTCGGTGAAAGGCCAGCTGAAAGCTTCAAATGGGCTCCTAAAGGTACACTAACTGGCTTCGTATCCATGCTAACATGGAATCACTGTAGAACCTTCTTCAAATAAGCCACCTGTGTCAAACAAATTCTACACTTCTTTTTATCTCTGCCGATCTCCATCCCTAGAATGCTCTTCGCCTCACCCAAGTCTTTCATCTCAAACTCATTTGATAGCTGAACTTTCAATTCATCTATAGCCGACCTGGAAATAGAGGCAACCAACATGTCATCGACATAGAGCAACAAATAAATGTACGCACCTCCTTTTAACTTGCAAAAATATACGTAAGGATCAAACGGGCTCCGAGTGTACGAATGACCAAGCATAAAACCATCAAATCGCCTATACTACTGTCGAGGAGACTGCTTCAAACAGTATAGCGATTTCTTCAACCTGCAAACCAACTTATCTTTTCCTACAGCTCGGAATCCCAATGGCTGAGTCATATATATTTCTTCATCAAGATCACCATGAAGAAATGCCGTCTTCACATCCAACTGATCTAACTCCAAACCATACTGTGCCACCAAAGCTAGCAAAATCCGAATCGAAGAGTGCTTCACCACCGGAGAGAAAACCTCATTATAATCTATTCCTTCCTCCTGTGCATAGCCCTTCGCAACCAACCTACCTTTGAACCTCAATGGAGTACCTTCAATGCCCTCCTTCTTCGTGTATACCCACTTACAACCAATTGCCTTCCGCCCCTTTGGAAGCTCAACAAGCTCCCATGTATCGTTCTTATGAAGAGATTCCATCTCCTCCTGCATAGCCACCTGCCACGAATCAGCCTCCGAACTCTGCTCGGCCTCTCTGAATGTAGTCGGCATACCGTGTTGGCATCTGCATGTTTCTCCTCTGTCTCCGAACCGCAATCGAATCCTGAACCTGAGCTGTTGGTCCCTGATCCTGTATATTAGTACCCGTATCCTCCGTGTCATCGTCGTGCTCGCCTGACGTCACCTTAGTCGGCACCTGCATGGATACTGTACCATCTGGACGATGTAGAGCTGCATCGATCTCCACCACCTGCGATATCTCCTCCGTCGGGTCGCTCTCCACCTGATGAGAGCTGGGAAGCTTCAAGATAGAAGCCTCATCGAATGTGACGTCCCTACTCAGCACAATCTTCTTATCAACTGGATCCTAAAGCTTGTATCCCTTGATACCATGCTTGAATCCTACAAATATGGCCTTCCTAGCTCGAGGTTCCAACTTATCAGTTTTAACATGATAATATGCAGGGCAACCAAATACCTTAAGCTGGTCATAGTCATGTGCTGTCTCTCCCGACCACATCTCCATAGGGGTCTTCCCCTCAATCGCAGATGAAGGCAGCCTATTAATGAGGTGGCTCGCATAAGAAAGTGCCTCAGCCCAAAAGATCTTCTCCAAACCACTATGCGCCAATAAACATCGAATTTTCTCCAGCAAAGATCGATTTAACCTCTCCGTCACCCCATTCTGCTGCGGTGTATGACTAACTGTGAAGTGCCTCTCTATGCCCTCGTCTCGACATAGCTGCTGAAAGGGGTCTGAAGTATACTCGCCGCCGTTGTCGGATCGCAACGTCTTGATCTTTCTCCCAGTCTGCAGTTCTAATCTCTTCTTCCACTCCACAAATATATCTAGGACTTCACTCTTCTTCGTTATGGTGTACACCCAACAACGCCTAGAATAGTCATCAACAAACGTGACGAACCAATGTCGACCACCAAGTGATGCGTCTTGGTGGGACCCCAAACATCTGTGTGCACGTAGTCCAAGATGCCCCTCGTCCTATGAATGGCCATCCCGAACTTTACCTTTGTCTTCTTTTCAAGAACACAATGCTCACAGAACTCAACATTTCCACTCTTGGCTCCCTTCAATAGCCCATGCTTGCACAATGCCTGCTGTGACTTTTCACCTGTGTGCCTTAGCCTGTAATGCCAAAGTCTGCTCATGTCCGCCTCTGAAATAGTCGAAGCAACCTGGCCAATCTCGGTGCTCCCCTTCAGATAGTATAAATTACGATTGCGGACTCCCTTCATCACCACCAAAGATCCCTTAGTAACCTTCGCTACAGCGTTCTCAAAGGTCACCCTGAATCCCTTAGCCTCTAAAGCTCCAACTGAGATAAGATTCTTCTTCAGCTGAGGAACAAATCTCACCTCCTTCAACTTACGGACTACTCCATCGTGCATCCGAATCCTCACAGTACCTATCCCACAAATGCCACAGGATTGATCATTTCCCATGACAACAACACCCCCGTCGAGTCTCTCAAATGATGAAAATCAATCTCGCCTAGGAGTCACATGATAAGTAGCGCCAGAATCAAGCATCCAATCCGATGCATCCACATGGTTCACCTCCGGAGTAATCAATAGAGAAAAGCATGAATCATCGGAATCATCGCCTTTCGCAACGTTCACCTCATTGGCCTTCGGGCCATTTTTCTTACCATTCTCCTTCTCCTTGAGCTTCGGGCAGTCTCTTTTCCAATGTCCTTGCTCCTTGCAGAATGCACATTGGTTCTTTGCTAATTGGTGAAGACCTCTTGACTTTGACCTTCCTCGATTACCACTTTTCGGATATGGGCTTCTACCTCTCGTCGACAAGGCCTTTCCTGAAGTACTAGCACGGGAAGTCTCCTTATCCTTCCTCCTCAAATCGTAGTTCGTCAATGCGTTAGTCACTTCACTATAAATGATAGAAGACCTCCAGTTCAGCAAAGTAAGCACGAAGGTATCATACTCCTCATTCGGTAAGGAGCCCAAAAGAATAATAGCCTTGTACTCATCCATGATCTTTTCATCCACGTTCGCCAAGTCTGACAACAACTTAGTGTAGTTGTTTACATGAGCCGCAAGCAAGGTGCCTCGGGACATCTGGAATCTGAATAACCTACGCAGCAAATGCAACCTGTTCTCAACAATTTTCGTAAGATACTTATTGTTAAGAATTTCTCACATTTTCATCGCAGATGTCACCCCAATCACATCATATTTCAGCTCCTGTTCCAAACAGGACCTGATCACCCCACAAGTGTTCATATTCATCTTTTCCCATACCGCCTTTTCATATTTAGGTGGCCTCACATCGACCATGATGGTCTCCTTCAAATTTTGAGCATTGAGCGCATCCTGTACGTCGCTCATCCACAAACCAAAATTGATTTTGCCGTCATATTTCACTACACTAATCTTAGTGTTCTGAAAACTCACTTGAACTGTACCCGTCATCTTGCCGCTTTCACCAACTTCTTCACCCATAATCACAAACTCCAAATTGCAAAGAAAGATTCAAACTTTATAGAATTTAGAAGTTACCCAACTGAACCCTAGATTGAATTCCAAATAGAACTCCTAACCACACGAGGAAAGCGAGATCTTCAACGGCAACTTCAAACCCTAACTCCACCAAAGCCTAGAACTCCAAGAACTAAGCTTCCAACTTCCTCCACCTAATCCAAAACCCTAGATCTGAAATCTGAGCTCTGATACCAATTGTTGCGCACCGTGCGGAAGCGTGCTCGACAACCAAACGAGTCGGTGAGCGATGAGAGAAGAAAACCAAACCAAATTACGAGTGCAATTCACCAAAATACGACACAAATCAAACCAAACACAAGGATTTACGTGGTTCGGCAATTGCCTACGTCCACGGGGAGAGGATGGGGAGATTTCACTATATGGAGGAGAAATACAACGGGTTACAACTCACAAAATCACTCAAATATAACCCTAACCAAAGCTCTCAACTCCCTCACAATATTTCCCTCTCAAAGTGCTCAAAACAATGCTAATTCTCTCTTTTTTCTCCTTCAATTGTTCCATATATATAGAAATCCTAAAATTATAAACATACTAGAAATTCTAAACCAAAAGCCAAATCAAATTAGGAATCCTAATAACCTATTACCAAAATAGATTAGGAATCCTAATAACCTCAGGAATCCTAATAACCTCACGTTACCAAAATAGATTAGGAATCGTATCCAACAGTTCGTTGGTTAAACACTTTTGCTTGGATGTGGAATCGGCTTTTCTTTTGATGTGGAATCTGTTGGATTAAATCTAATTGTGGGCATATATGTTACATTAGTGTATAATGTTATTTTTAAGGCTAACCCGCATAAAGTGATTAATCAATTTGGGTTAATGGGTATCTAAGTATATCATGGGCTAATTGTGCAGATACCAGACTGCAATTCTAATTTTATGAGGGGCTAAATTAGAAAATTGCAAATCTATATAAAAGGGTTATGGTCCCTAATCTAAAGGCTACGTTCTCTATTCTCTAATATCCATCTAAGGAGATATTCAAGAGAAACCTTTCAGATTAGAAGATTAAACTCTATTTCAGACCCGTGCTCAAATAATCATGGATTCAGATATTGTTTCCGCGTTCTTGTGTTTAATCTCTTTGAATTAATCACGAATAAATTCCTACAAGTGGTATCAGAGCCACCATGTTTAATTCTTTGAGATTTATGTTTAAGATTAAGAATTAGGGGTGTTTGATTTTAATTTGGCTTTATTAAAATCTGTTGTGTTGGCCTTCTTATTTTGATGATGATTTACAAACAATTTACATCTAATATTGTTTGTCTAGTGTTTGTGTTTTATATTGATTCTAGGCAAACAACATGTTGGAGGATGGATGGAATAGAGCTTCATCGATGATATTCAATGGAGGTTGGCGGATTTGTGGAGTGAAGCTACATACAAATTCAAGTTGAAGATCCAAGTTCAAAGCTTCATCCGCAAGATTACCAAGTTGAGCTACAATGAAGATCAAGATCAAGCTTGGGTAATTTAGTTTAGGAATTTATATTATGTGTGTTAGTACTTTAAGCTCAATCATATACACACATACACGTTTTGGATTTTGTATATATATAGTTATATATACACATATGTTTTGATTTGATAGTTTTCAAGTTTTACTATGAAACAAATGAATAGAATTGGAAAATACTATTTTGTTTCATGTTTATATGCCTATATATGATTTCCCCTTTAACAAGCTTATATTTAATGAAATCATATTTAGTGTTTTGAATATATTTGTATAGAATATGCAATTTCATGAAAATATTGCATTTCTAGGTTATAGACTTCATAACAACATATTATATCTTTTATCAAGTCTATACAATCATTTCATAAGGTTTCAAGATGTTGTTTAAGTCAAAATATCAAAATATCAATTTTCAGGTTTTCATGTTTTGGACTATTTTGTAAAATGATGATATTTTTCATTTGGGAAGTCCTTTTTCGAAACCAGTCGTTGTAGCATGTTTATTATCATGTTTACAATCATTTCCCAAAGTTTTACATTTTTTGGAATTTATTTGATATTTTTAAACAGTGTTTTAAAATCAGACAAACAGTTTTTTGACCGTTGCCTTGGGGCTGTTTTGTCTTTTGCTCTGGTTTGTTGGCTGAGTTGTGAGAGGGTATAAATACCCCATTGTCTTCAACTCTCAAGCTAACTAAGAAATGTTTTAAAAGAAAAGAAAAGTTTAAGCAAGGGTTTAGGGTTTTACTGTTTGTTTTGAGTTTGGGTTTCTGTTTACAAAGGAGGAAGTTTTCACTGCAGATTGAGGGATTCATTCTCAATCCCCTTCATCCTCTTCTTTGTGTTCTTAGAGAAGTTTTTCTAACTCTTTTCTCTAGCAATTTCATTATTGATTTTCATATTCTTATTATTGCTAGTTTGTTAATTGAGTTAATCTTATTTACTCATTGTTACACACACACCCACATTGAGCTTATTGTATCTTTCATTGCATAGTATAGTTGGGTGGTGAGAGATTGTAACCTTGAGTTGTGCTACATTGTGTTCTCATCTATTGTAGAGAACAAATTTGTTGTATTTACTTTGTGAGTGTTGTAAGGTTTTCGGTGAGCTAGAAACCGAGTGTGTTGTGAAGTTTTCGGTGAACTAGAAAACCGAGTGTGAGGAGTGGACGTTGATCGGTGAACGTTGAAAACCGACATTGTGAGGGTGAGTGTGAACGTTGATCGGTGAGCGTTGAAAACCGACACTGTGAGGTGTAAACGTTATTCGGGTGAGCGTAGAAAACCCGGTTGTGATAGTGGATTTCTCCCCGGGAGTGGGGAGCGGAGACGTAGGACGGAAGGTCCGAACTCCGTGATCATATTGCTTGTTTGAGTGTGCTTTGGCGTTCTTTCATATTTATGTTCATATCTTATATCGCCATTGTCATTAGCTCATTATCTATATCATCCACTATCTAGTTTAGATTGTTTACCCTTGAGTTTATATATCCTTGCTCATAATATTTCATCATATAGGATATATCACTTTGTGTATATTGCATATTCTTGCCCATTATAGATTGTATACCTATCTTGCAAGAATATAGTTGTTAATTATTTTTAATTGGCATTTAATCGGATTAGATTAGCATAAGACCCTAATCACCCCCCCTCTAGGGTCTAATATGTTGCACGTTTGGATCTGTGCAAATATGATCTGTAGCATGAAAATTTTAATTTTTTTGGTTCAATTCTGTTTTCTTTGGAACTGTAACACAGATGAACAGTAAAGAAAGTTTATATTTTGGTTTGATTTTCTCTTTCGACTGTTGAATCTGGATCAAACTCTTGATCCAGATTGTGAGAAAATCATCAATTTCATGAATTAAGGATCAAATCATTGATCAAGAATTGTGTGCAATCAAGTTCATTATGGACAACAAAAGAAATTTGGGTTCAGTCATCGAACGCTCCGCTCCTCGCCGGCGATGTTCGCTGGCGGCCCCGCTGTCAAAGGAAGACAGCGGCGGCGGCATCAGGAAGCGCGACATAAGGAAGCCCTAGGGTTTCGAAACCTTAGGGTGCGGGAGCTTAAGCGGCGGCGGTGACGATTCAGAATGAAACCCTAAGGGGTGTTCGCGCAGGAGAACGTGCGTGAAAAAGTGCGGAAATTAAGGAGGCGGCAGTTACCTCATTCAGGCGAGCTTTCGATTGTTCGAATCAGGTGAACTTTCGATTTCTCGAATCAGGCGAGCTCGATTTTTCGTCGGCCAAACGAAGGCTGCAGGCGAACTTTGAGAGCTCGATTCAGGCGAGCTCGAGCTTCGATCTATTTTAGGCGAGCTCGACGCTCAATTTCAGGCGAGCTTTGTCGAACACTTTAGGCGAACTTGAATGTTCGAATCAGGCGAAGTTGATCTCCTAAATCAGGCGAGCTCGAACCCAATTTCAGGCGAGCTCGACGCTCAATTACAGGCGAGCTTTAGGGCTCAATTTGGGCGAGCTTCTTCGTTTCAACTGCAGGCGAGATCTTTGATTTCAGGCGAGCTTAGGGCTTGTTTAAGGCGAGCCCTAAATTCGAATTTTTCAGGCGAGCTCATATCTTAGGCGAGCTTCGAGCTTCGACTTAGCTTGATTTTTTGGGTGAGCTCAAAGATTGAGTTCGTCCACTTTTGAGTTGGGCGTGATTTGCTTGCGGTTAAGAAGAACTGTAGGCGAAATTTATTTGAGAAAGGACAATCTGTTGCCTTTCTAAGCCAATTAAGCCATGTATTGGGCTATAGTGTATGGGCCTCTTAATTAACTGTGGATTCAGTTGGAGGCACTTATAGTTCTGGGCCTGCAATTTATTAATTTTTGGGCCTACAATTAATTAATTTCAGAATTTATTTAATTTAAATTAATTTGTTTAATTTGAATTAAAGCTAGTAGTTAATCAATTATTTAATTTAAATAATATGACACTAAGGTATTATATTTGCCTCTCATTCCAAATGATTAATTGAAACAAGAAGTTGCCAAAGTAACATCTCTTGTGAAAATTGTTCATGAGAGATGTTAGATGGTTGTGTGTATATTTTCGTGTAAATATTTAATCGGGCCAACTGAAGGTTAATATTTATTTAGACTGCATACACATCTGCAATGATAAACATGTGACAATTATAAGGTTTACATGTGAATAATAAATCGATCCAAAGATAGTTTCATTATTTCACATACGTTATTGTCAGTGCTTGATCATTGCAACAAGGTATCACTTACAATTAATATTACTATCCAAAGACTTGATGTTAATGTTGTGCCAAATATCTTGAGATGAGATTTATCATTATTTGAATTTTATTGATTACTAATTAAGGTTAAAATCTTTTGTTTATTTCAGCTAATGCATCTGCTGTAACAATTTTTGCTAACATCAACTCAATTTCCATGCTCAATGGGACTAATTTCAAGGTTTGGAAAGAGAACATATTAATTGTTCTTGGCTGCATGGATCTAGACCTTGCATTAAGAACTGAATAACCCCAACCTCTCTATGCGGATAGCACTCCTGATGTAAAAAAGGAGTATGAGAAATGGGAGCGTTCAAATCGCATGAGTCTCATGATCATTAAGTGCGGTGTTCCGGAAGCTTTCAGGGGTATAGAATCCGAAGGGATTACTAAGGCTAAAGATTTCATTGCCGAAATTGAGAAGCGTTTTGTGAAAAACAATAAGGTAGAAACAAGCACGCTGTTAGCTCGCTTGATTTCGATGAAGTATATGTTGGCCTTCTTGTTTTGATGATGATTTACAAACAATTTACTTCTAATGTTGTTTGTCTAGTATTTGTGTTTTTGTATCAATTATAGACAAACAACATATTGAAGGATGGATGGAATAGAGTCTCAACGATCATATTCAATGGAGGTTGGCGGAATAGTGGAGTGAAGCCTATGCATTCAAGTCAAGATCCAAGTTCAAGCTTCTTCCGCAATGTTTACCAAAAGGAGCTTCATTGAAGATCACAAGCTTTGGTAAATTAGTTTAGGTGTTATATTATGTGTGTTCAATACTTCAAGCTCAATTTCATACACACACACACGTTTATTTTGATTTATCATTGTTTTGGATTATAGACTTATTAACACGATGCTATATCTTTTATCAAGTCTATAAACCTATTGGAAAGTGTTTTGAAACTTGTTTGGAATGAATTTGTCAAAATCAAGTTTTAACAAGTTTTGTTCGTGCATGTTTAAAGTTCATGTTCGTGCATGTTTTTACAAAACAGATGAGTTTTCACAATTGGAAAATACAATTTGAAAAATTTCTTTGTATACATGTTTATATTCATATATACAAACATTTTCCCAAGTTTTACTAATTTTAGACTTGTTTTGTTATTTTCAATTGAATTTACAAAAACGAGTTTTCAGCAGTTTTTCAGAAACTGTATATCTTTGTTAATAAAAAAGTTATTTCTTACAAATGGGAAGTGATATTTCAGAAATTCTTTCTCTGACATGTTTATATACATGTTTTGAAACTTTTCTCAAAATTTCATGATTTTTGGAGTTGTTTTACTATGCCAAATTGATTTTACAAAATCATATATGTCAGCAGATTTCGGAAACTGTATATCTATGTTCAAATAATTATTTCTCAAAAATGTGAAGTGATATTTAATAAATTCTTTCTCTGACATGTCTTTCTACATGTTTATATACTTCTCTAAAAATTTAATAAATTTTAAAGTTGATTTACTATTTTTAATTAATTTTACAAAGCCAGATACGCAAATTTCTAGAATGCTGGATTTTGGGGTATTTTGGTCTTTTCACCCTATAACAGCTAGTAACGGCTAGCTTTTGTTTTGGGGTGTTTTTGGCTGATGTTTTGGGTTGTTATAAATACCCCATTGCATTTAACTCTCCCACCAACAAAGAGAAAAGTTTTAAAGAGTTTTATAAGTTTGTTTAAGTGTTTCTAAGTGAGTTTAAGAGTTTGGTTTGTGAAGATATTTTCACAAGGGCTTGAGGAGATAATCTTTTGGTGTTTAAAGCTTCAATTCATCTCCCTCTCTCTTGTCATCCATTGGAGAAGTTTTCTAAACTCTATATCTAGCTTTATATTCATTTGTTTAATTATCATTTATCAAAGCTAGTTTTTATATTGAGTTTAGATATGATTTTTCTCATTGTTACACACACCCACTTGAGCTTTTAGTATTTACATACATAGTATAATTGGGGTTGTGAGAGATTGTAACATTGAGTTGTGCTAAATAGAGTTCTCATCTATTGTAGAGAATAATTTATTTGTATTGTGAGCCTAAATTGTGAGATCACATTGTATTACACTAGTACACCGAGAGGAGTGTGTGGTGAGAGACCGGGTTGTCCCAAGAGGAGTGACATCGGTAGTAAAAACCTAGAGAGAGGTAGTAAATCCGAGCACTTGAGGGAGACATGGGCTAGAGACCAACACTTGAGGTGGTAGTTAGTGTGTATACATTGTGAGTGTTGTAGAGTTTTCGGTTAGCTAGAAAACCGAGTGTGTAGAGAAGTTCCGACTTTCAAACCGGGTGTGACGAAAGTGGAGATCTCCTCGAGGTGAGGAGCGGAGACGTAGGTCATGGGGACCGAACTCCGTGATCATATTGATTGTTTGAGTTTGTCATTGGCGTTCTTTTACATTCATGCTTATTGTTTATATCGCCTTTGTCATTTGCTCTTAGTTTATATTGTCCACTATCTTGTTTATCTTGTTTATGTTTATATCACCCTTAATTCCATATCCTTGCATATATATCTCATAATATATCTCTTTGCTAGGATATATCCATTTGTTCATATTGTTTATTCTTTCACATAACTCTTGTATATCTATCTTGCAAGAATAATTTGTTAATTAGTTTTAATTGGCATAAAATCGGATTAGATTAGCATAAGACCATATTCACCCCCCTCTAGGGTCTAACAGTATAAAGACAAAGGAAATATCAGGGAGTACATTATGAAAATGTCTTATATTGCTTCAAAACTTAAGTCACTCAAACTCGACCTATGTGACGAGTTATTGGTGCATCTGGTTCTGTTGTCTCTTCCTGCACAATTCAATCAGTTTACGGTCATTTATAACTATCAAAAGAAGAAATGGACTCTAAATGAGCTCATTTCATACAGTGTGCAAGAAGAAGACAGGTTGAAGCAAGATAAGACTGAAAATGCTCATTTGACCTATGCCTCTAAGGATAAGGGCAAGAAAAGGAAGAATGATAATGAAGCTGCTAAGGGTCCAATTCAGAAGAAACAACATAAAGATGACCAGAGTTGTTTCTTTTGCAATAAGGCTGGACACGTAAAGAAGGATTGTACCAAATATCACGCCTGGCGTGGTAAGAAGGGTATGTTCCTTACTTTGGTCTGTTCTGAGGTTAATTTAGCTGCAGTATCTAGAAACACTTGGTGGTTAGACTCTGGTGCTACTACTCACATAAGTGTTTCTATGCAGGGTTGCCTGAACTACCGAAAGCCAAGTGATGTTGAAAGACACATCTTTGTGGGCGATGGACAATCGGTAGATGTGGAAACAATTGGGCACTTTAGGTTGCTGTTAGGAACTGGTTCTTATTTGGATTTGAAAGATACTTTTGTAGTACCGTCTTTTAGACGGAATTTGATTTCTGTTTCTGTATTGGACAAATCAGGTTATTCTTGTTCATTTGGAAACAATCAATTCGGTTTATGTTTTAATTCAAATGTTGTGGGAACTGGTTACTTGAGTACTTATGACAACCTATATTTGCTTGATACAATTGCTTCTTATAATAAAACTTTGCATGTGGAATCACATGGTACTACGCGTAAATTAAATAAAGAAAATTCGGCGACATTATGGCATAAGCGCTTGGGTCATATCTTAAAAAGTAGAGTTGAACGTCTTGTGTCTGATGATATTTTAGATTCCCTTGATTTTTTGGATTTTGACGTTTGTGTTGAATATATCAAGGGAAAACAGACTAATGTTAAGAGATTAGGTGCTAATAGATCCTCAGAAGTCTTAGAATTGATACATACAGATATTTGTGGGCCATTCCCTATGACATCTTGGAATGATCAACAATGTTTTATATCATTCATAGAAGATTACTCACGTTATGGGTACCTATATCTCATTCATAAAAAATCTGAGTCTCTGGATATGTTTAAAGCTTTTAAAGCTGAAGTTGAGAATCAACTCAACAAAAGAATTAAAATCGTTAGATCTGATCGTGGTGGTGAGTACTACGGCAGATATAATGGTTCAGGTGAATAACGTTCAGGACCATTTGCTAGATACCTAGAGGAATGCAATATCGTCCCACAGTACACCATGCTAGGTTCACCTAGCATGAATGGTGCAGCTGAAAGACGAAATAGGACTCTTAAGGATATGATAAGAAGTATGATTGCTCATTCTTCATTACCAGAGTCACTCTGAGGAGAAGCACTAAAGATAACAGCTTACATTCTGAACAGAGTACCAAGTAAAACAGTTGCTAAAACACCTTATGAACTTTGGACTGGTCGAAAGCCCAGTTTAAAGCACTTACATATTTGGGGATGTCCAGCTGAGACAAGGCCTTATAGGACAAATGAAAAGAAATTAGACTCCAAAACAGTTAGCAACTACTTTATTGGGTATTCTGAACGCTCTAGGGGCTATAAGTTTTATGATCCCACACTAAGGAATATTTTTGAGATGGGAACAACAACATTCTTTGAGGATGTTGAGTTTAGGGGGAGAAATAATGTTAGAAACATTGGTTTTGAGGAGGAATTGGCTTCAAATCCAATCCCTACAGTTACTTTTGACAATCTTCAGGTTCCTATACATGTTGTTGCTCAAGAAGTAAATTCGGAACCTCAAGAAGACAATGTTGAATAACTCCCTGTTCCAGAAGAACAAACTCAACAACCTCAAGAACCAGTGCCTTTAAGGAGATCCACGAGAGAAAGGAGAAATACTATTCCGGATGATTATATTGTATTTCTCCAAGAAAATGAAGAAAATAATGGAATGTTGAAAGATGATCCAATCAACTTCCTTCAGGCTATGAAAAGTTCTCTCAAAAGTGGATTGATGCCATGAATGAAGAGTACAAGTCTATGCAAGACAATAAGGTTTGGGAACTTGTTCCGTTGCCAGAAGGTGTAAAACCAATTGGTTGTAAATGGATATTTAAAACCAAGCGGGATACAAATGGTAATGTGGAGAGGTATAAGACACGTCTTGTAGCTAAAGGCTATACTCAAAAGGAAGGTATAGATTATACAGAGACTTTCTCTCCAGTTTCATCGAAAGACTCTTTCAGAACAATCATGACACTTGTTGCTCACCTTGATCTTGAGTTACATCAGATGGATGTTAAGACTGTATTTCTCAATGGAGATATCGATGAAATGATCTAATGGTACAACCAGAAAACTTTGTGTCAGGTGATCCAAAGAATATGGTTTGCAAATTAAGGATATCCATCTATGGACTCAAGCAATCTCCTCGTCAATGGTATTACAAATTTCAACAAATAATTATCTCGTTTGGTTTTGAGATGAATGTTGTTGATGACTGTGTATATCACAAGTTCAGTGGGAGTAAGTATATTTTCCTGGTTCTGTATGTCGATGATATATTGCTTGTCACTAATGATATAGGCATGTTGCACGAAACCAAGATATTTCTATCAAAGAATTTTGAGATGAAAGATATTGGGGACACCTATTTTATATTAGGAATCCAAATACATCGAGATCGTTCTCGAGGTATACTTGGCTTATCACAAAAAAGCTATATCGATAAAGTACTTAAAAGATTTGGCATGCAAGACTGCAGACCAGGAGATACCCCTATTGCTAAAGGAGACAAGTTCAGTCTAAATCAGTGCCCTAAAGGTAATCTTGAAATTCAGGAAATGCAGAAGATTCCTTATGCTTCGGCTGTAGGAAGTCAAATGTATGCTCAAGTGTGTACACACCCGGATATTACGTACATTGTTGGGATGTTAGGCAGATACTTAAGCAACTCTGGTATGGATCATTGGATATCAGTCAAAAGGGTTATGAGGTATCTTCAGAAAACAAAAGATTATATGCTCACATACAGAAAATCAGATCAGCTGGAGGTCATTGGGTACTCTGATTCTGATTTTGCTAGGTGTCAAGATAGCAGAAAGTCTACATCAGGCTACATTTATATGTTAGCATGATGAACTATATCATGAAAAAGTGTCAAACAGACACTTGTAGCTTCATCCACTATGGCAACAGAGTTTGTAGCTTGCTATGAGGCATCCAATCATGAAATATGATTGTAAAATTTTGTCACCGGACTGCTCATTCTGGATAATGTTAAAAGACCACTTAAGTTATTTTATGACAATAAATCAGCAGTGATGTATTCCAATAACAACAGGAGCTCGACTAAGTCAAAACATATTAACATTAAGCTCCTGATTGTGAAAGAAAGGGTACAGAGTGGATAGATATCCATAGAGCATATAGGGACAAACTCCATGATAGCAGATCCTCTTACTAAAGTATTACCACCCAAGATCTTTCATGAGCACACTGTTCATATGTGTGTGGTATTATTCGAGGATATCATGGTTTAGTGGGAGTTTGTAATTTTTTGGTGCTTTGTGTTTGGTTGTATTGTCTGATTAGAATAAAGTATTCAATTAAGACACTCTGTTTCATTATGTTTGGTTTTCGACCTCACTAAAGTTTAAAGTAGTATCAGTTGAAAATAGACATGTACTGATCACATTGCATGTAATTTTCATGCTGCACATCCATGATTGATCTATGTCGTTTGATTGTATTGGTATATGTGACCATTGATGGGTTTAGTCACGATAAATGTGACGAAGGCTGCTTTGATCCTATATTGATATTGTCAACGAACGAGATTGTTCGGAAATACCCTTATTTGTAATAGCAAATTCTGACTCATAAGGTTGTACATGTTTTAATGAAACATATAGTGTCCAAGTGGGAGATTGTTGGATTAAATTTAATTGTGGGCATATATGTTACATTAGTGTATAATGCTATCTTTAAGGCTAACCCGTATAAAGTGATCAATCAATTTGGGTTAATGGGTATCTAAGTATATCATGAGCTAATTGTGCAGATACCAGACTGCAATTCTAATTTTATGAGGGGCTAAATTAGAAAATTGTAAATCTATATAAAAAGGTTATGGTCCCTAATCTAAATGCTACGTTATCTATTTTCTAATCCCCATCTAAGGAGATATTCAAGAGGAACCTTTCAGATTAGAAGATTAAACCCTAATTCAGATCCGTGCTCAAATAATCATGAATTCAGGTATTGCTTTCGCGTTCTTGTGTTTAATCTCTTTGAATTAATCACGAATAAATTCCTACAGAATCTGGTTGGCAAGAGTCAAACGAAATGTCAACTTTTCCTTTGATTTGGAGCCGGTCGGCTTTCTTTCAGCAAATTTTCACTTCATTAGTTTCATCCGTATATTGTTTGATAAATTATAGATGGTAGTACTAACGAGTCAATACATTTGAGATGGTTCAGTCATAAAATATGCAATGTGTTGATGTGATTATGTTTTGAGCGCTCAGCGTTACCGCCATTGTAAATAAACTGCAAGGTGACGGAGATATCGACATCCCAAAAGTTTGACCGTCTTAGTAATTGTTGTGCTTATCTAAAAGTTCTTGATATTTGTTATACGACAATAAGTGTGGATTCAATGTAAAAGATTAAGCAGGAACTTTGGTACTTATGTAAAAAATTGATATTCTTGATATTTGTCATACTAAAATGAAAAATCTTAACTATATCTTATATACTAACATAAATATGTGTGTTGAGATATGGGAGAGAGCTAATATTATTGTGTTCTACATTTTTTATTTAATTAATCTATTGTTGTTGAAGATACTATTGTTTGACATGAAAATTAAATAATTATCAAAGAACATAAAGTAACTTCAAGGAGAAAAAAATATTAGAGAGAAAATTCAAAAGTTGATAATCAAAATTGAGATGTAAATGCAATATTGTTAGGTGCAGACTATATGTTATTCTTGGGACAGTTTATATTTGTCTTTTGATTACGGGTAATTTTTTATAGGGTTAATTGCATTTATTTTCTTAAGTCATTTGAAGTTTACATTTCATCACTTCTAAAGTTTTATGTTAGCATTTTCCCATCTACAACTTAAAATGAAGTCATCGTTATATGATTATTTTTAAGACAGAACCATCATTAATTTTTCAATTATTTCTGTAGTTAGCCAAAAAAAAAAAAAATCAGATTGTAACGACCGCCGAGCTGAGCTAGCTATATAAGGCCCAACTGGTCCTGTCCACCTTAAAAAAAGGGAAATTGCATCTAGTCCCCATTTCCTTACAGCTATTCCACCCCCTCCCAAGACTTTTTCAACGCTCCCAAAACCCCCAAAAGCAAACCTATAATTCATTGAGCCCCCAAAACACAAAACACAAGAGTTTAAAACATGTGAAGACCATAATACCATTTCTTTCTCTTTTTTTCTCATGATGTCACTGTGATGATTTGAGATGAGTTTTGGAGGGGAAAAATTCTAGCTCCCTCCAAATTTTTTCAACGGCGTCGACATTGACGGTGAAACTTTCTGGGCGTTCGTTCATGAGGCGAAGAAAACTCCGATCATGAAGATGGTGGTGATGAGGAGCTGCGTCGCCAACCACCTTAAGTTTACATATTGTTGTATTTTTTTGAAATCGATGACTTGAGATTAAAATAAAGTATGCAAATTTATATATTATTTTTCTTTCACTGCAATACGTTTATTGTTAAGCTTATGAGTTGGTGGTTTTGAAGGTTACGGGTTGGTTGTGAAGGATACACGTTGGTTGTGAAGATGTTACGCGTTGGTTGTGAAGGTTACACATTGGTGAAGGATACACGTTGGTTGAGAAGGTTACGGGTTGATTGTTAAGGTTACGTGTTGGTTGTGAAGGATAAACGTTGGTTGTGAAGGTTACATGTTGGTTGTGAAGGATACGCGTTACGAGTTGGTTGTTAAGGTTATGAGTTAGTTGTTAAGGATAAGCGTTGGTTGTGAATGTTACGCGTTGGTTGTGAAGGTAATGATACAAGTGTATCTTCTCTTTGGAACTTAGCGATCCTCATTGGAGCTTGAGGATAGATGATTCTCATGATAGCATGAGAATAGAGGTGTCAATCAGTACAGTGGAACGCATGTGGAAGCGTGAAACGAGACGACGAGCAGCAGATTCGAAGAATCCAGTTTTTAGCTCATGAGTCGACTCATAACTGAGATGAGTCGACTCATCAGGTTGAGTCGACCCATGACTGTCATGAGTTGACTCACGAAATCAAGCCCTGTTAGCAAAACGTTTCTGACCAGTCGACTCATCAGTTATGAGTCGACTCATATGAGGTCATGAGTCGATCCATAACTGTTCATGAGTTGACTCATTGGGGTTTTCCAGATTCGTTAAGGACTCTATTTACGCGTTTTCCTGTTTGGGTTGGGCTTATTTATTTACCACTTTTTCATTCTCGTTTGTACACCTATATAAGGGATTGTTTTAGGGTTTAAAATAATCAGAATACAATCAGGGAGATTCAAAGAGAGATTCTAATCATTGTATTAGGGTTTAGAGAGGATTGAGAGGTTGTTCTCAATTCTAGTGAGATTGTGAGGGAGAGATTTGTAATAATTGATTCTTCATAATCTAGAGAAGGTGTTTTCCTTCGCCATATACTGAATTGTTCTTGTGTTTCTGTCATCCTCTTCTCAACCCACCTTTTGATAATTCCGCGACCAAAGGGTGCTCGTACGGCGACTCGTATCAAGTTGGTATCAGAGCGATTAGATCCTGTGGAAGGGGGAACCTGTGCATGGTCCTTACTCGATCGCAATACAAGAAGCTTAGCGAGATCCTTATTTCATTGGAAGGAGTCCAGGTTTTAAGGAAGGAGAAGATGGCTGAAGGAGACAATTCAGTGAGGATTGATGCATTGGAGAAGCAGATCGAGATGATAGGTTCGACTCTCACACAACTCGTCAGTCTTATCCATGGAGGTGACAAACAAGGTGAATCTTCTTTGAAGAAAATTGTTGAGTCCGATGTGGAGAGAGTAGATTCAGACGAGGAGGAGACCGTTAAGACTGTGTTGCATCAGGGGGGTAAGAATTTTTATCAGAACCTGAAGATTGATTTCAGAGTAGAGATTCCTGTTTATGATGGGAGTGTTGACGTCGAGAGGCTTGATGACTGGACCGAGCGGATGGAGACGTATTTTACTCTTTATGGCTATTCGTCAAAAGAGAAGATTGTGTTCGCGACGTTGAAGCTTTCAGGGCATGCGTTGACATGGTGGAAATCCTACTGTAAGCAGGAGAAGAAGGCGGTATCGTGGAACAAGTTCAAGAAGTTACTGAGGAAGCAGTTCTACCCGGTGGGATTACTTGAGGAGTGTTGGTACAAGTGGTACGGCTTGCGCCAAAGAGTCAATCAAACCGTTCAAGAATACACCACGGAGTTCCAGCAACAAGCGATGGTTCTTAACATTGCGACGGAGGAATATCCTGTGTTTATGAAGTATATGACGGGATTGAGCGATTACATCCGAAAGGAGATGAAGTTATTCACGGTCGAGACTATTACAGAGGCGAGCGTGAAGGCTATTGCCATCGAAGGCAAGCAGAAGAAGAGCAACGAGGCGAAAGAATTTGCGAAGCAGACGGGTGGTGAGTCTAGTGGTTCCAAGCACAAGGAGGAGAAGAAGAGTGATCCGGGAAAATCAGAATTGATTTGTAGTCACTGCGAAAAGACAGGACATGAAGCTGATCGATGCTGGGAGAAGTATCCTCATCTGAAGCCAAGAGGGTTGAAGCGGAAGGAGAAGAAAAAGGCATACGTGATAGCACAGAGTCCGAAGGAGGTTCCTGGGATGACAGACCCCAACAACAGTCTCAACCTTATGAGGGGAAACATGCCACGAAAGAGGACAAAGACCCGAGAGAGCAACTCTTTGTGCTCAAGTTGCAAGTGAAGACCAGTTTGGTTGATGCCATTGTTGATTCGGGCAGCGAGAAGAATTTGATATCCGAAGTATTGGTTCAGAAGCTGGGTCTGAAGACAGTCAAGCATCCGAAACCCTATCCATTGGGGTGGATTCAGAAGGAGGAGAAACTGAGTGTAGTTGATCAATGCACTGTCAGATTTGCGCTCCACGAGTCGTATATTAATGAGGTCACATGCGACGTTGTTCCATTGGATGTCTGTCAGATTATACTGGGCAATCCGTACTTATGGGACAGATATGCGATCTACGAGAGGCGGGTTCAGAAGTACACCTTCACTAAAGATGGTGAGAAGTTTATATTTCATTCGGCATCTCTTCCGAGGGAGACAAGCTTAGGGACAGTGATGCGAGCGAAGAGATTAGTGAATGCAAGCAAGAAGTTTGTCTCGCTATGCATTAGTCTTCGAGAAAAGCCATCGAAAGAGGATTGCGTGTTGGAGCGAAAGGTGACTACGACGAGACGCAGGATAGATGAGATGTTTCTGATCGGACGTCGAGACCAGGTTCCTAGCAAGGCCAGATGGTGCAGAAAAGATGGAGGAGCTCGAGAGTTTTCTCAGCAAAAGTTCTAACTTGAACGAGACTTTAAGTTCTTAAAGAGGGGACCCATGATACGGGTGTATCTTCTCTTCGGAACTTAGCGATCCTCATGAGAGCTTGAGGATAGATGATTCTCATGATAGCATGAGAATAGAGATGTCAATCAGTACAGTGGAACGCAGGTGGAAGCATGAAACGAGACGACGAGCAGCAGATTTGAAGAATCCAGTTTTCAGCTCATGAGTCGACTCATAACTGAGATGAGTCAACTCATCAGGTTGAGTCGACCCATGACTGTCATGAGTCGACTCACGAAATCAAGCCCTGTTAGCAAAACGTTTCTGACCAGTCGACTCATCAGTTATGAGTCGACTCATATGAGGTCATGAATCGACCCATAACTGTTCATGAGTCGACTCATCGGGGTTTTCCAGATTTGTTAAGGACTCTATTTACGCGTTTTCCTGTTTGGGTTGGGCTTATTTATTTACCACTTTGCCATCCTCGTTTGTACACCTATATAAGGGATTGTTTTAGGATTTAAAACAATCGGAATACAATCAGGGAGATTCAAAGAGAGATTCTAATCATTGTATTAGGATTTAGAGAGGATTGAGAGGTTGTTCTCAATTCTAGTGAGATTGTGAGGGAGAGATTTGTAATAATTGATTCTTCATAATCTAGAGAAGGTATTTTCCTTCGCCATATACTGAATTGTGTTTGTGTTTCTGTCATCCTCTTCTCAACCCACCTTTTGGTAATTCCGCGACCAAAGGGTGCTCGCACGGCGACTCGTATCAGGTAACATTCACAACCAACCCGTAACCTTAACAATCAACCCGTAACCTTCACAGCCAACGTGTAACCTTAACAATCAATCTATAACATTCACAACCAACGCATAACCTTCACAACCAACCCATAACACCTTCACAACCAACCCGTAACATTCACAATCAACCCGTAACACCTTCACAACCAACGCGTAACCTTCACAACTAACCCGTAAACTTCACAAACAACCCGTAACATCTTCACAACTAAGGCGTATCCTTCACAACCAATCCATAACCTTAAAAAAAACACGTAACCTTCATTCACCACCAACTCATAAGCTTAACAATAAACTTATTATAGTAAAATAACAACAATATATAAATTTACATACTCTACTTTAATCTAAAGTCATTGATTTCCAAAAAAATTATAAAAATATGTAAACTTAAGGGGGTTGGCGACACAACTCGTCATCACCGTCTTCATGATCAGAGTTTTCTTTGCCTCATGAACGAACACCGGGAAAGTTTCAGCACCGATGTCGACGCCGTTAAAAAAATTTGGAGGGAACTAGCATTTTCCCCCCAAAACTCATTTCAAACCATCACTGTAACATCATGGAGAGAGAGAGAGAGAGAGAGAGAGAGAGAGAGAGAGAGAGAGAGAGAGAGAGAGAGAGAGATGATATTATGGTCTTCACATATTTTAAACTCTTGGGTTTTGTGTTTTGGGGGTCAGGTAATTATGGGTTTGCTTTTGGGGGTTTTGGGAGCGTTAAAAAAGTCTTAGGAGGGGGTGGAATATTTGTAAGGAAATTGGGGGCTAGAAGCAATCCCCCCCCCCCTAACAAAAAAGGGTTTC
>NC_033801.1:101669869-101674764 GCF_001876935.1 Asparagus officinalis | reverse complement strand
GGGGTGACAATCTTGATCCAAACTCGATAACCCACCCATATCCGCCCACTAAATGGTTCACCTAAGCCTACCCATTTAGTTAAATCATATACTTTCTTTAAAAGCATGAGTTCAGGAAAAGCTTTCTATGGTTAATATTACTCTTCATAATTTTAAATATTTCATTTGAATCTTAATTTATCATAATCTTAATTATATCTTACTAATCTCGTGTGAACAAGCTATAGATCAATAAAATACATGAAATACTAATTTGAATATTTTATTTAAATATTAATCTATCCCAACACTAATTACATATTATATTAATCCCATGTGAACTAACTCTAGCTCAACAATTTAAATAATAAGATTAATAAATCATATGTAGCTAACATATTATATTACATGAAGTATTACAAAAAATCTAAAAATTTTCAAAAATTACATAAAATACCCTCAAAAGTTTAAAATTACACTAAACACCCTGCTTTTTTTAAACTTAAAACAACAAAAATGAAAGCTAGAAATTAACAACAGCCCCCGAAGAATTTAAAATTTACAATTAACACCCTTAGCATTTTTTTTTAAAATTATAGAAATAACCTTAAAAGTTTAAATTATAAAAAAGCACCCTGAAATTCTAAAAATTTAAAACTTACAAATAACATAGATGAATTTAATGGATTATCATTAGGCACTTGAATATTTATAATTTGTGAAAAATAATCTCAAAGTTACAAATATTGTAAAAACTCCCTCAAAGTTAAAAATCACAAAAAAAACCCCTAAAATTTAAGAACTTATAATCAGTATACATCAAATCTAAAAAATATTAGCAAATTATTGAAAATTTTAATTTTATAAAAGACATACCAAATTTTCAATAATTACAAAAAACACCCTCAAAATTTTAGAGTTGCAAAAATATCCAAACATTTAAAAACTCACCATCAACACATGAAATAAGGAAATTATAAGCACCCATTTTAAAATTAATTTTTTTTTAAAAATACTGTCAAAGTTTCAACAAAACACACCGTTCAAAATAACAAAAGGCTAAAATTTCTAAACTTAGCATAGAAAAGAGTATTTTTTTGATATTCTTTCATTAACATATATAAATTTAACTTCCAATTTAAATTTTACTATCCCTTTTCAGCATCAAAAAGTAGTTTAAGTTGCTGTTGATAAAAAAATAGCAATAACAATATATTAAAAACATGCAGTTAAGAAATAAAAATTTAAAAAATATGTGATAGATTGAAAATAAACATCACTATATAAATTAAAGGAACTGCATATAATTATATTCATAACATTAATTGATAGAAGACTAAATTACAAAAATTGATAAAATACTATAATATAATAGCTTAATATTAATTGATTATAATGTATAAACATAGATCTCTGATGTTAATAATATTTATAGGGTAAAAAAATATAAGGAGTTATGTATGGAGAAACTATCAAAAAGTTCAGAGATATCCTTCACAACAATCAAACTGTTTTCATTTTAAATGAAGAAGTGAAGGAAATAAACCCAAAATTCAAAAATGTTTCTAAACTAATTGAATTGACATTGACAAAATGCATATTTATCAAAGAAGCATCGACAGAGTTTGCCTTAAAGAACATATTGAACAATTTTTTCCCAATCAAAGAAGCATTCTTCATAAAAGGTATAAGAAAAATTAATAAGTATTTATAAAACTTTATACTTTATTCTTAAAATACTAAATGAATCATAAACTTAGTATAAAATTACATGTAAATGAATTTGCAATAGTAACTAAAGTGAAGCCATTGATCAATTATGTTGCAAGATATAACAAGCTAGATAAGAGGAGTGAAATTACTTTAATGAACAAAAGGTATACACATGATACTTATTTACAATAGCGTAAGTAAAAAAATAAAATTGACCTTTTTCTTTTTCCTATACAATGGCATGATTATGCATGTAATTTTATTTGGGGATATGACTACCAATGAATGATCAATTCTTGAAGACATGATTAAAGATAAGTATGTAATAACACTATCAGATTTTGAGGTCTTTAAATATGAAGGTAATATATTTCGTTACTAAAATTCTTATTAAATGCCATTAAACATAAAATTCACCTTACATCTGTCTCAAATTTGTAGGGGCCATATGTATGTCATCGTAAATTGCATCAACAATATATATCAACTCAAAGATACAACTTACCAAAGAAATAAGAGAATAATAAGCAAACTAAGCAAACATCCGTATAAAACAAAAAAAGGAAAAAATATTATATTTTAAAGCTAATATGCAGGACTCAATCTAAACAAGCTGGCAAAACAAAAGTATCTTCATCACGACTGTTTATGAATGCAATACAAATTCAAATTACTGATATATGCAACCATCACAACATTTGCATGAGGTGTGATCTTACAATACATACTCTAAAATTAACACAATTAAACTAAAAGTAGCTTACCAATATACAGACACGCTATTGCACCTATAATGTAAAGATAACTACAATTTACAATATAGTTGAGTCGTGGTTCTATGATTACAAAGGCTACTACAAAAAGGAGTGTAGAGATGTTAATAAGATTATCCAAATTATAAGTGTCATAGAATTACCAATGACATAGTACGAAGATTAAGTAATATCTCTTCTTCATGAAACAAACATATCAAAATCAAATATTAACATTATAATCTAAGGCAAATTAACAATAAAAAAATACAGTTATTTAGTTTAGATTCTTGTGAAAAATGACACAGATAAAGCAAGGGTAACATTATTTGATGCAGCAGAAATTCTTATTGGATGCACAACAAAAGAATTCATTGTAGAGAAAAAAGGTGACTCCTAAACTTATTTAAGTAATAAATTAGAAACACAAAAATTTCATATATATGAAATAAATATTTATTTTCATTGAAATAAAAATAACCAAATTCCGTATTTCCAGAAGTTTGTGTTGAACATGGATAAGCTAAAGTTTCTTTACTAAGAATATGAGAGAGCATCAAGTGATATATGTATAGGTGGTAGTAGTTCCGAAGAGGCCTGGAGATGTTCGTGATGATAAGATACTTGAATTTAAATAATTTAAGCGCCAACTAGTTTCAGTTAGTAGGACCAAGTCCGACTTGGAAGAGTATTTTAAATGAAAAGATGCTATGTTGGGAGAAAAATGAGTATTTGTATGTTCTTGAATATTAATAGAAAGCAGAATATGAGAAGCATCCTCAGTTGTCCATGATGGCTCATGATATAATCAGTACCCCTGTAACTTCGGTGGCCTCTGAACCTGCTTTCAGCATAGTTGGTTGTGTGCTTGATAAGTATCGCAATCGTCTTCTTTTGGAGAATGCTGAATCTCAAATATGCACCAGTTCTTGTCTAGAAGGAATTTCTTGCAAGTTGCTTTTGTAAATTTATGATGTACATGTATGTGTTTTATTAGATTAACACTATTCTTTCATATGATCTAAATATAGCTTTGGCAGATATTTAAGAAAGACATTTGTTGGTGAATGATTTTAGTGGTATTCAGAATTTTTAATTTAAAGGCAAAATCTAGATGTGTGGTATTTTCTCTGTTCTCTTTCGCTTTTCACTATGTACTAGTTGACCCTCTTGTCGAAGACGACTCGCAACGAGCCCATTCGACCAGCTACTCGACGCCTCACGAGGATGACTCGAAAGGTGTTACTTCTCGGCGAAGCTAAAGGACGACTTCCGCTTCGAGCCTCTCCCGCTAACACAACGTCGACGTCACATTTAATGCTGGGCACGCACCATCATGCTTTAGCCCTGATAGTCTTCATGACTCATTGGACCACGTCGGCACCGCTATGCCCCCGATCACTCCTCATTTAATGTTGAGGTGATCTCTCCTCCTGTCGCTAGCCGACACATGTAAAGCAAGCGCTGACGCAGCCGCCAACCCATGCTTCTTTACCGCCATCCTGTGCTCGGCCACAATGATGGTTCTACCCTTATACCATCAGTATAAATAAGAGCTATTATTCTAACATAAAAGCCCCCCTTTTTTCGCTAGAGACTTTGGACTTTTGCTTCTTCTACAAATTATATTACATATACAAGAACTCAAGCAGTTCTTCATTTTCTCCACTCAAGCTCATCAGCTAACTTGATTGTCGGAGGAACAACGTGGAACCAATCTCCGTCCTCTCACGAGTTTCTATATGTGCAAACTTTTCAACCACTCAACTCAAAACCGGATATTCAGGGAAGGAAGCGGCCCCTCATCAACTTTACCCCATCCAACCACGAATATAATTGATTGTGTGATCACTGAACATCAATAGGGGACACCTGTCCGTTGTTGGCAAATTGCCACAATTTAACGACTGAAAACACCATAACAATATATGTGTGTGTGTGTGTGTGTGTGTGTGTGTGTCTATATATATATATATATATATATAATGTCAACTTAAGTGGACCATCCACCAAACTTACTTCTAGGCCCCAAATTTATATTTTCAATGTGCCCCAGCCCCTCCTATTTTTTAATGTTCTTTAGCCCCTCCTTTTTGAAAAAAATGTGTCCAGGCCCCTCCATCACTCCTCCATCATGATTGCAGCTCATGCCAGCAGTTGATTAGACATGCCAGCTCATGATTAGACATGTTAGCTGACTTAAATGCCAAATTTATCATCCTCTTTCTCATGCGAGTGGATGTTAACTCTTTTCTGTAACATGTTAACTCTTTTTTGTAACATGTTAACTCTTACACCTAACATGTTACCTGTAAGAGTTAACATGTTATATAAAAGAGTTAACATTAATGTGCCCACGCGAAGTTTCTCGGGACGACGCCGGCGGCGGAGCGGGGGAGGGGGCAGAGGAGGACCGGAGGAGGAGGAGGGAGGTGTAGGGGGAGGTGCAGC
>NC_033801.1:101652684-101668869 GCF_001876935.1 Asparagus officinalis | reverse complement strand
TGAGGTTTTAGCAGTTTTGTTCTGAACTTCTCTGATAAGGATTTAAAGGCAATTTTTATTGCCTACATTGTGTCAACTATGTTAGAATGCGAAGTGGTGCTTTTATGAAGCTTGCAGAGATGTTGAGGAGCAACGATTTATTACGAGACTCAATACATGTTACATTGGAGGAGCAACTTGCTATGACTTTGAATATTTTGGGGCATAAAACTAAAAATCGAAGTATTAGGTCACATTTTATTAGATCTGGCGAGACTGTGAGTAGGTATTTCAACAAAGTGTTAGAAGCTATTTGCCACATACGACCACGCTTTTTAAGACAAGCACGGAATGAAGTTCCACAGGAGATCCTTAGCAACCCTCTATACTATCCTTATTTCAAGGTATTCTCTCTTTATTTTGTGATTAAAAGCATGTTCATTTAATTTAAAAAAAGATTCAATTGTAATTTTTTGTTCTCTAGGATTGTATTGGTATGATAGATGGTACACATGTTGATGCTACGCTACCTGCTAGTCTTCAACCACGATTCCGTGGTCAAAAAGGTGTTACACAAAATGTTTTAGCGGCTTGCACTCCAAACAAGTTATTCACTTACGTATTAGCTGGATGGGAAGGTTCTGCAAATGACTTTAGAGTCCTCCAAGATGCATTGTCTAGGCCACAACCTCATGGCTTGAAAGTATACGATGGTAATTTCATCAAATCTTAAATTTTAAGTAATTACTTTAATTAATATTGGTTTATTCGATGAATTGACAAAAATTTCTATTAAACGCCTTTACATCATGCATTTGTAGGAAAGTATTACTTGTGTGATGCGGGATACACGGCCATGCCGGGTTTTATCTCCCCATATTGTGGTGTTCGTTACCATTTGAAGGAACAAATAGGAAGAACACCTAAAAATAGAAGGGAATTATTCAATCTGAAGGAACAAATAGGAAGAACACCTAAAAATAGAAGGGAATTATTCAATCTTAGACATTCTTCTTTAAGATCTAAGATTGAATCTACGAACACCTAAAAATAGAAGGGAATTATTCAATCTTAGACATTCTTCTTTAAGATCTAAGATTGAATCTACATTTGGTTGCTTGAAGAATCGTTTCAAAATTCTCACCGCGAAACCTCATTACCCTTTTCGCGTGCAAGTGGATATTGTATTAGCTTGTCCAGTTCTTCACAATTATATTACAATGGTTGACCCGGATGATGACATATTCAATGAGACCGTTGAGATCGAAGATGATGAAGGTGATGTTGCTAATGAAGATGATAATAATATTGTTGATTTCTCTCAACCCCAAACTCAAAGGGAGCAAGCAGAATCAAGAAACGTATGGAAGAATCATAGAGATCAAATAGCTTGGGAAATGTGGGTTGATTATTGTGATAAGTATAAGGGAGGGAATACTAATGAAATAGGCATGTGATGCAATTTGATAGTGATGTTGTCTCATGTTTTGAATTATTATATTTTCATGTACTTCATATTATGTTAGCGTGTGTAAAACTATAGAATGTTAATTAGCGAAACATTTGTATGCTACTATTATGTGTTGTATGTAATTCTCTTAGGACACACTTTATTTACTCAACTTACGTATATTTTTTTCGTATTTCTCTATAACTATTTTCTAGGTATGGCCGGCAACTTCAATTGTGAGGAACTTGATAAGGTCAAAGGGAAGGGTACGACATCCAATTCATCGCCTCGAACCCCAAGGAATTCATCATTCCCTTGTGGGTTTAACCCGGGCTTTATGCCTTATCACTCTTCACAAGTTGGCTAAGGTCCTAATTTTTGGAATAATTTTCAAATGCAAGATGCTAACTTTTGGGGAATTAGCCAACAACCATCAATGTCATTCATGAACATGTTAAATGCTCCTCCAAGTTTACAATGTCAAAGTTATAGCATGGGTGAAACTCCGTCACCTAATCAACAATGTCAAAGCAACAAGAGGAGTGCTAATGATATTGATGGTGATGAAAGTTCATCCCCTAATCCAAAGAGGAAAAAGAAAGCTATTGCTCATAAATCCAAAAAGAAAGAGGCTTGCAAGAGGAGAGTTAACATATTATGGGAGAGTAAACATGATGATTTATTAATTCCTTTCCTTGCAAAATGTGCTAGGGATGGATTGAAAGCGGATAAGAAGTTCAAAAAAACCGCTTATCATAGCGTCGCCTTTCATATAAATGAACAATTAGGTTCAACGTTCACTTCCAAGAATGTGGAAAATCGTATGAGAACTATTCATAATAGATTCTTGGACATGCAAAAATGTCGTAACTTGAGCGGTGCCGGTTGGGATGATGCAAAGAAGATGGTGATTATGGATGAAGCTTGCTTTGATAGATGGCTAGAGGTATTTACAATTTTCTAGTGTTCATTTCTTATCAAATATTTCTAATTTTGTTCAATGTTGTCCTATATGTTTTTGATATATGCATTAAACTATGCAGGATAAGAGTATGAATAGTTCTAAACTTAGGGAATACATCAACAAGCCCATGAAACATTATGAAGACCTCGCAACTATTATTAGAGACGATGTTGCTAGAGGAGATTATGCGGTAAATGTGTTGTCACAATTTGGTGGTAGTGCACATTTTAATATTGGTGATGATGATGATGATATTATTATGCCAAAGGAGAACACACCTAGCTATGTCTCTATAGATGAAGATGATATTCCACCACCAAAGGGTCCAACTATGCCCTCAAAATCCAATCCATCTTCTAGTGTGAACAAAGCTAAAAATGACGGGTCAAAGAAACGTAAAGGAAAGGAGCCTAGGTTTAGTGAGGACACGGTGCTTATGCTTGAGATAGTAAATGAGGTAAAACAATTCACCTCATCTATGCGCATGGTGAGTATGCATTGGACCGAGAAGTTAGCACAAGCTATATTTGCACATGATGAATTTGACATAGAAATTCTTGATAAGTTTTATCAATAATTGCATGAGAATGAATCACAAGCTAGGTTGTTTATGGGGATGCCAACTATTATGCAAAAGAAGGCGTTGACTGAGTTCATGAAGAGTCAACCTCTTGATTAGAAAGTTGGCCTTTGGTCGGATTACGATGCTTTTGGGATATTTTTGTGAAACTAACTAATTGTAACAATGCTAGTATAATTATTTTTGTATGTAAATGAGCGTAATTATTTTTGGATGTTCATGTTGCTAGATGATTGCTCATCATTTTGCAAACACAACTATGGTACATGTATTAAACTTACATTAGTACAAAACTAATGCTACTACCTCTATTTTCATGCATCTCAGTCGTGGCTTTACATGTTAAATTATAAACTTGGCATGCTAAAGCAAACTTGTTTGACAGGTTTACAAGTGGGGTTCTATAATGATTTCCCCTCGATGAATTAAAGTTAAAGAGGTATGCATTTTATGTGTTATGATGATGGGCTTCATTGTTGAAGATATGCAGCTAAAGTTTATACTAGTAATCAATTGGCGAGGCAGTATATGCAGCCAACATTGCTATTATAAACTTCATGGCGAGGCATATAATGAAGAAAAGAGCCTTTTCTGAGCACATTTTCTATAATTTCTTATGAGCTTTGGTTTGCTTTCCATCTTGGCTTGTTTGGCCCTTTTGAGCTCAGTTTTTGTGTAGCCTCTTTGTCTACCTGACATGTAGCAATTGGTAGGAATTTGGCCTCATGTTGCTTGGCCTTTGGACAACATGTTTGTGTCGGCCTTTGGTCTTTGGTTGTGTATTTCTTTGGTTGGCCTTTGGCACAGCTTGGCCTTTGTTTCAGTTGTGTTTTTTTTGTGCTTTCCTTGGTTGCAACCTTAAATTTGGTGTGTGGTTGGTCTTTGGCATTTGGTTGTGTTGGCCTTCCCTCGTTCCTTGGTTGTGTTGGCCTGTGGTTGGTCTTTGGCACAGCTTGGCTTTTGTTTCAGTTGTGTATTTTGTGCAGCCTCTTGTTGCTTCCTTGGTGGCAGCCTCTTGTTTCTTGGCATTTGGTTGTGTTGGCCTTTGGTATTTGGTTGTGTTGGCCTGTAGTTGGTCTTTGGCACAACTTGGCTTTTGTTTCAGTTGTGTATTTTGTGCAGCCTCTTGTTGCTTTCCTTGGTGGCAACCTCTTGTTTCTTGGCCTTTGGTTGTGTTGGCCTTTGGTCTTTGGTTGTGTTGGCCTGTGGTTGGTCTTTGGCACAGCTTGGCCTTTGTTTCAGTTGTGTTTTTTTTGTGGTTTCCATTGTGTACCTGACATGTTGCAATGGTGTTTTTTTTGTGCTTTCCTTGGTTGCAGCCTGGATTTGGTGTATGGTTGGTCTTTGGCATTTGGTTGTATTGGCCTTTGGTCTTTGGTTGTGTTGGCCTGCGGTTGGTCTTTGGCACAGCTTGGCCTTTGTTTCAGTTGTGTTTTTTGTGCAGTCTCTTGTTGCTTTCCTTGGTTGCAGCCTCTTGTTGCTTGGCATTTGGTTGTGTTGGTCTCTTGCAGCTCTTGGTTTCCTTTGGTTGGTCAGCTTTGGTTGGCATTCGGATTCAGTTGATGCTTGTGTTGGCCTCTTGCAGCTCTTGATTTTGTGCTTTCCTTGGTGGCAGCCTCTTGTTTCTTGGCATTTGGTTGTGTTGGCCTTTGGTCTTTGGTTGTGTTGCCCTGTGGTTGGTCTTTGGCACAGCTTGGCCTTTGTTTCAGTTGTGTTTTTTGTGCAGCCTCTTGTTGCTTTCCTTGGTTGCAGCCTCTTGTTGCTTGACATTTGGTTGTGTTAGCCTCTTGCAGCTCTTGCTTTCCTTTGGTTGGTCAGCTATGATGATGGCCTTCAGATTCAGTTGTTGCTTGTGTTGGCCTCTTGCGGATCTTGAATTTGTGCTTTCCTTGGTGGCAGCCTCTTGTTGCTTGGCATTTGGTTGTGTTGGCCTCTTGCAACTCTTGATTTTGTGCTTTCCTTGGTTGCAGCCTCTTATTGCTTGGGATTTGGTTGTGTTGGCCTCTTGCAGCTCTTGCTTGTCCTTTGGTTGGTCAGCTATGGTTGGCCTTCGGATTCAGTTGATGCTTGGCCCTTATTTAAATTTTGTGCAGGTTTACTGTACTCTCTGCCTTGGTTCCAGCTCTTGGTACTATTATGTGTTGTTGGTCAGCTATGGTTGGCCTTTGGTTTCATGTTGATGCTTGGCCTTTGTTTTAATTTTGTGCATGGTTTCAACCTGCTCTCGGCCTTGGTTTCAGCTCGTGGTTGGCCTTTGGTTGGTATGCATATTTTGTGTATGATGATGGGCTATTTTTAAGATATGCAGCCAAAGTTTATAGAAACAATATATTGGCGATGCAATATATTGCAGCCAACATTGCTTTATAAACTTTATGGCGAGGCAGATAATGAAATAATGGCCTTTTCTAAGTACAACTATTATGTTGGGTGGTAATCTTATCATGGTGACCACAATCAAGTTTTCTTAATTTTTTAGTTTGAACCAAACACTAGAAAATGATGTAAAGTACTTTCACTACATATTTTCTTCTTTTTTCAAGTTGAACCAAACACTAGAAAATGATGTAAAGTACTTTCACTACATATTTTTGGGCGAAACAAACACACGAAACATTTTTCAGGAAAGTGAAGGAAACACAAGAAAGTGAAGGAAAATCATCTATGGAAAGTGAAGGAAACGAACCAAACAGCCCCTAAAAGGGGTTGTTATTCTGAAATTAGCCTCTCAAATCATTGAGATGTTATTTAACTCCTCAAATCTTAATAGTTATTTTGAATTAGTCCACATAGTTAGATGTCATTTAACTTAACATTTGGTAACGAGTTTCCAATCGTACCTTACTTTTCGAGGGTTTTGTAATGAGCTTCCAATTATACATTCATACATTTCTGATACGGGTGTATCTTCTCTGCTTCGCGAATTTAGCGATCCTCATGAGAGCTTAAGAATAGATGATTATCATGATTACTTGAGAATAGAAGAGGGGGAAGAGTGGGCGAAAACAGTGGAAATCAGGAAGCTGGTGAAACAACTCTAGCCAGTCGACTGAGGGACTAACATCGGTCGACCGATGAAGCCTTCTCGGTCGACCGGTTAGCCATCATCGCGACCGTATTGACCGCCAGCGATTACAAGAGTTTTAGGTTAGTCGACTAAACGATCATGACCGGTCGACGGACAACATGCACGACTACAAGGGACTAGAATTCTCGTTCTGACCGGTCGACCGATGCACTCTTATCGGTCGACCGATGGAGGTTAATCGGTCAACCGATAGCGATACTTTGGTCGACCGATAGAGGTTTCCTGGGCCAAGTTGGACTCTTGTTTTGGGCGAATCCTAGTTGGGTTTGTTCTAGATATTTACCATTTTGTCACCCACGTTGTTTAACATATAAATAGGGATTGTTTAGGGTTTCTAAACATGATATTAGAGTTTAAAGAGGATAGAGAAGTTGTTCTTTGTTCTAGAGAGATTGTGAGAGAGGGAATTTGTAATCTTTTATTCTTCATAATCTAGAGAATGTATTTTCCTTCGTCAATTGAATTGTTTTGTGTGCTTTACTGTTTTCTTCTCAAACCCACCTTTGATAATTCCGTGATCAAAGGTTCTCACATGGTAACTCGTATCAAGTTGGTATCAGAGCGACCAGATCTTGTGAAGGGGTATCTTGTGTATAGTCCTTACTCGATCACAATACAAGAAGCTAGGTGAGATTCTTATTTCTTTAGAAGAAGTCCAGAAATCAAGGAAGAAAAAGATGACAGAAAGTGACAATTCATCGAGGCTTGATGCGATGGAAAAACAGATCGAGACAATTAGTTTGACTCTCATGAAGCTCATTGATCTCATCCACGGAGGTGAAAAGAAAGGTGAATCTTCAGTAGGGCCCAAGAAGAAACCTATAAAATCCAATGGAGGTAGTGAGAATTCAGATTCTGACGAGGAGGTCGAGGCCGTCAAGACTGTTCCGCAACAAGAGGGTAAGGGTTCTTACCAGAATCTGAAGATTGATTTCAGAGTTAAGATTCCTGTTTATAATGGGAGTGTCGATGTTGAGAGACTTGATGATTGGATTGAGCGTATGGAGACCTATTTCACTCTTTATGGCTATTCATCAAAGGAGAAGATTGTTTTTGTGACATTGAAGCTTTCCGGGCACGCGTTGACGTGGTGGAAATCCTACTTCAAACAGGAGAAGAAATCGGTGTCATGGAACAGGTTCAAGGAGGTACTGAGTAAACAGTTCTACCCGGTAGGATTCCTTAAAGAGTGTTGGTACAAGTAGTACGACTTGCGCCAAAGATTCAATCAGACTGTTCAAGAATACACTACAGAGTTCTAGCAGCAGGCGTTGGTCCTCAACATTACGACGGAGGAGTGCTCTATTTTCATGAAGTATATAGCGGGACTGAATGAATATATTTAGAAGGAGATGAAGCTATTCAAGGTATAGTCGATTGTAGAGGCAAGCATGAAGGCTATTGTCATTGAAGGCAATCAGAAAAGAAGAGCAACGAGACGAAGGGAGATGTCAAGCAAGCTAGATGCAAGTCTAGTGGCTCACAACCTAAGAAGGAGAAGAAGAAGGATGATCCAGAGAAAGCAGGATTGACTTATAATCACTGCAAGCAGACAGGGCATGTTGCTGATCGGTGTTGAGAGAAGTACCCTCATCTTAAACCAAAGGGGTTAAAGAAGGAGGAGGAGAAAAAGGCATACGTTATAGCTCAAGGCCCGAAAGAAGTTCCAGGGATGACGGAGCTCAATAGCAGTCTCAACTTTATGGTAGGGAAACATGCCGGGAAAGAGGACGAAGACCCCAGAGAGCAGCTCTTTATTCTCAAGTTGCAGGTGAAGACCAACTTGGTTGATGCCATAGTCGATCCAGGAAGTCAGAAGAATTTGATATCCAAGACCTTGGTTCAGAAGGTAGGTCTAAAGACGGTCAAGCACCCGAAGCCCTATCTTTTAGGGTGGATTCAGAAGAAGGCAATGCTGAGTGTAGTTAATCAATACACTTTCAAATTTGCATTCCACAAGTCATATATTAATGAGGTCACGTAAGACGTCATTCCATTGGATGTTTATTTGGTTATACTGGGCAATCCTTATTTGTGGGATAGGTACGCAGTCTACGATAGGCGGGCCCAGAAGTACACGTTCACCAAGGACGACGAGCAATTCGTATTTTGTTCGGCATCTCTTCCACAGGAGACAAGCTTGATGACACTGACTCAGACGAAGAGGCTAGTGAATGCAAGAAAGAAGTTTGTCTTATTGTTCATTAGGCCTTACGAGGAGTAGCTAAGTAGAGTATGCTTGACTACCTTGAGCAAGCTTCGAGAGGAAGATCTTGACAGGTTGAAGGCCAAATATGCGAACTTGTTTTTAGAGATCATTGGACTACTGCTGAGACGGAGTGTGGAGCACGAGATTATGTTGACGGGAGAGATTTTGTTGTCGAATATAGGTCTTTACCGCACATCCATATAGGAGTCCGAAGAGATAAAGAAGCAAGTTCAGGAGCTTCTGGAGATGGGAGTGATAATGTCGAGTTGTTCGCCTTAAAGGTCGCAAGTGTTATTGGTGCCCAAGAAGGATGGAGGCTTGCGCATGTATGTGGATTACTGGGAGATCAACAATATAACGGTCAAGAATCATTACCCACTACTACAGATCAATGATCTTATTACTTAGAAGACTGCGTTCAAGACCAAGCAGGGCATGTTCGAGTGGTTGGTGATGTCGTTCAGGTTATGTAACGCTCCAGCAACCTTTATGAGGCTCATGAATAATTTGTTACGACCATTTATAGAGGATTTTATGATAGTTTACATTGATGATATCTTGGTGTACAGCAGGACCTGGGATGAGCATCTAGTTCATGTTGATAAGGTGTTTGAAGTGTTACGGGACGGTCAGCTGAAGCTCAACGGGAAGAAGTATGAATTTGGGAAGGACGAGTTGGTGTATCTTGGTTTCATTGTGGGGAAAGGCCAATGGAGGATAGATCCAAGCAAGGTGGCGGTGATCACGAAGTGGCCGACGCCCAGGACAGTAACGGAGGTGAGAAGCTTCATGGGGACTTGCCAGTTTTTGCTCAAGTTTATTCAACACTTTTCTACTTATGTGGCACCTTTATATGGCCTTACTAAGTTGAAGGTTTAGTTTGAGTGGGGGCGGACGCATGAGAAGGCTTTTCGGTTACTGAAGAGGAAGATCTTGGAGGCACCAGTGTTAGCATTGCCTAATTTGTAGAGGACTTTTGAGGTAGAGGCCGACGCTTCTAGCTATGCTATGGACACTATGTTGATATTAGATGGGAAGCCTATGGAGTACCATTCTTTGATGTTTACAGGTGCTATTCAAAACTATCGGACTTACGATAAGGAGATTTATGTGCTCTACCAGGCGATCAAGCATTAAAGGGTGTACTTATTGGGTAAGGAGGTGGTTGTGTACTCGAATCACAAGCCATTGGAGTTTCTACATGCCCAGACGAATCTACAATAGGCACGATACATGAAGTGGGTGTCCTATTTGATGCCGTTCAACATCGTCATTAGGTACAAGAAGGGGGGACTAACAAGTTGGTCGTATGCTATTTCAACCGCCAGTGAGAGCTTTGTTGGTGGTGACGGGTATTCAACGCTTGGTTCCTTTAGAGTATGTGCAGATGTACACATCCAGCAGAGACTTTAGCAGTGTGTTCGAGCAGGTAAAGGCTGGTCGAAGGGGGGAGGATGAGCTCAGAGCAGATGGTTTGTTATATCGTGGAACATCGCTTTGCATTCCAGAGGATGGCGATCGGTTGTAGTGGATTAGAGAGGCATATACATCACGTGTGTAAGGTAATTTTGGAATTCAGATGACGCTTCTCTTTATGACGCCATGCCTTTTGGCCTAAGATGTTAGAGGATGTTACCAAGTATATTGGAGGGTGTAAGCTATGTTACATATCTAAGCCTTCTAACAAAAAGAGGGGATTATATCTACCATTGCCAATGCCTTCGAGACCATGAGAGAGTATTTCTATAGATTTCTTAGGAGGGTTGCCAACGACTAAGCGGGGACATGATTACTTGTTCGTTATGGTGGACCGGTTCAACAAGATGGTGATCTTGATTCCTTGCAAGAAGACCGTGATGGGAGTGGGTACAGTGCAGTTGTTCTTTGAGCATGTGTGAAAGCACTTTGGGTTACCGAGTTAGATTATTTCGGATTAGGATAGCAGTTCCTCGGGCACTTTTGGGATTCTTTGTGGAGTTTGATGAATACCAGATTGAAGAAGAGCACGACCTTTCATCCACAAACAGACGGGCAAACAGAAGTAGTCAACCAGACTATGGTTCACATGTTATAGGGGTATAATTTCAGGCATTCCAAGACTTAGGATGAAAGCTTACCTTATCTTCAGTTTGCTTTCAATCGGGAGATTCATGGATCTTTGGGAAAGTCACCGTTTAAGACGTGTTACAGGTTCTTACTTCCAAGTCCATTCGATTTAGTATTCTCTAGTGAAACTACGACCGATGGCAAAGAAGGGAGTGAGAGACAAAGGGCTCAGCGAAATCTGGAGAAGATTGCGTAGATTCACACTACGGTTAAAGTATAGTTAAAGAAGTCGCAAGAGAAGTACAAGGCGAAACATGATAAACATTGAGTTCTTTGTAATTTCAGCAAAGGTGACATGGTGTGGCTGAAGTTAGGTAAGGACCGGCTAAAGGGAGAAGAAAAGAAGTTGAAGCCTATACGATATGGTTCGTTTCGGATTCTCGATCAGATCGGTGACAACGCCTTCAAGCTAGATGATGATCAATGCCGAGTACTTGAAGTTGTTCGAGCCTCCATTGCTGGACGATGAGGATGATGACAAAGTGATATTGCCGTATGTTGAAGACTTGTGATTTGATAGAGAAGAGCCGCTAAAAGAGGATTGCATTTTGGAGCGGAAGGTGACTACGACGAAACGAGGGACGAAGGAGTCGTTTTTGGTTGGACGTTAAGGTCAGGTTCTTAGTAAGGCCAAGTGGTTCAATGAAGAAGGAGGAGCTCGAGAGTTTCCTTAGCTAAAGTTCTAACTTGAACGGGACTTCAAGTTCCTAAAGGGGGGAGCCATAATACGGATGTATCTTCTCTGCTTTGGGAACTTAGCGATCCCTATGGAAGCTTGGGGATAGATGATTCTCATGATTACTTGAGAATAAAAGAGTGGGAAGAGACGACGAAAATGGTGGAAATCAGGAAAAACGACGGAAATTAGGAAGCTGGTAAAATAGCTCTGGCCGGTCGACTGAGGGACTAACATCGATCGACCGATGAAGCCTTCTTGGTCGACCGGTTAGCCATCGGTCAACCGAATTGACTGCCAACGATTATAAGAGTTTCGGGTCGGTCGACTTAAGGAGCATGACCGGTCGACCGACAACATGCACGACTACAAGGTCTAGAATTCTCGTTCTGACCGGTCAATCGATGCACTCTTATCGGTCGATCGATAGCGATACTTTGGTCGACCGATAGCAGTTTCCTGAGTCGAGTTGGACTCTTGTTTTGGGCGAATCCTAGTTGGGTTTGCTCTAGATATTTACTATTTTGCCACCCATGTTGTTTAACATATAAATAGGAATTGTTTAGGGCTTCTAAATATGATATTAGAGTTTAAAGAGGATAGAGAAGTTGTTCTTTATTCTAGAGAGATTGTGAGAAAGAAATTTTGTAATCTTTTATTCTTTATAATCTAGAGAAGGTATTTTCCTTCGCCAATTAAATTGTTTTGTGTGTTTTACTGTTTTCTTCTCAAACCTACCTTTGATAATTTCACGATCAAAGGTGCTCATACGTGTAATGACCATAAATTTTCGATACTAGTTAAAAATAAATTTTCTGGTATTTTAATATTAAATTATTATTTTAAAAGAGTATTTATATTTTCTCAATTTTCTAGAATTTTCTACGATTTAAAAATCCAATTTTATATTTATTTAATGCTTTTGATAATTATAAATTAACTTGATACAGTGAAAATTTTTAAATTAATATTTGTTATATTATTGTTTTGTGATTATAAGTATTGTATTAATTATAATAATCTTATCCCTAATTATTGTTAATGTTCCTAATTATTTCTTAATTATTTTTAATTTTTTCCTAATTACTTTTCTTAATTAATTCTTAGTTATTTTTAACCTAACCCTAAGTATATTTATACCCCTCTCTCTCTCTCGTTCCGTCGATCGGTCTCTACAAACGCCTCTCTCTCGATCCATCTCTCTCATCTCTGCTCTCATGTTCTCCAATCTGCTCTCCTCCCCACCACCGTTGACATCCGACAACTTTTGAGCAAACCACCACCCCTACACACCGCCACCTCCTCTTTTCCCCACTCGCGCAGGATGCTCAACGCTTAGTCGCCCGAGAAAGCCCATCGCTGACACCGCCTCCTCCGCCTCTGCGCTTGATCCACCGCAGCTCGCAAGCTCGGCGGACTCAGCCACCGTCCTCCCGGCTCGCTACCGTCCGCCTTGCACCCGCCCAACGCCCGCTCCCAGGGGGCCTCGCTCGCCCCGCCGTTACGCGCTACGACCGTCGCCATCAGCTCTGATGTAGAACACACGACAGACACATTTATGTCAAAGTGGGACAATCGCAAGCCCAAATGCGAGCCCGGTCGAAGAAAATAACTTTTTCGAAGAAACGACTGTAACTTTCAAACCGTACGTCGAAATTGAACGAATTATATATAAAAATCGACTATCTCGACGAGACGGAGCCATCCAAACCTACCCCTATGGGTTTGGTTTGCTTCCTCCGTTACGCCAAATTCCTTACGGTTTGACAGATACCTGCATTTTAATCCATTTTTTACTATTTTTAGTAATGTTTTAGGAGTCTGTTTTGATTAGGAAACAAATCCGATTTGATCTCAGATTTGACTGGTGGACTTTCCTAGTCATAAGGAGTCTTTTTAGGAGCTTTAATGTTTTAGGAATTCTTTTATAATTTTTGGTAAGTTAGAGTCCTTGTAGGAGTTTAAGTCCTTGTAAAAGTCTTGTTTCTTTTTTATTTAAGTAGGATCTTGTAAGCCCTAAAGACATAACTTTTGATTAATAAAATTTTATTTTCTTTAATATTTACTTCGTGGATTCAAAGCTCTTCGTGGATTCAAAGATTGTCTTTGGTGGATTTCGAGACTACAACTTCCGCGTTGTGTCAATTAGTATCAGAGTATTGTTCCTCCGATCCAATGGCAGGTGATGAAGCCTCTATTTCTAGAACTGAGTTCAACATGCTAAAGACCGGTGTTAATCAGATGAAGACTGTCATGGAGCGACTTGTAGTGACAGTTGAGCGTCTGAACATGGCGGAAGTTCAAAATCGCGTTGATGGTCGCCAACGACGTGATCCGACTCCACCGACTCTTTATGATGAATCCCACGGCGAGGAAGATAACTATGCAGCCTTACGCCATGGTTTTATCACAAAGACCATCGACGAAGGGATAATTATGATGCTGGAGGTTTCAAGATGAAGATGGATCTGCCATCCTTCAACGGGCAACTTTATATCAAAGAATTCCTCGACTAGATTATAGAAGTAGATAGATTCTTTGAGTATATGGATATTCCAGAAGAGCGTAAGGCAAAATTAGTGGCCTACTGACTAAAAGGTGGAGCTTTAACTTGGTGGAAATCTATTTGTCTGAATCGATCTTGTTAAGGAAAGCCGAAGGTTGATAGATGGGGAAAGACAAAGAAACTACTGAGAGTCTGTTTCTTTCCAAGTGATTATGAACAAATTTTATTTGGACAATACCAAAATTATAAGAAAGGTGGTAGAACTGTGGATGAGTACACGCAGGAGTTCTATCGACTGTCATCCTGCAACAACTTAAATGAGAGCGAGGCACAACAGATGTCTAGATATACTGGGGGATTGCGGATGATGGTTCAGGATTGTGTATCTTTGTAACAGACCTATAACTTAGCAGACACAGTTAGCCTAGCCGAGAGGGTGGAGCGACAACTCGAACGAAATAGTAAAGGATCATGGGCAGCTTCCGTAAGGTCGCGCATGAGCTTTAATCGTGGTGGGAACAAACAGTCTCAAACTATTTCTGATCAAGATGCTACAACGGAGAAGGCAAAGGGTCCAACAACAACAACAACAAAGAAGACTACACCACCGAACCCATATGCCAAGCCTGACCCGATCAAATGCTATAGATGTGGACAACCTGGTCATCGATCCAATCAGTGCCCTAAAAGAGGTGTTGTGAATATGGCGGATCACGAAGACGTGGACATAGATCAAGACGAGGCTGAAGACTATGGTGGTAGATTGGATCCTGATGATGGGGAACAACTCTCATGTGTTGTGCGATGACTATTATTAGCCCCAAAGACAGAAGAACCACTACAGAGGCATAACATCTTCTGCACGAGATGAACAGTGAAATATAAGATCTGTGATGTCATCATTGATAGTGGAAGCAATAAGAATATTGTCTCTCGGCGCATGGTAGAGAAATTAGGGTTGAAGACGGAGAAGCACCATGCTCCCTACAAGATCGGTTGGATTCATAAGGGTAATGACGTGCAGGTTGATGAGGTGTGTCGAGTATCTTTTTCCATTGACCGAACTTATGTTGATGAGGCATTGTGCAATGTAGTTGAGATGGATGCTTGTCATATGCTGCTAGGCAGGCCATGGCAGTGGAGTGCCAAAATCCATCATATCTGATCGTGATTGTAAGTTCTTATCCCACTTTTGGAGGACTTTGTGGCAGCAATTTAATACTTCTCTTAAGTTTGGTACTGCTTATCACCCTCAAACGGATGGCTAAACTGAAGTAGTAAATCACACTCTCGGTAACCTTCTTAGATCCATCTTTGGCGATCGTCCGAAGCAGTAGGATCTTGCTCTGGCACATGATGAATTTGTTTTTAACTGTATAGAGAATCAAACTACAAGCAAGCCTCCCTTTATGATTGTGTATGGAAGGCTTCCGAATCATTATATTGACCTTGCTCCACTGCCTAAGCTTCCCGGATAGAGTGTTCCCGCAGATCATATGGTTGAAAAGATACGAGCTATCCAACATGAAGTCAAGGAAAAGATAGAGCAGTCTAATGCTAAATATAAGGATGATGTTGATCAACACAAGAGGAAGAATGTGTTTGAAGAGGAAGACATGGTGATGGTGTTTCTACGAAAAGAACATTTTCCCGTGAGCACCTACAACAAGCTGAAGAATAAGAAGTATGGTCCTTACAAGATACTAAAGAAGATTAGCGACAATGCTTATGTAGTTGACCTTCCTACAGATTTGGGTATCTCTCCTAGTTTCAATGTTGCAGATTTGTTTGAGTATTTCCCGCCAGCAGAAGCAACTATTTATGCAAGTGTAAGCTCGGGGTCGAGCTCTTTTCAAGTAGGGGGGCTGATGTAGAACACACGACAGACATGTTTATGTCAAAGTGGATACAAATATCAACCGTTTGGATGGCCCGGTCGAAAAAATAACTTGTTTCGAAGAAACGATCATAACTTTCAAACCGTACGTCGAAATTAGACAAATTATATATGAAAATCGACTATCTCGATGAAACGGAGCCATCCAAACCTACTCTATAGGTTCAGTTTGCTTCCTCTGTTTCGTCAAATTCCTTACGGTTTGAGAGATATCTGTATTTTTGTCCGTTTTTTACTATTTTTAGTAATGTTTTAGGAGCCTGTTTTGATTAGGAAACAAATCTGATTTGATCTCATATTTGACTGGTGGGATTTCCTAGTCATAAGGAGTCTTTTTAGGAGTTTTAATGTTTTAGGAATTATTTTACTATTTTTGGTAAGTTAGAGTGCTTGTAGGAGTTTGAGTCTGTAAAAGTCTTATTTCTTTTCTATTTAAGTAGGATCTTGTAAGCCCTAGAGGCATAACTTTTGATTAATAAAATTTTATTTTTCTTCAATATTTACATCATGGATTCGAATATATTCATGGATTCGAAGCTATTCGTGGATTCGAAGATTGTCCTTGGTGGATTCTGAGGCTACAACTTCCGCACTACGTCAATTGGTCCCCCAAGCCCCGCTCTCCCCCATGCCAGCGCTCTAGCACCCAACCACACAGCGTCGCTCCTCACCATCTTCATCCACCTCAACCCCGTAGCCTGACAACCACCAAACAGCCCGCCATCGCTCC
>NC_033801.1:101627476-101652674 GCF_001876935.1 Asparagus officinalis | reverse complement strand
CTCCGACATCCTCCAGCCCTCCTCTACCCTCACCCTTCATCCTCCTCTGCTCCCGAAGCCTGAGCCCACCGTCGATGTCCTCCTCCTAGCCCCAACCCCGCTCCGCTCTCTCTCGCCATCACCAACATCGCCACTATCACCGTCACCTCTTCACTGTAGCTCTTTCCCAGCCCAAGCCCATCGCGAACAGCCCCATCGCCGAGAGCTTTCCCACTCAACCCCCGACATCCAACAACCTCCTTCGTCACCGCTAACATCACCGTCCAGCTCCACAAATCAGCTTCTCGACCCGCTACGCGCATCGCCGAACAACGAACAACAAACAATGGCATCGCAGTCTCATCCACAGGCTCCTTGGCCCCGAGGCAAGATCCCTATTTCTCCTGTTTGTTATTTTGTATAATTTCTTAGATTTGTTAATTGTGCACAAGATTCTGATTCTAGATTAGTTTATTGTAATTCTTATATTTGTCGTACGAATTTATATTTTTAATTGTTATTTATTAGAATTTTAGATCTGTTAATAATTACCTGTGTGGGCTTGTTGATAAAATTATGAATTATCTGCTTGTGTTAATTTGTGATATAATTATCTGCGTGGATTTGATGAATAATATTAAATAAATCATAATTATATGATAAATAGTATTTTTATAATAATTATAATAAATTAAAGAGTTTATTTTGACAACAGGGTTATTTTAGAATAATTATAATATTTTTTAGAATTTATTTGGTGACAGGAAATCATTTTAGAATGATAAATATTTTTAAAAGAATTTATTTTAGGAAAATAGACTATTTTGAATTAATGAGAATTTATCTTGTAAAAAGATTATTTTTGAATTTATGAATTTATTATTTTAAAAGGTTATTTTTAGAATAATTATGGTGAGAGACAATTTGAAAGGAATTTATTTCGCAAAAGAATTATTTATTTTGAATTAATTTAGCTTATGAACGTATTATGGATGGTTGTTGACCGCGACATTTTATGTGCAATACATTCACCGATTCCATAATTCTTATTTTAATTTCATGACATACCATGTTTTATTTGCATAAAATTAGCTGTATTTATTATTCTTGTTGTGTTTGAGAACCATTAGTAGTTCATGACTTAGTGACCTTGTGCGTCATGAACAAGACTTAGTGACATGTGTGTGTGTGTTGACTAAATTTAGGAGGTGGACCAGAGATCCAGCTCAGGTTATGATTGTTGACTTAGAAAAGCGAGAAAAGTTGGGATGGGGAAGTCTTAGTTCATGTGATCGGATGTGGTTGTTGATGTATCTTCCAGACTTGCACCAGTGATCTGTTTCGTCCTGGGGTTGGTTTGTTGGACCAAGTGGCCTGTTTTGTCACTTTTGTCAGTGACATGTTTCATCACCTGAGCTTTTTCTGAGTTCAGACCAGGCCGAGATCGGATTGCATGTAGTCCTCTAGCCACCTGTTTTGTGGGATTCGATGTGCGTAGAGGATTTGTGAACAGTCAGTTATCTGATGATATGAATGTTGACTCTATGTGAATGTGGACCAGTGAGCTATTATAGGATGGCTAGTTGTATGACCTTGATACTAGGATGTTTATGGATTTTTTCTGATTATTATACTCTAGTGGTGGATTGCATTTTGATTTGTTAGATTTCCAGTTGCACGTTTCTTTTGTCATTTCTGTTGCTGCATCTGTTATTGTATTAGTCTTTCGATCTTTCTATCCTTCCTTATGGGATCTTACTGTGTGCCATGCACGCTGACGTACACCTGTTTTCTTTGGTGTACGTCAGATTTAGAGGATGAATAGGTCTAGCTTGGAGACACGCCAGAGTCAGAGTAGTTTCAGCAAGAGTGCTTTGTAGACCAAACAGAAGAAGAAGTCGAAACTTAGTCATTTCTTTTCTGTAGTCGTTGATGGATGTTAGATCAATTTTGTAGTACTTTTTCTTTTAGTTCAGTTGATGTATTTCATGACTATCCGGTTTTAGCTGTACATTTTGTATCAGAACATGTTGACTCGTATATGATGTCTTGGATGATATTTCCCTTGTGATACGTATCATGTTGTTCTGGGTTGTTTATTATATTCTCACTACTGTGATTGGGGACATGTGCATTCGCTTTATATTGCTTGACGCTTAGCATATTAGATTGAGAAGAAATAGTCTATTATTTATTCTTCTCAGTCTAATACGTCGCGGGCTTGTTTGCGTCCCGATTCCTAGGTATTTTGGGAAACGGATCGTGACAGTACGGCAACTCGTATCACTTTCTATTTAAAGTACTTCAAACCTAAACCCGTTCTAACCCCAATATGTTGTTTCGAAACTTGCCCAAACCTGTTACTTTAAAGTTTTTAGAACTTAGGGGGAAATGACTAATTGAGGATAGAAATGTGATTCACTTATGTGGTTTTGCCCAAACCTGTTACTTTAAAGTTTTTAGAACTTAGGGGGAAATGACTAATTGAGGATAGAAATGTGATTCACTTATGTGGTTAGAAACTAACTCAATCTAAGTTAGTACTTTGTACGGAGACTCTAATTTGAAATACCTATTAAGACTTGGAAGGCTAAATAGCAATCTTGAATGATTGGAGCGACTATATTCAAAATATTGAAGATGTAAGGGACAAATATAGTAAAAGACCATTTGTGTAATGTGTTCTCAGATCTTTTAAGGCTAAAGGAGCAATTTGTTCTATGGACTACGGCTCCATTCTCAAATTGGTGGCCACAGTTTATTTTTTCTCAACTTAGTCCATGTACCCCTTCTTAGATGTAAATTTACTCCTATTGTAACTTGGCTAAAATGCCAATTTGGCTCCTGTACTGGGGATTCATTATCAACTCGGTTCTTTTTCCCCTCAACTAAATCCATGTAACGTTCATCTGTAACCAAGTAAATCTTTTTTAACATCCGCAAAAATATGAGGGTTAACTTTTAATTTATGACTAAATTACCCTTAAAGATTTGAGAGGTCCACGTACTTTATTTATAAACGAACTTCATAAACCTAGAAAAAGAAAGAGAATTTTTTTGAAATAAACTCATTCACAATTTTAATCCCAAAAATCGACCGTATCCAAAAAAATTTAATCAAAATCGACCTACTTTCTCCCCACGCCAGCTTCGTGACTAAAAAGTGGGTCGTTTTAAAAAAAAATCGTGATCCTAATTAGTCGGGTTTGTCAACCCTAACTAATTAGGACTCCCCCAGCCTCCCAACCCTCTCGTGGTTAGGCCACTAAATAAGTCGGGGTTCGAAACCCCGACTAATTTTGTCGGGGTTCCCAACCCCGACTGTTTTGGCAAAGCCTGTGCCGCCCCTCATAAAAATGATCAATGTTGGGAACTCCGACCATTTGGCAGAGACCCTCCAGCCCATACTTTGTTGGAAAATCTCATCTTCTGCTATGACATATCAATCCACAAGTTTAACACCAACTCTCTTGCTACACATTTATCAATCCATAATCAATTTCAAACACAAATAAATACATATCTTTATATAGTTATTATATTTATAGCAAATATTTAACAAAAATGTAACATTTAATTCACTTAATAAAAATCCAACAATAATCAAGTCACAGTAGCACTTCAAACAAAAACATCATAGCATTTCAAACATAAACATCATATGAAGTATATCAAAATTTAACAAATATTTAGAACTCCATTTCCTCTCTCTCTCTCTCTCTCTCTCTCTCTCTCTCCCCCCCCCCCTCTGCCTCTTCTTCCTCTCCCCCTTCCTCGATCACCTTCAACATGAGCTTGGATGATCTCAACATCCGGTTGTGTGTGAACTTATGTGCGCATAACATCCTCATCGACTTGCACCTATTGTGAACATCTGGCTTGAGCTTGCTGTGAGCCTCCAGCTTCATCATGTACACGACTTGAGTCTACTCTTGTGTGTCCTCGGACCAGTCGACGCTCGTACCCTATGAGTCGTTCCTCACGTCCATTATGATTCACATTATGCGTCCTTCTAAGAGAGGGTTGAATTTTTCTATGATACGAACAAACGCGTTCCTCGCTCTTGGCTCGGTAGTCATTCCCAATGCATCATGTGCAATAGAAGCAATCTCATCGAGTTCTTGTACCTATAAGATAAAAAGTGAAAGATTGTTATTAGCAAGTGGATGATAATAAAATAATAATCACAAAATAAATTGTATATTTTGCCTATACACTTACCAACTCTCTCTCAACTGGACCTCTTAGTATGTACTCCTTAGGTGATTTGTTCTCCTGAAATATCCATCGGTGAGTAATCCCCTAATACCATCGTAAGTACACATCTAGTTCTGGTGCGTCAGCCCTCTCCATCATTACAGCATCCTCGCTCAACTCCTAATTCTCAATGTAAGCATGACGAATTATCTCCCAATTTGCATGATGTGCTCCTTTTCAGGAATTTCGCTCTATTCTTTCTATAGGGTCTGGAATATCTAGCACTATATTTTGACAATCTCAAAACATATAATCTCAAAAAGATATATGGCGTGCTCGAGTACCGATTATATGTTTTGAGATTGTCAAAATACATGTGTCTGACCGTGTGCTATGACAATTTGGATTAAAACTCCTTAGTATCAAAAATAACTCCTTAGTCCTTTTCAGGTACTTAAGTATATTCTTGACTACTTTCCAGTGCTCTTCTCCATGATTTGATTAGTATCTACTTACCAAACTGAGTGTATAAGTGATATCCGGTCTAGTACATAACATGGCATACATGATCGATCCTACTGCCAAGGCATAAGGAATTAGACTCATGTATTTCCTCTCTTCATCAGTCTGGGGAGACATCTTTTTAGAGAGGGATATTCCAGGAAATACAGGTACAAAACCTTTCTTGAAATTTTCCATGCTAAATCGCAATGTATCTAGAGTGGGATAATCCTAACATCCTTTTAGATCTATCTCTATAGATCTGAATGCCCAGTATACAAGATGCGTCACCCAAATCTTTCATGAAAAATATTTTTGATAGCCAAATTTTAACTGCTTGTAATGACGGTATGTCATTACCGATTAAGAGTATATCGTCTACATATAAAATGAGAAACGATACAATACTCAAAATTATCCTTTTATACACACATGGTTCACCTGGATTTTTGATGAAACCAAACTCTTTGATAGCATCGTCAAAATATATATATGTTCCATCTCCGTGATGCTTGCTTTAGTTCATAAATGGATTTAAGCAACCTACCAACTTTTCTATTGCTCCCATTAACTACAAATCCTTCTGGTTGAGTCATATATATGCACTCTTTTAAATCACCATTTAGAAATGTAGTTTTGACGTCCATTTGTTAGATCTTGTAGGATCCGAATAGACTTTAGCATAGCCACTGGAGAAAAGGTTTCGTCGTAGTCCAAACCTAGTCTTTGACGAAACCCTTTAGCTACTAGTCTAGCTTTAAAAATCTCTACTTTTCCATCTACACAAACTTTTTCTTAAACAACCATTTGCAACCTGACGATGGAAGTTACAATCTGACGACTTCCAGAAGACTACAATTTGAAGACTTTCACGTAGATCGCTGAAGGTTACAATCTGACGACCTTCACGATAACCGATGAGAGCTCTACTTCAACAGCCTTCACAATCAACATCGGGAGTTACAATCTGACGACTCTCATATTCTCAAGGAGCCAAGACGAAGATTACAAGACAATGATCTTTGCAACGCTATTACTTGTTGATAATCTCTCCAAAATAAGACGCAGAAATCATCACCGCGCTCTAAGACCAAAACACGGAGGTCCTCCCCGTGTATCAACACCAAAACGCGGAAGTCCTCCCCGTGTGTCAACAATAAAACGCTAGAGTCGGACCCGCGTTACAATATCAAAACACTAGAGTCGAACCCATGTTACAACATCAAAACGCTGGAGTCGGACCCGCGTTACAACATGTTTCAACATCAAAACGCCAAGGTCGAACCCGCGTTACAACATCAAAACGCCAGGGTCGAACCCCGCGTTACAACATCAAAACGCCAGGGTCGAAACCCGCGTTACAACATCAAAACGCCAAGGTCGAACCCGCGTTACAACATCAAAACGCCAGGGTCGAACCCCGCGTCACAACATCAAAAACGCCAAGGTCGACCCTCGTGTTTTTCTACGCCCTGCGGGTACCCAACTCCGCGTCTCCAGTCTAAAATGTGGAGTTAGGATCCTGAACGCCAACGTGGGCATTGTTTGACTCATTCAACATGAGCTGAACGGTTCTAAAACCATTTCCCACGATTTGGGGGGCGGTTACCCCCATTATGGAGAGAATTAAGGGGGCGGTTACACCCCTTAATTCCCTATAAATATGGGTAAACTCAACTGAGTTCAGGGTTCGATTTTCTTGGCTTGGATCGACCACTGGAGACAGGCTTTTGAGGAGATCGACATCATCTTCCAACGAAGACATACAAAAGATGGCGACTCCGCTGGGGATGAGCTTCTGTGACGAAGAAGTGGTGGTGCAATCCGATGTTCATCTCACTGGAACAACTGTCGAAACTCTCGTGGTAGAGTTTGATCAAGCCAAGTTTGAGAAGGCTATCTCCTCTGGATCCCTTAGCCCCAAGGCTATGCGCAAGATCCACAAAGTTTCCAAGGAGACTAAATCTCCAACTGTTGCTGGAACGCCAAAGAAAGTCCTCTCCTTTGGCCAAAATTCGTCGAACAGCCCCTCCGCTCCAGGAGCGGGCTCGACCTCTGCTGAACTCGCACAGCGAGTTGAATATCCCACCTCCGCGTCAACACGACGTGCCACAGGCCTTAAACGGCCTATAAAGGAGACGAGCTCCATAAACGTCAACGACGCTGCTGCTAAGGCTTTGAAACAGGCCAAGAAGAACGCTGCTCGTCGAAGAAAAAGGTCTCAGCGACGAGCACAACTTCGAGAAAATCGATCCTCCAACCAACGCGAACTTCGTGTTCGTAAGCCTAAACGCGACCCTAAACTTCGCGTTTATGAGCCCAAACATGAGCTTCGCGAGAACCAGACTGAACGCGGCCCTCAATGGCGCGTTATACAGCCAAAACGCGGACCTCAAGCCTTAGTTGAACGCGAACTTCAACTTCGCGTTTCCCAGTCAAAATACGACCCTCGCGTCGATACTGAAGAACGCGACCTTCGCGTTTCAAGTACCAAACGCGACCCTCGCGTTTCAAGTACCAAACGCGACCCTCGCGTTTCAAGTACCAAACACGCCCTTCGTGTTTCTTCGTGCCAAACGCGATCTTCGTGCCAAACGCGACCTTCGCGTTTCAAGTGCCAAACGCGACCTTCGCGTAGCGCGACTAGGTTGAGGGGCGAATATAAGAAGTTTATGAATTCAAGGCATCTCAACCAGATCCATATTCACCAAGAGCCAGTCCTGTCTAATCATGGACTGGGGGTTCCAGTTCAAACCTCACAATCAGTGAGTAATTCTCCTCGAATCTTTATAACAGATTCGAGAGAGTTCACATCGAGAGAAAGATCGATGCAACAAGTCATTCGTTCATTTCAATGTGAACGACTGATTCCTACGGTCCTCTCGGGACGCCAATGCTGCTCATATGCGGCCCAACTGCTGGTGTTCAACCAATTTACGAACGTTGCTTTACCCAACCAACGACGGCGTTCACACAAGAAGAAGACTTCTGAGGATGAATACCTTAGAGTCACTTCTAACATGATCGGCAGAGGGAGATCATCAGTTCCTAGTTCCGATGAGTCAGAGAACGATCAGTCTCCTGGCTTGAAAGACTTCCTGAATAAGTCTGATGGAGTTTATCAACATACTCAGACGCGAACAGGAGCCATTCCCCCTGTCAACTATCGGAGTTTAGCCAGGGGAACCAATTCCAATGATGAACACTCAGCCATTGCAGAGTCCCAGTCATCAAGCTCTTTTGTTGAACATGAGAGCTACGCTTATATGACGGGAAACCATGAAGATCTCGCGAAGAGACTTGATGAGCAGGAGGCCATGCTCAAATCTCAGCAAGAGGCCATCAATGAACTCCTGGCCCTGTTGACTCAACTCGTCGCAGACAAGGCCAAATCTCAGAAGACAGATTCGCCACTCAGGCAAGAATCTTCCCGAAGGGAAAGAACGTCTTCGTCCCGACCTCACACAAGCAAAGGGAAGGGAAAAATGGTTGATGACACGGCTTCTGACCAAGAAGCCCACAACCTGGAATCTTCCTCTGATGAAGGAAGAGAGACGGAGTATGAGCAAAATCCTCAGTCGGCTAAAATCGAGGAATTGGAAGCCCGCCTCAATGTCATTGCTAACAGAAGCGAGCTCCAAGATGAGGGAGTTGTCAGGCCCTACCCTGCCGAATGGGACGCAGCCCCTTATCCTCCAAAATTTGAAGTCCCGACGCTACAAGCTTTTGACGGCACGGGATCACCGAACCAACATATCTATCATTTCAAGTCACAGACTGGGAATGTGATATCAAACGACGCCATACTGGCTCGATTATTCATTGGCACCCTCAAGGGAGTTGCCTTTGAATGGTTCAGAAAATTGCCTGCCGGATGTATCCAAAAGTGGGCAGATCTAGAGAGACTCTTCCTGTCAAGATTCTTTGAAGAGGATACAGAAGTCTCCATCCATACCCTTCTCGCCACTAAGCAGAAGAAGAGGGAATCCGTCAAAGCCTTCATTAAAAGGTTCCGAACCATGGCTCTCCGGTGTTCGTCAGGTATGACACAGTCTACCTTAGTAGAGACCTGTCGACACAACCTGCAGACCAACATCCTAGCTCGAATAAGGGTTGCAGAATGTCGTTCTTGGAGACAACTGATCTCTCAAGGCGAACAGGCTCAGAAGATTATTACCAGGATCAAAGCTGAAGAACAAAGTGGGCAAGATCAGCCCGAGCAATCGGACCAAGCCCAATCTTCTCCTGAGCAATCGAACCAAGCTCATTCTTCCCAGTCAGAACCAGAAGATACTACGACCACTGAAGCTAATCCTCTTCAGTAGGATGCCGGGTCTCCAATAACTATCACGTTAACAACTACCTCTGATAGTCAAGCTCGTTAGATTGTGGCCCACTAGGCGACGTGCCATGTCTACCCTTTTTCCCCATGCACTTATTCAAGACTGGGGGTTGATTTATTTGTAGTTCATTGGATTCTGAGTAATAAATTTTCTGAGTTGTTATGTTTAATAGAATACCTCTGTCAACCACAAAATCCATCAAAACTATCACGTTAACATTTACCTCTGATAGTCCATCAACTTGTCAATCCGCTTCAATAGGATGACAGGTCCACTAAAACTATCACGTTAATGATCACCTCTGATAGTCCTTTTCTCCTAAATTCCCCCACCAATTCTCTTCAATAGAATGATGGGTCCACCCTTCCCCTGCTAAGTCTTAACCAAGACTGGGGGTTGGTTACTTGGAATCCATTGGATTAAGAGTAACGAACATTTCACATCGTCAAGTTAACATTATACTTCGGACGATCATCACCCCCACAGGGTATGAATGCAGCCTGCATCACTCCTAATTTGTCATGTTAACATCAAACCTCTGACAATCCACTTATCAATCCTCGTCAATAGGATGATAAGTCCACAAAGTTGCTCCAATCGCAACATCCTCATGTCACGTTAACATCAAACCTCTGACAAATCCACTTATCAATCCTCTTTAATAGGATGATAAGTCCCCAAAGTTGCTCCAATCGCAACATCATCCTGTCACGTTAACACTAAACCTCTGACAATCCACTTATCAATCCTCGTCAATAGGATGATAAGTCCCCAAAGTTGCTCTAATCGCAACATCCTCCTGTCACGTTAACATCAAACCTCTGACAAATCCACTTATCAATCCTCTTCAATAGGATGATAAGTCCCCAAAGTTGCTCTAATCGCAACATCCTCCTGTCATGTTAACATCAAACCTCTGACAATCCACTTATCAATCCTCGTTAATAGGATAATAAGTCCATAAAGTTGCTCCAATCGCAACATCCTCATGTCACGTTAACATCAAACCTCTGACAAATCCACTTATCAATCCTCTTCAATAGGATGATAAGTCCCCAAAGTTGCTCTAATCGCAACATCCTCCTGTCACGTTAACATCAAACCTCTGACAATCCACTTATCAATCCTCGTCAATAGGATGATAAGTTCACAAAGTTGCTCCAATCGCAACAGACAATCCACTTATCAATCCTCGTCAATAGGATGATAAGTCCACAAAGTTGCTCCAATCGCAACATCCTCCTGTCACGTTAACATCACACCTCTGACACAATCCACTTATCGACTCTCTCTAATAGAGCGATATGTCCTCAAAGTTGCCTTGATCGCAATAATCAACTTATCGACTCTCTTCAATAGAGAGATAGGTCCACGAACCAGTCAAGTTAACATCACACCTCTGACGACCAAATCAACTTATCGACTCTCCTCAATAGAGCGATAAGCCCATAAAATACTGTTAGGTTAACATCACACCTCTAACAGTCAAACCCTCCCCAATGAACTTGTTAATCCTTTTTCAACAAGAATAGCAAGTTTTCATTATAAAATCCCCAGTGGATTAAAGATTTTCTGGAATTATCCTAGTGATAATAAAGAAAATTTCTGAATTTCACTCTAAGTGAAAACTCATGCCAAGTTAATATTACACCTCTGGCACTTCTAATTTTCTTTCAGTGTTTCGAATAACACAGGAAGAAACAGTGACAAAGTCTATGTATTCAATATCGTAGCCAGTGATTATCATTAAATTGATAATCTCTGAATCCATACATTGCATATATGGGGATTTTTATCCCGAATCCTAAGAAGGGATAAGTCAACGCCTAATACGCGTTGCCGGTGAGTCTTTGACCGTAAAAAGGACAAAAGTCTACGTATTCAACATCGTAGCAGATCGTTATTAATAACGCCGAAATCCATGCCTCACACGCATGGGGGACTTTATCTCGATCCCTGATTAGAGATAAGTCTGCATCTAACACATGCTGCCGGGTAGCGCATTCCCGCAATAATGGCAAAGCCCACGTATTCAACATCATGGCAGGTTGTTATTAATAACGCCAAAATCCATGCTTCACACGCATGGGGAACCTTATCCCAAATCCTAAGTAGGGATAAGCCTACGCCTAACACGCGTCGCCGGTTAGTCTTTTTCCGTAAAAATGACAAAGTCTATGTATTCAAAATCATAGCATCAAGTCTAAGAGAGTTCATTCTCTTAGCACAACGTTACATGTGGAACGGACTTAAATAATTCACATGCTAGCCCGACTCAAACGGTAGTCGGTAAAGGCTTATCAAATCCGTTGATGGCTGAGGGTTTGCCAAAAATCCTATGCACGTTTACAGGTCCATCAGCTTAATGGATGTGAGCCGAGACTTAAAACAGATGAGCCAAAGACAAGTCTCAAAGACTTAGTCAAAAATGCACGGAAGCCACTTCCATATCTTAAGTCAAAACGTTGAGGTCAGACCCGCGATGCAAAAACCGAACGCCGAGGTCACACCCGTGTTCCAAATTCAAAATACAGGGTCCACCCCCACAGTCCAGAAGCAGGATTATGGCGCATACCTTCACACAGGTCCTACGTGCCAAATCCCTTCAACCAAGGCAAAGACGATAACGCCAAAGTCATAGCCGCGTTTCAAGTCAAAATGCCGAGGTTAGACCAGCGATGCGAAAACCAAACGCTAAGGTCAGACCCGTGGTACGAAAATCATGACGCCGAGGTCACACCCGGGTTTCAAATTCAAAACGCCGAAGTCAGCCCCGCGTCTCAAATTCAAAACATAGGGTCCACCCCCGCATTCCAGAAGCAGGATTATGGCGCATACCTTCACACAGGTCCTACGTGGCAAATCCCTTCAACCAAGATGCCTTCAAAGCAAGTGCAGAGAACGACTCCTTTACAACAAGGAATCAACAGCTCTAAGATCAGAGTTGAGATCCAAAGTATTCCGAAAATTCATCCCAGTCAACCGCGAACTTTCGAAAACTTTGGAGGGGGTTCTGTAGGCTGTCTAAAAATCATAATAGATAGCTTATCCCCCATCAAACACTGATGATGGAAGTTACAATCTGACGACTTCCAGAAGACTACAATTTAAAGACTTTCACGTAGATCGCTGAAGGTTACAATCTGACGACCTTCATGACAACCGATGAGAGCTCTACTTCAACAGCCTTCACAATCAACATCGGGAGTTACAATCTGACGACTCTCATATTCTCAAGGAGCCAAGACGAAGATTATAAGACAATGATCTTTGCAACGCTATGACAAAAAGAGATTACTTGGTGATAATCTCTGCAAGGCAGACGCGGAGGTCCTCCCCGTGTATCAACAGTAAAACGCCAGGGTCGAACCCGCGTTACAATGTCAAAACGCCAAGGTCGAACCCGCGTTACAACATCAAAGCGCCAGGGTCGAACCCCGCGTCACAACATCAAAAACGCCAAGGTCGACCCTCGCGTTTTTCTACGCCCTGCGGGTACCCAACTCCGCGTCTCCAGTCTAAAATGTGGAGTTAGGATCCTGAACGCCAACGTGGGCATTGTTTGACTCATTCAACATGAGCTAAACGGTTCTAAAACCGTTTCCCACGATTTGGGGGGCGGTTACACCCCATTATGGAGAGAATTAAGGGGGCGGTTACACCCCTTAATTCCCTATAAATATAGGTAAACTCAACTGAGTTCAGGGTTGGATTTTTATTGGCTTGAATCGACCATTGAAGGCGGCGGGGATTTTTGGCTGGATTTTTTCGGAGCTAAGAATTGGCAGCAACAGGGGAGATCATTGGGCGAACTTCGGAGGAGATCGGCATCACCCTTCAAGGAAGATCATCTTCAACGTTCGTCAACAGAGAGCTTTGATCCTTGGCTATTAACCAAATTTTCGGTTCAAATCAACTCTTTTTCAAGAGTTCAAACTCGATCAGAGTTATCAACTCATCAAGAGTTTTAGAAGACGTCGTTCCAGTGAATCAAGACGTGCGGATCGTCAACGGAGAGCAAACTCGACGCGAGCACTCGAGGGAGGCACTCCATCGCCACCGTGAAGAACCCAGTTTTAAACAAAGAGAAAGAACCAATTTCATTCTCCTCTCTTTTGTAATCGAATTGTAATCGGAATCAAAGAAATACAAATCAATTTTCTTTATTCTTTTCATTGCAATTTTCCCACAAACAGTTCTTCTGGTACAACTGAATTTGTTAGTTCTACTAAATTATCAGTATTAATTTGTATCTCTAAAATTTCTTCCAGTTCTACAGTGCTCCCACTAATTTCTTTTTTAATAAATTCCTTCTCCAAGAAGGTGGCATACCGAGAAAGAATTATCTTTTGTTCATCGATGTAATAGAATTGATATCCATAGGAATTCTTTGGATATCCTACAAATTTACACAATACTGAGCGTGCCTCTAACTTTTTAGGATCTTGTTTTTTTATATAAGCATGACATCCTCAAATCTTAATATAATTAAGATGTGGTTTTATCCCATACTATATCTCATATGAAGGTTTAGGCACTGCTTTAGTTGGAACCTTATTCAGTAAGTATGCCGCTGTTTCCAACGCATACCCCCAGAATGAAAAAGGTAACTCAACGTTACTTATCATGGAACGTATCATACCTAATAGGGTGTGATTCCTCCTTTCTGACACGTTGTTAAGCTGTGGAGTAAAGGGTGGAGTCACCTGAGAGAGAATCTCATTCTCTTTTAAAAACCCCAAGTATTCCGAGCTCAAGTATTCAACTCCTCGATCTGATCAAAGAATTTTAACTTTCTTGCTTATTTAGTTCTCTACTTTATTTTTGTACTCGATAAATTTCTCAAGTGCTTCAGACTTGTGTTTCATCAAAAACACATGTCCAAACCTTAAAAATCATCAGTAAAAGTAATAAAGTAGGAGTAACCACCTTTGGTCATTATAGACATAGGACCACATACATCACTATGTATCAGTCCTAAGAGTTCTGTAACTCTTGCTCAATTTCCCGTAAATGGAGTCTTGGTCATTTTTCCTTTAAGACAAGACTTGCAAGTATCATAAGGCTCAAAATCAAATGGATCTGAATATCTATGCTTATGTAGCTCGCCAAGTCTTTCTTTATTAATGTGACCAAGTCTACAATGCCATAAGAAAGCATTGTTCATAACTGAGTGCTTTCTTTTATAAGTGTGATGAGTATTCAAAATCGTGTTTTGATTAAGAATATAGATGTTATTGCACAATGTTCTATAAACAATAAACTTTTGATTAAATATGATAATCATAACATTGTTCTCCAACTTGAATATATATCCATCTTTATCTAATAAAGATATTGATATTATATTACACATCATAGTTGGTACAAAATATCAGCTATTCAAAATTAAAACATTTCCATTTGGCAAAGCTAGATGAAAATCCCCTACTGCAAGTGCTGCAACTATTACACCATTGCCAACTTGTAGGGTTATCTCTCCAGCTCCAAGTTTTTTATAACTTCTTAACCCCTGTAATAAATTATAGATGTGAGATCCTGATCTGGTATCTAATACCCAAGATATAGAATTTATAGAAAAACAATTCTGAGTAACAAACACATCCGAAGATAAAACAACAACTTGCTTCTTCTTAATGAGTGAGGCTAAGAATTCTGGGTAGTTACTCAATCAGTCATTGTAATTAAGACCGGTTAACTTGTTCTATTCTAATATGAGTTTTAAGCCAAACATAATGGCCTGCAAGAGAGAAAAAATATTTTAGCAGATGTTCAATACATAAAACAGATTTGGTTTATTTTTATCTAAGTTATACCTCCCACTATTTTTCGCATCCCTCAAAACCTTATAAGAGGTGATCAGAAAACAACCATTTTTTTCAAGTGGGATCAAGATCCAATTATCATTGAATGCATCAACATTAACGATAGCCAACAAATTGATACACTCAACAATTGGTAGATAATTTTTATCTTTTATACTCTTGTAATTCTTAATATGATTTTACCCCTATTTTTTTATGACCTTGACGATAGCCAGCAAATCATAAAATGCTAGTCAAGTTTGGACCCACCATTTCTTGACCGGCTTAAATTTAATTTATGCAAACTCTTGACGAAGGCCAACAAAGTCGCATAATCAATTTAAGCTATCTTTATATCTTATATACAAATGAATACTATTTGGCCATAGAATAGTTATGCGTATTGACGAAGGCTAATAAACATAGTATTTATAAGCTTAATAGTATTCAACTAAAATGATGGAGGGCTATGAACGATTTCACAAATCTTTTCCGTAATCAAACTTGATATAGTTTAAAGATGCTCTATATTTATACTTGTAACAATTAAACTAGCTAGGTAAGCGTAATATTGGTGGGAGGGCTCCGAGCTATTCATCGGGAATATATATCAGACCTTAATTAAATAATCACCGCTCTTTAAGACTATAGCGAGAAAGATTGTGCATCACCCCTAATCTTAAGTTGGGCATCACCCCATACGCTATATCTCATAATCACTTTCCTAGACACTAGTTAAAAGTTCGTTCTAAATATATCTCTTTCAACTATTTCAGGTTTATTTATCTTTCACACTAACGTGATGTTAATATTGGTCTCACCACTCTATGGTCAATAAACTCTTATTGCCACGTCTCATAGAGTTTAAAAATGAGTTTTATAATAAAAACTATTCACTAGTGAGATAGAGATATAAACTTTGTAGAATATAGCACCCAATTGTATTGACATCTACAATTGGGGCACAACCAATATATCAACATATGTAAAAGCAATATGGAATGGTAGTGGACAACTAAAGGAATAAATTGCAACCATACTAATTACATTTTGGTAAGCCATTTGCAACTCCTTGCAGTGCTAGCTTCTTTGCAAACTTTGTATTATTACAATGACATAAACATAGGACGTGCAAGCCTCATTTAAAATGGAAAAACTATCTCGTAGGATGGGTAATAATATTGGATTGAATGTAAAACAAAAGCTATAAATGAAATAATTTAACTAGACAACCATATCCCCCCCACACCCGAACAAGGGCCTAAACCTGTAGGTGTAGCCCATGATCGGTGAGCAAGGGCCAAAACCCGTAGGCGTAGTTCATGCTTGGGGAGGGAAGAGGTCGTAAAAAATATTATATTTTTAGCTTTATTACATCAATACAAAAATGCAAGAGAATTGTTGTCCACTATCATCCATAAACATAACATTCACGCAAGATGATAATGCATAAAACTTAATCAACATTAAGAAATATGCATCTATCTGGTTATACAACAAATTGAAAAACTAGATAGCATAGGGATAATCCGACTGTTACAGTGACCGGTCGACTGCTATAGTACCCGGTCGACTGCTACAGTACCCGACTTCTACAGTACCGGGCGGCCGACTACTACATTGCTCGACAAACTGGTACAGTATCCGGTCGGGGGTCGGCTGCTATAGTACCAATAAACTGCTAAAGTACCCGCTAAAGTACCCGGTCGGGTCGACTGCTGCAGTACCGGGTAGACTGCTAGAGTACCCGAACAGAGATAACATAGAGATTATCCAAACTCAAATAGGACTATCATGCTTCTAACATACAACTACACTAGTTATAATCAAGTGTTTTACAATTTATACTAGCGTTCTTACTCTTAAAAACTTATGAACCAAAAACCACATTTTTGAATCAACAACTTGTATAACTAATTACTTTGAATTAATTAACTAGTTTCATCTAAACTAGTAATTAGAAGCAAGTATAAAGACCCTATGAGTTAGATGTGCATGTTAAGATTCAATTATATGGAACCATGACTCTGATACCATGTTGGAAAATCATGCCAGATCTACATGCAATATACGCAGTGGAAGGGTGTATGCACAAAAAATTATTAAGTATGTAGAGAGCATGAAATTCATGCTAGGACCATCCTAATTAAATCTAACATGATCCCTATATTAAAGAGAGCATCTAAGAGTTAGAAAGTCATTCTTTTGAAGCATGATTCGATGTTAGATCGAATAACCCCTAGCTCATGCTCCTTGTTGTAGTAAACCTCCTCCTGGTGGATCTCTAAACCTTCAAGTGAACTTGGAAAAATTATAGGCTTCTTGAGACACAAGGCAAGATATCCACCTCGGGGTTCTTAAAATCCCTACTACTTCCTCTTACTCAAAGATTGCTAGAGTTTAGTAAGAGGTAGAATTCTCTAATTCTTTTATGGAAAACAAGTTAGCCAAATTTTCATTAACAGCCAAATTTTCATTAACCTTTCCATAAGAGAGAGAGAGCTCATATTTATAGAGTAAGATATGTCATGACTCATCTCATGAGTCATGGCATGAGTCATCTTCAAAAGTAATGATTTAATTCATGAGTCATGCTATGATTCATCTCATGAGTCATGCAATGAGTCATGAAAAATCAAAACCATGTGCTTAAAACCATGTACCCAAACCATACCACTTTAGTAACTCATCTCATGACTCATTAATCATGGTATAATACAGTATTTCCTAAAAAATATGGGATTCAATATTTTTTTAATCTTTAACTAAGAAGTCATCACATGACCAAAAAGTCAACTGGTTGACTAAAAGTCAACTTATGGGAAAATATTAGAATTTATTTCTTAAGCACATAGCATTCTTATTTTAATATAACCATTTATGTGTATAAAAAAAAACCAATATGCGTATCAATCATACGCATTACTCTATAAATTTGTATTTCATAGGATTCAAGTACACGTTTGGTGTGACTCTAGGGCCTAACTTAAGACTCTACAGTTGATCATATCCACAAGTACAACAGAGGTGCTAGCTACACATGAAGACTACCCAAGTATAAATTGTGATAAAGGTCTGCAAGATGCTTACCGAATTTTATCAGGACCACTCAGTGATAATACCGTACAGTCCGGTCTCTTCGTCAAACCATGTCAAACTATCGAGCGTATGGTAGGGTAAACTGTCAAACCCTAATAGCTCGATTAGTATTTTTTATATTAAACTCATAGCCTTTAAGATCAAACTAACACTCAGTTTATTTTATTTACCTCGGTCAAGGATTTCCAGGCTATAGTTATATCAAACAATCTTATGACATCAACCCTAAATACCGGGAGAGACGAATCTCATCTTATCATCTCAATATCTACTTATGTCTCAGGATGCATCCAACAAGAACCGTTATGTACAAATCAATAAGAACTATAGTTAGGTAAAAGTCCAAGTACACCTATACTGACATGTAAGATATTGCACTCATGCATCAGGTCAAGAGACTACTTTGTACTATATCACTTGAGAATTTCTATTTGACAGTTAAGTATAATTACCAACTAGATGTTCTCGATGAGTTATTCAGTCAACTCATTCACTAATGAGTCACCTGTATACTGTATCTTGATGTCTCACATTAATGATCTAAGAGATGAATCATCATCTTTCAAAATGATAAATAGAGTATACACTAGTCTTAACCAAAGTGACAATGTCCTTTCTCAACACTTCATCGACTAGGAACATTTTAGAATATACGTTAGCGACTAATCAGATCTCTTCTTCATTACGATCACTATTAAAATTCTGATAGTCTAGTATCATTCCAAGGATTATCTATATTTAAAAAATACCAGATAAATACCGACCAAAATAGCATACTATCATTTTAAACAAGGATGTTATATTCATATAGGTCATGTAACAATATACAATTATTGCCTGCAGGGTACCTAAATATAACACACTTGACTCCTCATAAAAGAGAGGGGTGTTGCGTTCAAGTTTATCGTATAAAATTATGAATTGAGGAGTATTAGGTGCTACTAAAATGGTATGGATGATGAGATTATCCATTGATATATGCTCCTTAAACTATGAATGAAAGGGTTATCTTAAATGTCGAAATTTCATTTAAATACGCCTTCTTATTTTCAAAAGAAGCACTTATATACCGTAAGTTTCAAAATGGAGCAAGTATATACCTTCTGTTATAAAAAAAGGTGCACATTACTACCTTCTATTAACCAACTACGAAAATATTCCCCAGAATGCTCTCACGTGATGCTCATGTGACTAATTTAAGTATCATCTACCCTCGATTAGTATATTAATTACAATTCTACCTACCACTTTCTCCTTACTAAATACAATCTATTATCTTAGAGCATCTCCAACAGCTTCCCCATTTTCATTTTTGGAGAATTTAGTTAGGTTTTTGGCCCAACAGATTCCCCATCTCATTTCCTAAAATAGGGATGGAGGAGAAAAAATGGGGAAGCTTCCCCAAATCTGTAGCATTCTCCAAATTTTTGGAGGAAAAAAGGAATTCTTCAAAATAGGGAAGCTGTTGGAGTTGGTATAAAAATTAGTTGGAGAATATGACTTTTGCTTCCCCATTTTGGAGAAAATTTTGGAGAAGCTGTTGGAGATGCTCTTATTCTCCTTTGATTCTCAAGCTACAATCTCTAATTTTGACAAGGAAAAAAAGGTTACATAAAGTCCTCGTCCAAGGTCACCGACCAATTACTTTAATCACTTTGCCCACGACCAGGGCCGACCCTGGGGTAAGCCCACCAAGCCCCGGGGCTGGGGAAACCCAGGACCGGGGGGGCAACCCATCCCTTATGCTCCTTCATCCCTCAAAGTGTAATTATCTTTGATTTTTAAAGTGGACTTTGTAAGAGGACCTTTATGCAAAAATTATTAGGGGTTCTATTTGTAAAAGAACTCTAATGAATACCCAAAACCCTACCCAACTCCTTCGTTTCCGTCAGCATTTCCTCTCCTCCTTCCCGTCTTTGTTTAGCTCACAAAAAAGGAAAAAAAGAAAGAGAGAAAATCGCTCCTCTCCTCCTTCCCGAGCCTCCGACGGTCTGATCTTAGTCTGCTCCCATCGGACCCATCCTTCAGGCTTTACCCCACTGACTCCTCCAACCTAATCAGGTAAAATTTTTAACTAAATAATTTTAGGATTTTTTTTTGGAAAAATATTTAGGGTTTTGATGTTTTGCAACGAAATTAAGATTTCTGATTTTGAATATTGGCTGAATCTTAGTTGTTGAATAATTGAATTAGGGGTTATGATGTTTTGGAATGAAATTAGAGTTTGTTTTAATAATAATGATATTGTTGTTGTGAAGACTCTTTCTCAAAACGGTTTGTCATTTTGTGGAACTAATAAGAAGATTTATGAGAAGAACAACGGACTTTTTTGTCAACTTACAGAGTTCCTTGCAGAATTCGATCCAATTATGCAAAATCATGTTCGGCGTGTGGTAGATAAAGAAGTTCAGATCCATTATCTTAGCCATAAATGTCAAAATGAATTGATAATTTTGTTGGCCAATGAGATCAAAGCAAAAATTCTTGATAAAATTTCAAAAGCAAAGTATTTTTCAGTTATTCTTGATTGTACGCCGGATTTAAGCCATGAGGAACAAATGTCAATTATCATTAGACGTGTGGATATTGAAGATACAAATCAAGTCAAGGTGGAAGAGTTTTTTCTTGGATTTATAAAGGCTTGGGCTTTTCAATCAACTTGAAGATACTTTGAATGAACTTAATCTCAACATTGATGATATAAGAGGTCAATGTTATGACAATGAGTCAAATATGAAAGGTAAACATCAAGGTGTACAAAGAAGACTTCTTGGCATAAATCCTCGAGCTTTTTATACACCATGTGGGTGTCATAACTTAAACTTGTACTATGCGATATGGCAAAATCTTGTGTCAAAGCTAGAATTTTTTTTGCATATGTACAAAAGGTTTACACTTTGTTTGCTGGATCAACACATCGGTAGGATGTTCTTAAAACGTATGTAAAGGGTCTGACACCAAAGCCATTGTCGGTTACTCATTGGGAAAGTCATGTTGGAAGTGTTAAAGCAATCTGATATCAAGCACCGGAGTTGAGAGACGCTTTGATTGAAATTGAAAATAGTTCTAAAGAGGACATTGTGATGGCAGAAGCTAAAGGCTTGTGTAAAAATGCTTTGGAGGATTTTGAGTTCTTGATTAGCTTGTGTAGTTGGTATAAGATTTAGATAAAGTCAATCGAGTTAGCAAAGTTCTTCAATAAGAAGAGATGAATTTGGAGGATGCAGTTACAAGAATAAACGACATTATTGTTTTCTTTCAAAAGTTTTGAGAAGATGGTTTTGAAAACATGATGAAAGAAGCCAATGAACTTGCTAATGATGTTGGTATCGATCCGACATTTCCGATAAAAAGAGTGGTTCGTAGAAAAAAAGCATTTTGATGAGGATGTGGAAGTGAATGTTGAAGGTAGTCAATCACTGGAGGATAATTTTAGAGCTTCTTATTTCCTCCACATTATTGATCATGATCTTACATCACTCAAAAGATCGTTTTGAACAATTCGAGCTCTATGAAGAAATCTTTGGATTTTTGTTTAATGCAAAGTTCATGAGTATTGGTGAAGAAAAATTGATGGAACACTGCACTAAATTACAAAGATACTTGGAACACAACCAACAATGTGATATACATGGGAAAGATTTATTCAATGATCTACGAGCTTTGTAAACAATATTGTCGAAGGAAGTAACTAAATTAATAGACATCCTTGACTTCATAAGATTTTATTGGGATGATGATGGCTTTCAATGTGCATGGGCTGCTTATCGGATTTTGTTAACTATCCCAATTACGGTTTCCTCGGCGGAGAGAAGTTTTTCCAAGTTAAAATTGATAAAAAGTTATCTTCGCACTACCATATCACAAGAATGATTGAATGGATTAACAATGATATCAATTGAAAATGAATATTTGGAGAAACTTGAGTATGATGACTTAATTGAAGAATTCGCTTCAAAAAATCAAGGAGAAGTATTTTTCTTTGAATTAAATTGTAACACAAATGTAATCTCTTCTTATATGAATATTGATTATGCATGAAAATATTATCAGTTTGGGCCCAATATAGAACACTAAATTGTATTATATGTATTTATTTTTATCGTTATTGTTCATACCCAATTTTTAATATAAAGGGCAACCAAAATTAGATTGGCTAGGGCAACCCAAAACTCAGGGCCGGCCCTGCCCGCTACCATCAAGACATTCACAGACCATAGAGATTAGTTGGAGCAATGATGGCATATCCGTAAATAAATTCCTTAAAAATAGCTCTCACAATTCTAGGTAGATAGATTTGACGGTTATGAGGTGTTCCACACCCAAAATTGTAATTAACTATGGGTAAAAATGTTATTTTAGGAAACATAATTTATGGGAGAAACAGAATTTATCATTAATTAGAATTTTTTAATTAACTATTAAAACTGAAGTTTTTCTCCACACTTTCCATTAGAAGAAACTGGTCGCCTCCAAAAAATCTCGTGAAGAGAAAGAGAACGCCATGAAAAGTACCTCTTATTTTTCCTTTTTTTAAAAAATTTAATTATATAGTATGATGTAGTTGTTAATCTTCGGCTTCTTCCTTCTCTCTCTGATTTCTTTTCTTTTTTTTTTTCCTTTTTTTTTTCTTTTGTGCGGTGGAACAGAGACGGGAGAAAGAGAATGGTTGCGTTTATAATAGAAAGAGGTTTTTGAAAGACTAAAATACTCTTTCTTATTTTAGTTAATTTGTTATTTTTGTCAATTTAAAAATAAAAAAAAAACCTATTTTTGGAGTACCGAAGCAAACCTCTACTAAAATATTAGAATCAAGTGTGCAAATCTGCAAAGGAAAAATCGAAAGGAACATAGCGCATGGACTATGAGTCTATGACACTGCATACTATAGAGCGTTGCATATCATTACAAACAATTAGCTTCAGATAAATCAAGTGTAAAATCTTGCTCATATTTCCATGAAGCCTTTCTGGTATGTATCTGATTTCATTTCAAGGGGAAAAGATACATGTAGTTTTTCTTGGTGTAAGAATTTGCTCTCCTTCATAAGATAACTAGGCAGAGCACATTTACTCCCCACAGCAATCTCAGCCGCAAACGAAGCCAACAAAAACCAGACCTGAATACTGTTTTGAACAGGAGCCCACCTGCAAGATACTTTAATATTTGCAACTAAACTGGAGATACAAACTGACTCCACAAAGCCAACTAAAATTATCTTCTAAATAAAAGCAAAGCTAAATAGAATTTACAGTGGCTGAGGGCCAATAAAAAGAGAAAAAGAAAAGGTAAAAAAAACTATTGAAAGACTAAAAAGAAAAAGATTGCTAGCAAATTTCATGAGCACATTCTGTAGAATAAAACCAGAGGCTGATGAAGTTCCGATCTGCTGCCTTCTAAATCTTGATCCCCATCATATCATCTGAGGAGTCCCTGCAATTAATAAAAGATAAGTTTTCGGTCAGCAAATTATTGCAATTGTTACTTCTGTACAATGAACTTGTTCAAGTTTCCTAAAAAACACATAGGACACCTGCCTACTAAATCTCAAGATATAAATTCTAATTTCTTTTTCCTCATAATTGAGTTATAAAAATCATAACAAAACAAGTATTTTCCCTAATATTCGCATACAAGTAAATTTCGTTTGATTTCTAAACCATAATAAATTGCACAAATAAATATAATCCTAAAAAAGGAAAAAAACGAATCGGATCTTTTGTCTATCTATTTGCTAGGAATCTTATAATTTGATCCAACTATGGCTACATCATCTTATTCTCACAAGTTGTAAGTACTCTCTCTTTTTCACCGAGATAAATTATAATTTCAGCTAAATAATAAGCATAAAAAAATGAATATGGTGATCATCCTAACTACAAAAAATGTCATGTTTCTTACACGAAAAAATAGAAGGAAAAAATCACCCATATTTCTAATAATTCATTTAGGCAGATACAAAATTTCTCATTAAAGAACGAAAACGAATAAAAAAGAAATACGAGGGGAAAATGATATAAAAATCGCATATTTCATTAGAATCTATAAAACAAAAAGGGACCCATATTACAAAATAGACAGAAGAACCCAAAAGGAGCAGTCTTTCATCCAAATCCGCCCCCGATAACATCATATTATAATGTAAAAAAATAGCAAAAAATAAACATTTTCTCACCTGATCAACATCATTCTGATCCAAGGCAAGAACGGAGATGGGCCCTACTTTGGGCCGAGCCAACGAGGCCCGGACCCACCCAAAACTCTTCCGAAAGAGCTTCTCCACTGGGGACCTCGATTGAGATTGGGACTCAGATGAGATTGAGGAAGGAGACGATGGAGCGTAGAGATGGATCGCGCAGGGGATCGACGCCATTGATGAAGGGGTTCGATCTGAGAGAGAGATCGAGAGGAGTTAATTTGGATTTGGATTGGTATTGGACGAAAAAAGGAGAGATTTTTGTTGGCTTTTTTTTCGTTTTGGGTAATGGTCTTATATTAGTGGGGGATTAGGGATCTCAACCATCTTTCTCCTTTAGCAATCGCTCTTTTGCATATAAGTCCGTCCGTAATTGGAAATAAAATGCGTAAATCTTATTTTGTTTTGTGCTTACTTTTTGGGTTAGATGGTCTTGAAGTTACAGAAATAGCCCTGGTGATTGATTGAATGGAGATTTCAGTTTCTGTTCCAGGTTTTAAAAGGGCCTGGTTGCAAAAGGACATGAATAACCTCAGATGTATCTGCGTTCATATCCGACACACTTGGTAAACATTTATTTCTAATAGTCTAAGCTACTGTTTGGTAAAGGGTTAAGTGAGGGGTTAAGGAGACCTAATCCCTTCTTAACCCGTCAAGCACAAAAAATCTATAGAAGGGTTAAAATGAGTTAACCCTTCATAATTTGCCAAACATAAAAAATATAGAAGGGTTAAGCTAACCCCTGTAGAGGGATTAAAATAAGTTAACCCCTCAAAATGAGGGGTTTACTAATACTCCTATTTAGAAGGATTAAGACTTAACCCTTCTAATTATAAAAAAAAATAGCCAAAATCATTGTTATTCCCAAACACTACAAATGACCATAAGGGTTAAAATAAAACTTATTTAACGTGTTAGTAATTTAGTCCTTCAGATTATCGAATGGGCTAACTATGCTAATCCTTCTCCTTAATCTCTCTTTCTTAACCCTTTGACAAACGGAGCCTAAGGGTACAAGCATGGATATTTTAGTATCTTTGTTTTAATTTATATATATATATATATATATATATATATAT
>NC_033801.1:101612632-101626071 GCF_001876935.1 Asparagus officinalis | reverse complement strand
TTTGTACCAAACACAAATTTTTTTGCTTGGAAGTGAGGTGGTATACTCCCCTCTACTCATTGAAATCGGGGCCCATATTCACATGGGTTGGAGGATGGTTAGGAATTGGAATGAGTGGATGGGAATATGACACCTCACTATCAAGCACAAAATTTGTGCTTGGTACCAAGCATACCCATCACTCTCACTCACTCTCTGTGTGTGTGTGTGTGTGTGTGTGTGTGTGTGTGTGTGTATCAATTTACTTGTGGGTTTTCCCCTCATAATAAACATAAAATAGGTTAGTTATACGAAAACCATTTACCAATCTCAATGTATATATAAATCATATTCAAAATGGATTTTTATTGCCGTCAACAGGTAGGCGCTAAAAATTACCTATAGGTTCCCGCACGCAGCTCGAGACGGAGAGAAGACGATGAACGTCATTATCCGAGTCAAAGAGGATTATCTGACGCCGACAAGCGCATGAAGCGATTCGACGAAGCGTACGAATCAACGGGGCGATAGAATAATGAAGAGACGATCCGATCGGAGTTACATTTCACTCACGAAAGACGAAGTGCCACTCTGTCTCGTCCATTCCATGTATGATTCACCTATTGGAGGTTGTAGATCTCTTCTCCGGGTTTCCAACGTATTTTAAATCACGTCATTCTGAGATCAGACCGAAAAATTATAGGAAAACAGTCAAGGCGCGCAAAATATGTCTCGTGCCCTGAAATGCAGTTTTCACTGTTAACTGCCCAGATTTCGGGATATTCTAATCTAACATTCCCCCAACTGATTTGAAGATATCTTGGAACGTGGTTAAGTGGTTACAACTAAAGATGAGAGCAAATCGGTCGTTCTTATACGAAAAATGAGATTTTAAAGCCTATAAATATGGCCCTAGGGCCTTCATTTACATAGATCCAGAATTCTCAAGTCTTGATGAAGCCCTGTCGAATTGAAGAGTGAGGAGAACTAATTTTAGAGAGAAGGAAGAGATCTTGGCGAGTTCTTCAATACAAAGAGAGGAAGGGTTCGAGAGATCTACATCTCGTTCATCCATTTCCCTTGAGATCGCACCTAGCTGTGATTCTCGAGAAGAGTGATTATCTCGTTGTTACTGATATAGTCACTTTAATTTCTTATCTCCTTTACGAGGCAATAAAATCTTTATTCGGATCTGATCAGTTGGTGGTCCACGGATAAACCCTGGCACCGACAAAGATCTGGCGCAAGCAGAAGACCGATAAACGATCTTTCTGCGTGTGTTCTCAAGAAAGTTGTAATTTTTTTATTTTCAATGTGTAAGGGGACTTATAAAAAGTCTTTCTTTTTTGAACTTATTATAACAACTGAAGTTGTAATGAGTCCCGCAACGAACAAATCAACTTTCGACGTGAACATGCTGACGACCATAGTGGGAGCCAACAACCTCGCTGCCGAGGCTGTCGTGTCGCAGCCACTGATCAAGATCCATGTGGATGAAGAGGTTGAACACGATTTCAACCAGAAAAAGTTCGAGGAGTACATCTCCTCCTCCAGATCTTCCTCTCTTTACAAGCGCAGGAAGACCACTTCCCTCAAGAAGGTTCGTTAGTCTTCAGATCTGAGGACTCGGGGTGATAATCTTCACCCAAGTCCTGTTGAAGACTCTTCCCTAACGTCCAAAGAAACCGGATCTGGTGCTTGCCACAACTACTCAAAAGTCAAGGAGTTGTCCGCTGAAAGCGCACTAGTGCTGACGAAGAGGGCTCGTCAGAGGTGCCCCCAACGTCTTACCCAACAATTCGCGAAGGCTTTAGAGCAGGTGGACAGATTCCGCTACCAAGTAGATCTAGAGTTTAGAAAGTGCCAAGTGGCTAAGCCGTCACCACAACAAGTATCAGGATCCTCCTTCCAACCGCGGACTAATAAATAGGTTCGTGTCAAACGAACCCATTCTACTCTCGAGGACCACATCCATAAGTGTCGCGCACTTCTTACGCATGCCCGGATCCTTGTGCAAAAGGCACAAGAGTTGCAAAAAGAAGAGGTGGTCAAAGAGCCACTAAGGTCTAAGCAACTTTGGATGTCGAAGTCTAAAATAGCGCCCATAACTGCACCGAAAATAGCTAAGGCGTCTCTACCTGATAAGAGACACCAGTCGTGTCTCTCATTCAATTCCAGCTCCAAGGCTGCTTCTCAGCCTTCGTCAATTTCAGATCCAACTCCTTCTACTCTCGCACCTCCGATGAAGCCCTACGGTAGCGTGGGTCTCTTCAAGTTTAGAATTCCGCTGAAGGATCGCCTTGGTCCTCTACCTAAAGATCGAGGCAAAGCTCCTGTTAAGAAATGCTTGGGTCCGCTAAATGATTCCCGAGCAAACATCCAGACTGGGGGTCATACACGACCTTCCAACAAACTAATTCTCGTAACCACCCGCTTGGGAGTACGTGTGAAAAACCAGGAGCCTGTTAGGGTTTCACCCTCACAAAAGGTGTGATTCCAAATGTGTGACTCCTGCAAACGCTAACAAGATGTTGCTTATTCAGAAGAAAACATGTCTGGTAGAAGATGATGTTATACCTGATAAACAGCCAATAGGTTGCTCTGGCCATAACGCCGATGAGTTATACTATCGGGCTGGGGGTAAGTCTCGAAAGAGAAATAGCCCAGAAATAGACTCTCACTGTCCTTATGAGAGACTAATCAGGATAGTATTATCAGAATATAGCTGCCCTAAGACCGATCCACGGAGGGTCTCGGTATTCGAAAGGATCTCTACTGAAGCATCCAAACCTAAACCAAGGCACTTCCATAAAAGAAGATCAGCCGGTCAGGGAGGCGAACTTCTAGAAGTCACCTTCAACATGGTCGATATGGGAAAGTCTACACGACACTTTAGTCCTGAACCTTTCCCGGAGGTATCCCAGCGCATAACTTGGCTACGGTCTAGAACTATCAGACTAAGGGATTATCGAAGAATTCAGAGAGGGGATTTCTCAGATGATGAAGCATCAGATACAAAATCTATAATCACTTCTAATAATACGACGTCTAGTACGGGACAGACTCGAGAAGCGTTCATGGTTTCTACTGAACAAGTGGCCCAACCACTCAAGAAGCTTTGCCCAAGTAGAAAGAAGAATTTAAAGCTGAGATGGAGTTAACTGTGCAGTGAATGAGGGAGTTGCATAACCAACAACTTCAAGCCTTATCAAACCAGTTGGGAGAATCCAGTCATCGCAATCGCGTCGGTAGCGACTCAGATGAAGACCACAACACTAATACCCCTCCCAACGACAATACCAACACTAGGGGTGGTCCAACTCATTCTCCTCAACGTCCTCCAAAGGAAGATGTAGACGACGATGAGATGATGAAAGAGCTGGAGAATAAGGTCAATGCCTTAATGTCCGCTCAAGAAGTAAGGAGAACAGGCATTCCGTGCCCATATCCAAGAGAGTGGGGTTCAATCCCGTACCCGGCGAAGTACAATCCAATTAACTTCATGTTGTTTGACGGGAAATGTTCACCCACTCAGCACCTAATTTATTTCAGATCCCACCTGGGAGTGATCTCCGAGAATGAACCACTGATGATTCGGTCATTCGTGGGCACTCTTCGCGGGGCGGCCTTCGATTGGTATCGACGTCTCAAACCAGGGAGCATCAATTACTAGGATGATATGGAAAGCTTTTACCTCAACAACTTCTTCGACGATGACATCGAAGTGTCGATCAGAGCTCTTCTGGATGAAAAGCAAAAGGATATAGAGTCAGTTGACATCTTCGTCAAACGCTTCCGAAATAAGACGATGAATTACCGAGATCCTGTTACAGAGGAGTTCATACTCCAGACTTACCATCACTATCTCTCCCTCGATGTCCTCGATGTCCTCGAAGTCATGGGGGTTGTCCTATCAATCATCTGGAATAAATTAAAACTGCATGGAGAACAGGTCGAGCACTTCCTTAGAAGGAAAAAAGGCCGAGAGAAGCCAGTCGACAATGCCTGTGGTTGCTATTGATGTTAATCAGACATCCCGACCACAACCTCAGAAACAACGAAGGACTCCGGATCCGAGACTCTAAAAAGAGTACTCCTTCCAGGATGAAGAAGTTTCAGCTATCTTCAAGTACCTCCTCGCCAACGACAAAATCAAACTACCACCTATTAAAGATCAGGAGGGAGCTAAGAGGATTACGGATCCAAAATACTGTGCATACCACAGGAGAATTCTTCATCTCACCAAGACTTGCTTCGGTCTCATAAACAAAATCCAAGTCTTAATTGACTCCGGTGTCATAACGGCAAAACAAGCCAAATAAAGACGACCTAACCTCCGACAGGTATATGAGGTTAAACTGCGCCTGCAAACTCCAAAGAGGATACGAGTATAAACTGCTCCTCCTTTTAACTCCACTAGGTACACGAGTATAATCTGTCTCCCTTACTCCAAAGAGTATACGAGTATAAACTGTATAAACCGTTTCCCAAACCTCCAACTGGTATATGAGGCTAAATTATTCCCTACCTTTGACGGGAAGGTCCTGGAGAATATTACACATAATATTCTTAAGGATAACCCGACAACTTAGCCGAATACAATTGGATTCAACTTTGCCAAAGAGCTGGGGGTGGAATACCTCAATGCATTCCAATAGGAAGTTCCTGGAGAATACTACACAAGGTATTCTTAAGGATAACCCGAAACCAATTAATTCTTAATCATGATAAAAAATGATTAAGAACCTCCTACTATGGCTATTTTATTATTTCCAAGATGATTAAAACCCTCCCACTATGACTCCTAGAGCACTCTTTCATCGAGACGAGATTCAGTGACTTCATCAAGTCAATTTTCCCTCGCGAAACCACTACTGTGCAATTGTGAAGTGCTTGACGATTTATAGTCCTCCATCATAAAATCCCTCACTGATCAAATCAATTGACGGTGGGTCTACAAAACTCTTCATGATTACAACCACTCAAACTCTCGCTGTGTCTGTGCAACTCAACACTTTCCATTATTAGAATCCATACATAGTATTGGAATTTCAAACCTCATCGTGTTAAAGTCCTTGCAACTTAACACTAGAAACTTCCACTATATTAACACAGTGATATGTACAAATTAGCACTCTCACTGTTATTTGTACCACCCCACTCCCACTCGGTCAAACCTTTAAACAGTTAGGACCACAACCAAAATCCCTTCTCGATTCCTTCCATGAACAAGAGGTCCATGTTGGCCTTCTTGTTTTGATGATGTTTAATAAACAATTTACTTTTAATGATGTTTGTCTAGTGTTTGTATAATTCTATTTAATGTAGACAAACAATAAGTTGGAGGATGGATGGAATCGAGCATTCACGATCATATCAAATGGAGGTTGGCGGAATTATGGAGTGAAGCAATGTACATTCAAGTTAAAGATACAAGTTCAAGCTTCATCCGCAAGTGTACCAAGTCGAGCTTAATTGAAGATCAAGATCAAGCTTGGGTAATTTAGTTTAGGTTTTTGTAATACCCTAACCCTTGAGAGGGTGATGTGATTAGTATTGATAGATTTGATTAGAATACTCATACCACCAAGATGCATCTTCTTTTCGGGAACCCAACTATTAGAAACTCCAAAGTTAAGCGTGCTTGGACTGGAGAAATTCTAGGATGGGTGACCCCCTGGGAAGTTTTCCAGGGAGCACGTGAGTGAGGACAAAATGTGCTGAAAAGATATGTGGTGGTTTGTGAGGCCAGTCCATCAGATCTAATAGCGTACCGACTCCGGAATTCCGGGGCGGGGCATTACAAATGGTATCAGAGCAAAGCCAACCGGAATTATGAGAGCTAAGTGCTATGCGGCTCAAAGTGCTACGTCGAGATGGTGGGAGCCACCTCTTGAGGCCGTAGGAGCCACCTCTAGAATCTCACACGGATGGTACGGTCTTGGATGATATGATTTGGCGCAACGAGGACGTTGTGAGTTTAAGTGGGAGAGTTTGTAATAGCCTAACCCTTGAGAGGGTGATGTGATTAGTATTGATAGATTTGATTGGAATACTCATACCACCAAGATGCATCTTTTTTTCGGGAACCCAACTCTTAGAAACTATGGTGTTGATCCCACCGGTTCATTTTCAGATATACCTACATCCGGTGCTGCAGGTGTTGCGACAGAAGGGCCAGACGGGGATGGGGCCTCCCCTATTGCAGATTTCGAAGAGCAGGGATATGTTCCTGCACCGGTCTTCCCGAGACCTGACTCTGGACTGTTAGCCGATATGTTAGCTGAACAAGCTCCCACCGGGACTGTGAGACCACTCTTTGAGAGTGATTCATCCACAGGTATATATCCAATTTCCTCTCTTCTTTGCTTGTCTCAGTCTCCATTTTGACTAATAAAGAAGTGCAACTATATGACCAGGCGCTGTACCTGATTCTGCTATAGCTTCGGGTGTTTTCCCGCCTTCGCCTAATACGACTGACTTGCCCACGAGGGTTGATATACCTTCCATGAGCATTCCTGTCGTTACTTCGGAGCCTGTCGAACCCCAACCCGAGGGGATTTCCGCCGGTATAGGTATACCTCGAATTTCCCTTAGGGTCTTTTCGATTGTATTTAATAGTTTCTTGACCTCCCATACTGCTGCTTGCAGGTTCTCGACCGTCTCTATATGAGCAGGTCCATGCTCTCTTGGCCGATACCAATCCAGATGGGGATGTCTTCCGCACTGACCTCGGCTTCTTTACTGCCTTTTATAACGGCGTGATTGATAAGCTTCTGCACAGAGGGTCTTCTTTTGATCAGTTCAGGCGTTCCTTCTCCCGTCACATGATGATGATGAGGGAAGAGGGATATCCGGATTTGGCCGATTCCTTTACAGCTGATTTCGCTGCCCTGGAGTCAGAGATTCGAGAGCTGAGGGAGTTGAAGGCTGGTGGAGCTCCCTCTTTTGCATCTTCTCAGGTGGAGGATAGGTTGACGCAGTGGCATGAACTGCGATCTTCCGTTGGCAGCGAGCTTCGATCACGTGAGCGCACTGTCGAGCAGCTGATGGCCTCTCTGGCGAGGAAAGACACCAGCAGAGCTGAGTTAGTGAGCTCCTTAGATTCCACTCGTGCAGAGATAGCTAGACTGAAGGAGGCCTTGGAACGCGCCGAAGAATCTGCCGCTACCATTTCTGAGGAACTGGTTGGGTTGGAGCGTTCTCGTGAATGGACACTCGACAGGCTGGGATCAGTGCAGGAGGGGTTGATGAAGCTACGACACGAAGCCGCAGAGGTTCTCAACAGTTCCGAAGATTCTGTCCGAGCTAGCCTGCAGGCGGAGTTCGAGCAGGACTATATGGACAGGCTCTCTGGTTTAGAGTCTCATATTCTTAGCCGTCGGTTGCCTTCGGACTAACGAGCTTTTGTTGTATGCTTTTGACTTGATTTATTAATAGAAAATCCGCATTTGCTTCTTTTGTGTTTTCTCTGTATCTCTTCCGAATGACAGATTTATGGGATTTTTGGCAAACCCCCAGCCATCAACGGGTTTGAGGTGCCTTTACCGATTACCGTTTGAATCGGGCTAGCATGCGGATTGTCGAAATCCGTTCCGCATGTAACGTTGTGCTGAGAGAGTAAACTCTCTGAGGCTTTGTGCTATGATCTTGAATACATAGGCTTCGTCTTTCTCACGGGAATAGACTACCCGGCAACGCGTGTTAGGCGTTGACTTTGGGGTTTTTGGCAAACCCCCAGCCTTCAACGGGTTTGATGTGCCTTTACCGATCACCGTTTGAATCGGGCTAGCATGCGGATTATCGAAATCCGTTCCGTATGTAACGTTGTGCTAAAGGAATGAACTCCCTTAGACTTGCTGCTACGACTTCGAATACGTAGACTTTGCCCTTGTTACGGGAATAGGCTACCCGGCAACACGTGTTAGGTGTTGACTTATCCCTACTTAGGATTCGGGATAAAATTCCCCACGCACCAAGTGCGCGGATTGGAAGTTGAAAGTTGTGTCAAAATAGGAGAGGAAGAATTTTATATTCTATCTCCCGCTGGAAAGGAAACTTGAGGTGGGATTCCCCACCCCCAGTATCTGGAAGGATGAACTGGGAATGGGATCTCCACTCCGAGCACCCGGAATGATGAACTGGGAGTGGGGTCGCCACTCCGAGCATCGGAAAGGTCCGAGGAGAGGAAGAATTTTATATTCTATCTCCCGCTGGAAAGGAAACTTGAGGTGGGATTCCCCACCCCCAGTATCTGGAAGGATGAACTGGGAATGGGATCTCCACTCCGAGCACCCGGAATGATGAACTGGGAGTGGGGTCGCCACTCCGAGCATCGGAAAGGTCCGAGGAGAGGAAGAATTTTATATTCTATCTCCCGGTGGAAAGGAAACTCGAGGTGGCACACCCCCAGAATCCGAAAGGCTCAAACGACCCTAACTGTCGTAAGGTTTGGTCATTTGACTCTGAAGAGGAAGAATTTTATATTCTATCTTCAGCTGGAAAGGAAACTCGAGGTGGCACACCCCCAGAATCCGAAAGGCTCAAACGACCCTAACTGTCGTAAGGTTTGGTCATTTGACTCTGAAGAGGAAGAATTTTATATTCTATCTTCAGAACTGGAGAGGAAGAATTTTATATTCTATCTCCAGCAAAAGAGGGAAACTCGAGGTGGGATCTCCACCTCCAGAATCCGCAGGATGAAACTAGAAGTGGGATCTCCACTCCGAGAATCGGAAAGTTCAAACGACCCTAACTGTCGTAAGGTTTGGTCATTTGAACAAAAGATGACTCGGTCTTAGTCTCGACCAGGGTAAGTTGTGACTAAGCGAGGGTTCGAGATGACCCTAACTGTCGTAAGGTTTGGTCATTCGGGAGTTTGAAAGTGGACCTCTCGTTCATTGAAGGAATCGAGAGGGGACTTTGGCTTTGGTCCTAACTGTCGTAAGGTTTGACCAAGTGGGAAATTTGGAACGATCACAACTACGTGAAAGTTTGACCGCCCGATTTGTGGACCTCTCGTTCGTTGAAGGAATCGAGAGGGGACTTTGGCTTTGGTCCTAACTGTCGTAAGGTTTGACCGAGTGAGGAATGTGTGGCGAAGACTATGAGTAATCGAACACCAATGAAAGTTTTGTGAGGGAAAATTAATCCCTCGAATGATTGGATCTCATCTGATGAGGGTTAGAGTCTGACAAACTAGAACATTCGGGGTTCGAATGTGGACTTCTTGTTCATCTCTCTTATACCGACCAGGTTATCCCTAAGAATACCCCAATGTGGTATTCTTCCGGGAACTTCCCGATACATCAGCTCCTTCTGAAAGGTGCTAAGGATAGTACCTCTTCAGGAATTTGCCATTTATTGGCATCATCAGCCGATCACCATCTTTGGTGACTAGGCGATAGGCGCCGTTTGAGTAGACTGTTTCTACTACGAACGGTCCTTCCCATTTGGGCTCGAACTTGCCCTTCTTCTTGGAGCTCAGGTTCATAGGATGTCTTTCAGTTAAGACCAAATCCCCTTCCTTAAAACTCCTTTGTCGAACCTTTTTGTCGAAGGCTCGAGAAATTCTGGCTTGGTAGAACTCGATATGCTGTTGAGCCTCCAGGCGCTTTTCATCGAGCATCTCGAGTTCTTCGAGGCGCTTTTGATGCTGTTCTTCGGTCGTCATTTGGGTTGTAAGGGCGATCCGAAGAGATGGAATTTGAACTTCCAAAGGGAGAACGGCTTCACATCCATATACTAATGAATACGGGGTTGCACCGGTTGGTGTACGTACCGTGGTACGATAGGCCCATAGTGCTGCACCGAGCTTGTCATCCCAATCTCGCTTGTTACTTTTCACAAGCTTTGACAAAAGTTTTATGATAGTCTTGTTGAAGGCTTCAGCTAATCCATTTGCTGTGGGATTATAAGCCGTTGATGAGATGTCCTGAATTTTGAATTTTTCGCAGAACCTTATGAAGGCGTTGCTGACAAACTGAGGACCATTGTCATGTATGATTCGTCTTGGAACACCATGCCTGTAAATGATGTGGTGCTTGATGAATCCAATGACGTTGCTCGTCTTAACTTCTCTGAGTGGAATTGCTTCAGCCCATTTGGAGAAGTAATCGGTAATCGCCAGGATGAACCGGTCGCCTTTGATCGAAGGGGGATTTATAGGACCAACAATGTCCATTCCCCAAGTCTCGAACGGCCAAGATGTTACCGAGGGATGCAGATGCTCCGGAGGTTGGTGCATATAATTCGCATGTACTTGACACGCATGACACTTCCGGGCATATGTGATTGCTTCGCTCATCATGTGAGGCCAGAAATATCCCATTCTTCTGATGCGATCATAAAGCTTGGGGCCAGGCTCGTGCGCGCCACACTCCCCTTCATGTGCCTCTCTAAGCACTTCTTGGGCTTCTTTGGTTGATAGGCAACGCAATATCAGCCCATCGTACCCCCTGCGGTATAGCGTTCGATTCTCTGTATTGTAGTAGAATCTGGGTGCTCTTCGCCGGATTGACTCTCTTTCCTTCACATCTTCTGGCAAGATTCCATGCAAGACGTAGTCGATGATGGGGAAACGCCAATCTCGTGGTTCGAACTCGATTTGAGTAGCGTGTACCTCTTGAACTTCTTCTTCCTCGGCATCTTCACTGTAAAGCGGCACTAGGAGTTGGTGAGTTCTTACCGTAACAAACTGCTCTGTTTCGGGAGGCTGCGCTAGTGACACGGCCAATGCGGCCAACGCATCTGCATAGGTATTCTGTAGCCGTGGAATATGTTCGATGAAGAATCCTTCAAATGATTCCGCTATCTCCACTGCCATCTTATGGTATGGAATTAAATCCTGACTTCGGACTTCATATTCTCCTTGGACTTGCTTGACTATTAGTTGAGAATCGCCGAAGGCTTCGAGATACTCAACCCCCAGCTCCTTAGCGAAGTTGAGTCCAATAATCAGTGCATTATACTCTGCCACATTATTTGAACATGGCTTGGTTAATGAATAGGCTCGGGGCATCACGTGTTTTCCTGGGGAAACTAAGACCACTCCAACCCCGGAGGAGACCTTAGAACGTCCAGGAGTATCTGTGACAAGAGCTGCTCGAGAGGCGCCATCGAAGTATAAACGCCACACTTGTTGGTGTGAAGTTGCGTTGACCTCGTGGGTTTCATCAGGTAGGTCGTCGTATATCTCGGCAGGATCCGTAGTTGGATTAGCTGCGAGGAGATCGCATATGGCCTGTCCTTTGACCGACTTCTGTTGCTTGAAATGCAAGTCGTATTGGGACAAGAGTAAGGCCCATTTTGCTAACCGCCAGCTCATGGAAGCGGGTTGAGTCATGAATACTCGAACCGGATTAACTTTAGAGATGACGTAAATGGTCTGCCCGACCAGATAATGTCGCATCTTCTGAATGGCGAACACCAAGGCGAGGCATTCCCTCTCAATCATAGGATATCGAGACTCGGCGCCCACCATGGTTCGGCTCAAGTAATACACTGCCTGCTCGTGACCGTTATCGTCATCTTGTGCAAGCAATGCACTTAATGAATGGCTCGTCGCCTTGACATAAATCAAGAACGGTTTGCCCGATTTCGGTGCAACGAGTACGGGAGGTTTTGAGAGATATTCTTTAATGCTCTCGAATGCTTTCTGACAAGCTTCATCCCATACAAATGATACGCCCTTCTTTGCGAGCTTGGAGAATGGCTGGCATTTTCCTGAGAGGTTCGAAATGAACCGACGGATATAAGCCAATCGCCCCTGCAATCCTCTGAGCTCCCTGAGGTTTCTCGGAGGTTGTAATTCATTGATCGCCTTTACCTTATCAGGATCGATGTGGATACCTTTGGTGGTGACGACGAATCCCAGGAATTTTCCACTCGACATTCCGAGGAAAGACTTGGTAGGATTCATCTTCAACTGATGGGCTCGCATTAAGTCGAACATGGTCTTTAAGTCTTTGATGTGATCCTTTTTATCACGACTTTTCACGACCAGATCATCTACGTAGCATTCAACAGTCTTTCGGAGATGATCCTGAAAGATCTTTGACATAGCTCGTTGATATGTAGCACCTGCGTTCTTTAAGCCGAAGGGCATAACTGTGTAACAGAAGACACCGAGGGGCGTTCTGAATGCGGTGTGCTTTTCATCATCCGGATGCATCTTTATCTGGTTATAACCAGAGAAACCATCCATGAAAGACATCCTCTCGAACCCACACGTATTGTCGATGATGACATCCGTGATGGGGAGGGGAAAATCATCTTTTGGGCAAGCAGTGTTGAGATCCCGAAAGTCGATACAAATCCTGACTTTCCCGTTCTTCTTAAGGACTGGGACAATATTGGCTAGCCATTCTGGATGTTGCTCCTCTCGAACGAAGCCCGAGTCAATAAGCTTCTTGACCTCGGATTCGATCGCCTCCATCATTTGCGGACGAAACCGTCTTTGTTGTTGTTTGACAGGTTTGACATCCGACTTAATATTGAGGCGATGCACAGCTATATTTGGATCGAGCCCTGGCATGTCTTCATAATTCCAGGCGAACACGTCAATGTACTCCTTGATAAGAGAGATTAACTCTTCTTTCTCATCGGGTAGGAGACTGTCGCTAATGAATATCGGCTTCGGATTTTCCTCACTTCCCATATTCACTTGGACTACTTGATCTTCGGTAGGAGGTTCTCTTTGTTCGAACCTATCACCATACTGCATGTTTAGGTGATGAACCCACGGATCTTCCCATGTCGGCATCTGGTCGTCTTCCTCTATCGTGGTAGGATCGACCGTGACCATGTTCGACATCAACTTTTTAAACATTTCACCAAGGCTAGCGTCGGAATCCCAAGCCGAAGCGTCGGAAGAGTATCCTTTTCTAGCCTTGTTGTTAGCAATCTGATCGATGATTTGCCAGCAACATTCGTCGTCGGATGAGGAGACATAGCCAAGACCTCTTTTATGACGATAATAATCATCGGGTTTTCCCTTCGGTACATAGGCCATTCGAGGTGGAACTCGTGGACCTCGACCAAAGAAAAGACCTTCTCCGAGTGTGAAGTCATATCCATGCTTCTCCATTAGATCGCGCGCTTTTGCGTCATATCTAAATAGATGAGGGGCAGGTTTATCTTCATCGTCTTCTTCTTCTACGAAGTGATCAGGTATCGGAGCTTCTTTTCCTTTGCCGTAGACGACTTCTTTTCCACCCCCTATTCCCGAGGGGATGACAAGTGTTGCTCCGCATGGATCTTGTACCTGCTTTTTCGTTATGCAAAACGATTGAAGAGGCATATATAAATCAGGGTTATCATAAAAGCCTTTTAGTGACGTTATCAAGACACATCGAATACTCTAAATCATCGTTTATTGATAGTTCTTCGGCAAGCTGCCAATTACAACTATTTTCCGATGATTTATCATCGTCAAGATTGATTACAATGGGTACAATGTC
>NC_033801.1:101604358-101611632 GCF_001876935.1 Asparagus officinalis | reverse complement strand
TTCTTTGGCTCAGAGGTTTTGTCTGAGTGTGCTCAACGGCCAGCATGACGCCACGGGAGGGTGGTGTGTTGCCGACTTGCGGAGCAAGATTTTGTGGAGCTTTCATCCCGGCGATGACCGAGGATACTGGTTGGATGAGCACGTCGGGGGTTTGTCAGACGCGCGGGCCGTCGGCTCGGTGATGTGTTCTTTGTTTGATCAACGTGACAAAGAGAATGTGTACTTGTCGATTTGCACCCAAAGCGCTTCTACGGAATAGCGCGTCTCGCTGGTGGTCCAGACGCTTGCGTAGGTGAGGTCTGATGGCGCGGGCAGCTCAGAACAATTGCAGGTTTTGGGATACCTGTGATTTGAATGTTTGCATTTGAGCTAGGCTGTGCGGCTCTCGAAGATGGCGAGTTTCGGAGAATTGTTGGGGACTTGGATCAGGGTGGGCGGTGGTGATTGACGAGGAGCTTGGGGATAAGTTGCGGACTGTCGGCGTTTATTTTTGGCATGGGTGATGTGGTTGAATGGTACAATTGGGGTACATGCGAGGTGAATGCCCGGTGAGGCGGTCGCGGTGGGGTCATGATCGATCGTCAGAGTGTAGTTTGTGTTTTAGTATTTTGGTGTGGTAACTCGTACGAGGTGCTGAAAGCAGATGTGGTTGATCTGTCAGTCAGTTGATCCGAACAGTAACCAACCCCCCGGACTTTCTGAGATTGAAAGACGCTTAGCAGGGGAATAAAGGAAGAGGGGTATATCAACGACATCAGTCGGCCTACGTGGAGCCACCTACTCCATACAAGTCGGGGGGAGTAGGAGGCACAGTCACCGGGTAGGCCAGTGTATCTGATCGGTTGCTCATCTAAGGTAGTGCTTTTAACGGATTAGGTTTCTTTTCTCTTTGGTAGACACCGCCATCTTACGCTTGAAGAGGACTTGGAAAGAGAATTTGGGGGAAAGCGAGGACGCCGATCAGAGTGATCGCGATTAACTGATCATGGTGTTTAGTGGACACTGTCCATCCTATTGAAGCGGGCATTGACAAGGTTGGATCGGACTGTATTCACGTGAGCCGGTGTAAATATTACGGTGATAGTTTTGTGGACTTGCCGATCCTATTGAAGGGATTGACAAGTTGGAGATGAGTGATATGTTTTGGTAGATTTGTGGTTGACAGAGGTATCTTCTATTCAACACTAACAACTCAGATATTTACGTTACTCAGAAATCCAGCATGAGGACCGTCACAATCAATTCAACCCCAGTCGTTGAATACAGTGCATGGGGAAAAAGGGTAGGACCATGGCAGTCGCGCTAGTGGCACAAATCTAACGAGCGTTTTCATCAGAGGTAGTTTAACGTATAGAGTTGATTGGAGACCGGCCATCACTACTGAAGAGCGATAAGCTCGTCAGTTGGTCTAGGTATCTTCTGGTTCGATTGCTGGACTGGGAGACAGAATGGCCGTTGGTAGCCGATTGTCAGGAAAGATTGGGCTTGTCTGAACCGTTGCTCGGACTGATCTTTCCGCTACTTTGTTATTCAGCTTTCAGATCCTGGGAGTAATCTTCTGAGCCCTGTTCGGCCTTGAGAGATCAGTTGTCTCCAAGCGAATGACATTCTGCAACCCGCTATTCCGGCCTAGGATGTTGGTTCTGCCAGGGTTGTGGTGCGACAGGTCCGTAATTCTGCAGTAGACTTGTGTCGGCATGACCCGACGAACACCCGGGAAGCATGGTTCGAACTGCTTTAACCGAAGGCTGTGACGGCATTTCCCTCGTTCTTTCCGCCTGCTAGTGGCCGAACAGAGTATGGTGGAGACTTACTGGATCCTCTTCAAGAAAATCCTTTGACAGGAAGAGTCTCTCTAAATCCTGCCATTTGCGAACATTCCGGCAGGTAGGTTTCCTGAACCAGCTTCAAAGGGCGAATTCCCTTGAAGGTTGCCGAATGCACAATCGACGCCCAGTATGTCCATCGTTAGATGATCTACGCATTCCAGTCTTTGACTTAAATGGGTAAATCATGTGTGGGGTTCGGGGTGATCGCCGTGGCCGTTCGAAATGTGCTGTAAGCGCCCGTCGGGAGAACTTTCAAAGTTTTGCGAGGATAAGGGGCTGCGCTCCCATCTCGGGCCCACGATAGGCTCTGACAACTCCCTCATGCTTGGAGCTTCGGCTTCTGTTGGCAACGGTAAGACATTTTTAGGCGGTCATCCAATTCCGTCACTAATTTTTTTTTTATGTCCGAGCTGGAGGATTTTGCTCGTATACTCGTTTTTCTTCCTTCAGTCAGAGTCAAGATGCCAGGGTTGTGGGTTTCGTTGGTCAGGAGGGTGTTCAGATGCAACCCATTTTCCCTTCCCTTTGCTTGTGTCGAGGGTTCGGGGACGAAGGACGTTCTTTCCCCTTCTGGGAGCGCATTCTTGCCCTGAGTGCGCCGGAATCTTCTTCTGAGGATTTTGGCCTTGGTTGCGACGAGTTGAGTCGAACAGGCCAGGACGTTCGATTTGATGGGCCTCTTGCGAGATCTTGAGTCACTGCCTGGCGTTCTCATCAGGTCGTCCTCGCGAGCATCTTCATGGTTTCTCCCCGTCTGCGGCGGCATATAAGCGTAGCTTCCATGTTCACACAAAGAGCTTTGATGGTACTGGGACTCTGCAATGGCTGAGCTGTTAATCATTGGAATTGGTTCCCCTGGCTAAACTACTAGTTGGACAGGGGGAATCGGCTCCTGTTCGCGTACCGATTTTGTTGATAAAACCGTCCATCAACTTATTCAGGAAGTCTTTTCAAGCCCCAGGAGATGGCATCGTTTCTGACAGCTCATCGGAACTAGGAAGACTGTTGATTGATCTTCCTCTGCGTCATGTCATAGAAGTGGTAACCTTAAGGGTTCTCGAGTGTCCTCAGAAGTCTTTTCTTGTGTAACGCGTCGTTGGTTTAGTAAAGCAGTACGTTCGTAAATTGGCTTGAACACCAGCGTTGGGCCGCATATGAGCAGCATTGCGCGTGCCCGAGAGGCGTAGGGATTCTGGTCGTCACATTGAAGATGAACGATGGCCTTGTTGCATCGATCTTTCTCTCGATGTTAACCTCTCGAATGCTGTTGATTAAAGATTCGAGCCGGAAATCTCAGCCTGGGATTGTTCCGAGCGTTTGAACTGAACCCCCAGACAATGATCTGGACAGAGCTGGCTCTTGGGGGTGATCATGGTACTGGTTTGAGCATGCCACGGTTGAATCCATACACTCTCTATATCCGCCCCTCAAGCCTAGTCGTGCTACGCCAGAGTATTTGGAACTTGGGACGCGAGCGGTCGCGTTTGCACCTGAGACGCGAAGTCGTGTTTGGCACCTGAGACGCCGTGGAAGGTCGTTGGTTTGCGGCCTTGGAACGCGAGGGTCGCATTTTGGTTTGCGACATGAGGTTGTCTTCATTGTCGGCGCCGAGGGTCGTGTTGACTGAAACGCGAAAGTCTGAAGTTCGCGTTCAACGAAGGCATTGAGGTCCGCGCATTGGCCGCCTGTAAAACGCGCCATTGAGGGCGGGTTCAGTCTGCGTCTCGCGAGTCTCATTGTTGTTGGGCTCAGTAACGCCGGAGCTTCAGGGGCGCTGCGTTCAGCTCACGAAGCGAAGTTTTCGCCGTTGGTTGCCGAGATCGATGTTCTCGAAGTTCGTGCTCGTCGCTGAACCTTCTTCTCGATGAGCAGCTTCTCATTGGTCCTTTTTTCAAAGCCTTAGCAGCAGCGTCGTTGACGTTTATGAGCTCGTCGTCCTTTATAGCCGATTTAAGGCGCTGTGGCACGTCTGTTTACGGCGGAGGTGGATATTCAACTCGCTTGATGCGAGTTCCAGCATGAAGTCGAGCTCCGTCCTGCGGAGCGGAGGGCTGTTCCGTACGAAGTTGTTGCCAAAGGAGAGGACTTTCTTTTGCGTTCCACGCAACAGTTAGAATTTATTCTCCTTTTGGAGACTTTGTTGATCTTGCCGCATCCTTGGGCTAAGGTATCCAGAAGAGATAGCCTGCTCAAACCTTGCTGATCAAACTTGCTTACCACTGAGAGTTCTCGACAGTGTGTCCAGTGAGATGACATCGCATCTGACAGGCACCTCTGCTTCGTTCTCAGAAGCTAGTTCCCCAGCAGGAGCTCGAACGATCTTTTTGTTTGTAGGAAAATTACAAGAAGAGAATAAGAAATTTGACTTTGATTCCTTTGATCTCGGCTTACAATTGGATTACAAGAAGGAACGAATGTTGGTTCTGTGCCCCTTTGTTTAGGAGGCTGGGTTCCTCCACGGGGTGCGGATGAGTGCTCCCTCGATATGCTCGCGTCGAGTTTGCTCTCCCGTGACGATCGCAGCGTCTGATCACTGGAACGACTAATCTCTTCCTCGACGATCTTGACGTTGTGGAGATTGCGTGCTAAGTTTTGAGAACTGCTGAACAAGTTTAGACGAACTTGTGTAAAAGAGTTGGATTTGAAAGCCGAGAATCGGTTATAAGCCAGGAAGGCTAGGAGGAAAGCTCTGGTGGTCGATCATTAGCCTGAGAAAAATCCCAACTCGAACGAAGCCAGAAAGAGCCCCTATCTGAATATCTTCAGTCTAGTTATAGAGGATACAATCGGTGAAACCGCCCCTTAAAGTCTCTCCTAAGTGGGATGTAACGCCAAAGGCGTGGGAGACGTGTTTAGGACGTGGACTCGATGTTGAATGAGCGTCAAACGCCACGTTGCCGTTCAGACCGCCGTAACGCTCACGTCCCTGTAGGTTGAGACGCCGAGGCTTTTGGCGGGTGTTGGCTGTAATCCATTGATGAACGCGAGGGTCGCTCGCGTTTTGGCTGTTTGTAACGCGGGTCCGACTCCAGCGTTTTGATTGTTGAAACGTGGGGTTCGACCCTGGCGCTTTGATGTTGTAACGCGGGGTTCGACCTTGGCGTTTTGATGTTGTAACGCGGGGTTCGACCTTGGCGTTTTGATGTTGAAACGCGGGGTTCGACCCTGGCGTTTTGATATTGAATTTGATGTTGTAACGCGGGGTTCGACCCTGGCGTTTTGATGTTGAGACGCGGGGAGGACCTCCGCGTCTTGCCTTGCAGAGATTATCACCAAGTAATCTCTTTTTGTCATAGCGTTGCAAAGATCATTGTCTTGTAATCTTCGTCTTGGCTCCTTGAGAATATGAGAGTCGTCAGATTGTAACTCCCGATGTTGATTGTGAAGGCTGTTGAAGTAGAGCTTCCATCAGTTGTCGTGAAGGTCGTCAGATTGTAACCTTCAGCAATCTATGCGAAAGTCTTCAGATTACAGCCTTCTGGAAGTCATCAGATTGTAACTTCCATCATCGGTGGTTGATGGGGGATAAGCTATCTATTGTGATTTTTAGACAGCCTACAGAACCCCCTCCAAAGTTTTCGAAAGTTCGCGGTTGACTGGGACGAATTTTCGGAATACTTTGGATCTTAACTCTGATCTTAGAGATTTCTCAATCTAATACGTCGCGGGCTTGTTCACATTCCGATTCCCGGGTATTTTGGAAAGCAGGGCGTGACAGGTTTTAGTGGTGGCCCATGCAGGTCACGGTACCGAGTCCTCATTAGTAAGAATATAGTAGACAATTTAGATGCATATCATATTTCATCCGTAAGACTAATCTTGAGCCCTTATCCTATTTTCTTGATAGATTTCATTTCGTCCCTATCTTATCCCTCTTTGACTTCGGAGTTTCCCGCGATTCTTGTCCCGTCGCTTTGTGACTACTCTCTCTTCCTATAACTTCTCTTTCCTCGTGCTGATAATGCCAAATATTATTGTAGTATTTTATTTTATATATTATTCACACTATTAGTCATTTTATTAGTATATTAGCTATTTCAGTTTAGTAAAATATTATTTATGAATTGGATCATTTTATATATTAATATGGTGTACTTGTAGATGGTGAATATTCTAGTTGACATATGATATTAGTATATATTAGCATTGGTTAATTACATGATATGTATTCATATGTGTGTTTGTTATAATATTCATTTAGTCATATATTCTATCATTATATTGTATATTTTCATGTAAAAAGCAGTATATAGTATGTCATACATCAATCATGTTTTGTTCATTGTTAGTGATATTTACTTATTTTGCATGACAGTTACTATAACTATTCACAGTTTCATAGTATTTTGTACATGTCAATGTTTTTTTAATTCATTCACATTTTTAATATTCACATTTTATTATTTTTGGCGGTCAATATTTTCATATTACTATTGTTATCTCATCTCAGCTAGCATCAAATATCATCTATCTTAATATGTTACTATAGTATAATCAAAATTTTAAATTTCACTCGGAATTACATGCATATTGTATTTATTTTATCATATGTACAATGGTTTCAGTATATATGCGATTAATGTGTATTATTGAAGTGTATTATATTAGTTAGTTATTTTTCTATTCAATCATCATTCTTCTTGACACATTTATTATTACATATTGGTAAGTGATATGTGCTTAGTGATCTACTATTAACACCATTCGTATATTTTGTTATGATTTTGTTAGTATTGTTTATTATTGCTTATATTGTCATAATTGTTATATTGTATATGTTTTCATTTGACTATGTTGTTTATAAATTTTCAAATGTTCATATCATGTTCATTAAGTGTTTCACATTGTTCTAGACTTCCCATACACCTTACCTGGCATGTCTGATATTCAGATTATTTTCTTATGTTCGAATATACTTTTCATGTCTACATTGTATATGTTGTTTTTTCGATATTTATGTTATTTTTAGATTTTTTATGTCCTTGTATTGTGTCATTGGTTGTTGTCCATTATCTATTCATTATTTTCCTTTACTTGTGTTGTGTTTTACTTTTCATTCTCTAGACTCACTATTCTTTTTATTATAAGTGTATTCACGTATATTATTATATTTACGATGTATATTTTTATTAACTTGTAGTCCTTAATCTTCTAGTATCAACCTTATCTAATCATGTTCTGTTTCATTTATTATCAGTGTTTATGTTCACATGTTCATTAATCATTCATGATATGTTTATCTAAAATTTATCGCTATTTTTATTATACGAATATATGCCCTTCTTATGTTTTTATTTGTTTATATATCTATTTTATCTTTTATAATTTATGTTTTATGTATTATACATCATTGTTTATGTATATTTATGCCGATTATGTTTATGTGATTTTGATTACTATGACATATATTGCTACATCTGAATTGATTTTATACAGTAATGATTA
>NC_033801.1:101584183-101604327 GCF_001876935.1 Asparagus officinalis | reverse complement strand
CCTTGTAGACGGAGCATCAGAAGGAGTCGAAGCCTATTCCTTGATGGTTCCAGTTTACTTTTGTAGTTCTTTCTATTTTCACCTGATTGATGTATTTTGTATCTCTTCAGTATTCATTTGTTCAGATTTGTATAAGGGCATGTTTGACTCGTATTTTTATGTCTTGGATGATATCCCATTATGATATAATATTTTTTATTCTGAGTTTGTCTATTATATTCTTGCTGATTGTGATCGGGGACCTGTGACTTCGCATTGTATTTATTTCCAGACACTTAGCGTATTGGATTAAGAAGAAAAGAAAAAAGGAAAAAAAAGATAGTGTATATTTCTTCTCAATCTAATACGTCGCGGGCTTGTTCACATTCCGATTCCCGGGTATTTTGGAAAGCAGGGCGTGACAGGTTTTAGTGGTGGCCCATGCAGGTCACGGTACCGAGTCCTCATTAGTAAGAATATAGTAGACAATTTAGATGCATATCATATTTCATCCGTAAGACTAATCTTGAGCCCTTATCCTATTTTCTTGATAGATTTCATTTCGTCCCTATCTTATCCCTCTTTGACTTCGGAGTTTCCCGCGATTCTTGTCCCGTCGCTTTGTGACTACTCTCTCTTCCTATAACTTCTCTTTCCTCGTGCTGATAATGCCAAATATTATTGTAGTATTTTATTTTATATATTATTCACACTATTAGTCATTTTATTAGTATATTAGCTATTTCAGTTTAGTAAAATATTATTTATGAATTGGATCATTTTATATATTAATATGGTGTACTTGTAGATGGTGAATATTCTAGTTGACATATGATATTAGTGTATATTAGCATTGGTTAATTTCATGATATGTATTCATATGTGTGTTTGTTATAATATTCATTTAGTCATATATTCTATCATTATATTGTATATTTTCATGTAAAAAGCAGTATATAGTATGTCATACATCAATCATGTTTTGTTCATTGTTAGTGATATTTACTTATTTTGCATGACAGTTACTATAACTATTCACAGTTTCATAGTATTTTGTACATGTCAATGTTTTTTTAATTCATTCACATTTTTAATATTCACATTTTATTATTTTTGGCGGTCAATATTTTCATATTACTATTGTTATCTCATCTCAGCTAGCATCAAATATCATCTATCTTAATATGTTACTATAGTATAATCAAAATTTTAAATTTCACTCGGAATTACATGCATATTGTATTTATTTTATCATATGTACAATGGTTTCAGTATATATGCGATTAATGTGTATTATTGAAGTGTATTATATTAGTTAGTTATTTTTCTATTCAATCATCATTCTTCTTGACACATTTATTATTACATATTGGTAAGTGATATGTGCTTAGTGATCTACTATTAACACCATTCGTATATTTTGTTATGATTTTGTTAGTATTGTTTATATATTGCTTATATTATCATAATTGTTATATTGTATATGTTTTCATTTGACTATGTTGTTTATACAATTTCAAATGTTCATAACATGTTCATTAAGTGTTTCACATTGTTCTAGACTTCCCATACACCTTACCTGGCATGTCTGATATTCAGATTATTTTCTTATGTTCGAATATACTTTTCATGTCTACATTGTATATGTTGTTTTTTCGATATTTATGTTATTTTTAGATTTTTTATGTCCTTGTATTGTGTCATTAGTTGTTGTCCATTATCTATTCATTATTTTCCTTTACTCGTGTTGTGTTTTACTTTTCATTCTCTAGACTCACTATTCTTTTTATTATAAGTGTATTCACGTATATTATTATATTTACGATGTATACTTATTATTGACTTATAGTCCTTAATCATTATAATATCAACCTTCTTTGATCATGTTCTGTTTTATTTATTATCAGTGTTTATGTTCACATGTTCATTAATCATTCATGATATGTTTATCTAAAATTTATCGCTATTTTTATTATACGAATATATGCCCTTCTTATGTTTTTATTTGTTTATATATCTATTTTATCTTTTATAATTTATGTTTTATGTATTATACATCATTGTTTATGTATATTTATGCCGATTATGTTTATGTGATTTTGATTACTATGACATATATTGCTACATCTGAATTGATTTTATACAGTAATGATTATTATTGTTGTATCTTGTTTATATTTATTATTTACCATATGAATACTGCTAATATTTTAATTTATTATATTGTTTGTCGGATGCTTATATAATTAAGTCATTCTTATTATGTTGTATATAATATGTTTATTTAGTATTACTTATTTGTTATTATGTCTATTTTGTCATATAATATTTTTGTGACTATTTCCATCATAGTTTATCTTGTTAGCATTATTAACTATGAGTATTCAGACTTTTTATATGTTTGTTATTATGTGTGTTTATTTTAATGGCTATTTTATATGATGATTTTAATTGCTATATTATATAAATATGTTTAGTATTTGATTTAGTATTGTGTCGTGTATGTTAATTATTTACTGTCAAATGTTCTCAAAAAAAAATTATTGATTATAACTACAACTACTTATTGGATTGTCGTTTATGTATATACTTCCTTATGACGGTTTATGTTTTGGATACTTTAGAAAAGAAAAGAAGAAATAAATAATAGTGTATATTTCTTCTCAATCTAATACGTCGCGGGCTTGTTCACATTCCGATTCCCAGGTATTTTGGAAAGCAGGGCGTGACAGGTTTTAGTGGTGACCCATGCAGGTCACGGTACCGAGTCCTCATTAGTAAGAATATAGTAGACAATTTAGATGCATATCATATTTATTGTTTGCTATATTTGATTTTTATGTATATACTTCCTTATGCGCGTTTATGTTTTGACTACTTTAGACATGTCTTGCTGTAATGCTATCTTTGAACTTTTAACATAATTGCAATTTTTATTTCGATACTTGTGTCTTATATGTCTTATTTAATTGAATGCAATTCGCGGATTGCATTCATGTGTTCTGTTTGTAACTATACTTTGTATATCTTGGATATTTATTCTACTAACTGATTGTATGATATTTCTATCATAATTTGATATTTTTATTATTATCTTTCTGTCTCTTATGTTGTACAATGTGTTTATCTAAACTACATATACGTTGATTCTTTGCTATGTGTTTTTCTTGTATAATCTTTAAGTGTTTCTTTTTCTTGTATATGATTCATCTCATATTCGTATTGTATATTTGTGTTTTGGTGTTTTATCATATTTATCACCTACTTGCGAATGATTGATTTATATTTTATTGATTTTTTTGTCGTTTATCTTCTTTATTATTTATATCGTGGAGTTGATACGCTTTATCATATATTCTAGTGATTGACAAGTGGTTGAATTATGTATTTATATTTCATATCATATTTTTATACTATATATTTGTTATATTTGTTGTATTTTACCAATTATGTGTTATTGATTATGTTTTAACGTTGTGATGTGTCATCTTAGGATACTATATCAATAATATCGTGTTGATATTGTATTTTTTTATAATTGTATATTTGCTGTTGATTTCTTCGCTATTAATCTGTGTTGACTTATATTTATATTTTTGCTTATGTCTATATGTTGTGTTATATTATAATTTGATACGTATTAATTATTTATTTACAATATACATGCTTGAGCAATCTCTTTCAATTATGTGTTCACTCTCTATATGTTATACTTACATCATTCTTATTATTTATACTACATATCAGACTTTCTTATGACATTGATTTGCTTTATATATTTGCATTGACTATTCACTTTTGATTCTCATAAATTATTCTCTATTATGTCTTGTATAACTTATAATATACACATCCATTTCCTCATTCAACATTGCTCACATATTTGTCATGACGTGCTATGACCTCATTTCCATATTCTTGTCATTGGGTTCTTTGTGCGTCACACGTTTTTGAATTCCGAGGACGGAATTTGTTTTAAGGGGGGTAGGATGTAATGACCGTGAATTTCAAATACTGGTTTAAATAATTTTTCTGGTATTTTAAAAAGAGTATTTATATTTTTTTTCCTAAATTTCTAGAATTTTCTATGATTGAAAAACAAGACCATATATTTATCTTAATGATTTTGCTAATTATAAAATTAAATTGTTGCAGTAAAAACTTTATTGTTATGCATTATTATTATTTTTAATTGTAATTATTATTATTATTGTTTGTATTATTAATTATCTTATATTTATTCTTAGCCTGCACCCTTATCCCCTACCTCTATTTATAGCTATCAGCTGAGCAGCACAATAGTCAATCTGTTAGCTGGCTTTTCTCCAGGTTCCCTTATATCAGTCATTCTCTCTCCTATCAATATTTCTCTCTCTCTCTCTAATAATTCATTCTCTCCCCTACCTCACTTCCCTAATTTCCTCCCCAATTCCTGCACTCCTCTCCCTCGTGTCCCGCTCCCTATAGTCTCTCTCTTCTTTTTCTCTATCTGTCACTCTCACACTCTCTCCCCTCTATTATTTCTCCTCCCCAATGTTAGCCTTCTTGTTTTGATGATGTTTAACAAATAATTTATCACTAATGTTGTTTGTCTAGTATTTGTGTTTTCTTATTTATTATAGACAAACAACGTGTTGGAGGATGGATGGAATAGAGCTTCAACGATGATATCCAATGGAGGTTGGCGGAATAGTGGAGTGAAGCCTTGCAATTCAAAGTTAAAGATCAAGTTCAAGCTTCATCCGCATGTGTGATTGTATTGTGATTAGTTGTAGCGTTTAGATTTTGATATATTTATCTGCGTGGGTTGTTTGATGAATAATATTAGATAAATCGTAATTATGTGATAAATAGTATTTTCAGAATAATTATGATAAATTAAAAGATTTTATTTCGGCAACAGAATCATTTTTGGATAATTATATCAATTAAAAAGAATTTATTTGAGAATAAAATTATTTTAGGAAAATTATAATAATTTAAAAGGAATTATCTTGGAAAAAGAATCATTTTAGAATAATTATAATAATTTTTAGAAATTATCTCGTGGAAGAAATTATTTTAGAATGATGAACATTTTTTAAAAAGAAATTATTCAGGAATGATTATAATCTTAAAAGAAGTTATTTCGGTATCAGAATTATTTTGAGATGATTATGCTAATTTTAGAAGAATTTATTTTGAGAACGGGATCATTTTAGATAATTATAATAATTTAAAAGAAACTATCTTGGAAGAAGAATATTTTTAGAATAATTATAAATAAATTAAAAGAATTTATTTTGAAAAGGGAATTATTTTAGATTAATTTTAATTAGAAAAGAAATTATTTTGTAAGAGGAAATATTAAAAAGATTGTTTTTAGAATTATTTAAAAGGAGTTATTTTAGAAAATGGAATTATTTTTGGATAATTATAACAAGAAATAAAAGATTTATTTCGGATAAGGAAATCATTTTGAAGTAAATAAATTTATTAATTTAAAAGGATAAGGAAATCATTTTGAAGTAAATAAATTTATTAATTTAAAGGATTATTTTTGAATGGGTGATTCTTATTTTAATTACGTGATATGTCATGATATCGTTGTGTATGATTGATTGTACTTATTGTTTGCTATTGTGTTTGAGAACCTCTAGCGGTTCATGACTTAGTGACCTCGCGCATCATGAACAGACTTAGTGACATGTGTGAGTGTGTTGACTGAGTTTAGGTGGTGAACCTGAGTTTTAATTTGACTTAGAAAGAACGAGAAGAGTGGGGATGGGGAAGTCCATGTTCATGTGATCGGATATAACTGTTGATGTATCTTCCAGGCTCACCCCATGATCCAGTGTAGGTTAGGGTTAGTTTGTTGGGTCAAAGTGAAGCCAGTGTAGTCACTTTGGTCCGTGAATTTGATATTCACCCGGGTTTTGCTTGAGTTCGAACCAGGCTAAAAACGGATTACGTGTAGCCCTCTGACCGATCCAGTATAGCGGCGTATTGGGTGCACGTAGAGGATTTGTGAACAGTCAGTTATCCGATGATATGAGTGTTGACTCTGTGTGAGATGTGAACCAGTGACCTGTTATAGGATGGCTAGTTACATGACTCGTTTCTTGGCTAAGTATGAGTTCTTGTGAGATATAGGCTAGTTGTGTTTCTTTTCATACATAGACCAGGATTAATATTTAATTATTTACAATTCGAGACATATGGTATATACATGAGGGTTTTCTTATTTGGATTATTTCGCTCGACGTACTACGTCTCATGTTGTAGATTTTTAAGTATTAATTTCATCTAGTGTATACCCCTGTTACTTGTATGATTGTTCTGATCGCTAGCTACATGATCTCGTTACCTGATCGATTCTGGATGCTTTATGTTATCATGATTTAGTAGTGTTTTCATGTTGAATTGTGGATTTCAATTGTACGTTCTTTTGTTATTTCTGTTATCGTAACTTTTTTCGCATTGGATTTCCGTTCGTTCTATTTTCTTTGTGGGGTCGGGTCTTGCCGTGTGCCATACACGCTGACGTACACCTGTTTTCTCAGGTGTACGTCAGACTTAGAGGAAGAACAAGTTCAGCAGGAGCTAGAGGATCATCAGCCCAAGAGTGCCTTGTAGACTGGAGCCAGAGAAGGGAGTCGAAGCTTATTCTTGTATTGGGTTCCAGTTTACCTTTGTAGAGTTCTTTCCATTCCTGCTTGAAAGATGTATTTTATATTTCTCTAGTATTCATTTGTTCATTTTGTATAAGGGCATGTTGACCCAAATATTATGTCTCGGATGTTATCCCATTTGTGATATGTATTATTTTATTCTGTGTTGTTCATTATATTCTTGCTATATGTGATCGGGGACCTGTGACTTCGTATTGTATTTATTTCCAGACGCTTAGCGTATTGGATTGAGAAGAAAAGAAAAGAAGAAAAAAATAATAGTGTATATTTCTTCTCAATCTAATACGTCGCGAGCTTGTTCACGTTTCGATTCCCGGGTATTTTGGGAAGCAGGGCGTGATACTTGTACTTCTCACTAAAATCAGAACGGAGTACCTTCATCCTTCATTCCTTCTGTCTTTCTTACACTTCTTCAACATGTTATAGACTACTAGGACTTCACTCAAACGAGGCTTGGTTGTAACCCAGACATGCCTAGAACAATCGTCAACAAAGGAAACCAGATATCGATTACCTTCCAATGATGTCTCCTTGGAATGCCCCAAATGCCTGAACGAACACCACCTAGAAGACCCCTCAATCGATGGATAAAAGTGCCAAACTCCACCTCGGTCTCTTTGCTCATACTAATGTGCTCAAATGACTTCAATATGCAGGTCAAGACACTTCTCAATAATCCAATACACCGTATCAACAATCAAATATCCCAGCTTTAAATCCTTCTTTCTCAGCCATAATTCTCAAAGAACCAAAAAACCAATGCGGAACAAACGAAGAATAAATCCAAACTGATAAAGAAGAGATTTTTACCTCCAATTAAAACCTTAGCAAGAGTCTCCGAAAGATCTCACCCCACACGACGAAAATGAGATCCACAAATAGGAAAAATCTCACCTTTATCACCAACTAAAGCCCTAGACGACCTTCCAAAGCGATCTACTCCTCCAATTAGCCCAAGCATAGCCCAAGCTCTGATACCACTTGTTGTGTATGACGGAAGCCAAAACTAAACCGATGTGCTTTGAGAAATCAAAACAAACGCTGAGAGAAGGCCAAACAAACCAAAAATATTGGCACAAACACAAACAATCAATTTTAACGTGGTTCGACAAGTTGCCTACGTCCACGGGGCAAGAAGGGGATGAGTTTTCACTAATAGAGAAGAAGAGTACAAACTGAGATTACAAGATCGCTCAAACCAATCAACTAATCTCACCAACAAAGCTCTTAATCTCTCAAACAATAACCCTAATCAATAGCTTAGAAAGATCTCTCTTTTCTGCTCCAATATCCTCAAAACAATTCCTAATCAAAGCCAAAGAAATCCTAAAACGTGTGTTTGTATTTATAACAAACACCAATTCTAAACAAAACAGGAAATCAAGCACATGCTCAGACCCAACCCGCGATCGACCGCCGAACCCATCACGATCGACCGTGGCAAACGACAGAACCCAAAAACCAATTACAGTGTCTCGTGGTCGACCGCACTTTGTATTTATAACAAACACCAATTCTAAACAAAACAGGAAATCAAGCACATGCTCAGACCCAACCCGCGATCGACCGCCGAACCCATCACGATCGACCGTGGCAAACGACAGAACCCAAAAACCAATTACAGTGTCTCGTGGTCGTTCCAAATTATTCTATCTCCAATTTTCCGAACATCGTTGTTTCCTCTTCATATAGAGTTATATTTGTTGCTTGTAATTTTCAAGTTGCCGTTATCTTTATGAAATAATAGTAACAAGTGCACTATATTAGATTTATATATATCTTTTGCTATTTGTCTCCTGTTCGTCTATGCTCTTATCTATCTCAGCGTCACTTGGTCGGTTATGTGACCGACTAAACAAACACCATGTACGTATGATTTTTTTTAGCATATACCATGAAAGAAAATTTTATAATTAAAGTATTTTTTAAATACTGTAAGATTTAGACGATAATAATCAAATCGTAAATACGGAGTTAACAAAGTTACTGATTCGAAACAATTTAGAATCGCATCCACCACCAGCTAGATTCAAGTGCTTCACGACGTTCGCTGTCAAACTCCCAATTATAATGACAAACTAGATGTATAGTTTACACTTCAAGTGTCTCTCACTCTAAAGTTTTTGGCTCTCTTTGATATTTTTCTCTACATCATTTCAGTGATATATCCATGGAGTTTTTATGAAGTCTTTTTCACATGGATTCTCCATGGGATGGATATGTAGGCAGTGGGCTAGTTACTTTTGGTTGAGGATTAGTGGCTATTAATTACCACTCATGGAGGGAGTTATGCCCATTATGGGCATACTACATCCCCTTGTCCTACATCTCCCACTCGCACATTATAGGCATAACCAACCTCTATCATGATGAAATAGCCAAACTTTGAGTCAAGTTCATATAACCAAACTTTGAATACACCTGCATTTCGGAGCTCCAAACTAGAAACTCATTAGGGCTAAGATAGAGACATCAACCCGAAAATAAGATTGCAATTAAACAATAGTGTATCATAGTAGCCATGTCTTACTTGGTTACACAAAATTAAGTGTATCTAAATCTCACCCTCGGTCATGCTCAATTCTCTCTGAACTCATTAGGGCTAGGATGGAGACATCAACCCGAAAATAAGATTGCAATTAAATGATAGTGTATCTAAATCTCACACTAGATCATTCTCAATTCTCTTTGAACTTCACATATGCCATAGTCATGTCCGCTAGCATAAAAGTGACACAACTGGCTAGCCGGTAAATACAAGTGATGTGTGTAATTTCAAATTAGTCTTCCTTTCATCCTCATGCCACTTAATCGGGAGCTACGTCCACGGGGCAAGAAGGGGATGAGTTTTCACTAATAGAGAAGAAGAGTACAAACTGAGATTACAAGATCGCTCAAACCAATCAACTAATCTCACCAACAAAGCTCTTAATCTCTCAAACAATAACCCTAATCAATAGCTTAGAAAGATCTCTCTTTTCTGCTCCAATATCCTCAAAACAATTCCTAATCAAAGCCAAAGAAATCCTAAAACGTGTGTTTGTATTTATAACAAACACCAATTCTAAACAAAACAGGAAATCAAGCACATGCTCAGACCCAACCCGCGATCGACCGCCGAACCCATCACGATCGACCGTGGCAAACGACAGAACCCAAAAACCAATTACAACGCCAGTCGACGCGGTCGACCGCCAAAAGTCTAGAGACTTTTCCCTGTGTTGTACATGTTCGCGGTCGACCGTCACTCCACTCGCGGTCAACCGCACAGCTTCCAAATTATTCTATCTCCAATTTTCCGAACATCGTTGTTTCCTCTTCATATAGAGTTATATTTGTTGCTTGTAATTTTCAAGTTGCCGTTATCTTTATGAAATAATAGTAACAAGTGCACTATATTAGATTTATATATATCTTTTGCTATTTGTCTCCTGTTCGTCTATGCTCTTATCTATCTCAGCGTCACTTGGTCGGTTATGTGACCGACTAAACAAACACCATGTACGTATGATTTTTTTTAGCATATACCATGAAAGAAAATTTTATAATTAAAGTATTTTTTAAATACTGTAAGATTTAGACGATAATAATCAAATCGTAAATACGGAGTTAACAAAGTTACTGATTCGAAACAATTTAGAATCGCATCCACCACCAGCTAGATTCAAGTGCTTCACGACGTTCGCTGTCAAACTCCCAATTATAATGACAAACTAGATGTATAGTTTACACTTCAAGTGTCTCTCACTCTAAAGTTTTTGGCTCTCTTTGATATTTTTCTCTACATCATTTCAGTGATATATCCATGGAGTTTTTATGAAGTCTTTTTCACATGGATTCTCCATGGGATGGATATGTAGGCAGTGGGCTAGTTACTTTTGGTTGAGGATTAGTGGCTATTAATTACCACTCATGGAGGGAGTTATGCCCATTATGGGCATACTACATCCCCTTGTCCTACATCTCCCACTCGCACATTATAGGCATAACCAACCTCTATCATGATGAAATAGCCAAACTTTGAGTCAAGTTCATATAACCAAACTTTGAATACACCTGCATTTCGGAGCTCCAAACTAGAAACTCATTAGGGCTAAGATAGAGACATCAACCCGAAAATAAGATTGCAATTAAACAATAGTGTATCATAGTAGCCATGTCTTACTTGGTTACACAAAATTAAGTGTATCTAAATCTCACCCTCGGTCATGCTCAATTCTCTCTGAACTCATTAGGGCTAGGATGGAGACATCAACCCGAAAATAAGATTGCAATTAAATGATAGTGTATCTAAATCTCACACTAGATCATTCTCAATTCTCTTTGAACTTCACATATGCCATAGTCATGTCCGCTAGCATAAAAGTGACACAACTGGCTAGCCGGTAAATACAAGTGATGTGTGTAATTTCAAATTAGTCTTCCTTTCATCCTCATGCCACTTAATCGGGAGCTAACTGTTTGCCCAATAATGTCTCATTAGCCCGAATCAAGTATGACCATAGGTAACACAATAAAGTAGCTATCATTAATTCTCTACTTCATGACATAGTCAAAAGTCACATAGGGAACAGATGAAGTACAGATGAGATTAGTTTATAACCTCGGGATTCAAATAGTGAGGAAGCGTGGACCCATTCATTCACTTTTTTATTTGATCGCTAAGTGCATGCAATATAAAATGCATGCTACAATGGTGAACTCTGTCAATTCAAAGTGTATGTCTAAGACTCTAAACACGCACATGCCTTAGTCCAGTCGTGTCGAAAGCGCCTAGTTGAGACATTCTTTTGCTAACTTTCAATAGTGCCAAATGAATTACTCGCACATGGCTTTATGTATAGATTTCATGAATGGTGGGGAGTCATTCATGTCGGCTCATTATTTTCTTAAAAGCCTTACTACCACATATTTGCTCTAACGCAACGGTTCAAAACCGTTGCGCTAGCCATGGAACCGTCGCCCTTGAGCAAGTGCGACGGTTCTCAAACCGCCTCATATGCTGCCGTTGCCCTACCTCTACCGTAACGGCTTTGAACTCTATTGCGACGGTTTTTTGAACCGTTGCCCCCGCATCTAACGCAACGGTTTTAAAAGGCAAGCGGTTTTTAAGCTATTGCAGCGGTTTTGATTGAGCTATTGCGACAGTTTTCAAGCTACTGCAGCGGTTTTTTTAGATATTACAACAGTTTTAAAAGACCTAACGCAACGATTTTAGTAGGCTAAAGCTATGGTTTTGATAGAGCTACGGCGACAGTTGGAGCTATTGCAACAGTTTTAAAAGACCTAACACAACGGTTTTAGTAGGCTATAAGTATGGTTTTGATAAAGCTGCGGCGACAGTTGGAGCTATTGCAATAGTTTTAAAAGACCTAACGCAACAGTTTGGAGTGAGCTATCGCAACAGTTTGGATCGAGCTATCGCAGCGGTTTTGATCGAGCTATCGCAACGGTTTTAATCGAGCTATTGCAACTGCTCAATCGAAGCTGTTCTTGGTTTCCTACGTCAAAATAATTATAGTATTCAATTACCTGGACAATCTTTTTAAGAACATGGCCAAGTCAAATTTTAATACACAATATAAAAGTGATTATGTTGAGCATAATCAACCATAATGATAAGTGCCAACATACATCAGTATAGTATAAAAACTACAAAGTATTAAATCCACACTACCAACATTTCAACTCAGAAAATATCGTACCGAACTAACATTCAAACAATGTACATCAACATTTGATTACAAAACATGAAACTTCTCGGTCAAAGACTATATTCTCTATTTGTTTCCAAAAACTTGTTCCTCAATGTCAAATACTCACTAGGAACCTGTCAGTATCAATCTCAATCTTGGCTTTCATCATTTCTGTACCTGTGTAAATTTCCATGAATCAGCATAATTTTTGCAATGATGATAATAAAATTGGGGAAAAAAGATGTTTGAAAAGGAAGTTAAGAGAACAATGTACATCATGCTTGTTTGTTGCCACAACCAAATCCAACCATTTTAACAAAAAAGGCTAAAGTTATCAAGAGCATCTAATCACAGCCATATTCGTCACCCTTATCCATAATCCCAACAGGGAATGAGCGAAGGGGGTCTTTTTTAAGTCACTTAAACATGATTTCGTTCCGATTGTTTCAATCGAAGAAATACTTTCCTCGTACCTGGGATAATTAGCTCAACTGAACTAACAAATTCGAGTTTCTTACTACTCCTTTGCTATTTTCTTATTTGTCATAGTATGTTCTTCAGGATCTGCCATCGCTAAATGATTACATCGGTCAAACAAATACTAATAATAGATTCTACAATCCATGAAACACAAAAATCTACCAATATGCGTAAAATTCTACAATCCATAGGAGATGGAGCTATCCAGCTAAAAGAGAATCTAGTTCAACTTGCTAGACAATACAGGTTCTTGGAAGCGATCTACATAGCAAAGTAAGCAGGGCAGGTAGTAGCTCTCAGTCAAGACTGCTTCTATCTTCTATCATATACTAGCAGGAACTCTATTCATTTATATGTACGAAAGATATTTTCCTTCAAAACAAATACAAGTTGTAAGTTGATTAAGGTCAAATTTGTATGTACGAAAGATATTTTCTTTCAAAACAAAATACAAGTCGCAAGTTAATTAAGGACAGGTGCAGTATTATCATCAGTATTAATACGTATTGCAGATTCTCTGCTGAACAGTGCGGCCTGCAGCGATTTTGTTAGCAAGGACAGAGGGTCCAACATTGAAATTTTTGTACTTGTTCCTCTCAAAGTTATCTACATCTACATTGCAGATTCTCTGCTGGACAGGTGCAATATTATCATCGGTCGGTTTCTTTTGGGCATCTGTGCATGTTTATCTGCTAGGGAGAAAGATCCTTGGTAATAAATGTAACTAAAACTTTTATCTAGTGCACTGAGCCTTGATGTCTCCATGTGTTTCATGCTGCGGACAAAAACTCCAGAGGACGAGACGACATTATACCATCCAAATAACTGTGTATAATATTTTTGAAAAAAAAAACAATCTTGGTACATTCAAATAACTAAGCATCTTCAAGGACAACCCGGCCCTAGATCAACTCTTCAAGGACAACCCGGCCCTAGATCAACTCGCAGCTTTGTCTTGTTTCAGAAATGAATATAAATGAATATTCTATACATCAGTCGTGTATTAATCGCAAAAAGGTGACCGCAGGACAAAATTATCATTTCACATAATAAATGTACTGCATGTATACAAAAAGCACTGGGCATGCACATATAAGTTAGGCCATTGGTGATCTAGATTATCAGGTGTTCGGATGAGTTCGATGTTGGTTTCAGATACTGGTGCCTGTTTGCGATGTCAAACTTACTGCTGCTATTATCAGAAATGGGTCAGGGGTTCGGTCGGTTTCTTTTGGGCATCTGTGCATGTTTATCTGCTAGGGAGAAAGATCCTTGGTAATAAATGTATGAGTTTACAAGTACAAAGCTAATGCAATAGCATGAAATAGCATGAAATAATAAAATTGGGGAAAAAAGATATTGCAATTATTCAAAATAAATAGCTTAACATAAAGGAAATAACCCACCTGCATCAAAACCTTCCATTTGAGTAAAATAGGTGGCTACAGATTGCTAAGGGTCTCCATCAAACAAGCCCTTTTGCTTTTCATTCAAATGACAATTCCTGCATGGAAGTAAGGGACTTTCATTAACATTTTTTGAACAACTACAAATAACCATTTTCTGCAAAAGACTTGGCAAAAAAATATCAACAAAAATAAAATGTCATTATGGTTAAACATCATATCTACATACATGTTATGCAATCAAATATTTTGTGCCACAATTTAATCAAAACAAACACTTTTATTACATAATGCAATTTGCTCGACAGAACTTAAAAGGAGAATAGCTCAATTAGAATCACTGATATATTATTACTGTAGCAAAATCAGAATGTAGCCACATCAGAGGCAGAAGAACACAAAGGAGAGCGAGAAGAAAGCAACGAGGAAAAAGAATAAGTAACTGAAACGTTTATTTAACATCTATGTCTTTTATGCAAGGAATAAATAAATGAAATCTAATTCATCTCTGTCAAAACAATGTCTAACTGAAATGTTTATTTAACATCTCTGTCAAAACAATGTCTTTTATGAGATACTATCGACAATAGAACATGTTTCATAAATTGCAGAAAGAATTTGGTAGATAGGAATACATAAATTATTTAGTCGAACCCTTCAAAACTTTGTTACCCCAAAACAAGATGGGATAAGTTGACAGAACTTAGATAAGGAATCAGCCTAACTCAAAACATTTACAGTTTTACTCAAAACTCAAATTCTTAATTCTCATGCACATTTTAGACAGGCAGAAATCTACGAGAAACTATATGAAAAAAAACCTTTTATAATCTAAAGTATATTTAGTAACTGGAGCATCTCCATCATGTTGTATTCTAGTTGTTACATGGCCACACAGGCATGAACATATATCATAGGATGTGAAATTATGAATCATACCCTTACAGGTGTCTTCAAAGTGGATATTATGACATCTGAATTAGATAACATATCCAGACTGAATTTCAAAATATTGACAAAAATTGAATCCAGTGATATCATGATATCATCATATTCATCGAGCCCTGACCAAGTACCTAGAAAATGATATCGGTATTTGGTTACATTTAAACTTTCATTTCGACGTCCAAATATTTTTTTTTACCAAATATACTTATCTCAAGTTCATCTTAGCAATATTATAATTATGATAACTTAGTAATAATACTACAACTTACCACATGAGGAATAAGTAACAGTCACAGAGATTCATACAGAGAGTATATAGAGTGAAGCGGATATTGTGCCATTTGAATATATTCCATTTATAAAAGGATGTCTGTTTAGAACAGAGACTGAGAGCTATTATTAATGCATAATTACACTGTAAATCATAGATAAACATCATGATTACCATATCTCTGCGAATTCTTGCGAAACTTTTTGAACCTGCTGTGTGCAAGAGCGTTTGACTGTTTCGAATTTCCTTATTCTTTTCACTTGCTTTCTACATAATCATAGAACTTCTAATAAGTAAATTGCAACAAGAGAAACTATAGTAGTAAAAAGAAAGAAAGAATACTGAGTATGTGGGAACAACAAGCAAGCAAGCGGATTGTAAATATTCATCTAAACAGAAACTTTTTTTAAATGCATGTATATATATGTTGAGGTAATTAGATGTATATTTTGTATAAAGTATTTAACAAGTTATCTATTTGAAAAAAAAATGATACATAGCACTAACGTTGGTGATCGGGGCTAGGTTCGTTTTATCGCCTCAATCCTCTGGAGATTGAAGCTCGTTGGGATCTGATTTGTTCCTCGTTCGATCGATTAGCGTTAGGGTTAGGGTTTGGAATTTGGGGATGGCGCAAGCTGTGGAGGAGTGGTACAAGCAGATGCCGATCATCACTCGGTCGTACCTCACCGCGGCTGTTATCACCACCGTCGGATGCTCCCTTGAGGTATTTTGACTTTTTGATTTTTTGATTTTTTTGGACCTTTGCATGTGAGTAGTTAGGGCGGATACGAGCTGATTGGTGATAGAAAAATGTGATTTTGTCTTATTTTTTTATTTGGTAATTGAAAATTTGAAGAGATTTCATGTATTACTGGTTGCTGGTTGGATCTGTGTAGCGCATGTCGTGTTAAACTGCGTTAAATTAAAGTGCTAGTTTGATCTGAACTGTTGCAATACTTGTTAAGTTGTTATCATATTAGTTAATGCGCTACTAAAGGGCACAAATCGCGAATAGGTGTTTAAAAATAAATCAGGTTGGAGGTCTTGAGTGTGTGATTGATTTTAGAAGTGCGAGGATTAAAAGTGGTCAGGTAAAAGAGTGGGCTTAATATCAAAACACTATTAATGATAATGATTTTTTACTTTTTTTAATAACTTTTTTGCATTAAATTTTTTTGAGACACCATACTTATGTCCTGTAGATTGAAGTTTGAGCACTTAATAAATTGTGGGTTTGTCTGTCTTTGTAGATTATATCACCGTATCAGTTGTACCTGAATCCAAAACTTGTAGTTCAGCAGTGGGAGATATGGCGCCTCATAACAAACTTCTTGTACTTTCGGAGAATGGGTAAAGTCAAACCTTTAGTTCATTTGTTGTTGGTCGTGAAAATCAATGCAAATCTTTAATTTGACGTTTCATTTGTTAATGTCATTTGCTTATTGTTTAGGCTTTTCAATTTACACATGCTTACGTAAAGAGTTAGACGAGGAAAAAGAAACAGCATCTTCAAAACTCCAAACTTCCACGATTCGTATACCAAGTTGCTGTTTCTAGTCTTTCTACTATTTTCTGTTGAGTAAGAAAAGAATAGTAATTTGTTTCTAAATTAGCTAAAATCAAATCTTTGGCGAAAATTCATCAGTTATAGTTTAATACACATCCCTATGCAGGTGTTGGGAGCTTATTGTTCTCCTTGCTAAGTTTTCAATGACAAGTTACATGTAGACAATAAACTTGTAGCTAATAGACATTCCTGTCTTGAAAACTTCAATCTATTTTTATGCCGTCCAACTTAAGGGTTAGAAGGATTTCTCTCATGATTTTTCCTTTCTCTTGTATTGTTATATTATCTTGATTATCAAAATGGGGATTGTGTCGCTTTTGCCAATGAAGCACTTCATGTTGTTAATTTACTTGATGCCTCCAGCGGTATTAATTCTTTTTTGTACTGTTGTGCTTTAGAGGTTATGCTATTTTTCAGTGGCCTTGAAAAAGAAAATACAATGGCCTGATTCTTCTTCCATTTTTTTATTCCTTTGATTTCATATAATTGTGTGCATTAGCTTCATAACCTTAATATTTTGCTGCTTATATTGAATCATTGTATGCTATATTTTAGATCTCCAGTGAAAACTACTTTTAAGTTTCTGTGAAGTGTTTTCTTCTGCCTACTTTATGTATTTGCTTTATTTTGAACCCTCAAGATATTCTTAAATTTATCTACTTGATCTTGGTTTATTCATTTGCGTTTGTTGTTGTTGACAGACCTGGACTTCTTATTCCACATGTTTTTCCTTGCTCGATACTGCAAGCTTCTTGAGGAGAACTCATTCAGAGGACGGACTGCAGATTTCTTTTACATGCTTTTATTTGGTGCCACTACTTTGACTGGAATTGTTCTCTTAGGTGGAATGATACCCTTTGTGTCGGAGAAATTTGCAGGCATTGTGTTCCTCAGTAATTCATTGACTTTTATGATGGTAAGTCTATAATATATATATAATTCAGTTAGCCTTCTGATTGTTTATTAATTCAATATTAGCATATGCAAATTTTTTACTTGTCAGATTAGTATTTTCCTATATATGCTGGCATGTGTAACCTATTTGCAAATATGTTCAAGTAGAACAAATTTATCCGTGTACGGCATGTCCAAAACTATGCATTAAGCAAGATGAAACATGTGTAACATTGAAAAATTATAGTATTTGTATGCTAAAATCCCTTGTAAAGTAAATAGTGCCTATATATATATATGAACAACAATATATGGATTAACTTTCTACTTCTAAAGTTTGGCCCCCCTCATTACATTTTCTGCAGGTCTATGTCTGGAGCAAGCATAATCCTTTCATCCACATGAGTTTCTTGGGCCTTTTCACTTTTACCGCTGCCTATCTACCATGGGTGAGTATTTATTTTTGGTTGTATTTAATTAAACAGATTAATGCCCTGCTACAAAAGCCTTCTTTTTCTATCTTTTTTCCCCTGTATCAGTTGCTAGGATTTTCTTTGTAGATTGTCCAATATGCTTTTAATGTAATATGTTTAGCCATGTTTCTGGTGATCCTCGACCGACATATTTTTTTCAATAATATTATATTGCAACAGAAGAGAGTTGTAGTGCATGCCATTTTTTGTGTCAGTAACATTATGATTATGTAGACTGCATAAATTAAATCTCTTTCCCCCCTCTATTCTCAGGTTCTGCTGGCATTTTCCATTTTGCTTGGAACCAGTACTTGGGTGGATGTCTTGGTAAGCTAACTCATACTGAGCTTTACATTATATGAAAATAACATATATGTTTACCAGGTTTTTGTGTGAATCAATTCTAGAAGTTAGTTCCATACAAATAAATAGCATTTCTCATAAACACTACTGACAAGGAACTATGAAAATAACATATATGTTTACAAGGTTTTTGTGTGAATCAATTCTAGAAGTTAGTTCCATACAAATAAATAGCATTTCTCATAAACGCTATTGACAAGGAACTATGAAAATAACATATATGTTTACAAGGTTTTTGTGTGAATCAATTCTAGAAGTTAGTTTCATACAAATAAATAGGATTTCTCATAAACGCTACTGACAAGGAACTAGCCTCTAATTATATGTTCATTATGTTGAAGATTTCCATGACCACAATAGACAAGGCCTGCTGCCTTGCTTTGTGATACCTGGTGACTTGGAGTTGTAACCTTCAATAGTTGTGGGTTCTCTGGATTATTAGATAAATGCCAACAAAATGGAACTCCTAGAGTTAAGTGCTAGAAGTTAGTTTAATACAAATAAATAGCATTTGTCCTAGACACTACTGACAAGGAAGTAGCCTATAATAATGTATTTCATTATGTTGATTTCCTTGACCACAATAGACAAGGCGTGTGGGCTTGCTTTGTGATACCTGGTGACTTGGAGTTGTAACCTTCAATAGTTGTGCGCGCTCTGGATTATTAAATAATGCCAACGCAATGAAACTCCTAGAGAGCATTAGCGGAGCTAATTTAAACTGTATTCAATAAAGAAGGTGAGCAGTGGTTATATTGGGAAATGGAGGCTAATAAATCAAGTGTTGGCAATTGCTTTAAGAAGCAATCAATCTAATTGTAGGCTGCATGTATGGACCAATATGCGTGAAGGATACTTGGGCCGAGGCTGGCTGCAATTTGATCCGTATGTTCATATTTTTCTTGTGGGAGTGTTTTTTAAGCTTATAAGGTTGTTGGTCATTCATGATCCCTATCCTTCATGTCATATCGTATTGTTTTCTGTTTTTGTCTAGTCTGTCATTTTTTAGCAAGAATTGGAGTTGAGTTGTATGGTTAGAAAATCCAAGCAGTTGATTCACAGTAGATTACACCTGATGACATAGACTTGCAATTTAGAAACCCGAAAATTTAAATGTGAATCTATAGTATCCTGTATATGCATCTTGGATACTTATCACATACACACAATATTTTAGATATCTATATAAATTTCATTTTCATGATTCATATATGGAATTGGTGTGTCACTGAATCTGGGTGCATCCATCAGAAGTCCACATTATGATTGTCTCACTTGTTGATGGCACCATGATCGGAGAGAGGGATATATCACCAACTTATAATGCATCCTGTCACCTAGGTCGATTGCTAGTTCTAGAAGCATGGACTGAATTATCTTTGTATCTTTTCTA
>NC_033801.1:101567924-101584173 GCF_001876935.1 Asparagus officinalis | reverse complement strand
TAACTTTGACGCTACAACTTGGTGGCATTAGGCAAAGGGAACATGGTATGGTGTTAAAGTGTATGTGATCTGAATTTTATTAATTTGTTTTTATGTAGGGTATGATTGCTGGTCATTCTTATTATTATCTTGAAGACGTTTACCCGCGGATGACTGGTCGTCGCCCACTGAAGACCCCTGCCTTTATCAAGTCACTGTTTGCTGATGAGAATTTAGTTGTCACACCGCAGGCAAATGCAAGATTTGCACCTCCAGCACCGCAGGACCTTCACCAAGATTGATAGTGTCATCAAGAGATGGAGATTTGAGATGGTCTTTGCTGAAATATGATGTGTCCGAGACATTGTAGTGATGAGCATTAAGAGTTTCAGATATATATAGGATCTTCACAATTGAGATCTGATAACAAAGCAGTTCCTCTTGTAAAAGGCTATTTGATGCCCAGTTGTGCATATCAAAATGAAAACATGACATTGTTTTATTTCTAATGTAAATGCTGTGTACCCTTCCCGTGACTAATTAATATCTGACAGGATTTGATGAAGCCTAAATATCCCCAGTGCGCAGACAATCCGTCCTTGATGAGAACTTATGTTCTCTGTGACTAAATGTGTGACAGGATTCAATGAAGCCTAAAAATCACCAATGAGCGGACAATCTGTATTTGATGAGAACTTGTATTTGTTTATCTGATATTGTGATAAAAGCACATCTCATTTTATGTAGAACTTACTTGAGTTAGGTTGCTAGGGGTTATCATATCTACTATATATACGTATTTACTTGCCAATCGTTGATTTGGATATGAATATGAATACGCCTCAGTAAGGACAATGTATAACTGTATTTACTAAAATTGGATGCATAAATGGGTATACGTCCAGGCGTAGAAGTGGATATATGTGGGTGTGTGTTTGTTATGTCTAAAATGTTATGAGACAAGGGAGGGTCTAAAATGTTATGAGACAAGGAAGGTTTGCAGCTAGGATTTGCCACGGAAGGGGCCTGTGTCGGCTTCTGGCTGTGGCAGTGATGAGCTAAGGTCGTTAGAAGTGCAAGGCTCTTGTGTCGGGTTCTGTTCTTCGCAGTGCAACTAGGGTTTGCTAGGGTAGGGGAATCGGTATGGGCTCGTATCGGGTGGTGGTTGCAGCCGTGATGAGTTAGGGTCGTCAGCAGTGCTTGGGAGTGCAGAGGTGGGGTAAATGGGCAGTCCGCGAGGTAGGTCAGAAGCTTGGTCAGGGTTGTGGTGCAGGATGCTGTGGCGTTGGGGGACGTACAAACAAACTGTATTTACATCTCAATTTCTTGAGCTAAGTATGGGTAAATTTATTGAATAGAGAACACCATAATTTTAGTTATTTCCAATGTCTCAACTATATTTGTAGATGTATGGAAGTGACAATATGTCGATAGTCAAAACTTTTCCAAAGCATTTCAATTTAAAAGAACAGATATCAAGAATACCCGAGACAAGAACTATTGCCACAAATCTAGCTTGTATTAGTAGATAGTGGAAACACTTTTTGATTCGTAATGGAAGTAACACTTTATACTCTAGAAATAAACGAATTAACCCGTTGCATATTTTATGAATGCGTTCATCTTGAAAGACTGTATTAGCTCGTAGTACTGCCAGTTATAATTTAGCACGGGACAAGTGATAAATGGTTGAATCTAATGATGTCAAAAAATTTCACAAATCTGTCTTGAACTTTCGAAAATCATGTCCTGAATTCTTTACACTTTAAAGATGGAAAAGAAAACGGACCAAAAAACATAAGAGAGAGTTCTTTTTAGGCTTTTACTGAGATAAGATCAGGGGGGTTACTACTCAGATTCAGTGAGATATTATCTAATTTCGAAGTTCATAGGGTTCTTGTTAATCTCAACTTAAAGCTTAGGGAGCTTTCTGGAAATTCACCGTACAAAAAAACATAAGCATGTGTACAAACTTTTATTTCCCGATTATTATTATCATCATCTATACTATCATGCAAAAAACCAGCTAAAATATGAACGAGGACTGAACACGTAATTAACCCTTCTGATTCTAATTGAAAGGGTAAATATGTAATTATTACAGGTAATGACTCTTTCTCTTTTCTCTTCTCTTTCTTGCTTCTAGAGCATTCTACACCATCTGGATGCGGATCTGTATATTGTCGGATTTGAGATACAAGCCTAGAGGGGATTGAATAGGATTGCCTACTGTTTTTTTGCTTAAACATAGAATATGCAGTGGAATACAGCACATAAAAATGATAAACGATATTAGTCAAAACAAATACCGCAAACGTAACCAAAGGAGGAATACACAAGATTTTATAGTGGTTTGGATTAATAATCGTGAGTCCACTCTTCCTTCTAGCAAAGAGGCTTTCTCATTATGAAAGAGTTCACCTAAACCACAAACCTGATTCAGTAAGGTTAGGGGACCACACACTGTTATTTTTTCGAAATCAGTCATATAACCTAACTCTCACAATGAGCAACTCCAAGCTCTAGCTAGTCCTAACCCTCAATTCAACTGACTTGAGTACGTCATAAAAGAAGTTCAATTAAATACAAACTCAAATATCAAATAAGTTCAAAATTGTAATAATCTTACAACCCTTTCAATAAAGCAACCCGTCATTCGAAAGATATAAGCAAGGCTGATGAATAACGGAGATTAAAATCAAACCAAGAGAAATTCTTCTGCTGTGGAATGATCAGATGATGTTGTGCGTGGTGAGTAAGAGATTGACGAGGCTCTGAGGGATCGAAAAGTACTTTTTGATTGCCAAAATCAAGACCGTAGAGCCCCCTTCCTTTTCTCTCGCAATTAGGTCAGTAAAGAACTCTCTAAAACATTGGAGAGGATGAAGATTATATGAGCAACAAAAAGTTGAGATTAAGTCATCAAAATCTCAATTAGCCAAACTTATAATTTATGTTTGCCCCCGAACATCGATGGTGTTGAGCAATCATTGATTGTTGATAAGCAACATAGATGATTTGAATGTCTTTGGACATGTGGAACACTGATGGACCTTTAGAACCATCGATGGTCTCCAAGCACCATTGATGGTCAAAGGCTACCAACGATGACCAAAGCGCTAAAAACAACTTGTGAGCTGATCTCCGCGTTGTTTTGCCTCGTTCATGTTCTATACCTGTATTTACCTATACTAAATCATCTACAACCAATATTAGCACCAAATGATGTTTGATATTACTTAATAGGAGATAATGCAAATGCAAACGATCTAACATATATTTCACGATATATTAGTATTTGTAACCATATCTTGTCAAATATAGATGTTAATAGATATGGATGTGAACGTGGGTTTTTGAACGAGTAAGGAGATTTTGCATGAACGGTTTTTTTTTAACGTGGGGGCCACCATGGACAGGAGATGCATTAGCAGCATGCAGGTACAGCCCACGTAATTCCGCTCTCTCCTATAAGTACTCGTGCCTAGGGTTTTAAACCAGTGTGCAAAAGAGGGTTCGTGAGCAAAGGGTGAAAAAGCGGCGTGCAAGAGCAGGGTGCAGGCGGAGGAAAAGAAAAATCGCAGGGGTTTTCTTGAGCTGCGTGCAATAGGAAAAACAGAGGCTCTTTTGGCTGTTTTGTGAGAGATTTGAGAGTTAGTTTGAGGGTTTAATTTGTGTGGCTCTTTTGGCTGTTTTGTGAGAGATTTGAGAGTTAGTTTGAGGGTTTAATTTGTGTGATTGTAAACCCATTTGTATTCTCTTGGGTTTAATTTGTGTGATTGTAAACCCATTTGTATTCTCTTTCTCTAATAGTAGATCTCCCCCCTCCTTGCCCCGTGGACGTAGGCAACTTACCGAACCACGTTAAAATTGAGTGTTCGTGCTGTGATTTGTAATAGAGAGTTTAGGTTCCCTCGATAGGTCAGTCCTAGAACTGATGAGAGGAAGAGCTGATATCCCACTTTGTTGAGATATTTTTCTTTCGGTTCTTGTTTCCTTTGTGAAACAGGGATTTAGTTGAGATCTACTCTTTTGTCGAGCATCAGAGGTGCTGCCGAAATTTTCATTGCTCACAACAACGGATACCTATATTTCCTCTGATATAAATATGTTTGCGCCTCTTCCATATAAGTCATTACTCAAGTTTACATTTGATTTATATAATTACTTCTTATCAGAATAATTAAAGTTATTGACACTAGAAGTTGGATGTGTGCATTTTATAAAGATTCAGTTTCACTATAAGGGTTTTGCAACAGGGAAGTAAATAGAAAGTAAAAAAAGGTCAAGAATGTACTTTTTCTTAACTTTAAATTAAAAATCTTGTTAGGATGATATTTGAGTTGGCAGCTATGTGTCATCCACTTTCTTTGTATGTATTGTTTGGTTTATTAGAAAGTAAATAGTGAAAAGTAGACTTTTTGGTGAGTGAAACATGCAATTTCGTCATATATTTTAGTTTTGAAAACTTAAAGGACATCTAGTTGTATTTCTAAGGCCAATCTTCATCCTTGTTAATCACTTATTTCCATATAATTGCACATTAAAATATATAATTATTTTATAACCAGTTCATGTGAATATATAGGCAGAACATTTTTTATATGGTTAAACTATTCTTTTACCTCTCATTTATAACATGGCAAAGTGATGCTAATTTCTAGCTTTGGGACCATTAGTAGGGTAGAAAGAACCAAATAATATTATTTGACTAACTATTCAGTCATATTCGATCATGTAGTTCATTTAACACTAAATAATATTAGTATTCGAGTTTATTAACGAACATAATTTAACCAGTAGTATATTCAGTTCATTTGCTTATGAAATATTCATTTAAAATTTGATCGCTTATAATTAGTATCATTACACATATGATTTTATATTTTCAACCTACTTATATTTACTACTTAAATTGTATATAATAAATTTGAGAAATTTAAAGAATCTTAAATCAATTTCTAATAAATATTCATGAATAATCATCAAATACTGAGTATTCGAGTTTGATTTGAAAAACTACAGACATAGATATTTGAATTCAAGTTCGAATTTGAACAAATACAAATATGAACATCTCAGTATTCTATTCGATTCGTTCGTTTACCATCCCTAACCATTAGTCCACTTATTGCTTTAGAGAACAACATATTATTGAATATGACACTTGAAAGTTTCATTCAAATTGTAATTAAAAAGCTTGTTGTCCAATACAAATTCACCATGTTACTAATAAGCAAGTTTCCGCTCTAAATTATCAGCGAATAATATTTCGCAAGGTTGTCTCGTGCAGGTTGTTTGATTGAAGAAATACCAAGTATGACAGATCAAATACTAAAAAAAGGAAAAAAAAAGTTTTGAAAACCAAAGAGAATTAAAAAAACTAAAAACTAATTTCTCTCTCTTCTCTCTCTCCACTTTCTTAAACCATTTCTTTAGGAAAGTGAAAGAGGGTAAATAGTTGACGTGGCATGTTTTACTTGTCATTTACTTTCTACACACTTTCTAAGTGCCAAACCAGAAAAAAAATTGAAAGTGAAGTCATTTTTAATTTTTAGTTCACTTTCCATTTAGTTTATGGTTACCAGCATCAAGAAAGTAAATTAAAAGGTGAAAGTGTGGAGAAAGTACCTTATTAAGAAAATGCTTTTTCTTCACTTTCTTTTGGTAAATTTTGTTGGTAATTGGAAAATTGAGGTTATATCTAATGTGTCATCTACTTTATTTTTTATTATTTTTTTAAAAAAATCATGAAAAAGATATATATGCGTGAATTATCCTTTAGACCGCATTTTGAAGAGTTTAGTAGGTTTCTAATGTTGCTGAGCTTCTATAAAATGATTATAAAATAATATGGATAATGTTCATTGATATTTTTTTGAGCAGATTTGTTCATATCTTTTAGACCGCATTTTGAAGAGTTTTGTAGGTTTCTAATGTTGCTGAGCTTCTATAAAATGATTATAAAATAATATGGATAATGTTCATTGATATTTGAGTCTCAGGTTTCCATATGTGAACTTAAGATTTCACATTTTATCTCTTTTGTTGCGCGAGACCTTTAAATTATCATCCAACTGTTTGATTTTATTAGAGGGTGCAGCACATTTTTAGATAGAGAACATATGGCTTTTATAAGTGATATATGGCATTTTAAATAGCAGATATTAAGTGATATATGGCTTTTATAAGTGATATATGACATTTTATCCCATAGTCAAAATTTAATAGAGCAGATATTAAGGAAGGGGTCGAGAAGTAATATATGACATTTTAAATATGATTTTAGCTAGCTCCCTTCGAAATTTTATAAAAATTCTGATTTGATGAGAAATAGAATCCGAGCGTGTTGGGCTTGATAAGTAAAGATAAAACCATGGTCGAATCTAACTTGAGTTATGCATTGGCTATGTTGATTCGGATTATGCCGGGGATTTGGATAAGCGCCGGTCTACTACGGGGTATGTGTTTACTTTGACCCGTGCGCCGGTGTGTTGGAGATGCACCTTACAGTCTACGGTGGATTTGTCTACGACAGGGGCAGAGTATATGGCGATTATGGAGGCTGTGAAGGAGGCTATTTGGCTTCGAGGACTTTTAGAGAAACTTGGTATATCGCAGTGCTCCGTCACCATTCATTGTGATAGCATGAGTTCTATCTATTTAGCGAAGAATCAAGTTTTTCATGCGAGGACGAAACACATTGACGTTGGTTATCACTTCGTTCGTGATGTTCTTGAAGATGGCGATGTGGAGATTGTGAAGGTCAACACGAAGGATAATCTGGCGGATATGCTCACAAAGATGGTTCCGAGCAACAAGTTTGATCATTGTAAAGACTTATTGCACATTCGTGATTGTTGAGGCCGTTAGTGGCCATTTGGGTGAACTACGTTCGGCTTGATTCCTTGGGCAAGAGGATACGTAGGCAGTCTTTTCGATGCAACCGGTTGGATTAGTTGATTTCGATGGAGGAGATTGTTTAGACTCTCGTTCGGGTTCCCGACTTGTTATTGATTGAGTCCGTTGCCGTGAATTAATTTCACGGCGTACTGGACACAACAAGTGGGACATTTGGATGCTTTGGTGTCAGCTCAGTTTTGAAAGAAACTTTACTGAGATGGAGAATTATGAACGCATTTTGCTTTTGCTCGTAGGGGCCACACCCACGAGCATCTCCCCGTGAGACGCGTTTTTTCGTGGGGACGTGGGGGCCACGAGCGTGGGAGAAGCAGCCAAGGCCCACCCGAAACCTTGACGTGATCCCTTTCCGCGTGAGGCAGCTATATAAATACCTAGTTTTTTTCTAGGGTTTCGTGCAAGCGCAGAGGGGGCTTGGTGAAAATGCAGAGGGAAAAAGTGACAGTGTGGTGAAAAACGCTGAGGAGAAAAAGAGGTGATGAGCAGTTGTTTTTTAAGGGTTTGGCATCCCCTTTGTGAGAGATTTGAGAATTTGTATGAGGGTTTAATTTGTGTGATTGTAATGTATTCTTTCTCTCTAATAGTAGATCTCCCCCATCCTTGCCCCGTGGACATAGGCTATTTGTCGAACCACGTAAAATTAGTTTGTCTCGCTGTTTGTGTGATTTGTAATAGCTTATTTAGGTTCCCTCGACAGGTCAGTCCTAGAACTGATGAGAAGAAGAGCTGATATTCCACTTTGTTGAGATATTTTGTTTTTGGTTCTTATTTACTTAGTGAAGCGGGAATTCCTATTGTGATCTTACTCTCTTGTTGTGCTGCCGAGATGCTGTCGAAATTTCCGCTGCGCACAACAGTTTCAACTTATTTTACGCTGACTTTTTGGTGGCTAAGCATGCCTTAAACCACCATAAAGATTGAGTGGTTTTGACAAAACCTTGAACTTTTTCCAAAATTAGACAAAATGCCCATTAACTTTTTTTCGACAAAACCCCCCTACCAAAAATTTTAACATTAAAGAGCCACGCTATTTCTTCGTTTAAACTTTTTTAGAAGGCAATTTATTTTCTAATTTATGGTATCCAAAATTTCTCTATAATAACACCTAATATCTATTAGATTGATAAGAGAGGTAACACCTCATGTTGCTCTAAAGAGCTTTAATTAATATGAGCAAATATATAATCTAGTACATTTATATGGTTAATTGCAAATAGACTTCACATATTATCACCAGATATATAGTTCTATTATTGCAGATAGATCTCGTAAAAGAGATATCGTTGTAGATAGACCCCCTAAGTAAAAATATATTGCTAGAGAAAGACCACTTGAAAATCATTACAAAAATTTTCACGAAGGGATATATCTGCAACAATAGAACTATAGAAATAATAAGCTCAATTTGACTAACGCAACTAACCTATATATCGCTAGAAAATAAAAAAAAGGGTATTTATTTATTCACTCTTTACCTCCAACTTCACATAGCTGTACATATGGAAATTTGTCTTGGCTAAAATTTATAGCTAGAGTGATACCAACAAAATAAAACATCGATTTGTTGGTAAAAAGGCAAATATAGAGTAGACAGAGTTTTCACTTTTAAGATTAAAGACAATAATTCACATCCAAATATCTATAACATTGCAGCAAGCCGCCATTGGTCTGAAGGGCTTCATGTGACGATACTTATTTTTTTAAGGTAAATGAACAATTTTATTCATCCCCTGTAGGCATTATGTACAAAATTTGATCACATGCATAGCCAGCCAGGATACTACAAGACAATGATAACCATTGAGCTACCTCAATATGAGGAGCAGAACAACACAGAACTCAAAAGATACCAATAATACTAATTATTACAAGGAGTCAACCCACTCTTTAAACTCAATAGGAACTGGGTTATTATACATAGCCAAAAGACAACAAGTCTTGATCCACTTAACCATAGTTTCAGTACTCCTGCATATGCCTAAGTGCATTTCTGAATTTCTTGCAATCCAAATTGCATAAACAGCAGTAGCCAAAGCACACCTTATCAAATTGATGTAGCTTTTCCTCTTCCATTGAACTGTAAACAAATCTTTGATATGATGCCATATATAGCTCCTATATTCAAACCCCAACCAATTCATGATATTCCACCAAATTTCTGCAGAAAAAATGCATTCAAAAAATAAGTTTTCATGGGTTTTCATATCACAATGAGCAACAATTCCTTGATAAAATCCTCATTTTCATGAACCTGTCTTGGACAAGCAATCTTTTTTGAATCATCAATCAAAAAAAAAAATGTTTTGGTACATTAAGAGAACTCCAAAAAAATTCTATACCATGGCCAAATAGGAGAGGAGGAAACAATATCACCATAAATTTCAGCCATTTTAAATTCCCAAATGAAGACCATTGTTTGAACTTTAAAAGCAAATTATCATGAGACCCCCATTTCACTAGATACAAGTTTCTCACTTTCAGAAGTTGTTTCCAAGCCCAAGAGTCATTAGTTCTAGCTTGAACACACCAAATATCGTGGCTTTTAAAGTATTTTCCATGAACTCACTTGATCCACAGTAAATTTTTTTGTCTCACTGACTGCCTATATCCATTTCAATACAACAGCATCACCGCAGTAGAGAAGATCACTAGACTACCTTGATTCGCATCCTTACATAAGGGCTCCAAAGCAACAAGTGAAATTTTGCATGAATCATGTGTGCTCCCCTAGATGAACCTCCTACATATGTCACGAACCGCCCCATTTTTGGCTCAATTGGGTGCATTTGGACTCACTTATTCATGGTTGGGTCCATGAAGATCCTAGGGTTTTCTAGAGTTTTCTTGGATAATAAAGGTATGATAAATATCTTGTATCTAGAAGCTTCTAGGAAGTCTTATTAAAATATCTAAGGACCCTTGTAAAAGCTTCTAGAAAGTCCCATGTAAATATCTAGGGAGATATTTTAGGAGAAGAGTCTAGAGACTCAATCTTAACCATTGATTGTAAGAACAATCTAGAAGGCTAATCATAGACATCCATTGTAAGCTAGCATTGCCTATAAATAGGGGCTAAGGCATTTCATTTGTATCAAACAAGAGTTGCTAAGCAATAAAGCAATAAGAGCTTCCACTTCCACTCTTGAGTGTTCTCTTCCCTTCTCTTGAGTGAGTGTTTGAGGGATTAGGCTGACTTAGCCATTCTAGTGAGGGAAAGAGTGACTAAGTTTTGTGGTGAAAGAATCAGCCCGTGACATTTGGTATCAGAGCCAAGGTTCGGAAGTGATAATGTCGAGCTCCGACCTTCGTTCTGAAGTACTTGGTGTGGTGGATCCGAAGGACGTTCCAAGGCAACATAGGGATAAATCTCGTGACATCATGACGACGTTGGAGGCACGGTTGGCTAAGGTGGAGCTTACCATGGCGGATAAGATGGAGGCTTTCGACGAGTGCATCGAGAAGTTGGAGTCTGTAGGAGACGAACTTCGGGAGGAGATGCAGTCGGCCTTGAATTCCACTGTCGACATGCTACAGCAAGGGATCACATCCGTACACGAGGAGTGTGCATTCTTACGGAGCCAAGGAGAAATGTTCCTGAAGGAGATGGCCGAATTTAAAGAAAAGTTCAGCCAATATGATGCTATCTTGGCAACTCGAGGTATGATTTCACAACCTTTCATGGCTAAAGATACTCCTAAACCGAAGCCGTATAAAGGAGCTAGGGGTGCCCGGGAGATTGATAACTTCCTATGGAACATGGAAGTATACTTCAATGCTGCCGGATATAGGAATGATGCAGCCAAGCTCCAAGCCATACCTCTCTATCTCGAAGACATCGCTACGTTGTGGTGGCATAGACGATGCGAGGATATGAAAAAGGGTACGTGCTCCATTACTACTTGGGAAGAATTCAAGGCAAATCTAAAGCAACAATTCTATCCGAAGAATGCTGAGGATGAGGCCCGAGGTAAACTCCGTCGCCTTACTCAAAAAGGTTCAATTCGTGATTACGTGAAAGAATTTTCAGAGTTACTGCTGGAGATCCCTGACATGGGCGAGAAGGACTCTCTATTCACATTCATGGATGGCCTCGCGGGATGGGCCAAGATGGAGTTACAAAGGCGTGGCGTTCAGACTCTAGCCCAAGCAATGCAAGTAGCCGAGTCGCTGATCGAGTTCAAGAAGGTGAACAACTCATCCAAGCCAAAGGATAAAAAGGGTACGTTTACTAAGGGTGGGGGAGAGAAGGATAATCCATCCAAAGAGTTCCCATCTAAGTCAACGTCCAAGAAGGGTAAATCCTATGATAATCCTAAAGGAGGTGACCGTTCAAAGAAGTTGGCATGCTACTTCTGCAGCGGTCCACATAAGGCTATGGACTGTCCCAAGAGGGCTAATCTTGCGGCCCTAGTTCAAAAGGAAGAGGAGAAGCAAAATGAGGAGACCCGAATCAACTCCCTTCATCTCCTCAATGCAATCAACGCAAAAGTGGATGCAAGACATCGGGGAACGATGTTCATTGAAACAACCATTTTCGGTAAAACCTTCAAGGCCCTTCTAGATACTGGTGCTTCTCATCTCTTGGTTTCTCGCGATGTTGCTAGTAGGTTGAATCTTAAGATCACCAAGGGAGGGGGTGTTATCAAAGCTGCCAATTCAAGTCCCACTCCCATCGCTGGCGTGGCTCAGAAGGTAGATGTAAGCATTGGAGAATGGTGCGGCCAAGAAGACTTGACGGTTGTGACCATGGATAACTTTGACGTAGTACTTGGCTTGGAATTTTTGGACGAGGTGAAGGTCGTGTTGGTTCCATACACCAACACAATGTGCATCCTAGAGGGTAGGGCGTGCACAGTTCCGATCAAGCGCGAGAGTGTGACTTCTAAAATGCTCTCGGCCTTACAAGTGTCCAAGGGCGTCCGTCGACATGAGCCAACTTTTATTACTACAGTTAAGGCGGAGGAAGACTCACACCAGGGAGAAGACGTGCCCGAGAAAATCCGAAGTGTCTTGGAGGACTACCACGACATCATGCCCACAAAGCTGTCAAGTAAGCTCCCACCTAGGAGAGAGGTGGATCACAAGATTGAGCTCAATTCAGTAGCTCATTCCCCAGCCATGGGACCTTATCGCATGGCACCACCGGAGTTGGAGGAACTTCGAAAACAACTGAAGGAGTTGCTGGATGCCGAATATATTCGTCCGTCTAAGGCTCCATATGGTGCCCCTGTATTGTTCTAGAAGAAGCACGATGGTTCATTGCGGCTATGCATCCACTACTGGGCTTTAAACAAGATCACGATGAAGAACAAGTATCCTATTCCTCTGATAGCGGACTTATTCGACAGATTGGGGCAGGCAAGGTACTTCACTAAGCTTGACTTGCGCTCGGGATACTATCAAGTACGGATTGCTGAAGGAGATGAACCAAAGACGACATGTGTAACCAGGTACGACTCTTATGAATTCCTGGTTATGCCGTTCGGTCTCACCAATGCTCCAGCCACATTCTGCACCATGATGAACAAAGTGTTGGAGCCTTTCCTAGACCATTTCGTGGTAGTCTACTTGAACGACATTATGATTTATAGCCAAACCATGGACGAGCATGTGGAACACTTGAGGTAGGTATTCCAGGCGCTTAGAAGTAATGAACTCTATGTGAAGAGATAAAAGTGCTCGTTCGCACAGGAGGAGGTAGTCTTCTTAGGCCACATCATTGGAGGAGGCAAAATTCGCATGGATCAAGCTAAGGTGCGAGCCATACTAGAGTGGGAGCCTCCTACCAAGGTGACAGAGCTGCGATCATTTCTGGGCTTGGTGAACTACTACCGAAGATTCATAAAGAGCTACTCAGCATTGGCGGATCCACTGACAGACTTGCTGAAGAAAAACCAAGCATGGGATTGGAGTTCAAAATGCCAGAGGGCATTCGAAGCTTTAAAGAGAGCTGTGACGGAGGAACCAGATGCCAGAGGGCATTCGAAGCTTTAAAGAGAGCTGTGACGGAGGAACCAGTTCTCGCTCTTCCCAACTTTAGCAAGCCCTATGAAGTGAGCTTTAAAGAGAGCTGTGACGGAGGAACCAGTTCTCGCTCTTCCCAACTTTAGCAAGCCCTATGAAGTACACACCGATGCGAGTGACTTCGCAATTGGAGGGGTGTTGATGCAAGAAGGACACCCCGTGGCCTACAAGAGTCGGAAGTTAAACGACACCGAGAGGCGGTACACCGTTCAAGAGAAGGAGATGACGGCCGTGGTCCACTGTCTTAGAGTTTGGAGGTATTACCTACTTGGGTCCAAATTCGTAGTAAAGACAGACAATGTGGCCACCAGCTATTTCCAGACTCAGAAGAAGTTATCTCCTAAGCAGGCACGATGGCAGGATTTATTAGCAGAGTTTGACTATGTGCTCAAGTACAAACCGGGAAAAATCAACATAGTGGCAGATGTGTTAAGCCGGAAGACGGAACTTGCTGCTATGATAAGTCATCCTCGGAGCACCTTACTTGATCGTATTAAGGAAGGTTTGTCTCATGATCCTACAACCAAGAACATGGTGGACTACGCAAAAGAGGGCAAAACTCGAAGGTTCTGGCTAGAAGGAGACCTACTTTATACCAAAGGGAGACGTGTGTACATGCCATTGTTCGGGAATCTAAGGCGGGAGATCCTTAAAGAATGTCATGACTCTCAATGGGCGGGACATCCAGTTGTGCACAAAACTCTAGCTCTTGTAGAAGAGACGTATTATTGGCCTCGCATAAGGGATGATGTTGAGGCCTACGTGAAGACTTGTCTTGTGTGCCAACAAGACAAGACAGAGCAGAGAACGTCGGTCGGACTGTTAGAACCATTACCTATTCCGGAGAGACCTTGGGAAAGCATTTCCATGGACTTCATCATGGGTCTACCTAAGTCAGATGGATGCAGCATTCTTATGGTGGTGGTTGACCGGTTCTCTAAATACGGCATTTTTATTCCAGCCCCACCCAAGTGTCCAGCCGAGGTAGCGGCACCACTATTTCTGAAGCACGTGGTAAAGTATTAGGGGCTACTAAAGTCCATAGTAAGCGATCGGGATGGTCGCTTCACAGGAAGGTTCTGGACGGAACTCTTCAAACTCATGGTCAGATCTAAACTTCTCCACTAGCTTCCACCCTCAGATAGATGGCCAGACGGAGCGGGTAAATGCCTTGTTGGAGGTATACTTGAGACACTATGTGAGTGCCAACCAGCAGGATTGGACGAAGCTACTGGACATAGCCCAATTCTCCTACAATTTGCAAAGGAGTGAGTCTACCGGGAGGAGCCCATTTGAGATCGTCACAGGTCAGCAACCACTCACTCCAAATGCTATTGCTACAGGTTATAAGGGAAATAGCCCATCCGCTTACCGATTTGCCAAGGGGTGGCAAGATCAGAACGAATTGGTACGCTCGTGCTTGAATAAGGCGGAAAAGAAGATGAATAAATGGGCCGACAAGAAGCGAAGACATATGGAGTAGCAAGTTGGAGACTTGGTCCTTGTCAAGCTTTCTACATTGGATCGACATAAAGGGCTACACAAGAGCTTGATACGCAAGTATGAGGGCCCATTTCCAATCGAGAAGAGAGTGGGGAACGTGGCTTACAGGGTAAAGCTTCCCCCAACCGTGAAGTATCATCCGGTCTTCCATGTGAGCATGTTAAAGCCATATCATCAAGATATGGAAGATCTAGATAGAGGAAAGTCTAGTCGAGCGCCAACAGGGATTTGTATGGAGTTCGACAATGAGGCCGAAGAAATTCTTGCGGATAGGACGGTTTGTGAAGCTAACAACCACCCAAGGTTAGAGTACTTTGTGAAGTGGAAGGGCTTACCCGACAGTGAGAACAGTTGGGAACCTGCGCGATCCTTGTGGCAGTTTGAAGACTTGATCGAGAAGTTTTGCCAGGAGAAGACTAAGCGATGAGGGCATCGCTTGGATAGGTGGGGGAGAATGTCACGAACCGCCCTATTTTTGGCTCAATTGGGTGCATTTGGACTCACTTATTCATGGTTGGGTCCATGAAGATCCTAGGGTTTTCTAGAGTTTTCTTGGATAATAAAAGTATGATAAATATCTTGTATCTAGAAGCTTCTAGGAAGTCTCATTAAAATATCTAAGGACCCTTGTAAAAGCTTCTAGAAAGTCCCATGTAAATATTTAGGGAGATATTTTAGGAGAAGAGTCTAGAGACTCAATCTTAACCATTGATTGTAAGAACAATCTAGAAGGCTAATCATAGCCATCCATTATAAGCTAGCCTTGCCTATAAATAGGGGCTAAGGCATTTTATTTGTATCAAGCAAGAGTTGCTAAGCAATAAAGCAATAAGAGCTTCAACTTCCACTCTTGAGTGTTCTCTTCCCTTCTCTTGAGTGAGTGTTTGAGGGATTAGGCTGACTTAGCCATTCTAGTGAGGGAAAGAGTGACTAAGTGCCGCACGGGATCGAGCGGAACACTTTTTAGTCATACAAAGTTATTGAACCAGTAAAATGTGTATCCCAAATAGAACACTCTTAACTAGCTGCACTCTTCTGGCATATGAGAGTTCTCTTGCCTGCCAACACTGAACTTTTGCCAAAATTTTATTCACTATAGAGTTGCAATCACTTATAGACAAACTTCTACTTACCATCGCATACCTAAGTATCTTACAGGCAAGGTTCCTTCGACGTATCCTAATTCATTGGGCATCCTCTGTTTTGTACTCAAATCAACTCCCCCAATGTAAATGGAAGACTAAGAAGGATTAGCATGTAAACCAGAATGTTGATTGAAAATAGAGAAACAATCATGCAACAGTTTCATAGAAGTAAACTCACCTCTACTAAATGACAGTAAGTCATCAACAAAAGCTAGATGTTTAATTTTCAACTGAGCACATTTTTGATGGAAGTGAGGCATTCTATTGTGACATAACCCCTTTAAACACCTTGAGAGATACTCCATACTAAGAACAAAAAAGTAAGGCGATAAGGGGTCACGTTGCCTCAACCCCCTTCTACTAGGGAAATAGCCATGAAGACTTACATTTAAAAATATAGAATATTTAAAAGAAGTCACACACCTCATAAAATCTATATTTTTTCCCCTTCTTACTATACAATGGCATGGCTCTACGTGTAACTTTATTTGGGAACATGGCTATAAGAAAAGGATCAATTCTTTACGGCATGATCAAAGATAAGTCTATAATATCATTATCGGATTTCGTGATCTCTAAATATGAAGGTAATATATTTCATTATAAAAATTCTTATTAAAGGCCACTTAACATAAAGTTTACCTTATATCCATCGCAAATTTGCTAGGAAGATGTGC
>NC_033801.1:101530290-101567625 GCF_001876935.1 Asparagus officinalis | reverse complement strand
CTAAGGGGTGGCAAGATCAGAACGAATTAGCACGCTCGTGCTTGAACAAGGCGGCAAAGAAGATGAAGAAATGGGCCGACAAGAAGCGAAGGCATATGGAGTATCAAGTTGGAGACTTGGTCCTTGTCAAGCTTTCTACATTGGATCGACATAAAGGGCTACACAAGAGCTTGATACGCAAGTATGAGGGCCTATTTCCAATCGAGTAGAGAGTGGGGAACATAGCTTACAAGGTAAAGCTTCACCCAACCATGAACTATCATCTGATCTTCCATGTGAGCATGTTAAAGTCATATCATCAAGATACGGAAGATCCAGATAGAGGAAAGTCTAGTCGAGCGCCAACAGGGATTCGTATGGAGTTCGACAAGGAGGCCGAAGAAATTCTTGCGGATAGGACGGTTCGTGAAGCCAACAACCACCCGAGGTTAGAGTACTTTGTGAAGTGGAAAGGCTTACCCGACAGTGAGAACAGTTGGGAACCTGCGCGATCCTTGTGGCAGTTTGAAGACTTGATCGAGAAGTTTCGCCAGGAGAAGACTAAGCGATGAGGGCATCGCTTGGATAGGTGGGGGAGAATGTCACGAACCGCCCTATTTTTGGCTCAATTGGGTGCATTTGGACTCACTTATTCATGGTTGGGTCCATGAAGATCCTAGGGTTTTCTAGAGTTTTCTTGGATAATAAAAGTATGATAAATATCTTGTATCTAGAAGCTTCTAGGAAGTCTCATTAAAATATCTAAGGACCCTTGTAAAAGCTTCTAGAAAGTCCCATGTAAATATTTAGGGAGATATTTTAGGAGAAGAGTCTAGAGACTCAATCTTAACCATTGATTGTAAGAACAATCTAGAAGGCTAATCATAGCCATCCATTATAAGCTAGCCTTGCCTATAAATAGGGGCTAAGGCATTTTATTTGTATCAAGCAAGAGTTGCTAAGCAATAAAGCAATAAGAGCTTCAACTTCCACTCTTGAGTGTTCTCTTCCCTTCTCTTGAGTGAGTGTTTGAGGGATTAGGCTGACTTAGCCATTCTAGTGAGGGAAAGAGCCGCACAGGTTCGAGTGAGGTTTGTGGTGAAAGAATCAGCCCGTGACACATACATCATCAACTTGTTTAAGAACACTTTTTAGTCATACAAAGTTATTGAACCAGTAAAATGTGTATCCCAAATAGAACACTCTTAACTAGCTGCACTCTTCTGGCATATGAGAGTTCTCTTGCCTGCCAACACTGAACTTTTGCCAAAATTTTATTCACTATAGAGTTGCAATCACTTATAGACAAACTTCTACTTACCATCGCATACCTAAGTATCTTACAGGCAAGGTTCCTTCGACGTATCCTAATTCATTGGGCATCCTCTGTTTTGTACTCAAATCAACTCCCCCAATGTAAATGGAAGACTAAGAAGGATTAGCATGTAAACCAGAATGTTGATTGAAAATAGAGAAACAATCATGCAACAGTTTCATAGAAGTAAACTCACCTCTACTAAATGACAGTAAGTCATCAACAAAAGCTAGATGTTTAATTTTCAACTGAGCACATTTTTGATGGAAGTGAGGCATTCTATTGTGACATAACCCCTTTAAACACCTTGAGAGATACTCCATACTAAGAACAAAAAAGTAAGGCGATAAGGGGTCACGTTGCCTCAACCCCCTTCTACTAGGGAAATAGCCATGAAGACTTACATTTAAAAATATAGAATATTTAAAAGAAGTCACACACCTCATAAAATCTATATTTTTTCCCCTTCTTACTATACAATGGCATGGCTCTACGTGTAACTTTATTTGGGAACATGGCTATAAGAAAAGGATCAATTCTTTACGGCATGATCAAAGATAAGTCTATAATATCATTATCGGATTTCGTGATCTCTAAATATGAAGGTAATATATTTCATTATAAAAATTCTTATTAAAGGCCACTTAACATAAAGTTTACCTTATATCCATCGCAAATTTGCTAGGAAGATATGCACGTATTCGGCAAATTTGTGTCATTTATATATATATATATATATTAATATATATATATTATTATAATATATATATTATAATAATATATATTATATATTATATGATATATAATATTATATATATTATAATATTATACATTACAAAAAACGGTATTAAAGGCACTTACATAAAGTTCACCTTATATCCATCTCAAGTTGCTGGAGATATGCACCGTATCGCAAATATTGTGGTTATAATACACAAATATATATATATAGATATAATATTATATATTATTATATATATAATATATATATATATATATATATATATATATATATATATATATTATTATATAATATATATATATATATAAATAAATATATATATATAAAACCCCAAAATTCAACTAACTAAATAAATGAGAGAATGGTAAGTAAACTAAGCAAACATTTTTAAGTTAATATGCAGGACTCATTTAGAACAAGCTATCAAGACAAAAACATCTCCATCAATGCCCTTTAAAATATAACAAAAAATTAACTTAACGATGTTATGCAGGTATCACAACAGTCGGAAGAGGTATGATCTTAAAAAATCTACTCTATAGTCCACACAATTAAACCTAATTAAAATTTAGCAATATACAAATATGCTATTGCACCTTAAAGGCAAAGATAAACCAGTTAAAATAGACTTGAGTTGTGGCTTTACGCTTGAAAAGGCCACAACAAGAAGGTGGATATAAGTGTTAATAATAAGTGTCCAAATGATAAATATTGCGAAACCTCTTATGACTCAGGGTATTGTAAAAGTAACACTGTTTGACACAGCAGAAACTCTTATAAAGTGAACAATACAAGAATTCATTACAAAGAAAAAATAGGTCAATCCTAAATAAAAAATTGAATTAGAAACACAAAAAAATTGTCATATATATGAAATTAACATTTGTTCTCATTAACATCTGCTTTCATTCAAATTACTTGTAAAGTTAGATGAGAAGATAAAAGATGAATGAGCACAGGGAAAGATAATAGCACGAAAAATCTAGGTCTAGCCTGATCTCACAATCGACGTAGATGATGAAGACACAACTCTAGGATTACCCTAGAGAAAGATAAAAGTAAAGAAGGCTTAATCACAACTCAATAGAAAATAAAACAAAAAGAATAAAAAACAGTATTTTCTTAATATTTTATTGAATAACCTAATTTTTTGAGTAAAATTAGGAATATTTGAAAAAGATTTTCGCGAATTTTTAAATATTTTTATATACTTATTTTGTGGATGTTTTTATCATATAAAATATACTAGAATTAGAATTAATATTTAGTTTATGGTTTTTAATGAAGAGATTAGGAATAAAATACATATTCTCTTTTATGTCATTTTAGCCACTTCTAATCAATCGTCTAGGCTTATTGGCTTTAATTATTCCTATTGCTATTATAATACTATTTTTTCAAGTATTTTTTACTTTTACAATACTATACTTCCTTAGGCAAAACTTCATTTCATGTCGATCCAAATAACATGGATATTCAAATTGGCTTCACATTGGTTTTATGTCAATTCAATTATCAACGTGAAACTTAAAATTGGGTGTAGCCCATTCAAACAAACATTAAAAAATAATAATCACAATTTTAAATTTTAGAGACATAAGTAAGTAAAAAATATCAAATTGAAATTGAAGAACAAATTTTAGTAAGGTAGTAAACTAAAAATAAATAATTATGATATTTAACCACATGCAATGCACATGCATAAAAACTAGTATGTATATATACATACACACACTCACACACACAATACACCTAGGGTGTAACTAACTTAGTTATACATATTATTAAAAATATATGTTTGATCGTCAAATTAACGATCAACACCATTCACTGTGATCTACATGTCATCAAATTAGTATTGATCAAAACTGTTATGGTGTTCCTAGTTGCCAAAGTACGACCCTTTGTCTGCAACAGATAGGTGCCCCCTACATGCACCGCTCAAGTCAAATTGACGGTCAAAACAACCAAGGATCCCAACGTAGCCGACCCATCTAGTCGACATCTCCTTAGGTCGACTCGAATGGGGGTACTTGTCGGTCCTCTTGTCGAAGACGACTCGCAACGAGCCCACTCGACCAGTTATTCGATGCCTCGTGAGGTCAACTCGAAAGACGCTACTTCTCAGCCAAGCTAAAGGACAACTTCAGTCTCGAGCCTGTCCCGCTAACAGCACGTCAGCGTCACATTTAATGCTTGGCAGGTGCATCATACCTCTAGCCACGGTAGTCTTCATGACTCATCGGACCACGTCAGCACCGACATGCCTCCAATCACTTCTCATTTAATGCTAAGGTGATCTCTCCTCCACTCACCGATCGGCACCCGTAAAGTATGTGTTGACACAATCGCCAACCCATACCTACTTACCGTCATCATGTGCTCGGCCGAAGTGACGGTTCTATCCTTTCAGCACCACTACAAATAGAGGTACAATTTTCAATAGAAAGAAACTTTTGGACCTTTGCTAAACAACTAATAGAGGCTATTTTCCAAGCAATATCTGCTAATTATATTGCACTACACACAAGAAATCTCACAGTTCTTCATTTTCGCACTTAAGTTCACCAGCTGACTTGATCGTTGGAGGTACAACGATGGAACTAGTCACCGTCCTCTCACGAGTTATTATTTGTGCAGGCTGAAAGTTGATATTTGGAGAAGTGAGCGGCCCCTAATCAACCTGATCCCCCATATATTTGACTGTTTGGTTACTTAACATCAACAAAAACTCATGTGATTTGGATTTTCTATCTTATAACACAAGCAACTCAAAATAATGGGCATTTTAAACTATTACAGATCGTTCATTTCTAGGCCATTAGATGTATAAATTAGAAACATCTTATATTTGTAAATTTTGGTCTTCATGAAGTTTTGAACACATAGATCACAATGAACGATGTTGATTGTTAATATTGACGCTCAAACATGTACTTTTATATATGTATGTATGTATGTATTTATGTATATATGTATGTATATAGGTACGTATGTATATATGTATGTATGTACATAGATGTATGTATATATGTGTGTGTATACATATACATATATATGTATGTATATGTATATGTATATATATATGAAATACACCATACTTCAAAACAAAGTGCTACTGCCTATGCATTTATAAACCTTGATATTCTTAGTTAGCTTCTGCCTGTAAAAAGAAACATACTAACATAGTGGTACCGTCTACGCGCTTATACAACCTGACAACCTAATTTCTGCTTATAATTTCTACACTTGATACAAACTCTGGTTGTAGACTTCATAGTGCTTTCTTTCCAAATTAGCAATTAGATGAATTTGCTATAAATATAAGAAAATAAACCAAGTAACAAATGGCAGACATATATGATAAAGCACATCAAAACAACGAAACAAAATGATGTGACATTTTATTTTTATTTCTACTACGCTATAGGCAATCAGGTGTATCCATCTTTTAGCAGATAATTGAACATAAAAGCATGTCTATAGACCATTTGAGGATTCATCATGTACAGGAACTACGAAATACAGAGCCGACTCCATGCACATTAAAGGGAAACATCATGTAGATATTTTAATAGCAAATTCCTGGGATTTAAAAGCATAGCATGTAACAAAACCAAAACAGATACAAGATATGTAAATTGGCCAAATGCCATATCTGGTAGCATGTACACGAGACAAACAAACTTATATAAAACTGGATGGACTTCCAAAAATATCTCTATGCATATAGCAAGACTTGTAAATTGGCAATAGCAGGAACATGAGATTTAATCTCACTGTACTAAAGCATATGAAAGAAATGTGATCGCATATCTGAACTTTTCCACGTAGAGGTATATAATTAATCAATTAATTATATTGTGCAATATGGATAAAACTGAACACAGAACAAAAACAGGAAAAAAGAATATCTGTACTTTCTGAGAAAGACGAAATTTGAAATTAAGATTGAACATACAGAGGACTATAGTAATACATTAAGTTGTGATTCAGTCGCACGAACAGTTTAACACAGATGATGCCAGCTTTTCTTTTTGTAATAATCTATATGGAAATTTAAATTCCAATTCTGCAGTATATGTATCATCCTGGTACTTGAATACAAAACCATGTCAACGTCTTTCTGCATCTTCCTTAAAAAAAACATGCATACAGACTATATCTATACAGCTGCATTTAAGAAAGTATGTGGTACATGTTTATTCCAGCATCCTAAACTGATGGATGTATAACCTAAAAAAAATGAAATTGTCTTGCCTGTTTAATCATTGTTTCAGTTCTTTGATTTTCTGCTGAGTCATCTCCCCTCTTGAGAAATCAAAAACTTCTTCACTAAGAAGCTGAAAGTATAATACGTGTATCAGAAAAGGTAATATCTACTGCAAACTGGAAGTGAACTTCACAAAAATACACAGATACCTTTAATATAGCCCTGCAATTTTCACAGATTGTCTCACTCGTCTTAGCCGCTGAGACAAGATCAGGAATGAAGCTTTTCCATCTAGCAGGCCACTTGTGCTTTAAAATCTGTTCTTCGAAAAACAGGCAGGTAACAACTCGATCCGCTACTTACAAGATTTCAATACGTAACACTAGCCATAGGTAATTAGAAAATAAAAACAAGTTATGTAAGACAACAAATAACATGAATGAAGAACTAAATACAGTAGACTTAACAGAATTGATAGCAAGCTTGAAATTTTAAAATAGAGTAAGTTCTCCCATGCGTCTGAAGGTGAAGCAGAAAGCAGTCCAGATATTGTGATTGTTGAAATATGTTTAAGAAAGTAGGCTATGGAATTACCTGAACTAGTATAATGTTCAACTTGTTGACATATAACCTCTCACGACGGAAAGATGCTTCATCACTTGAAAGCTGACAGGATTTCCAGTGGCATGAGAGAAACATATTAGTACGTTAGTAGTTCAATGAACATGCAAGTGCAACACCGCATTCTATATAATATCACAAGTGTTAAAATCTACGCTATACCTGTACAATAACATCAGATATGTAGTTTTTCATCCCATCTCTCTGTTCAACCAGCAACGCATTCCATTTGTACTTGATAACACTTCCTAATACCTAGCGACAAATCACTGCCTAATGGTAAAAGCAACAAAGAAGAAAGCAGAAATGAATAGCAGAGGTATTTTCATTAAAATGTCCATCTAAGATATAGATTTAAGAACCTAAGAGATCCAGGAAACAATGAAACAAAGAAAAAGTAAAAATGAAGGAGAAAGAAAATAATTATTAATAAACAACAAAAGCAGCCCGGTGCACGAAGCTCTTGATATGCTCGGGATCTGGGGAGGAGTCGGATCACTTCAGGTCTATCTTATGCAGCCTTACTTTGCATTTTTTGCTAGAGTAGTGTCATATGACCTTGCACATCCAATACATTTTTTTATGTAATACTTTTGAATATTAATTAAGTTTTATTGTTGCACATATTATTTGGGTATCTTTTATATAATTGTTATATTACTCTAGGAAATTGTTTAGTTAGATCACTGTGATGGTCACTTGCTTGGAAATATGATCTAATTCAGATATTTCTTAAATTTGTGCTTAACCTATAACTAGTAAAGAATATCTTTGTTATAACAGGAAATTGATCTTAGGACAAATTTTTGAAGAAATTCGGAAAGTATTTCTGGTTTTCTTATGAACTTTAATTAATTTTGACTAATCTACATGATATGCAAATTCCACTAGTTTGTATGTCATGTTTCCAACATTTTTGGTTGCACATAGCTACTTAAATAAACTAGTTCTATGAAAATTATAATTATTATAAACTAATTGTATGCAAACAGTTACATAAAATAGCATATGTCCATGCATTTTGAAGCAGAAGAGAAATCAAAATTTTGGACTGGGAGCCTTTCTCATTTATCAGTCCATGCTTGGAAAAACATTCACACACCCGTGAATCAAGAAAGATATTCATCCAGAATTATCAGTTAGATTAGAAACCTAAGGTGCATGAAAACGAGTACAGGTACTGGTATAGGTGTGAGTATGGGTACAAGACACGACAAAATTGTAAAATGTAGGGTATGCGGACACGACACGCGCGCACACACACTCACACACACATATATTAAGATTAATAATTTACATGAGATCATTACTGTTTTCAATTCACATGTTACTAGAATTAAATTCCTAACAGGTCTGTAAGTTTCTTTTATTATGTTGATTATTATAAATTTGGAAATACTCGTATTTGAGCTAAATACACCCAAATGACCCTTTAAAATCACAGTCTTGAACTTGGATATGGGCTGAAACACACTGGACTTATGTCTAACAAGTTTCAAGAAATGGATGTGAGCAATATGAAGTGTAAAATATACGTCCAAAAAGTGTTTGGCATATGTTTTAAGTTAAAACATATATCATATATTGGGTACATGTCTGAAAAAATGTATGCATATATCCAAGGAGTGTCCATGAAGTTTGGATACGGGTAAGTGTCGCATACATTTGGAGTACAAGTGCAGCTTCATGATAGAAGTACCCGGGTAACATGGTTTCCAATAAACCAATCATGAAACCACCCAAAAATTATTACTTTTTAATTAGCCAAAAGAAAACTATAATGGTGTCATTCTGCTTCACTATCTGAATGTTATATCCAGGGTAGATCTGCTGGCTTGCTAGGGTAAACAAATACAAGTGACTATCTGAATGTTATAACCGGGGTAGATACGCTGGATTGCTAAGGGTCAACAGTTGTAATTGGATATTAAATGCACAATAAAAAGGCAACCAGGTTTCTTGTCCAATCTAAGTGAAGTACCAAATGCCATGTACTAAAGACATACTGTGAACGTGAACAGTGCGAGACAGTGAACAATATCTCAGCATTGTTCACCCGAGACAGTAAACAGTATCTCGGCACTGTTCACCCGGGAGCTGTTTGGGCTTTTTCCCTGCGGTTTTGGGCCATGTTTTCTTGGTATAAATAGGAACTCGTTCCTAGGGTTTTCTAAGGGGTTTTGGCAGGTGTTTTGAGAGAAAAACCAGAGAGATTTTCAAATCTAAAAGGTAAGATCTTGAGGAGAGAAAAAGAGAGTTTGGAGAGATTTTACAAGAGAGAGGTCAATTTTTTGGGTAAAAAATTATAGCTTTATCTTTGGGACGAGCTTGTGTGTTGTACAAGTCGTCGATGTTATCCTCATAGTGGAATCTCCATTCACCCCTCCTGTGGACGTAGAAAAGTTTGCTGAACCACGTAAATCTCGTGTCTTTACCTTTTTTTTGTGTTGGTTATTGCTTGTTGGTTTCCTTGATATTCAGACCTAGATCTGATATTGGGAAGAGTGTATATCTCACTTTATTGAGATATATTACTTCTATTCTTATTTCCTTTGTGAAACGGGAATATAGAGGTTGGCTTGAGCTTTTGTGAAAATAAAAGTTAGGGCTTTCTCTCGGATGATATCGCTTTCGCGGCATGAGGATGTGACTCTGCGCCTAACAATTGGTATCATAGCCCATTGATCAGATTGGCGGTGGTAAAACTCCCGATTTGAGGTGATATTTTGGGTATTGTGTGGTGCACACAAGGTATTTGTTGAATTTCCTGAGATAAGTAGTTTACTAAAATAAGCGAAGAATGACGTCTATAAGTAAAACAGTTAAAGTATGAAAGTATGAGATCAAAAAATTCAATGGGGAGAATGATTTTTCCTATTGGAGGATGCAGATGAAAAAACTCATTGATTACGCATAAATTGCACAAGGCTTTGGTAGGAAAAAAGAAGAACCATAAAGATATATCAGATGAGGATTGGGAAGAGTTAGATCTCGAAGCACGAGCGTCGATTATCCTATGCCTTGAGAGGGATGTAGATTTCTTGGTGGATGGAGAGGAAATGGTTGTGGGCATGTGGTCAAAGTTAGAGAGTACCTTCATGATAAAGAGTCTAACTAATCGGATCTATTTAAAGTCCAAATTATATACATGTAAGATGGAGGAAGGCTCATCAATCCGGGAGTACATCAATAAGTTTGATAGGATCATATCGGGCTTGAAGGATATTGATGTGACAGTAGAAGACGAGGATCAAGTACTTCTACTACATCTTTCTTTATCGAAGTCCTATGAAAATCTGGTTCAAACACTGATGCTTGTGGGTGACAATTTGAAGATGGATGAGACTAGAATGACGCTTCTGGCGGATGATCTTCGGAAAGTTACAACTAGTAACATGACCACTAGTGGTAACAAGGAGCAAGCTCAGGGACTATTTACTAGAGGAAGGGGTAATTAGCGAGGAAAAGGTAAGGGAAGAAAGTCTAGATCAAAATCTAGACCTCTTGCGGGAAGACTGTGTTTCAAATGCTGTGAGTTAGAGCATTTCAAGGTCGATTGTCCTAACAAGCGAGAAGGAATGTTATGTCATCATGGGTGGTGATAATATCTTTGAGAAGTGGATTCTTGAATCGGGTTGCTCTTACCATATATGCCCAAATAAAAAGTAGTTTACTACCTACATAAGCATTAAAGGTGGAACCGTACTAATGGAGAGCAATCGTGCTTGTAAAATGGTGAGGCTATGTGATATAAAAATCAAGATGCATGATGGAGTGATCAGAATCCTGACGGATGTGAGGCACGTTCCCGACTTGCGGAAGAATCTTATCCCATTTTGTGCTTTGGACTCCGGTGGCTACAAGATTGTTACAGAGAACGGAGTGAAGAAGGTTGTTCGAGATTCTCTAGTAGTGATGAAGGGTGTTCGTCACGGTAATCTATATACTCTCTTGGGTAATCTACATTTCTAGAGAATCTAGAGGAAGAGGAACAAGTTCGAGAACAGAACCTCTAACTGTAATAGATGATAATTATTACAGTGTTGTTCCCACTAATGACACTGATATTGTGAATAAACCTAACCTTAAAAATGATAAAATACCGATAGAAAATAATGTATCTCATCAACCGGTTTTGTAGGTGACAAAAGGCTAAGAACACAACCTTCATAAATGGATAATTACTATTTGTATTCATGTGAGCCATCATGTTTCTTGGTAGATACAAATATAGAAGAACAAGATCCCTTAACCTTCTCTGATGCGATGAAATCGCATGAATCAGCTTTATGGCTAGAATCTATGAGAGAAGAACTTGATTCTATAGAAAAGAATAAGGCATGAGGATTATGTGATCTACCGAAAAATAGAAAAATCATAGGATGCAAATGGGTGCTTAAAAAGAAATATCGTATTGATGGATCTATTGATAAATTCAAAGTACGGTTAGTTACCAAGGGTTACAACCAGAGGGCAGAAATAGATTTTCAGAAGACGTATTCTCCTATAGCTAAATTTGCATCCATTAGAATTATTTTGGCTATTGTTGCATATCTTGATTTGGAGTTATTCTAAATGGATATTAAAACTGTATTCCTTAACAGAGAGTTGAAGGAAGAAATATATATACAACAACCTGAAGGTTTTTAGGTTAAAGAACAGGAACATAAAGTTTACAAATTAATAAAATCTTTATATGCTTTAAAACAGTCTTCTAGACAATGGTATCTCAAATTTCATGATGTAGTCGCTAAACTTAGTTTTATTCAAAATAAATTAGATAATTATGTAGATGTCTTAAAAAGTGGGAGCAAGTTTACTATATTATCCTTGTATGTGGATGGTAAATTACTCGCTAGAAATAACATAGAAATGTTGAATAAAATTAAGGCAGATCTCAGCTAAAAGTTTGAGATGAAAGACATGAGAGATGGATCATATATTCTTGAAATTCAAATAATTCGAGATAGAAAGTCTAGAATGTTAAGTTTGAACCAAGAAAAATATTTAAGATCAATTCTTAAAAGGTTTGGAATGGAGAATTTCAATCCAGCGCTAACTCTGTTGGTTATGGGAAAAAGATTATGTAAAGAGCAAAGTCCTGGAGAGGGGCATAAGCCATTAGATGTTCCTTATGCTCAAGCAATTGGAAGCTTGATGTATGCAATGTTGTGCAACAGACCTGATATAGCTTATGTTGTGAGTCTAGTCAGACGATATCAAAGTAAACCATGACCAGTACATTGGGAAGCTGTTAAAAGGATTATGAAGTATATCATAGATACATTGACTCATTGACTAGTTTATCAAGCCGATTCGCTTGATCTCCTCGGTTATTCCAATGTTGATTTCGGAGGTGATAAAGATGATGGTGTTAGCCCTCATGTTTTGATGATGTTCTTACAACCACCATTATCGGTACTAATGGCTTATTGAGTGTAAATGTAGTAAAATCATTTGTCAAGCTCGTTAGTGCCATTAACGGAGGATGGATGGAATATACGCTAAAACAAAGACATCTAAAGGAGGAGGAGGCCAAAAAGATGAAGCAACGTTATTTCAAGAACAACAAAGGCATATAAAAGCTTCATCCGATTCAAGCTATATCAAAGCTCAAGTATTGCTTTCAATATGAGGATATTAGCCTTCTTTTGTTCTTCTCTCTAGTGCTAGAATGTAGGCAAAGAGTTACTGAGTTTACTTGAAGCTATTGGGAATCACACACACGTTTTTAGACTTGTGTCTTTTAAGCGTTTTTTCACAAAACACTATTTTTCACAAGTATGAGTACCTATCTGCAAAATTCTTTTTCCAAACAGTTTGTTTTTAGTATTAAAAACATTTTACAAAGTTTCAGAATTTTCAGAGGTCAAATGAATATTTTGCAAATATTTCAAGTTGGTCAAAAATCTGTTTTCTGGAAAATATCAGAAATCGGTCGACCGGCCCGGTCGCCCGATCCTATGACCTTTCCTTAGTATCTTTCCAGATTGTCGTCGGTCGACCGATACGGTCGACCGAATTTCTCAACCCTTAATCGGTCGACCGTGCCGGTCGACCGATGAGTCTCTGGATGTTTTGTCAAAACTCCTTAGCTGCTGGCGGTCGACCGATTTTTTCGGTCGGTCGACCGAAGGTATTTTTCGGTCGACCAATATTTTCTTCGGTCAACCGATTTTTGCCTCTGTTCAGCCGCGACTTTTTTAAAACGGTCGTTTGCCTCGAACCCTGTGCTTTCACTTGTTAGTGATTGGCACAGTCTGTGATGAGGGTCTGAAGAAGAGATTATTATCTCATTTGGGTAGATTTGTTTTTGTTTTAAAATGATTTAAACTCTCCTATAAAATCCCCAGACCTCTTCTTCTTCCTCTAAGCCCTAACGTTTGAAAACCAGAGAGCTTTTTCTGTTTCCTGAGAAAATTTTCAAAACTCTGTTTTTCCTCTCTGTTTCAAGTGTGTTTCACTTCCCAGCTTCAGTACTCTTCTCTTTGCTATAGGGGCTTGTGTAAAGAGAGGTTCTTGCTTGCTTTTTCTTCTGCTGCTGTGTGGTTGAGATCTGTGGAGATCTACTGTGAGGGAGTGTGATCTGTGAGATCAAACTGTGTAGTGAGAGAGAGATCTTGTGGGATCGCTGTGTAGACGAAGTTCCGGCTTCCAAACCGGATGTGTTAGTGGATTTCTCCTCGAGAGTGGGGAGCGGGGACGTAGGTCAGCGGGCCGAACCTCGTTAACACATCGCGCGTCAAGGATAACGATTCCTAACTCTATCTCTTTCTATTTGATTGCACTTCTGTTTTGTGGTTTGCTTGTGCTGAGTTTTAAATTGCATATTAGAGCCTCTTGACCCTAATCACCCCCCCTCTAGGGTCCAACAAAGTTCATAAACCGAAAACACAATCTTTTCTCAAAAATACATATACTATGCATTAAACATGATTTCATTGAATTTAAACTTGTTGATTGATGAAATCATCTTAAGCACATATAAACATGAAACAATTATGTAATTTCCAATTTTATTTATTTGTTTCATATTTGCATAGCTAAACACATTATTTACTAAAACCAAAAATGATAAATATAAAACATGTATGTATGTATATAAATAATTATATGTGTTTCATATTTAAACTTGAAAACGAAAACTCAAAACATGTATGTGTGTATATATGAGCTTTAAGTACCAACAAACAAGTATAAACCTAAAACTAAATTACCCAAGCTATCTGGATCTTCAATATAAAGCTTGACTTGGTAAACTTTGCGGATGAAGCTTGAACTAAAATCTTTGACTTGAATGCATTGGCTTCACTCCACTATTCCACCAACTCTATTTGATGCGATCGTTATGGCACATTTCCATCCAAGCTCTAACTTATTATTTGTCTAGAATACCTAATAAGAAAACACAAACACTAGACAAACAACATTAGAGATTATTTGTAAATCATTATCAAAACAAAAAGGCCAACACTCTTCGTTGAAGAAGGTTCGCTGGTCTTCGGATCTAAAAACACAAAGCGTTGATTCTCACCCTATCGCCTCTCTGGCACCTAAGCAGGCCATTGAAGCTGAGAACAACTCCTCATCAATCAAGGAGTTGCCCATTGAAGCTGCGCTAATTCTGACGAAGATGGCTCGTCAGAAGTGGCGCCAACATCTTGGCAGTCAGTTCACCAAAGCTCTAGAGCAGGTGGACGGACTCCACTATCAAGCAGACTTAGAATTCAGGAGACGCCAAACGACTAAGCCACTACCGCAGCAAGCAATGGACTCCTTAACTAACAAGTGGGTCCATGTTAAACAAGCCCGTTCGACCCTTGAGGAGCGCATCCAGAAGCACCGCACACTTCTTACGTATGCACGGATTCTTATGCAAAAGGCACAAGAGCTACAAAAGGAAGAGGTGGTCAAAGAATCACCAAAATTCAAATAAGTCTGGGTACCAAAGGCCAAAACAACACTGAAAATGACGCTGAAAACAGCGTCACCTGGAGAAACACCAAAGGTGTTTTGCCTAGCAAAACATCAGAGGTGTTTCGCCCTTCTGGCGAAACACCAGGGGTGTTTCTCTCCTTATTCTAGTCCTAAGTCTAGTTCTCCACCTCTGACAGCCTCCGATCATGCTCCATCTGATCTCGTACCTCTGGTGAAGTCCCACGGCAGTGTGGATTCGTTTCGATTCAAGATGACGATGGTGGGTCGTCTTTGTCCTTTGCATGAGGATCGAGGAAAACCTCTGGTCAAAGAATGCTTAGGCCCGTTCAATGAACTCTGAGCAACTTGTCGGATTGGGGGTCATACACGTCCTCCTAAACAATCAAAGCTATCCTATAATGAGAAAATTCCTAAACCCGACCGCATCAAACTACGTGTCCAATTCCAGGAGCCCGTTGAGTTCCCACACTCCAGAAGGTGTGGTTCCAAATGTGTGACTCTTGAGAACGCCAACAAGGCAGTATATCCCCAAAAGGAAACATGACTGTCAGAAAACAATGACGTTACACCTAGGAAGTTATACCAACACTCGATAGGTTACTCTGGTAATCATGCCGATGAGTTGTACTATCAGGTTTGGGGTACGAACAAATCTCAAAAGAGAAATACCTCAAAATCAGACTCTCACTGTCCTTGCGAGAGATTAATAAGGGTAGTATTATCAGCGTGTAGCTTCCCTAAGACTGCTTCACGGAGGGTCTCTTTATTCTAAAGGCTTTCCTCTGAGGCGTCAAAACCCTAGTCAAGGGGTTTCCGCAAAAGAAAATCAACTGGTCAAGAGGACGAATTCCCTGAAGTCACTATCAACATGCTTGACAAAGGAAAGTTAGTGATTGCCTCGAACAACTCTAATCTTGACTTTTCTCTTGGAAGATAAGTTAATTCAGGAATAGCCCAACGAATATCTTGACTCCAACTAGAAGCCGTCAGATATAGGGATTACCCGAGGATGCACGAAGGACTGTCTTTAGATGACGAACTTTCAGTTACTTGCTCTACAATCACCTCCAACGATACAATGTCTGACATGGGACAAGCTCGTGAAGTGTTCATGGTCAATACCGAGCAAATAGCCAAAATCCTCAAAGATGCCTTGGCCAAGCAGAAGGAGGAGTTCAAAGTTGAAATGGAATTAACGGTGCAGCAAATATGGGAATTACATGACCAACAGATTTGGACTTTATCAGATCAAATTGGTGAATCTAGCTGTCGTAACATTGCTAATCAGGTAGACAACAATCTGAAAGTGGATGAAAATCTCAATGCTGATACCCCTCCTGACAACAAAAACGTTAGGGGTGGTCCCATCAAGAATAACAACATTGGGGGTGATCCTATTGTTCCTCCCAAAAATCACCCAAAGGGAAATACATTTAAAGAGGACCAAAAGATGAAAGACCTTGAGAGGAAGATCAACACCTTGATGTCCGCTCGAGAGGTTAAGAAGTTCAGGATTCCATGTCCATATCCCAGAGAGTGGGAGTCGATTCCGTATCTAACAAAGTTCAATCTTACTAACTTCATGTCGTTCGATGGAAGAGGTTCACCTACTCAACACCTGGTTTATTTCAAGTCCCACCTGGGCATAATCTCTGGCAATGAACCTTTGATAGTCCGGTCATTTGTTAGCACCCTTCGCGGAGCTGCATTCGACTGGTACCGCCGTCTCAAGCCGGAAAGTATCAATAGCTGGAATGATATGGAAGGCTTGTTTCTCACCAACTTCTTCGATGATGGCACTAAGGTATCTATCAGAACACTCTTCGATGAGACGCAGAAAGAAGGAGATTCGGTCGATAGCTTCATCGAACACTTTTGGAATAAGGTAATGAACTACAGAAATCCGTTCATGGAGGAATTCATCCTCCAAACCTGCCATAACAACCTTTCCATTGATGTTCTGGAAGCCCTGGGGGTCGTGCTGTCCAAAACCTCGAAAGACTTGAAAATGCGCGGTGAGCAAGCCGAGCATTTTCTCAAAAGAAAGAAGGCTGAGAGAAGCCAACTGACGCCTAAGGCATCTGCAAATGCTATTGACATCAAAGAAATGAAGTTTGGAAGTTAGTTCCTAGACCTAACAATGCTAGTGTTATTGGTACAAAATGGGTTTTTAGAAACAAACTTGATGAACATGGCATTGTAACTAGAAATAAAGCACGTTTGGTTGCCCAAGGATACAATCAAGAGGAGGGCATAGACTATGATGAAACCTTTGCACCGGTTGCAAGGTTGGAATCTATTAGGATGTTTTTGGCATTTGCTAGTTTTAAAAATTTCAAACTATTTCAAATGGATGTCAAAAGTGCTTTCTTAAATGGTTTTATAGAAGAGGAAGTGTATGTTGAGCAACCCCCCGGTTTTATAGATCATGCTTTTCCTAATCATGTTTACCGGGTACAAAAAGCTTTATATGGGTTGAAACAAGCTCCTAGGGCTTGGTATGCTCGCCTCTCTAGTTTTCTTATTGAAAATGGTTTTTCAAAAGGAACAATTGATAACACACTTTTTGTGAGAAAAAGGAAAAATGATTTCATTTTGGTTCAAATATATGTGGATGACATTATTTTTGGTGCTACTAATGAATCCTTGTGCAAGGAATTTTCTAAAGTTATGCAGGATCACTTTGAGATGAGTATGATGGGAGAGCTTACATTCTTTCTCGGGCTCCAAGTCAAGCAAACTAAGGATGGGATCTTCATTTCACAAAGCAAGTATGCGAAGGAATTGGTGAAGAAATTCAAGTTGGAGAATTCTAAGCATGCGCCTACTCCCATGAGTACTAGTGTTAAGCTTGATGCGGATGAGAGTGGTGAAGATGTGGACCAAAAACTATACCGAGGTATGATAGGTAGTCTTCTTTATCTCACCGCTAGTAGACCCGACATCATGTTTAGTGTATGTGCATGTGCACGTTTTCAAGCGTCTCCAAAAGCATCTCATTTAATTGCGGTTAAAAGGATCATTAAGTATGTTAATGGAACTTTTAACCTTGGTTTGTTTTATCCAAAAAGCACCACTTTTGATTTATATGGTTTTTGTGATGCCGACTTTGCCGGATGTAAGGTAGATCGCAAGAGTACTAGTGGAACATGCCAATTCTTAGGAAATTCCCTTGTTTCTTGGGCTTCCAAGAAACAAAATTGTGTTGCATTGTCCACTACGGAAGCGGAATACATTGCCGCCGGCTTATGTTGTGCTCAAGTTTTATGGATGAAACAAAGTTTAGTTGACTATGATTTGAATTTTCAAAATATTAAAATCTTTTGTGATAACACAAGTGCCATAAATATTTCCAAAAATTCGGTTTTGCATTCTAGAACTAAGCATATTGACGTGCGCCATCATTTCTTACGCGATCATGTAGAGAGACAAGATGTATCCCTAGTATTTGTTGACACCAAATCTCAACTAGCGGATATATTTACTAAGCCTCTTGGAGAGGATGATTTTTGTCGCATAAGAAATGGTTTGGGCTTATGCACTATGTGAAAGTTCTACATTGCTTGCTTGACTAGTTGTATTTTGCATTTAGTATTTCTCTTTACCCCATTTTTGATGGTGACAAAGGGGGAGAGAAATCTCCTCATTTGTTGCATATATTTAGGGGGAGCTCATAGATAGGGGGAGCACCTATCTATAAGCTATTTCATTTTTGCTCTTATATAATGGTTGGTTGTCATCATCAAAAAGGGGGAGATTGTTAGCCCTTATGTTTTGATGATGTTCTTACAACCACCATTATCGGTACTAATGGCTTATTGAGTGTAAATGTAGTAAAATCATTTGTCAAGCTCGTTAGTGCCATTAACGGAGGATGGATGGAATATATGCTACAACGAAGATATCCAAAGGAGGAGGAGGCCAAGAGATGAATCAACGTTATTTCAAGAACGACAAATTCGATCAAAAGCTTCATCCGATTCAAGCTATATCAAAGCTCAAGTATTGCTTTCAATATGAGGATATTAGCTTTCTTTTGTTTTTCTCTCTAGTGCTAGAATGTAGGCAAAGAGTTACTGAGTTTACTTGAAGCTATTGGGAATCACACACACGTTTTTAGACTTGTGTCTTTTAAGCGTTTTTCACAAAAACACTATTTTTCACAAGTATGAGTACCTATCTGCAAAATTCTTTTTCCAAACAGTTTGTTTTTAGTATTAAAAACATTTTACAAAGTTTCAGAATTTTCAGAGGTCAAATGAATATTTTGCAAATATTTCAAGTTGGTCAAAAATCTGTTTTCTGGAAAATATCAGAAATCGGTCGACCGGCCCGGTCGACCGATCCTATGACCTTTCCTTAGTATCTTTCCAGATTGTCGTCGGGCGACCCGGACGGTCGACCGAATTTTCAATCTTCTAATCGGTCGACCGTGCCGGTCGACCGACGAGGCTCTGCTTGTTTTTCCAAATTTCTTTAGCTGCCCGCGGTCGACCGAATTTTTCGGTCGGTCGACCGACGGTATTTTCGGTCGACCGATTATTTCTTCGGTCAACCGATTTGGTCAGCCGCGATTTTTTAAAACGGTCGTTTTTCGCCTCGACTCCTGTGCTTTCACTTATTAGTGATTGGCACAGTCTGAGGTCACAACCTGCAAAGTAGATTATCTTCCTAAATAGGAAGATTGGGTTTTTGTTTTTATTGATTTAAACTCTTTTATAAAAACCCCCAAGCCTGCTTCTTCTTCCTACAGCCCTAACGTTTGAAAGAGAACCAGAGAGCTCTGTTTCTTCCTGAGAAAATTTTCAAATCAAACTTGTTCTTCTGAGTTCTTGTGTGTGTTTCACTTCCCAGCTTCAGTACTCTTCTCTTTGCTATAGGGGCTTGTGTAAAGAGAGTGTCTTGCATTTATCTTCTGCTGCTGTGAGTGAGATCTTGTGTAGATCGACTGTGAGGGAGTGTGATCTGTGAGATCAACTGTGTAGTGAGAGAGAGATCTTGTGGGATCATTGTGTAGACGAAGTTCCGGCTTCCAAACCGGATGTGTTAGTGGATTTCTCCTCGAGAGTGGGGAGCGGGGACGTAGGTCAGCGGGCCGAACCTCGTTAACACATCGCGCGTCAAGGATAACGATTCCTAACTTTATCTCTTTCTTTATTATTGCACTTCTGTTACTGTGGTTTGTTTGTACTGTTTTTTAATTGCATATTAGAGCCTCTTGACCCTAATCACCCCCCTCTAGGGTCCTTCAGATGGAAAGTCCACTTCGGGACATTTATTCATCTTTGGAGGAGGAGCTGTTTCTTAGAGTAGCAAGAAACAAGAGTGTGTTGCTAGATATACGCAAGAAGATGGATATATAGCTTATAGTATGGTAACTACACATGCTGTTTGAATAAGACGATATTTGATTGATTTAAATCTCAATTTATTAGGACCCATTGATATTTATTGTGATAATCAAACATCAATTAGCCTAATCAATAGTGACGTGAATAGCTCCAAAGAAAAACATATTGAGATCTAGTATCACTATATTCGAGATATTGTAGAAAATGGAGAAGTCAAAGTGACTTATATTCCTACTACAGACATGATTGTTGATCCTTTTAACAAAAGGAATACCAGCAGAATCTTTTATCAAACATGTAAGTTTGATGGGACTTAGGGATAAATAAGTCCAAGTAAAATTTCATGAATAATAAAATAAGAATTACTCTCTATGAATAGTGGGAGTAATGGTAAGAAGAAACATCTGATCTCACGGATAGTGGGAGACATATCACTTGGTTGATTTAGTCAAGTGGGAGATGTTAGTCTGACTTGGTCTTGTGTGACCAAATCAACGCTTTTCAAGTGGAGAGAAACGTGGGATATGGGGTTTGTTGAGAGAAAATCTCTCAGAGGCAGTTTGAGGAAGTGGAGATGATGGGATTTTTAGCCTATAAACAGTAGTGTAATCTACTTGCAGAAAAACAACGAAAAAAGAAGAATCAAGCCCCTTACCTATTACCGGAGCCCCCCTAAAAAATATCAGTTGTTCTTTCCTTTTCTCTGTGCACAAACAGAAACAATTTTTCTTCTATAAATAACAAAAACTATCATCCTACATCTCTGACAAATGTTAAAAAAAAAACATTTTTTCCCCAAAAACAATAGACCAAAAGAGAATAGTGCAATGCCAAAGGGGTGAAGCCGGGCCTGTAGATGTATGGTTGCATGTCAGCGTCCTCTTCATCCCCATTGATTAAATACGGAGTCAACGTGGATTCGTAAGGGATTTTGGGTTCTCTCCCTCTCACATGAGTCTCTAACAAATGTCAATCCCAGCCCATCAAACAAAAAAAAAAAACATGTTTTCCTAAAAATCAAAAACTAAAAAAGGAGAGAGGAATAAAAAATAAATGAACTAGCGCACAGAATTACAAGCAAAGATTTTTCCTTCGATCAGAGAGAGAGAGAGCGAGAGAGCAGACAAAATCAAATAATCTCATGTTTGGATCCAGTTCCATAAAACGCAGCAACCGTGCATCGAGTAAAGGAACATCAATCGTCTGGCTCATAAATATTAGATTTATTTAAGTTAAGAATATGGAAAAACAACTTACCGCGGCTTCTACTACTCTATATTCAAAAGAGAATTCAAATAATATTGTCCATGTTACAGTAAACACTACAGTAAATAGTAAATCAAACCTCGTTATGTGCACTCAAATAAATCAAACATCGTTACGTGCACTCAAAATTATTGTTTACGATGTAAATCAAATTTGCTCCTTCATACGTAAAATTACTATTCATACTACAGTAATTTATTGTATCATAAACAGTAAAGCAAATCAAATGTATTAAAACTTGGATCCCTCTTTAAGTATAGAGGATTAGCTATGATTTCTAAATTAAATGTATTAAAACCGGAAGCCTTTTTTAAGTATACAAGTGTTGAATAATTTTCTCAAAAGGAAACATGGGCTGTTGCAGCAGCCCATGTGATGTTTGTTTTTTCAAAAGTGGTGGGCCCCACCGAAGAAATTTTTGTACGTGGGTCCACATGCATAGTAAAATATCTTATTTTATTAATACATAGTGTTTTCCCAAACGCTATAAATAGACCTCAAATCCTTAAGGAAAATTCATTCCAAAAACAACAATCAATATATACGGATATATATTGTAAAATAGCTGGTGCTTATAGGAATTTTGCCTGATAGATCGAGGAGATCTTTTGCCTGAGATCGAGAAGATCTTTTGCCTAATAGATCGAGGAGATCTTTACCTGATAGATCGAGGAGATCTTTGCCTGATAGATCGAGGAGATCTTGATAATACTAGATCGGTGCACACCAGAGTACTGAACTGCTATTCCTGAAAGTAATTTGGCCTTGGGATCCTTACACCGGAGTAGGCCAAATAATGCTTTAAGCACGGTGTTTTACAAACGCACAACAGCTGAGTTGAAGTTTTTAAATTACTGTACTTCAACTTTCTGTTCAGTTTTTGCTATTATATATCTGTATTATTCCAGATTTAACCACATGCGCTAACAATCTTAAAGCATTATTTTGATCTACCATAGATCCTGCGATGACTCTTGGAGTGGATTGTCTTAAGTTAGAGAACTTTGACGGTTCCAACTTCAACGCATGGCGTCAGAAAGTAATCTTCGGGATGCAACTCCTGAAAATCTACTATGTTGTTTCTGAGGAAAAACTCGACTCTGAAGTAGACTCTGAAGCTGAAGCCTATTGGGCTAGAGATGATCACTGCTGCAGGAGTTATCTTCTTAACTGCCTGGCCGATCATCTAGCAGATGCTTACACCAACAAGCCTTCTGCAAAGAAAATCTGGAATGCTCTGGAGGACCAGTACAAGGATGAGGAGAAATAGTCCAAATCTCACCTCATTGACAAATTTCTAGACTTAGAGTTTGAAGATGATACTGAGGTTTTGCCTCAAGTGAAAGTGCTTGAAAAGCTTGTTATGAAGCTGAAGGATGAAAAGATTAGTCTTTGTCAAACCTTCATTTATAGTACAATTGTCAACAAGCTTCCTCCATCTTGGATATCATTCTCCACTGACATTCAGAGAAGGAAAAGGCAGGTGACTCTGTCTGATTTGAAGAGGTTCATTCGGATCGAGGATGAGACTCGGACTCATACGAAGACTGAGCTCTTTGCTAAGCAGAAGGCGTCTGCTAACATGGTGGCTGCTAACTCATCTTTCAAGAAGAAGAAGTCTTTTAACAGAAAGAAGAATCAGAATCTGAAGAACTTGAACGTCTAGAAGAAGGAGTTCAAGAAGAGCGACAAATGCTTCAACTGTGGGAAACAAGAACATTTTGCCAAAGACTGTAAAGCACCAAATAAGGAAACAACACACAATGTCAATCAAGTTGATGATTGTGTGGCCATGCTCTTCCAGGTAACAACTCCAAGCAACATCTTTAGTTGGTGGTTAGATACGAGTGCTACTTGTCATGTATGCTCCAATAGAGATATGTTCTCTTTTTATGTTGCTGTTAAAGAGAACGTATCAATGGCTGATCGTTCTGTAGTTCCTGTTCTTAAAACTGGGACTGTGGTGTTGACTCTTTCTTCAGAAAAGACTCTCACATTGAAGGAGGTGAAACACGTTCCCTCAATTGCCAAAAACTTAGTCTCTGGAAGCATACTGTGTGGTGCAGGCATGAGGCTGGATTTCCAAGGAGGAAAGGTTGTATTATCCTTCAAGAAAATATATTTTGGCAATGCATATCATACTGATGGTATGTATAAAATTAATATGAGTGCACCCAACCCCGTTGTAAATGAAGTATCCTTTTCTGCTTACTCTTCTGTGTTATGGCACAATAGGCTGGGACATGTAAATTATAGAAAACTGTCCAGCATGAAGAAGTTAGTATTACTTCCAAAATGTAGGGGTAACAAACCTGAGAAGTGTGAAGTTTGCGCGCAAGCAAAGCTGACGAGAAAGCCATTTTCAAGTGTCACGAGGAGCACCAACCTGTTAGATCTGATTCATTCAGATACTTGTGACTTCAAGAGCTTCGTCACTCGTGGCGGCAAGAAGTACTTCATCACCTTCATCGACGACCATTCTCGCTTATGCCATGTTTACCTGCTGAAATCTAAAGATGAACTCTTCAGCAAATTTGTCGAGTTTCGGACTCGAGTGGAGAAGCAGCTTGGACTTCAGGTGAAAAGACTCAGGAGCGACAGAGGAGGAGAATATCGATCTAAGGAATCGGAAGCATACTTCAAGGAGCATAGAATCATTGCAGAAACTACTGCTACGTATTCTCCGTAATCTAATAGGATTGTAGAAAGAAAGAATCGTACATTGACCGAGATGGTGAATTCGATGCTAATCACATCTGGTTTACCTACCTGCTATTGGGGAGAGGCTTTGCTAATGGCAAACTGGATTCTGAACAGAGCACCCTATTCTAAAACTGATAAGACTCATCATCAGTTATGGTTGAGATATCTAGATTCTTTGGATAATCTCAAAGTGTGGGGGGTATCTCGCATATATTCGAATTCCAAATATCAGAAGGCCTAAGCTCGGACGAAAGGCTAACAAATGTGTGTTTCTTAGCTTTGCTAAAGATAGCAATGCTTGCAGGTTCCTGGACCTTGGAACCAACTCCATCATTGAACCTCGGGATGCAGAATTCTTTGAGGATGAGTTTATCAAACACAAAGGCTTATTGCTCAAAGATGTAGCAGCGAATGCTAGTACATCAGATGCACAAGAGGAGCCAGTCAATGATGAAGGAGTTATCGAACCATCTTCCAAGTGCGTCAGAAGACAGAAAGATTTTGGAGATGACTTCATCACCTATAATGTGGAAGGAGATCCACAGACTTTTCAAGAAGCAATGGGGTCAACAGACGTTCTTCTGTGAAAAGAAGCTATAGATGATGAGATGGATTCATTAATAAAAAATCATACTTGGGAGCTGGTGGATGTGCTTGAAGGTGCAAGGCCTATCAATTGCAAGTGGATCTTCAAGAAGAAGCTTCATCCTGATGGTACTATTAAAAAGTACAAAGCAAGACTGGTGGCGAAAGGATTCTCTCAGAAAGAATGTATAGATTTTTTTGATATCTATGCACCAATTTGCAGGATCACTACCATCAGAGTGCTTATCGCATGGGCAACGATTAAAAGGTTCATCATACATTAGATGGATATGAAGACTGCCTTTCTCAATGGAGATCTCACAGAAAAAATCTACATGGAGAAACCAGAAGGACTCGATGCTCCAGCTGGTAACGTGTGACGCCCTTGGGTTCACACAAGGCTGCAGTCCAAGGTGAAACCAAGAATGTTAAACCTGTCATGCACCACACCATGCAATAACATGTTTCACCATCACAATTAACATCTATCTAGTAGAGTCAACAACAGGTGTAGGTACAAAAGCAAGTAAAGAATAATGCAAGAAATACTGATGAAAACGATAATAATCACATAAGTGTCTCATCATCCAACATACTGAAATACATAGTCAAGATCTGAGTAGATAAACTGGAATACTCAACGAGTCTCAAATACAAATATCTGACAAAAGAAATAAGGCGCACAGCCTTTACAACCTCTAGAATAAGACTCTCAAATATCTAAACAAAACTACAGTGGAGCTCCAAAACAAAACATAGCTAAAATAGACAGCTAAACACTAAAGTGTGTCGCCATCAACCTGCGACTCTCCGGTCTCCTGGCTCGTTACCTGAAAGGGGGAGGGACAATGAGCGTCAAAGCGCTAGCGAGCAACATCACAACCAACCCCAAGGGAACAAGGCTCGTTGTATAAGAAAATACAGTTAATACATAATAGATCCAAAATCATCGATCTTACTAAAGAGGATTTTAGTATTTAGAAATTTACAACACGAGCATAGGTACGTCGAGCGAAATAATCCAAACAAGGAAACCCTCATGTATATACCTTATATCTCAAATTGTAAATCCCTAAACACTAAACCCGAGGTTCTAGTACAGGAAACAATAATAAAAGAAATACAACTGATCTCAGAGCATAAATACAGTGCCATGTCATTGCTTATATGAGCATCATGTTATAACTTACATGAATGTCATGTTATAATCTACATAAGTGTCATGTCATAAACTCCTGTGATAAAGTCATATACATGGTTAAGAAATATGTCCGATGCAGGAACTAAATACTGTGGTTTCCAAACACATGGAATAAGTGGCAATTGTCCAACACGAGGACTGAAATGGATTATAGTCCAACACGAGGACTTCTATGGATTATAGTCCAACACGAGGACTGTGTAGCTGTGAAAAGTATATGTGGACAGATATACATAATCTAAACTCACACGCATCTCGGTGTACATGTCTAAACTTGTGTCAAAAGTCAACCCACATGTACAGATAAGTCATTAACATGGTAAGCTAGGGTCAGGCTATCGAGGCGACCCCGAAAAGCAACTCAAACAGATCAAGAATCTGTAAAACAGCTCATCAGTCGACTGATGTGTTGACTGATGACGTCAGTCGACTCATATGTCGACCGATAAATATCAGACAGCACAGCCTCAGCTCTCCAGTCGACTGACCAGTCGACTGAGAAGATGAGAAAACAAAATCAGTCCGTCAGTCGACTGATGGCTAAAAATTTCAGCCCGTCGGTCGACTGATCAGTCGACCGATTGACTGCAGAAATTCTGCACAGGTTGCTACTTACTCAAAATTTGATCTAAACTCATCCCCATCAATCCCAAGCATGAAAATACTGATATTAACATGTATGAACTAAACTGAAACGAAAATTTCATGTGTGAATACATAAACAAAACCCTAAACATGTGTATTTGTGTTTTAAAACATTTTAAAACAAAACCCATGTTAAATCTCTTGTAAAAACGTTTCAGATCTAGATCTCCAATTCAAATAAACATTTGTGGGTTTTGAATATTCTGAAATCATATATCTTCCACTATATGCTATAAAAATCAATTCTTTGTACAAAAATTACATTTTTGGCTCATCAAAACTCATAAAAACTCTTTGAAAACGTTTAGAAAAATAGGGCAAGGTTGGGCGAGATGTTACTCGCCTCTGGGGTGATGAAAAGCTCCTGGATCTGAGAGAGAGTGGATCTCCTCTGCTGCAACGTGAAGATTTCGCCGAAAATCCTCCAAGTTCTCCCCCAAATCACCAAGAACAACCTAGGGTTTTAGATAGGGGAGAGGGGGCTAGGGTTTTCTCTGGTCTGAAGGTGAGAGGGGGTGTTTTCGGGTGAGAGAGGATATATACAAACAGTTAAACCCGACCCAAACCCGAACCAAAACAAAACAGACCCGAAACCTGTAAAAACTGGAAAGCAGCGTATCAGTCGACTGATGTGTCGACCGATACAGTCAGTAGACTGATATGTCGACTGATCTGGAAAAAATTAGTTTTTTATGCATGTTTTACTTATTTGCAAAACCAACGCACAAAACTCTACACCCATACTCTCATATCATCTCAAATAACTTGTTATCATGCACATTAATGACCTCAAGCTATTTATCATAAAAGAATTATTTGTTTACTAATAATTCGTATATATTCATATAAAAACTTACGGGGTTCTACATAACGTTTGTAAACTTGTTAAGTCATTATATGGACTTAAGCAGGTACCAAAACTCTAGCATGAGAAGTTTGATGGCGTTGTTCGTAACAATAGGTATCAAGTCAGTGAATCTGATAAGTGCCTATATATCAAGGTCATTAAAAGAAAGGTGGTGGTCATCTGCCTCTATGTGGATGATATGCTCATCATAGGGAGTGATTTAGAGATAGTAATATCTACCAAGAAATTTCTTTCAGCACAGTTCAGCATGAAGGACCTTGGAAATTTCTTTCAGCACAGTTCAGCATGAAGGACCTTGGAACTGCGGACGTGATTCTCGGAATCAAAATTATATACTCTGAAGAAACAGTTCAGCATGAAGGACCTTGGAACTGCGGACGTGATTCTCGGAATCAAAATTATATACTCTGAAGAAGGTATTGGAATGTCTCAATCTCATTATGTCGAGAGCATGCTAAGGAAGTATGGCTACTACGACCTGCCAGAACTGTCAGTGTCATATGATTACAACAAGAAGCTTCGACCGAACACTGGAACACCAGTAGAGCAGCTGAGGTACTCAAAAAGATCATTGGGAGTCTTATGTACGCGATGAGCTGCATAAGGCCAGATATAGCATTCGATGTAGGAATGCTTAGTAGGTTCACAAGTAATCCCGGAAAGCTTTATTGGGATGCTGTCCAGAGATTGATGAGATACTTGAAAGGAACTACAGGTATGGGCCTATTCTACACTGGATATCCGGGTATAATCGAAGGCTATTCAGATGCGAGCTGGTGCTCAGAACCAGATGAGTGTAGATCTACTGGAGGATTTGTCTTCACCATGGGTGGAGCTGCCGTCTTGTGGAAGTCTAACAAGCAGACCTTCCATTGACGGAATCTGAATTCTTCGTAGTCATCGATGGAATCTGAATTCTTCGCACTCTGTGGGAGATGAAGCTGAGTGGCTCAGTTGTATTCTCCGAGACCTTCCATTGATGGAATTACAAGGTGCAATTACTATCTATTGTGATAATCAGGCGACGGGTGTTGTAGTAGCAAACTCAATGTTCAATGGAAAGAATCGGACCATTCGTCTGAAGCATGGCTATTTGAGAGAGCTCATTTGTCAAAGAGTCATCTCTATGATTGACGTCCGATTTTTAGAGAATGTGGCTGATCCTTGACTAAGGGTCTGAAAAAAGATATAGTTGAAAGGACGTCTGCTGGAATGGGTCTCAAAGTTTTGTAAGTCTTACAAATACTTACTATGTTTATTAAATTATTAGTTCAAAGCTTATGTTACTAATAATAAGATAATTGGTTCAAAAGTCAAGTAAGATTTGCAAAAGTTGGTAGTCTTACAAATACTTACCATTTACATCAAGTTATTAGTTCAGAGCTTATGCTACTAATGACAAGATAAATGATTCAAAAGTCAAGTAAGATTTACAAAGAGAGGGTTCAAGTTTTCTTGGATTAGTCGGTGTCTAAGGCAATGTTTGGGGGTTGCGTAATGCGCTCCACAAGAAACGAGGTACTTAATTGATCTTTGATCAATCTCTAATACTATCATTACCTGGCTGAACTACCCGAGTAAAACTTTGATCTTTTCACCTATAATCCTATCATGTAAAGGGGATGGCTGTTAAGCCTTAATGGGTCTAAAGCATTTCGGATGCGGGGTTTTAGATAGGAAATACACCTAAATGACTCACCTAGAATCCTATCAAGAGAGAGGGTGGCTCTTAAGCCTTAATGAGTTCAAAGCATTTTGGATGTGGGATGTTTGATAGGAAACATGCCTAAAGAACTCACCTATGCATGGGTGAAGATTTGGTTGTCTCCTATGATTGTTACACCCTAGAGGGGGGTTGATTAGGGTCTTATGCTAATCTAATCCGATTTTATGCCAATTAAAATATATTAATACGTTATCCTAGCAAGTATGCCAATTAAAATATATTAATACGTTATCCTAGCAAGTATGAAATACAACAAGATATGTAAGCTAGGATAAGCAATATGAACAAATCCTAGCAAGTATGAAATACAACAAGATATGTAAGCTAGGATAAGCAATATGAACAATGAGATATATCTTATATGATGAAATATATATATGCAAGGATATGAAACTAGCACAAGGGGTAAACAATGTGAACTAGATAGTGGATCATATAAATAATGAGCTAATGACAATGGCGATAAGAAATATAAACACAAGTATAAATAAACGCCAAAGCACACTCAAACACAAGATATAATCACTGAGTTCGGACCTTCCGTCCTACGTCTCCGCTCCTCACTCCCGGGGAGAAATCCACTAACACAATCCGGTTTGGAAGCCGGAACTTCTTCTACACACTCGGTTTTCTAGCTAACCGAAAACTCTACAACTCACACTATGCAATCACACTCTACACCCACTAAGTGTTGGACCTAGCCGTGTCTCCCTTAAGTGCTCGGTTACAACCTCTCCCTAGGCACGTCAACCGACGCCACTCCTCTTGGGACGATCCCCGACTCTCACCACACACTCCTCACTCGGTGTACAAGTGTATTACAAAGTGATTCTCACAATAAGCACAAATATGACAAATGATTGTTCTCAAAACAAGGTGAGAACTCAATTAAGCACAACTCTTAGTCACAAACCCACAACCCCAAATTATACTATGAATGTAAATACAATAAGCTCAAAAGGTTGTGTGTGAACAAAGAGATATAAATCAAAACTAAACTCAATGTAGTTCTAGCTTAATAACAATGATAATCAAATATATAAAAAAGCTAGAAATAGAGTTTAGAAAACTTCTCAATATATCAAGAGTTGGAGGGAGAATAGTTGAATGCCCAAACACCAATAGATGATCTCCTCAAGCTCTTGTGAAATTGATTTCTCAAAAACAAACTCTCAAATGCTTAAAAGCTTTTTAAACAAACTTAAACCAAACATAAACCCTTGTTAAAACTTTCTTAAACTTGTTTTAAAACTCTTATTAGGTGCTTGAAAGAAAACAGCAAAGGGGTATTTATACCCTCTAAAAAACTTAGCCAAAACCCAAAACAAATGACAGAAAAGTCCCCAGAAGACAGCTCAGAAAAATAGCCGTTAGTGTCTAACGGATCTATTGGCGGTCGACCGACAGATCGTTCGATCGACCGAAAAAAGAATTCGGTCGACCGACGAAAAAATCCGGTCGACCGCGAGCAGACCGAAAACTGATATGAAAACTGTTTATCTGATTTTGAAATGCTGTTTAAAAATATCAAATAAATTCCAAAAAATGTAAAACTTTGGGGAATGATTGTAGACATGATAATAAACATGCTACAATGACTGGTTTCGAAAAAGGACTTCCCAAATGAAAAATATCATCATTTTACAAAATAGTCCAAAACATGAAAACCTGAAAATTGATATTTTGATATTTTGACTTAAACAACATTTTGAAACCTTATGAAATGATTGTATAGACTTGATAAAAGATATAACATGTTGTTATGAAGTCTATAATCTAGAAATACAATATTTTCATAAATTTGCATATTCTATGCAATATATTCAAAACACTAAATATGATTTCATTAAATATAAGCTTGTTAAAGGTGAAATCATATATAGGCATATAAACATGAAACAAAATAGTATTTTCCAATTCTATTCATTTGTTTCATAGTAAAACTTGAAAACTATCAAATCAAAACATATATGTATATATATAACTATATATATACAAAAACCAAAACGTGTGTGTGTGTATATGATTGAGCTTAAAGTACTAACACACATAATATAAATTCCTAAACTAAATTACCCAAGCAATGATCTTGTTCTTCAATAAGCTTGACTTGGTAATCTCGCGAATGAAGCTTTAACTTGGATCTTGAACTTTGAATAGCAAGGCTTCACCGACATTCCGCCAACCTCCATTTGATATGATCGTTATGGCGCAATCCATCCAACCTCCAACAACGTTGTTTGTCTACAATACATAGGAATGCACAAACACTAGACAAACAACATTAGTAGTAAATTATTTGTAAATCATCATCAAAACAAGAAGGCCAACAATCTCCCCCTTTTTGATGATGATAAACAATTTACAAAAAGGATATATGCATGAAAGAAAATGAATATATAAATTATAATTCACATGCATATAAACAAGAAAAATGTATACTCACAATATTTCTCCCCCTTTGATAACATTAAAAAGGGGACAAAAGAATTAAGAGAGCGAAAGCTCCCCCCTATCAATAAGCATAGGTGAGTATAAAAAGAATATATATAGGGATTGCTCCCCCTATCAAAAAGCCATATAGAATATATGCAATGAAGATCATGGCAAACATATGTGAGCAAGCATAGATGGAAAATATGCTAAACACAACTCACATACATAAAGACAATGAGAACACTATATAAATATATCAAAGTGAAAAATAGTGTCTCATATCAAAGAACATAAAAACAAGAATAGATTTATGAAATCAAAAGAAGAGGAACATGAGAATCATGCAAAAAGTTTTCAAATGAAAACAAATCAACCAAAAGAATTCATAAATCAAAGTTTATATTCAAAAACAATGTTTGATCAATAAAGAAAAATTTTCTTTACATAACTTGATCAAACCACTCATAGAATACATTATAAAGCACGAATAGATGATCCATAAGCACAAACATATAAATATCATCATATAAGTGAAATATAATGAATTCAAAGTAATACTTCAAAACAAAATTTTTGATAAAAAAATTTCAAGAGAGGCAACAATATATCAAGCTCTTAAGCTTGTTCTAACCCATATAATCATTCTTGCATCCGGTAAACATGATTTGGGAATAAACACCTAATAAATCCGGGAGGTTATATAAACATAAACCTCTCATCAAAACAAAACCAATAACCATGAAAACAAAAGAATTAAAAAAAATTGTTTTCATATTCAAAAGTTTAAAGTATAATTTTTTAAAACCAAGAAAAAGAAAAAAGAAAAAATACTAAAATTCTTGGTATAAAAATTAAATTTGTTTTGGTACCCAAGAACTCTTGGTACCAAACGATTTAGGGACATGACCCCTATCATTCAAGCTCAAAGCCCTAGGGTTATGAACTCATTTGGGCGCATTTAGTGCACGGGTCCGGTCATAGCAATAATTATGCAAATGACCCATTCGATTGCAATAAGTGCAATGAAGAGGATGCATTTGGTTATGTTGACCATGTGGATGTGCACGAGGAACATTTGCAAATAAAGATGGTCTTTTAAGATTATTTTGCAAATGAGAAACATTTTGAAATAATGTTGGTCTACTTGAAATATTTTGCGATTTAGAAACTTTTCGCAAATCAAAACAAAACTTAGCTAAGTGACCAACTCTACCACAAAAATCACAATGATACACAAGAGCATGCTTATGATGAGAAATAGGTGCATGTGTGTGTACATGTGATGAAGAAACTTGATGAGATGCACAAGAAGGATTAATATTCTTATGTTTTTGTGCATCATAGCAAAATTTAGCTAAATGGCCTTTACGACCACAAATGGAGCACTTGTAAACTTTGCTATTAGCCTTTTCGACCACAAATGGAGCACTTATAAGTTTTACTATACAAGTGTGCAAAGTGTACGGGTTTAGAAGTTGTAGTACTAGACTTTGCACCCAAGTCTATAAGTTTCTTATTATCTACAATGCATGTTTTAAGGGTTGAATCTAAAGATGATATTCGGTTTTTCACAAGATTCAATTCATCATTATGCATACAAGCATTGGAAATAGAAGTAGATGAAACATGATCATTTCTAAAAGAATTAAACTTATTTCTAATAGTTTCTACTTCTATCATGGCATTATTATTAGCATGAGTTAAGCTAGCAATAGATGAAGACATGTTATTATTTTCCAAACTTAATAACTCATTGTTTTCTTTTAAAATAGCATTCTCTTTAACAACAATATCAAGTTTGGAAGCTAGCGACTCATGATCGGATTTTAAACTAATATGCTTGCTTTTAAGATCAATAAAATTGTTTTGCAATTTTGTATAGGCATGAGATAATCTATCATATGCACAAGCGAGTTCATTGATGGATATATCACTATCGGATTCCGAATCGCTTACCACACTAGGGCTATCGCCTAGTGGCCGTGTGCATGATGATGCTCCACACTCACTTGAAGAACAATCCTCCAAACTACGTCGGATTTCCTCCAAGTTGCCTTGATGTGCTTCTATGAATTTCCATAAATTGTAAGCACTATCAAAATGAACAAATTTGTTAGAAAATGATGAGTCAAAGGCATTAAGCAAATATTCTAACAAAAGCTTGTTCATATTAAACATTTTATTATCATGATTGCTCCACTTAGATTTCTCCAATGTGGGCACAATATAAGCACAATCAATAATTTTCCATAAGTCAATATTTCTAGATTCAACAAATAGTTTAAATCTAGAAGCCCATTGTGCATAGGAAAAATTAATGAATTTAGGAGCAACATTGGATTTATAGCCTAAACAAAATACATTCATATTCAAGATATATATATGAACATATGCAAGCAAGACAAATGCAATCATAACTAGATTAGCACAAATAAGATAACTTGGATCTTTAACTCAAGGCGGTTAGTCCTTAAATCAAAGAGCACCAAGCTCTGATACCAATTGTTAGACCCTAGAGGGGGGGTGATTAGGGTCTTATGCTAATCTAATCCGATTAAATGCCAATTAAAACTAATTAACAAATATATTCTTGCAAGATAGATATACAAAGAGTTATGTGCAAGAATATGCAATATACACAAGGTGATATATCCTATATGATAGAAATATATGCAAGGATATATAAACAATAAGATATATCCTAACAAAGAGATATAGACAATGTATGTGCAAGGATATAAAACTAACAAGAGGGGTAAACAAATTAACTACAAATGTGATAGGGCAAAATGATCAACAAGCAATACACAATGGCGATGTAAGATATGAATATGAAAACAAGTGCGCCAATGCAATCACAAACAAAGGATATGTTTACGAGGTTCGGTCCCCACGACCTACGTCCCCGCTCCTCACCTCGAGGAGATCTCCACTATCACAACCGGGTTTTCTACGTTCACCCGAACAACGTTTACACCTCACAATACAATCACTATGCAATCACACCTCACACACTAAGTGTTGGTCCTAGCCCGTGTCCTCCTCCTCAAGTGCTCGGTTACAACCTCTCCCTAGGCACGTCAACCGACGCCACTCCTCTTGGATTCGACCCCGTCTCTCACCACACACTTCTCTCGGTGTACAAGTGTATTACAAGTGAATCCTCACAATTAGGCTCAATACAAAGTATTTGTTCTCTACAATGAATGAGAACAAATTATAAGCTCACTCTCTAAGTTACACAATCCCACAACCCAATTATACTATGAATGTAAATACAATAAGCTCAATAGGTTGTGTGTGAACAAAGAGATAATAAAATCAACTAAACTCAATATGAACACTAGCTTAATAAAAAGATAATCAAACAATATAAAATATGAAGCTAGATTGAGTTTAGAAAACTTCTCAATAGATCAAGAGTGGAAGGAGAAGAGTTGGATGCTCAAACACCAATAGATGATCTCCTCAAGCTCTTGTGGAAGTGATTCACAAAACCAAAACACTCAAATGCTTAAAAGCTTATAAACACACTTAAACCAAACATAAACCCTTGATTAAAACTCTCTTAAACTTGTTTTTAAACTCTCTTGGCTCACTTGAAAAGACATCAGCAATGGGGTATATATACCCACTAGAAATCTCAGCAAAAACCCCCAAAACAAAATGACCAAAAACCCCAGCAAACAGCTCAGAGAAAGAGCCGTTAAAAAGCAACGGCTATATTGTCGGTCGACCGAAAATTCCGTCGGTCGACCGATGAGAGCAAAAACACGAAGAAAACTTTCTGGACCATCGTCGGTCGACCGGAAATTCTGTCGGTCGACCGATTTGAGCTCTCGGTCGACCGGACCGGTCGACCGATGACTCTCTGGAAAAATACTGACGAATGGTCAATTGACCGGTCGACCGTACCGGTCGACCGAAAACTAACATTCCAGAAAAATCGGTTTTAGAGCTGATTTTAAAACCCTGTTTAAAAATATCAAATAAATTCAGAAAAATGTAAAACTTTGGGGAATGATTGTAGACATGATAATAAACATGCTACAACGACTGGTTTCGAAAAAGGACTTCCCAAATGAAAAATATCATCATTTTACAAAATAGTCCAAAACATGAAAACCTGAAAATTGATATTTTGATATTTTGACTTAAACAACATTTTGAAACCTTATGAAATGATTGTATAGACTTGATAAAAGATATAACATGTTGTTATGAAGTCTATAACCTAGAAATACAATATTTTCATAAAATTGCATATTCTATGCAAATATATTCAAAACACTAAATATGATTAACGTTGTTTGTCTATAATACATAGGAATGCACAAACACTAGACAAACAACATTAGTAGTAAATTGTTTGTAAATCATCATCAAAACAAGAAGGCCAACAATGATGTCTTGTGGAAAGATACCTAAAGCCCTAGCAGAAACCAGGACATGCACAGGGTCATAAATGTGCAAAGACAAAGGCAAGGCAAAGGCAAAGGCAAGTGTGGTTCAAAGTGAAAACTACCACAAATAAGTTTGATCTTGTGTGATCGTTGGATTTTTAGACATGTGTTGGTTCAAGTCTCTGTGATATTATGCACCTATCTTTTATTCAGTTGGTCTAAAGAGGATTCAAGTCATTACGACATCTACCTTATGCACAACGATTGAAACGACGGCACCGTTACACGACACTAGTTTTTTTAAAAAAATTATGGGGGATTGTTGAATAATTTTTTCAAAAGGAAACATGGGCTGCTGCAGCAGCCCATGTGATATTTGTTTTTTCAAAAGTGGTGGGCCCCACAGAAGAAATTTTTGTACGTGGGGTCCACATGCATAGTAAAATATCTTATTTTATTAATACATAGTGTTTTCCCAAACGTTATAAATAGATCTCAAATCCTTAAGGAAAATTCATTCCAAAAACAACAATCAATATATACGGATATATATTGTAAAATAGCTGGTGCTTATAGGAATTTTGCCTGATAGATCGAGGAGATCTTTTGCCTGAGATCGAGAAGATCTTTTGCCTGATAGATCAAGGAGATCATTGTCTGATAGATCGAGAAGATCTTTGCCTGATAGATCGAGGAGATCTTGATAGCACTGGATCGGTGCACACCAAAGTACTGGACTGTTGTTCCTAAAAGCAATTTGGCATTGCGATCCTTGCACCGGAGTAGACCAAATAATGCTTTAAGCACGGCGTTTTACAAACGCACAGCAGCTGAGTTAAAAATTTTAAATTACTGTACTTCAAATTTTTGTTCAGTTTTTGCTATTATATATCTGTATTATTCCAGATTTAACCACAGGCGCCAACAACAAGTGAAAATATGATATCTAATTTTAAGCGTACAATAATTAAATCAAGTATATTAAAACTTAGAGGGAAACAAGTTTAAAATGCAATGCTTAAAAAAAATAAAATGTCGTGTTTTGCACAGTGTGCACACTAGTAAATTTAAAAGGAAGATAAATTGAGAGGAGAGCTTTGGCAAAATAAGCCTGACACATTGGGTCGGGCTAGGACATCACGAGCCCAGGCCCACCGGCTCTAGATCCGTCAGAGCTGGTCTACTCGGCCCAGGTATATACTCAGCCCAAAACTAAAGCATTACTTGTTGTTTTAGATTTTGCTTAAATGGTAGTACTACATAAATGGTTCAAAGTGTTTGAAACTCTTACCTAGGCCAAAGGCCTATGATGTATATTTATAGATAGTCAATGTGAATAGGTT
>NC_033801.1:101502329-101529290 GCF_001876935.1 Asparagus officinalis | reverse complement strand
TATGCTTCCTAAATTTACAATTTCCCTCTAATAATTTAAACATATTAGCACATCATTTGAATTTTAGTGGATTTAAGTTATGAATGTAGCACATTTGTGTCTAGAATGTTGGTTTATAATATTATATATTTTTGGATACATAGATATTTGTTATCTGCCTCTTACGATAGTTTTTTTTTGGATCAGTCATTGCCTCATGTGGCAAGATAACCCATTTTCTCTAAACAATATATATAAAATAAGAAAGAAAAACACGACAACAAATCTTAGAGTACTAAATGTAGTTAATTATTGTTGTATATATTTTGATATTAGGAATGATGCATGGGGCTCTAAATCATACTATCACCGCCCTGCGCCCGGGCGCCACCGGCGAGCGCGAGCGCGAAAAGAAAAACATGGCAGGCGGGGCATTTGGGTCTATGATATTAAATATGCACCTAAATGATGTCAATCGTTGGATTTTTAGATTTTGAGATTCGTGCTCATATCCCATGATTAACATCTTTTAGGTGTCTATTCAATGGCATAGGCCGTTTCCACTAGATACTTTTACCACTTTCATTTGTATATGAACAGCAGCATGCGGATGTTCAACTTCAAACGCGACGCGTCTAAAACATTAGTTGTGTGCCATCTTATTTAGATTGATTTGGTGGGCTAAACGAATAACTTTTGAACTTATAAGTCAATGAGACATTTGCATGAATACTGTTGTATTCGCACCGCATGAATCCTTGCACCGTAAAATGCATGAACATGGACATGGCTTTACATAATTAAGTTAGTATCAACATGAAGAGATTTGAGTGATTAAAGAAAGAATAATTAATGGACAATAAAATACAACAAGCATGTTTATTGGTGGACTCCTAGTGCACGTTAGCAGGCGATTTGTTTGCTATCGTACGCCCCTGCCTAGTTTTCAATGGTGTGAAGGAGCAAGAACAGCGGGAAGAAGTTTCTTAGCTTTGGATTGCGATCTTCCAACTTGAATCGGCTAGCTCTTAATAAGCAATCAGTTCTTGGATCAGCTGAAGATGATGAAGACGATAGATCTGATTCGCTCAGGGGATCAACTGGATTTGTTTGCTATCGTACGCCCCTGCCTAGTTTTCAATGGTGTGAAGGAGCAAGAACAGCGGGAAGAAGCTTCTTAGCTTTGGATTGCGATCTTCCAACTTGAATCGGCTAGCTCTTAATGAGCAATTAGTTCTTGGATCAGCTGAAGATGATGAAGACGATAGATCTGATTCGCTCAGGGGATCAACTGGACCTAAGGGAGGAACGAAATCTAAATCTATGGAGGAGATTCTAAAATCTTCTTCTTCCTTGAAGGATCAAATTCTTGAAGTGGCTGATACTCCGAGGATTGGTGTTCAAGCTCGTCTCCTATGTAAGTCTTCTTCCTCTTGTTATGGTGGAAGTTCTTTAAGAGTTTCTTGGGCAGATGATTTAGATTTGGGGATTGATTCCTCTAAACTTTCTTCTTCAAGAACTGCTCATGAGATTGATAATTTCTCTTTGAATTCAAATTTAACATCTGAAAATGTCACTATGGTTAATAAAGAGGGTTTTCAGGCTCAGGCCCCTGTAGAGTCTAGTTGTTCTGGTTCTCCTCCTCAGGTGAAAAATTCATTGCAAGGAAATAATCAGAATAGTAAAAGCTAGATTAGCCTATTTTCGGATAATAGGAAACCTGGTAATGGCTTATCCCTTGATTATGTGCCTTCTGATGCTAAGGATTCAGTCTTATTTAATGAAGTTGAATGGCAAGATGGAGCTTCAATATAGCAGTTCTCCCTTATTGGTCAAGCCTTAGGCCTAAATGCTAAATTTAAGGCAATGGAGAACTTTGTTCAAAAGTTTGGCTCCCTACTCCTGAAGTTTGGCTCCCTACTCCTGAAGTTTGTCTTCTTAAGACAAGTTTATTCTTGTTCAAATTCAAGTCTAAGGAAGATATGAATGAGATTTTAGGCAAGGGGCCATGGTTTTTTTGGCTCCAGACCCATCCTATTGAAACCATGGACTCTAGGTGAGGATATTGGTAAAACTGTTGATTGCATTTATCCTTTATGGATTCAATTGCTTGAGCTAAGGCTTAACCTATAGAACTCTAAAAGTATAAAAAAATTGTGAGTGTGATAGGTAGGCCTGTTACAATAGATAAACTCACGACTAATTTGCAACGTCTTGCCTATGCTAGAGTTCTGGTTGAGGTCAAGATGCCCTCTCCTCTTCCTGATCTTATCATCATTCAAGGTCCTACTAGGAAGACCTATAATCAAAAGGTAATATATGAATTCAAACCTTGGTGGTGTGATTGGTGTAAATTTTTTGGACATGATGCAGCTTATTGTAAAAAGCATCCTAAGGTCCAAAGATGGCTGCCAAAGCAAAAAACTACTGTTGGAAATGATGTTCTAGAGGGCTTGAAACAAGATGGTCTCTTACTTAATGCTGATGTGAATGTAGGGATAAATATGAACCAGAATCCAATTATAAGAAGTGATGTTGAATCTGTGCAGTTGCATGATCCACAGGCTGATCATATGGGTTTTCAGCAGAGGAATTCTACTGTTGTTTCTAGTATGAAGTCCTTACATGTTTTTCCTAAGGCTATTGATCAACTGAATACTAGATACAAGTCTAGCCTAAATGATGAAGTTTCCTCTCAAAATTCTAGAAATAACTAATTTTCTGGGTCTATGCACGTTGTGCATGTTCAAAAACCAGAATCTGGAGCTAACAAGATATCACTTCTTGCTGATAATCATTGGATTCAAATTCAAAGAAGAAATCATAAGCAACATGTTGTTACCCCAGTAAATAATTCTTTTTCACATCTAGAGGCTGTGGTTGAGGACATCAATCCCTCTATAATTGATAGAGGGGGAATGTACAAATGAACTTTTCCTTTTGGAATGTTAGAGGTCTAAACAAGTCCTCTAAACAGCACCTTTTGAAGCAGTTTGTATCTCAATATCATCTCTCTTTTTTAGCTTTACTGGAAACAAAAATTAATGACAGGATATTACCTTCTATTGCTAAGAAAATTGTCAAAAACTGGAATTGGTTTTCTAATGCTAGTAGTGATAGAAAGGCCAGAATTCTGATCTTGTAGGATCCTAACATCCTGGATATTAACTTTCTTCATTCCTCTGCTCAACATATATCATGTTCAGTTTAATCTTCAGATGGGAGATTTCAAAGTGTTTTTCTATAGTTTATGGGTCAAACCAATTGGAAGCTTGGAAGATTTTATGGTCTGAATGACAGCTTGTTCATCAAGCTATTGGGAATAATCCTTGGCTCTTGTGTAGTGATTTTAATTCAGTGATTTATAATGATGAGAAGCTTGGGGGTTTAATTCTTACTTAATCTGATTTCTTTGATTTCAGGGATTTCATTAATAAATGCCATCTCAATCACCTTAAATCTTCAGGTTGTTTCTTCACCTGGAATTGCAAGCAAGATGCTGCCTTTAGGATCCGGTGTAGGCTGGACAGGGCTCTGATAAATGATGCATGGCTGAGCAATTATAATTCTAGTCAGGTAGAGTTTCTTCTCCCTAGTTTCTCTAATCACTCTCCTGCATTGGTGTCCATGTTTGAAGAAAGTTTACAAGACAAAAAACCATTCAAATTCTTTGACATGTGGACTAAACATATTTGTTTCTTACCTACTGTTGCAAGTACTTGGCAAACTATTATCCCTGGCTTTAAGATGTTTTTTGTTTGTACTAAATGAAAATGTTGAAAAGTTCTCTCAAGGACCTAAATAAGAGGCTTTTCAGCAACATTAGTGAAAAAAATTTGATAGCCAAACATGAATTGGAGGAAGCTCAAGTTAATCTTCAAATGCACCCTCTTTGTCCATCTTTCATAAGCAAGGATAAAGATTGTATTACTAAATACAACAAGTTATTGAATTGTGAAATGTCCTTTCTTCAACAAAAAGCCAAGATTGCCTGGAATATTAAAGGAGACAGATGCACTAGCTTGTTTCATTCCATTATTAATATCAATAGGCATCACAACAAAGTATTGGTCCTTTATAATGGTCAGGGGCAAAGAATTACCAATGGTGAAAAGATTTCTCAAGAATTTGTATCTTATTATAAGAACCTCATGGGAGGGAAACTGTTACATCTGATCTTGACATTGATGTGATAAAATCTGGTGCATGTTTGACAGACTCTCATGTCAGCTTGTTTTCAAAATCTGTTTCCAAAGAAGAGATCAGAGAAGTCATTTTCTCAATGCCTGAAAATAAGTCTCCAAGCCTTGATGGATATAGTATCTCTTTCTTCAAAACAACTTGGTCAATTGTGGGTGATGAAGAGCACTTCAACCATTGAAGAATTCTTTCAAACTGACAAGCTGTTGGGGGTGGTAAACTCTACCTCAATCACTCTTATACCAAAAGTTCAATATCCTAAAACTCCATCTAACTTCAGGCCCATCTCTTGATGTAATTGTCTATATAAAATCATATCTAAAATCTTGGCAAATAGAGTGAAATCTGTTATGGGTTATTTGGTGAATGAGGCTCAGTATGCATTTGTAAATGGTAGACAAATAACTAGCAATATTTTGTTAGCTCATGAATTAGTCAAAGGCTATGGAAGGAAGCATATTTCTCCAAGAATCATGTTAAATATTGACATCAAAAAAACCTTTAATACCATTAGTTGGAGTTTTTTGGAAAAAATACTTAAGGGGATGGGATTTCCAGACTGTTTGATTGACAGGACCATGGTTTGCATCTCTAGTCCTACATTTTCAATCTTCCTAAATGGTACTCTCCATGGATATTTCAAAGGTCAAAGAGGTTTGAGACAAAGAGATCCACTCTCTCCCTATCTCTTCATATTGGGAATGGAATACCTATCTAGAAGATTTAATATGCTAAAGAAGGATAACCTCTTCAAATATCATCCTAAGTGCAACAAGCTCAAAATCACCCACCTCATCTTTGTAGATGACCTGCTGCTGTTTGGTAAAGGAGACATTTACTCAGTTTAAAAATTGTTTCAGTACATTGAGAATTTTAGTGGAATCACAGGGCTTGAAGCCAACCAAGATAAGTCCTCTGTTTTCTTTGGAGGAGTTGATGATGTTGTTAAAAATCATATCATCAGTTGCCTTGGTTTCAAAGAGGGTATATTAATATTCAAATATCTTGGTGTTCCTCTCATTAGTTAAAGACTGCCTTATGCTGACTGCTATCATCTAATAAACAAAGTTACTAATCAGCTCCAGTTGTGGTTAAAACTTAAGAATCTCTCCTATCCTGGTAGATTACAAGTTATAAAGAGTGTGGTTTTGGGTGTACAGGTATTCTGGACTTCTAATTACATTCTACCAGTCGAAGTCACCCGCAAGATAGATGAACTGTGCAGGAACTTTTTGTGAGGCAAATCAAATGAGACTGTAAAAGTTCCTTTAGTGGCTTGGAAAAAGGTTTGCATGGGGAAAAAGAAAGGAGGCTTGGGTGTTTATTCAGCCTCATCTTAGAACATGGCAGCTATTTTAAAAACCCTGTGGCATATTCACATCAATAAAGATTCACTTTGGATCAAGTGGGTGCACGGAATGTATCTGAAACACTGTGATATATGATAGGTATTTGTTAAAAAAGGAGATTCTTGGAATTGGAAGTAAATGTTGAAACAAATAGATAAAGCAATTTAATTCTACGGAGGAATTCAGGGCTTGTTGTATCTTCTACAAACCTGTTCCAGGGATTCAAAAGTTTAGGTTTCTGCTTTATATCATGCCCTCTCCACACTTGCTCAAAGAGTGCCTTGGTTTAATACTATTTAGAAGAATATGTGTTATCCTAAACATTCATTCATTGGTTGGTTAGCTGTTCATAACAGATTGCTCACTCAAGATAGATTGTTGATTAGAGGGGTAATCAATATAAACAAATGATGTTTTTTTAAGCAGAGGTCTGGAATGCTACAATCATTTATTCTTTGATTGTAGCTTCACAGGAGAGGTGTGGAACTCTATTATGAGCTGGTTGTAATTTAATTGGAGGTCTTGTGATTGAAGGTTTCTACTTGATTGGTATTGTACTAGGGTAAGAGGTATAGGATTCAAACAAAGAATTAGAAGAATGGCTCTCTTGGCTACTATCTATAGGATTTGGATTGAGAGAAACACAAGAATTTTTTAGGAAAATGCAAGAGTTTGGAGCATCTAGTAAAGGATATTAAGATTGATATTCTGTCTACTAATCTTAATTTGCCTTTAGTAGATACAAATAGAGAATGATTACTCTCTTTGTAGAGTTTTATACGTAAAGCTCATTCTTTAGACCCTTGTTTTAGTTTTGATATCTCATTAGTTGAAATGGGATTCTTGATGTACATAAAACTCTCCATTTGGTGAATGAATAAAATCTCTTCATTGATAAAAAAAACATGTTTATTAGCATCCCATGCGATTTCCACGTATGTTGGTAGAAAATGGAAATGTGATTTGTATGACAAAATATAAGCTTGTCACTAGGAGGACCCAACAAATGAGACAGCTAAGTTGGAATGCTTAGTTGTCTACTATAGTTGGATGTTATGAATGTGACTTAATACAGTGAAAGGGTATTTTTTATCGAGAAAATCTTTTGTTTATTCTCATCTCAAGATTCTTTTCTGCTCGTGGATGTTTCTAATAGTTGAGAGGTTCCAATATGGATCCTATGAGATTCCTATTTGACTTACGCGATCTTGAAATCAATTCCGGGTTGGGTTATCAATAAAAAAAGATTCCACTCTGCCACATCCTTTAACCTGAACATGATGCCATCATTTTATCAGTGATAACCGCTTGGGAGCCCTCAACTATCATCAGTGTGTGCTTCGAGCCATCTTCCATTAAGGTGCATGAAGATGAGCGAGCATGATGGGGGATTGAAGCTACAACGGACATTATGGTAGCTTGAGACTAGGGATTTATTGACTTTAGACTAATCTCAAAATAATTTTGTAATGCTTTAGTCAAGAAATAATAATCCTCTAGAATTTAAGTATCTTTGGTGGAAATTGGACAAGAATTCGTTGATTTTAGATAAATTTTTTATCAAAGAATAATTATATATGTCAATTTCTTTCATGGAGTAATTGCTCTCAAATTTCTCCTTTTCTTCCAAATATTAGTACGGAAAAGTTTTCTCTAGCCATTGACTATGATGAAGCAAACATTATCTCCTACACTGGTATAGAGTTTCTTTCATTTTTATCTAAATTGGAAAAATTAATAATACTCAAAAATTAGGACAGTTGAGCTGGAATTCTTAGCCAGTTGGATTTTATAAATATGAATTAATATGGTGAAAGGGTTTTTTTTTATTGAAAAAACATTTTGTTTATTCTCATCTCAAGATTCTTCTCCCCCTCACCCATCACGAATAATTCGGATGGTTAGGAGTTTTCAACATGGCTCTCACGATCTTGAAATCGATTATTGGCTGGGTTATTAGGGGGAAAAAGATTCCTCTCCTCCTCATCCTTTAACCTAAATGTGATGCTGTCATTTTAGTGGACACAATCACTGAGGAGCCCTCGGCTGTCATCACTCTATGCTTCAAGCCTCTCCTATTAAGCTGGGTGGAGGTGAACGAGAATAATAGGGATTTAAGCTGCAACAACCATTATGGTTGCTTGAGACTAGGGAATAGGGATTTGTTGATTATAGAAAAATCCCCCAATTTTTTTGCAAAGCTTTTATCAAAAAATAATAATCCTATGGACTTTGAGTATCTTTTGTGAAAATTGTACAAGGATTTGTTAATTTTAGACAAATTTTTTATGCTAAGAATTTTTATGATGTAGTCCATACAATACCTCTTATTTGAGTAATAACAAACTCGTTTGGTACTAATAATTGTTTGATAAGATATAGTACATGTGAATATAGGTATAAGACGTGTATAAGGTGAAACAACGCAAAAAAGCTATTCAAACATTGATTTTAGCCATTGAACCACCCATCGATGGGTGTAACATCATTGATGGGTACATGAACTGATGATGAAATTCTAGAGACAGATTTTCAAACTATCGATGTCATGTAGATGGTTGTGAGCAACCATTGATGATAAATTCGGTTGATTATAGATTTTTTACTTTTAATCACAGTCGTTCATCCTTTTGATCTTCAAGCTCTACCATATTTAGGATATCTCTTTCTAGATCTATTGAAGACTATATATCATTTAAAGAGATAGATAGTAGAGAGACTTTTAGTGTTTTGATTTGAGAAGAGATTTCTTTGAAGGTTTTGACCCCCGGAGCCTTGGCAAACTCTTTTTCACCGCACACAACATCTCCATATCATTTCAGCTAGGAGAATTGCCATTAGATTCATAATCTACACCATTTTTCATGGTGCCACACTTAGATTCATTGAAAGATTGTTTGTTTACCAAAGAGGATATTAAATCTTTCAATGAATTAAGGAGAACAATCAAACACAAAGAGAATTCTTGGATAAATTTCCTACAACTATAACAATTAAAATACCGGCTTCAATTACCATAGTATTAATTGAAGATTAGGAATAGCTAGGGCTAGGTGTTTACTCTTCGTGGAGAGTTACGTTAGACGAATGGTTTTGGATAAATTTCATGGTGCAGTCTGAACAAGCCTATTGAATTGGATTATGATTAAGGAGAACTCTTGGCATAGTGAGGGATCCCCTTTGTGAGAAGGAAGAATGGGTGTAGAATTGTTATCCGAACTACTATAAAATCTTGCATGTCTTGGTTGTTTATTGTTCACTTGTATTTTATTTATTTAATGCATATTTTATTGTCCACACCGATCATGATGTTTAGAGTGGTATAAAGAACATATATAGTGAACCTACTATCATTGCAGGAGATAGTACCTTATTTACTCCTAGAGATAAGTGGAACGCTCAGAGAAAAACCCTACTCTTTAAATACAAATGCTATGAATGCTCTTTATTATTCTTTAACTACTAAAAAATTTAATAATGTATCAAATTATTCCACTGCACAAAAAGTCTGGAAAACTTTAGAAGTTACACAATAAGGAATGTCACAGGTGAAAGAGGCAAAATTTGCAATTGTAAGTATGAGAATTTTAAGATCAAAGCTTTAGATAATATTCAAGATATATTCAGCTAATTCACAAACATTGTGAATAAATTAAAAGCTTCAGCAAAGGAGTATGATAATAAAGAGCTTGTGAGAAAAAAAATTTCTCTTTCTAGGGATTGGGAACCAAAGGTAACAGCTTACGAATAATGATAATTTTTTAAAATTAGCTCTTTGAGAATCTTGTAAGGAATCTTCTTATTTACGAAGTGCAATTAAAAGAGAGAGTAGATGATTCAAAAGATAACTTAATAAAAAAGTCATTAGTCCTAAAGGGCAGAAAGGAGATATCCTGGATTCATTATAAAAATATTCAAATCTTTTCCTAGAGCAAAGGATGGATAAAAAAATCTGCATAACAAATAGAATTAATATACAAGTAAGATAAATAAATATTCATTTAGTGAATTTGAAACTAAACCTATTTGTTATAGTTGTAGGAAACTAGGTCATTATAAAAATAAATACCCATTGAACAAAAAAAGATAAGAATATGAAGGGCAAGAGTTTGAAGGTGACAACCTAGGTCATGATGAGTGATGAAAAATAAAAAATTATCTTGAGTGTGGATGAGAAGAAAGCAAATATATGTCTTACTGGAGAAACAATACAACTTTAGATTCAGAAAAAGGTAAAACATAAGACTCTAAAAATGAAAGTTCAAAGAACAAGGTATACCTTCATATGATGACTTATACTTCAAGTATAAAGACATGCCAATTGAATTTGAGAAAACTACTGAAAAATATGAAGTAAGAAAGAGAATGAATACAAATTTGAGAAAAGAAAAAAACTTTATTTGACTAAATTTGGATTTATATAATTCAACTTGTGACATCACCACAACTAATTGCATGCAATGTTCTATTTTTCAAGAATAAATTTCCTATTTATCTAAGCAACTAGATGATAAAATCAATAAGAATAAAAAAGTAGTTTCTAAGGTAAACAAATTATTATGTGAATTGTCTTCTAAATAAATAAAGTTTGAAACTAAGTGCACTACTATTATTTCTGGAAAAAACAATTAAAGTCCAAAAATATTAACATGGAAAGGATCGTAATTTTTTTTATTGGGTTGCAAAGGCTTAATCATGGTTCTTTCCAATCAATAATTTGTAAAAGCTAAAACTGATCTTAGTTATTCATATTCAGAAAAACATAAAAAGCTTGAACCTTCATTTGTAAGGGAACTAATTTAAATTGCTTTCAACCCATTTCTAATGCATCATCCACTATGTGTATCTGATGTGGTAGAATATATCATATTTTAGTGAATTGTCATATGTAATATAGAGTCAAAATAGTTAAGCAAATTTGGGTACCTAAAAGTATAATTTTTACCTATTGTGGACCTATGTGGATGTCTATATCACACCTTTTTTCTTTTCTATAGGACTACAAGAAGACCAAAGATTGAGGAAACACATAGAAGTTGCTGAAATGAGTATTAGATCGATATCCAATCCATGTGTTTGGTTCAAAAGTCGCCGCTGTGGAATTCATTATAACTTTGTTCGATTACAACAAATTCGAAAGAATAATCTTTTTATAAGACTTTTTCTACACAACAAAACAAAAATTACAACTCTTGAGAAACAAACACGAAAATCGTCTATCAATTTTCGTTTTCGTGGGACTTTGCCTGTGCCGGGAACGCTTTGGTTCGTGGACCGCCGATTCACAGATCGTGAAGAGGGGGCTTATGATTCTAACTTCGTTATCGAAGTAGAAATTGAAACGATATCTTATCGAAGTAAGATAGTCGTTCTTCTTAAAATCAAGTCGAAGCTTAATTTCAAGGCGTTGCAAGAAAAGAACCCAAATCTCTGCTCTCTCTGCTCTGGAATGCTCTAACAAATGCTCGATCCTCGTCAGAAGTGACCCTAGGGGGGTATTTATAGCCTCAAGGGTCAGTAACTGCAAAAACTTAACAATCGAAGAAGTCAGTACGGCGAGACAGTGTTTACTGTCTCGCTGGGCGAGACAGCGTTTGCTGTCTCGACCCGCGAGACAGTAAATTTGCTGTCTCGCTCAGCGAGACAGTAAATGCTGTCTCGGAAAATGGCAGTTTCTCGCTGTAACTGTTCTCTCACGTTTCAAACTCCGCTATTTTGGCAGTTATCCACGTGATTTTCGCCCATGATGTTTCCCACGTCCCTTGGCTGTTAATGGACACGTGTAGGGCAGTTACAAATGTAGTTTTGACTATTTCAACACTGTCTCGCTGGCGAGACAGCAAAGACTGTCTCGCTGGCGAGACAGTTCATACTTGTTTTGATTTTTCCAAAACAGTATGAAATCCTTTCTTGTGAATTTTTGAGTGATCTTCTCTATGCTTGGGATATCTATTAGCATTTTTTGACGCCTACAGATACCCCCTCCAAAGTATTCCAGACTCATTCTTTTATAGAGGAGCATGGGATACTTTGGATAAGATAGATTTTACTTACGATCCCTTCAATGCTTGGCTGAATAGATCATATGAAAGGACTTGTAAATGACTTCAATGTTTAACCTCTTCTGCTGTTAGTCTATCCAGTTCTTCGTAGAATAGCTAACGTTCTCCCGACGTCGCGTTTATCGCTTGACCGTTGTCGAGATCTTGAATTGAAGTTGATACTTGCTCTTGTGAATTCAGCGTTTACCATTGAATTGGTATATCCATTGAGAATTCCTCAGGTTATCCTTAAGAATATTCAGATTAATATTCTCCAGAAACTTCCTGTTGAGGGTGGGAATACAGTTTAGACTCGTGTACCCATTGGAGTATTCCACTGTTCCATAGTGCAAAACAGAAAAGTTTACTGTCTCGCTCGGCGAGACAGAGTTTTCTGTCTCGCTGGGCGAGACAGTGTTTTCTGTCTCGCTCGGCGAGACAGAGTTGTCTGTCTCGCTCAGCGAGACAGAGTTTCCTGTCTCGCCCGGCTGCTATATAAGTCGGGACTTAGGGTTTTTAGGGTTTTTCACGTCGATTTTCTGGCGATTTTCAGGCGATTCTTGGGCGATTTTCGAGCGATTTTCGACCAGTTCTTCACCTCTTCTTCTTCTCTTCGTTTCTGACTTGGGTGGTGCTTCGATTTGAAGAGATTTCACTTGGATTTCAAAGGTCTGTTCGCATCTTTTCTTCAAAATCTTGATTTTCTTCAACTGGGACTGTGCATGCATTGTTTCGGCCATACTCTGTGACATTTTGGTCGATTTCATGCTTAAAATCTTGACTTTTTTCATTGGGTCTCCTTGTAGATCATTTGCTCATTATGTCGCCGCGTAGAGCTCGAGGAAAGGGAATCCGACCGACTGTTCAGAGCCCCGAGGAGGCTGCCCCTGCTGATCTTGACTTTTTTCATTGGGTCTCCTTGTAGATCATTTGCTCATTATGTCGCCGCGTAGAGCTCGAGGAAAGGGAATCCGACCGACTGTTCAGAGCCCTGAGGAGGCTGCCCCTGCTGCACCCTCACGTGGAGGTATATTTCTTTCACCTTTTCACGAATTTAAATACTGTATTTCGTCAATTCCATATGTATGTTCCTATATTTGCTTGCAGATCCTCGTTTGTATCCTTTGAGGTACCTTCGAGAAGAGCCGGTATCCTCCTTTGAGGGGATCGACGCTTAAAAGTGTTTGTTTTGCTTTGACAAAACACACTTCATAATACACAGGGGCGATTTTATATCATCCCATATGTATTGAAAGGTTTTGGTATGCCGTTATAATGCCCGCATACCTCCTTTATACATATGGTGGATAGAAAATCGTCACACCTGTTATGAGATAACGACTATATCTTATAGAATGAGATATACCGCTTTTCTCTAAAATTTTAGGATGATACTTACACCATTTGTGTGTATGTTTCTTTTATCAGTCTGATTCCCTTCCTCCATCTTTAATGCTGATGCGGTTACGGGTCAGAGTAGCGTGACCCATTCTTATTATGAGGGAATTCCGTTAATTGCTTCATCTCCCCAGTTTAAATCTGATTATAGCGGAAGTGATAGAGAATTAATCCAGCGAGGTAGTTGTCGTGTTCTACGACGATTAATCACAGATGCGCCCTTGATCTCGGAGCAAGACTCGAATCAATGCATAAGGAAGCCGGATTTCTTGTTTGGTGATTCGGTGAAAGATCCGAAGATTGCTTTCTGCCAGCCTGCGCAATGGTTGCACCAGAGTGGATCATCATTCTTATATCTGCCTTTTATCCCTCGGGATCATTCACTGTTAATGTTCAGGAACCTATCAGTTGGACGAGAGATGTTCTGGAAATTAACCGAAAACCACGAGCACATTCATTGTGGTTTCATTGGAAAGGAAGCAACTCCAGGTTCCAGTGAAAGAGCTCATGTGAGAGGACTTCATCCGGGTGTCTTAGGACAAGACAATATTCCTCAGAACGAAAAGATAGTGCAAGCCAACACTGTGAAGAACCGGTTAGCGGCAGCAGGAAAAAGATTGCCCAGAGAGACTTTCAGGTGTTATGGATGGGTCCATTATTCTGGGAACAAGTGGTGGTGGACCAGGATGACCCAATATGTGTTGAAACGTTTTGGGCGAGAATTAGCAGGATTAGGGTTGGATGTCCCGATTCGTGCCACCATGCATGGCTTGCAGAGCAGTGTAAGTCATTTCCTTTGTTTGTTCGAGATCTACAACCCGGACACCAATACATTCTTTACCAAGAACGGGGAACTTGGACTACCACTGCATGAAATGATGCAAGTGTCTGCTTTGCCTATGGGCGATGTCCCATATCAAGAGTTCTTTCCGACCACCAATCAGCTGATTAAGATGAAAGATAGCTCGACTGCGACCTATGACACTCTATGGGAATTGACCTGTCATTATCATATAGCCATGGCCGAGATGGAGCCCAAAGCCAGAAAGAAGTCTCCTCAAGTCAGTTTAAAACAATTCGCTGATTATCTCTTCAAGAACCTGGATGTCCGTTCGGCAGATGTGTGCGGATTGTCTCCCTTGAGTACGGATGAAATTAACCGTTTGTTAGAGAAAACCAACGCGCATTCTTATACTTCGCGCTCAGAAGATGGATTTTTGCACGGCACTAAGTTCCGCTCTTATCTGTGGCAAGCTGGTGTTCCGATTAGCCCTACTGCTCTGCTGGCAGGTTTTCTAGCCTTATGGTTAAAGAGATGTGTAGTTCCCCATCAATCCGCAGATGCGATGCCAATGGAAGTGTTGTATCCGGCCGTCCAGCTGGCTACAGGTCGCAAATTATCTTTGCTTCCCGCTATGGTGGCCGATATTCATAGTGGATTGCGGCAACTAATCTCCGCATTTACCCAGGAGAAAAAGAAACCTTCCGCCAGCCTGTCCGTTCCGAAGCTGGAGCTGCCCGAACGGATTTAAATAATCCGCATGCTAGCCCGACTCAAACGGTAGTCGGTAAAGGCTCATCAAACCCGTTGATGGCTGAGGGTTTGCCAAAAATCCTATGAGTATTGTGGTCAATCATTTCAAATGGAATGAGGAATCATAATAAAGATAAAAAGACAAAAATCAGTTCCACTAAAAAGATCAAAGGTCAAAACATTCAGCAAATAAAGTCAAACCAAGTGCAGATACAAGGAGACGTTTCAAATCAGATCTAACAAACTGAAGGAAGCAATCGCAGCCTCAACAGCGGCAAGTTGCTCGACATGTTCCACTCGAACCCTCTCCTCTTCTTCCTTCTGAAGCTTGGTATAAGCAAGAATGGAGGCAGCATCGGCGGTTACGTCTTCTCGGCGCAACGTGTGAAGAATCTCCAGCTCTCCTCTATAAACATTTTGAACTCTAGTGCTCTCGAGCTCAAAATCTTTTAGAGTCCTCTCCCCTTGGACGGTCCTAATCCCTGTCCCCTCAGCAATGCTGTTATAAGCATCTATCTTACTCCGCAGACCACGTTGCCGTTCGTACAAGTTCGCAACGATGATTTCTTGCTCTGATATGCGTCTCACGCGGGCCTTACGCTCTCGCACCCTCTGAGTCTGAGCATCGATCATAAGTGGCGTGGCCTCAGCATACGGGTCGAAGTCTACTAGGTCTTCCAAATGATATATAAGTTCTTCTAAGCAAGTCAACCTTATCTCACATCGTCCAGCTAGCCGGATGCCGCCTACACGCTGAATGTCTTTAAGACTATCTGTTATGAAAGGGAGCAAATCATAATCTCTTCTCCGCCCAGAACTAATGTCGGTGAGCGTTTGTTGTATAACATTCTCTACTTTTTGGAGGATGTCCTGCAAGGATTCGGAGACCTGGAAGACAGATTCTTGGTCGGACGTAATTGCAGCAATGGGATCCTCTTCACTCTCATCGTCAGATATTAGGATGACTTCGGGACTCACAATCCTCCTATTACGGGAATTCAACCGAGGAAGTGGACCAGTGGCCTGCCTGAAGGAAGCCGCTGGAGGAGAGTATGCTGTGGGAACTTCTTCCTCGCTAGGCTGCGAACGGGATCGACTCCTAGGAGGTCGAGGTCGACGTGGAGGCATTGAAAATCTGCAATGAAAAGCAGTAAGTCAGGCACAATATGAATACACGAAATTTAAAAGGGAAATTAAGAACTTGAACTAAAGTCCTATGAATAAATAGGATTTTATAGTTGAAGTCTAATTAAACCTATAAATTTCGTGCATGCTAAACAATGATTGTCATTTTGCGGTGAATTTTGGTGAAATACCCAAAATACCCCTCGTGCTCAAGGCTAAATTCAGGTCAAGGACACGTTTGATTTGGGGCCATGGTCATCATATTTGATCATCTAGTACTCCAGTCCACTTTTGCATAAAAGCCCCTACCAATTTCAGTCCACTTTTGCATAAAACCCCCCCCAAAAATTCGGTCAAATTGATGTGTTGCATAAAACCCCCAAATTTTGGTTCATACTCACAACCCATCATCCTTAGAATAAAAAGTTGTGATCTTGACATGTGGGTTCATGTTGCATCCCCATTACAAGCATAAAGTTACAATCTTTCTTAATAAAAAAAAAAAAAGGAAGAGAGTGGGGAAGGGGAACTTACCAAATCAAGAAGCTTTCCTTGAGGTTGAAGATGATGAAACTCTAACTTGGGGGAGAAGATAATTTAGGCCAAGAGGAGTGCAAGAAAATCCGGAATTATAGATGAATTTGGGGAAGGAAACAATGGAAGAGAGAGTTTAAAAAAGGAAGAAAATCTCTCTTGAAAATATGGAAAGAAGAGGGAGCTTAAAAAAGGAAGAAAATCTCTCTTGAAAATATGGAAAGAAGAGGAAGTTTAAAAAAGGAAGAAATTCTCTTTTGAACATTTGGAAAGAGAGGAAATAACAAAAAGGAAAGTTCAACAGGGGAAACAAATTCAAAGAGGCAAAGGGGGGGGCCGGCCCTAGAGAGAGAAGAAGAAAAAATAAAAAAATGAAGAAAAACCCTCTTTTATAGCCTTGAACCAGATCTGGCTGAACCAGACCAGACCAGGGTTGAACCAGACCAAGCCAAATTGAGCCAGAATGAGCCAGAATGAGCCAGAATGAGCCAAATTGAGTCAGATTGAGCCTGGCTGGACCAGACCAGATCAGAATGAGCCAAATTGAGCCAGATTGAACCAGAATGAGCCAGTTTGAGCCAAATTGAACCAGTTTGAACCAAATTTGAACCAGAATTCAAATTGGAGCTGAATTAAACATTGGAACGACTTTTGATCAACCTACGGTTCATTCCTTCACCTATTTAACCCCTCTACCATATATTTGGAAGGGTCGGAGAGATTTTGAACCCAAATACTGCCTTTTTTGGCACATTTTTTGGGGCTGGTTCAGATTATTCGAACCTAAAGAACACTCCGAAAAGTATACGAGTATAAACTGCTTCTTAATACTCCAATAAGGTATATGAGTATAAACTATTCCCTATTTTTGGTTTGAGAAGTTCCTGGAGAATATTGTTTATAAATATTCTTAAGGATAACTCAACCACACTACGCCGGACAACGCGTTGTACATAAAGACTCGACGCCACAATCGATGGTCAGCTAAAAATTAGAAATCAGGAATCGACTTCAAAGTTCAAAATTCCGACAACGGTCAGACAATAAATGCAGCACCGGAACTCTTTCAGACATTCGACAAAGCACCGAATAGCCTGGAGAATTGAAGGAATCAAGAACGGAAGTCATTCCAAGATCCCTTTACACCGACTGAAGGTTGGGACAAGCATATCCAAAGTATTCTAGACTCTTCTATAAAAGAACGAGACTGAAATACTTTGGAGGGGGTATCTGTAGGCATATAAAATTGCTTATAGGTCCCCTAGCATAGCTCGGCACAAACCGACGAACCAACGAGGCGACGAGATCGACAAATCGCACGCGAACAACGGAATGAATCCACCCGCGTGCAGAATCAAGCTAACGAATTAAGGAATCAACGAGTCATCCAACCGAGAACAGACTCGGACGAATCACGATCGAATCAAGATCAGTTTCGGACTCGAACTCAGAAGCGGATTTACTGCCAAATCAGGAATCCGACTTACTGCCAAATCAGATCAACCAATCAGAGTCTCAATCAACCGAATCACGGATAAAACCGAAAAACGGACACAACTCAAAAACTCGGAAAACCCACACCTAAGGGGGCTCGAACTCAGGCAAACAACCCCGGCGCATCAAACCGACTTCAAAGCACTGTGGTCGCCAAATCAGATCAACCAATCAGAGTCTCAATCAACCGAATCACGGACAAAACCGGAAAACGGACACAACTCAAAAACTCAGAAAACCCACACCTAAGGGGGCTCGGCTTAAGCCGAGCCACCCATAGGTGGCTCGGCTCGGGTGTGTTGTTCTGTCGTTTTGTGTTGTCCGTTTTCCGGTTTTGTCTGATTTGTTGATCTGATTTTGGCAGTAATCTGATTCCTGATTTGGCAGTAAATCCGCTTCTGAGTTCGAGTCCGAAACTGATCTTGATTCGATCGTGATTCGTCCGAGTCTATTCTCGGTTGGATGACTCGTTGATTCCTTAACTCGTTAGCTTGATTCTGCACGCGGGTGGATTCATTCCGTTGTTCGTGTGCGATTTGTCGATCTCGTCGCCTCGTTGGTTCGTCGGTTTATGCCGAACTGTGCTAAGGGACCTATAAGCAATTTTATATGCCTACACCTATACATGATTATTTTAAACATAAGAGAATAATTCATACAATATAAAGGAAATAAAGCTAATTTCATACAATTATAAGATTTCTACAAGAATTAGTTCCACATCTTAAGAAATAAAAACAATAAATGAAATGAAATGAATAAGAACTAATTGTAAAGAAAAGAAATAAGAACAAGGAACTTTACACTATGAACAAGAAATAAATCTAACTAAATTGCAAAAGAAATAAAAATACAAGAAAATAAATCTACTCTACAAATTAAAAATGCATAAAATAAAGATAAGAAAATAAATCTACTCTACAAGACATGAATGTAAATCTAAACTAACAAGCAATAAGAAAGAAATTTCTAAAAAAATAAAAAATAAAAGAGAAAAATAAAATAAAAGCAAATCTTCAAATTGATCTTCATCTCCATCATCATCATCAAACAAAGAGAAAAAAATTTAACGTGGTGAAAAATCTCTTTTATTGATTGCAACAAAAGTTACAATTTTTGGAAGGTCTTCTTAATTAAGAGTAATCATTCTCTCCAAATAGAGTTATAAAATTTTTTACACATCTAACCCCTCACTCTCTACCCCTATTTATAGTAAATATCAGTGAATGAGAGCTCTTGGATTGAAATCTTATCCAAAAACCATGAATTTTAGCCTTAGATTCGTAACTTGTCTGTCGATGTGCCGCCATCGATGAAACCGGCATCGATTGCCGCCATCAGATGCCTGCGGCATCGATGGCCGCCATCGATCCCGGCACGATGCCGCCATCGATGCAGGCATCGATGCCTTCTTATCTCTGGTTGGCGGCATCGATGCCTTCTTATCTCTGGTTGCTATCCGAAGATTGCTCTTGTATTTGTTCTTAGGCTTGGGCTTTTGGGCTTTTGGACATTTCTTCTTCTTTTTTGGCTTTTGGGCTTGGGCTTTTTGCTCATGCTTGAGTTCTTCATTTAATCAATGAGTTTTTGTTGAGAGATGAGATTTTTAGGCTTTATTCTTCATTAAGCTGTAATTAAAAGATAAAATTAATTATTAGTGGTATATTTATTCATTAAAAATAGATAATGAGGGTATAAAATTGTAATAAAATATGATTATCAGTTATCAACTGCAGATAATGTCAAAACACCTGATCTTATCAGGAAACACGGCAACAAAATCCTATAAATAGAAGCCCAGGGTCTTCATTTGAGAGGATCTGAAATCAGAAGGCGAGGTGATGTCGAATTGAGCAGTAAACCACGAATTTCAGAGGAGAATTGGCGAATCTTGGCGAACATTTTTCATAAAGAAAAAAATCATTCGAAAGATTCGAGATTCTCTCCCCCTCTTTCCTCCGGATTAAACTTGGTCTTAATCTCGAGAAGACCCACAATCTCACTTGGTCGTTGTAATGCCACTAGTTTCAAAAAGGCTGCAGTCCGAGGTGAAACCAAGAATGTCAAACCTGCCATACACTACACCATGCAAAAACATGTTTCACCATCACAAAAAATATCAATCTAGTGGAAACAATAATGGGTGTAGACACAAACAGGCAAAAAAATGTACGGCAGAAATATTAAACAATATTTATTCTGAAAGAAATAACCACCACTGATATAAATCAAAAGAATCTCAGAAAAAGAAATAATATCTGAACTGAGTACAACTGTCTCGACATAGAACAAAGGACATGACAATAAGGCACCTTGCCTTTACAAAACTAGAAATAACATCTCAATGTTCATAAACCAAGTCGTCGTGGAGTCCTAAACATAATCTACTAATAAAATATCTATAAGTAGTAACTAGAGCAAATCTATCAAGCTACAGCTCTCCGTGCACCTGGTTCGTTACCTAAAAGTGGGGAAACAACGAGCGTCAAAGCGCTATAGCGAGTAACATCTCAACTAACCTCAAGGGAAGGGCTAGTTGGATAGAAAAATACTAATAATACATATAGATAGTCATAACATCAAATCTAAAATAAAAATGGTAGTTTGATATTTAAGAATTTACAACATGTGCGTGGAAGTCTCAACCATCCTATAAGCTCATATTGTAAAAAGCTAATTATCAAATCCAACTATAACTTGGAGTAAAATCTCCATTTTGAACTATCTCAAAATTATCCTATCAAATGTCAGAATACTTATTCAACTCTTGAACTTCCTCTACCATATGTTAGTTTAGGCAAAATTCACTGAATGTCCAACACATGGACTGCATGTAACCAATGTCCAACACATGGACTGTAATATGATAAAGCCCAACACATGGACTGCACATGGGGTAGGTCCAACACATGAACTATAAATAACGTAGGTCCAACACATGGGCCGCAAAGCTACATGTCCAACACATAGACTGAAATGAGCAAATGTCTCACACATGGACTATATGATCGAGGTCCAACACATGGGCCGTAATAGATAGGCGTCCAACACATGGACTACTATGGATTTCAAATTTAAAACATCTATATACTATTCACTCTCATGACTCGGTGAAATAAACAAAGCCTCATGTTTATAGTCAACTCGTGAACAAAATTCTCTGTGCTTAACAATACCAAATAATCCAGAAATCTAGCCAGCCACACGACGTATGCACAAAACAAAACAGGGCAAAAAACTGACTAGCGGTCGACCGCCGCGCCCAGCGTGGTCGACCGCACTAAGAACAGAAACTCATTGTGTTTCTATGCTCCCTAGCGGTCGACCGTCGTGCCATGCACGGTTGACCGCGATCGACGATCGACCGTCACGCCCAGCGTGGTCGACCGCGATTAAGATAGAAACTGAAATCCGATCTGTGCATGTTATGCGGTCGACCGCCGCGCCATACGCGGTTGACCGCGAAGTAGAAAAAAATCCTATTTTCAGGTTTTTGTTCTAATTGATATCGATCTCAATCTTCATGTGGTGTTTATATGTACTAGAAACCCTATGCATGTGATTTAATATATCTGGAACATGGTATAAACAGTCTAATCACTATAGATAAAAAGAAACGATTTAAAACATGCATATATATGACGAAACCTTCAAAAACAATTGTTTTTCTTTCAAAATTCTTGTTATACTAAACACCAGTTCAAAATCCGCACTTAGGAAAATGTGGGTGATCTGTATTAATCTGAAAACATGTTCTTTTGCAACATATAATATAAAGATCAACTTTTATACTCAAACTAGCATGTTAAGCTCAACAAAACCCGTGAAAAACATTATTTAAAAGCATTTAAAACTGGGTGTAGGGTTGGGCGAGATGAAACTCGCCTGAGGGGTGATGAACAACTATGGGTAAGGTCATGAGGGGGTTCTCCTTCGCTGAACACCACTGGATCTCGCTCGAACTCCTCGAAATCCTCCAAGAATCACCCAAAAAATAAGCTAGAGTTTGCAAGAGGGTAGGGGGAGGCTGCTAGGGTTTTTTGTGATGAAGAGGAGGCTCTCCCGAATTATTTAATATATATATAAGCTCTCAAACCCGACCCAAAACCCAACACAAACCGGACTGGAAAAAAATAGTCTGGTCGCTTTGCGGTCGACCGCCGCGCCACGCGCGGTCGACCGTACAGCAGAAATATGCTGCGCATGAACCTATCGTGTGCTGGTCTTTTCCACTTGATTTTTCTCACATAATCATACTTATTTGATCTCAAAACACTTGTTATCATACTCCTCTATAATCTAAACATATTTTTCAGAATAAAAACTCATTTATTTAATTATACTGGGTTTTACATTCTTCCCTCCATAAGAGAATTTCGTCCTCAAAATTCCGAAATCGACTCACAAGCATTAATAATACGAGAGAATCATAACATTTCATAGCATAACTTTTCAGATATGAACATAGAGGTATTTAAGGTTAACAGTCTAGAATGTAAATACTTACGCCTTAATCCCTAACTAAATGGGAATAGTACGTCGGGCGAAAAATCCAAATAAGAAACCCCCCATATATACCATGTATCCCAAATGATTACGGATTAAGTGTCAATACCCCGATTCTAGCGTTAAAGATAAATACAACTATTCCATAACCATCATAAATCATAAGAAAACAAAATTCAAACAATCTTACCTGCTCAAACAGGTGTGGGTAGTCGCGACGCATATCCTCCTCGCACTCCCAAGAAATCTCCTCAGATCCTCTTCGGTTCCATTGGACTTTCACTAAAGGAATCACTTTATTTCTAAGCTTCTTGTCCTCTCTAGAAAGTATACAAACTGGGATCTCCATCGTAGTCAAATCATCCCGAAGTTTGATCTCCGGAGCATCTAATACTCGCTGCCTCTCCTCATCACAAAGGTGCTTCCTGAGCATATAGATGTGAAATACGTCATGCACACTAGAAATCAATACTGGAAGATCTAGTCTATAAGAAACAACCCTAATTCGCTCAACAATCCGGAAAAGGCCAACATATCTCGGGGCAAGCTTTCCCCATCTACCAAATCGCTGCACACCCTTCATCGGCGATACCTTCAGCATGACAAAATCTCCCTCCTGAAACTCTAACGGTCACCGTCTATGATCCGCATAGCTCTTTTGTCGACTCTGAGTGGCTAAAATGCGCTCCCTAATCACTGCTACCTTTTCGGTAGTCTGCCTCACCAGCTCTGGTCCAAGCAACAAGCTATCCTCCGGCTCTGTCCAACATATATGGAATCTACAAGGCCTTCCGTATAATGCTTCATACGGAGCCATACCAATCGTCGCTTGATAACTATTGTTATAGGCGAACTCTATCAACAGAATATGATCTTCCCAACTTCCCTGAAAATCAATAACACAAGCCCTCAGCATGTCCTCCAACACCTGGTTTACCCTCTCAGTCTGGCCATCCGTCTGAGGGTGAAATACACTACTGTGCAATAACTTGCTGCTGAATGAATCCTGAAAACTCCTCCAAAAGTACGAGGTAAACACTGATCCTCGATCTGATACAATCATATCCGAAACTTCGTGAAGTCGAACTATCTCCCGAATAAATATCCTCGCATATGTCTCGGCGGTATAAGTGGTCCTCACTGGAATAAAATGTGCCGACTTCGTCAACCGATCCACTATTACCTAAACTGAATCGTTCCCCTTCTTTGACTTCGGCAACCCTACAATAAAATCCATAGAAATGTCCGCCCACTTCCACTCTGGAATGGATAAAGGCTGAAGTATCCCTGCTGGTCTCTGTTGCTCTGCCTTCACTTGCTAACAGGTAAAATAATTTGGCACATAATCTGAAATGTCTTTATGCATGCCACTCCACCAAAAGTGTCTCCTCAAGTCATTATACATCTTGGTGGATCCTGGATGCACTGTATACTGAGTACGATGTGCTTCATCAAACAACTCCTTCTTCAGCTTCACACTGGCCGGCATAACTAGTCGACCTTTCATCCAAAGTCCTATATCTGCTCTAATGGTCCAATCATCTTTGGGCTCTTTGGCAATCTCCTCCTTCCGGATTTGAATCCAAGAGTCCTCTAACTGAGCTCTGACCACTCCGTCCCTCCAAGATGGCTGTACTAAAATAGCTCCTAAGTATGCGCTGGTCCCGCCAATCTCTAGCCTAAACTCGAACTGACTAAGGGTGAGAAGATCTTTATACAACGAGCACCTCAAAGCCGCAATCCGATGTTGACGCTTCCTACTCAAAGCATCTGCCACGGCGTTCGCCTTCCCCGGATGATACTGAATCTCGAACTCGTAGTCCTTGATAAACTCAATCCATCACCGCTGCCTCTGATTAAGTTCCTTCTGTGAGAACAGATACTTTAAACTCTGATGGTCTGTGAAAAGCTCGAACTGAACTCCATATAAGTAGTGTCTCCATGCCTTCAGCGTGAATACTATCATTGCTAACTCTAAATCATGAGTGGGGTAGTTCTGCTCATGTACCCTCAACTGCCATGAAATGTATGCTACTACTCTCTGAGTCTGCATCAGAACACCTCCCAAACCTGCTAACGATGCATCTGTGTACACAACTAATATCCTGTCACAGCTCGGAATGGTAAGAACCGGCGCCGTAGTCAACTTAACCTTCAAGGTATCAAAGGCCTTCTGACACTCCATGCTCCAAGTGAACTGTACACCCTTTTTCATAAGGCATGTGAGTGGCATTTCAATCTTCCAGAAGTCCTGAATGAACTTCCTATAATATTCAGCCAAGCCCAAAAAGCTACGAATCTTGGTAATCGTCTTCGGCGGTTCCCAATCAATCACTGCTGAAACCTTAGCTAGATCTACCGCTATGCCCTCTCTGCTGACAACATGGCCAAGAAACCTGACTTCAGAAATCCAAAACTCACACTTGCTGAACTTAGCATATAGCTGATGTTCACGCAAGGTCTGCAAAGCCAAACGTAGATGGTTCTTGTGCTCCGTCTCTGATCTCGAGTAGATAAGAATATCATCGATAAACACAATCACGAACTGGTCCAAAAATGGATGGAAGACCCGGTTCATCAAATCCATGAATACCGTGGGTGCATTGGTCAACCCAAATGGCATAACCAGAAACTCGAAGGACCCATATCAAGTTAGAAAGGCGGTCTTGGGAATATTCATCTCCCGGACCCGTAACTGATGATAATTAGAATAAAGATCAATCTTCGAGAAATACTATGCTCCCTGCAGCTAATCGAATAAGTCATCAATCCGAGGCAAATGATATCTATTCCGATTAGTGACCTTGTTCAACTCACTGTAATCGATACACAATCGCATACTACCATCCTTCTTCTTCACGAAGAGGACCGGCGCTCCCCACGGAGAATGACTCCTACGAATAAATCCCTGAGCTAACAACTCGTCCAACTGGGTCTGTAGCTCTCTCATCTCAGCAGATGCCATGTGATAGGATGCTCAGGATATCGGGGCTGTGCCCGACTGTAACTCAATACAGAACTCAACCTTTCTCGCAGGAGGTAACCCAGGTATGTCCTGAAAGACATCCTGATAATCTGAGACGACTCTAGTCTCACATATATCAACACTTTGCTCCCGAAGCATCACCTCCTCGATGTATGCCAATAATGACTCCGCAAACTGGTTTTCCTAAGAGGTTGCCACAACTAACTCGGACCCATCGGACGCCCGCAACTTGACTGTTTTCGCAAAACAGTTAATACTGACATGGTAGAAAGATAGCCAATCCATACCCAGAATATCATCAAACTCTGACATGCTCAACACTATCAGATTGACAACAAACTCAGACTCGTCTAAGCTGACAATACAACTCCTACAAATGCTCTCCAAGAGCGACATCCCACCTAAAGGGGTGGAAACTGACAAAGGAGTATCTAGAGGTTGAGCTACTAGCTGGAGTCTACTCATAAAAGCACAAGATATGAAAGAGGGTGAAGCTCCCAAATTGGAAGAAAGTTCACCGAGAACGTACCCTCCACTATGGCCCCGCTCGCTTCATGATCACGAGGGACTACTTCATAGACCCTACTGGTGGCCTGAACTTGTTCCGCTGCTGGAGGTGGAGCATATGGAACTACCTGTCCCTGAGGGACCTCCTGCACTGCACGAATCTACCCCTCAATCTTCGATACCACTGGTGGTGCCTCTAGTCTCGCCTGCTGACCTTGACTTCATCCCTGAGCTCTGTTCTGCTGCTGATTCTGCCCTCTCCCTTGCTAGGCTCCTGCTGGTGCGTTGCGACATTCTGATGCTTTATGCCCAATCTTACAACAATTATAACATACACCCTAAAACTTGAGCTGCTGGGGCGCTCTCTGGTCATGCTGAGGTCCTCTCCTATGAGGGCCTTGCTGTTGCTGCTGCTGGGGTCCTGGAAATGATCTCTTGTTCTTGCCCTTATCTTTGCTGTTTCCCTCCTTGTCCTTCTGAAACAAGGATGACTCATTCTCCTGAGAGATGGTAGCATCCGCTATCTCCCAAACTAAATAAAACCTCCTAGAAACGAGGTATCGAAGAAGGATGGGGAAAAGTCCTGCTAGGAACATCTGAGTCTGACACTCTCCGGTCTGCCACATGCCCGTGAAATGAAGCAGGCTCATAAACTTGCTCTCAAAGTCTGCTACCGACCGTGAAATGAAGCAGGCTCATAAACTTGCTCTCAAAGTCTGCTACCGACAAGTCCCCCTGAGACAATCTGGATAACTCGAGCTCTTTCCCGGCCCGTGCTCAATCTGGATAACTCGAGCTCTTTCCCGGCCCGTGCCGCGGACGAGATAAACTGCTCATCAAAGAAATAGGTGAAGTCCTCCCAGGTGAGTGACATCCTCTGATCTGGAGTAAACTGCAACCGATACCATATTCCCGCATCCCCTTTGAGACTGTAAGATACCAGCCTCTGCTTCTAAACTGAAGTCACATTCAATATCTCAAGAATATTACTCACATCCTCTTTCCACTTATATACTGCCAGTGAATCTGACAATCCCTGGAACTCCAGTGCTCTCATCTTCTGGTATCTCTCTATCAGACAGAGCTAAGTCTCATGCTCTGCTACTCCATCTGCAACTGCATGTGGTGTAGGTGCTGGTGTATTCCCCTGAAAACTCCCCGCAACTGGAAAAGCTGGTACAACCGGTGGTGGAACTACTGGTGGTAGTGGTGGGGTGATGTGGCTCGTCACAAGCTCCTCAAGAGCTGCCATCCTAGCGACTATGGGAGCCATAAGGTCTATCAAGTATTAGGGAGCCTGCTGTGGCT
>NC_033801.1:101487011-101502309 GCF_001876935.1 Asparagus officinalis | reverse complement strand
AGCTCTTCCTGACCAGTTCATCGGGTACTAGGTCTACCGCGTTCTGCCATCTGAGCACATGAGAGAAGGTTTATGAGTCTTCAAACAAAACATATATAGATCTCGTATCATATATCATTCATGCAAATACTTTTAATAGCATAAAAAATTTTCATAATTTTTTTTGAACACGTGTATATAACGCCCTCACTCATTCTAGAAATTACTAGCAGACTCTATACATGAAACTTAAGAAACTCTATTCTAACTCCACGACTCGACACAGAATGATCCTAAGGATATTAGAACTAGAGCTCTGATACCAACTGTAATGCCCCTGGTTTCAACAAGGCTGCAATCTGAGGTGAAACCAAGAATATCAAACCTGCCATGCACTACATCGTGCAAAAAACATGTTTCACCATCACAATAAGTATCTATCTAATGGAAACAATAAATGGTGTAGACCCAAACAGGCAAAAAAAATGTACGACAGAAATATTAAACAACAGATATTCTGAAAGAAATAACCACCAATGATATAAATAAAAAGAATCTTAGAAAAAGAAACAATACCTGAACTGAGTACAACCGTCTCGACATAGAACAAAGGACATGACAATAAGGCACCTTGCCTTTACAAAACTAGAAATAACATCTCAATGTTCATAAACCAAGTCGTCGTGGAGTCCTAAACATAATCTGCTAATAAAATATCTATAAGTAGTAGCTAGAGCAAATCCATCAAGCTACGGCTCTCCGTGCACCTGGCTCGTTACCTAAAAGTGGGGAAACAACGAGCATCAAAGCGCTATAGCGAGTAATATCTCAACCAACCCCAAGAGAAGGGCTAGTTGGATAGAAAAATACTGATAATACATATAGATAGTCATAACATCAAATCTGAAATAAAAATAGTAGTTTGATATTTAGGAATTTACAACATGTGCGTGGAAGTCTCAACCATCCCATAAGCTCATATTGTAAATAGCTAACTATCAAATCCAACTATAACTTGGAGCAAAATCTCCATTTCAAACTATCTCAAAATTATCCTATCAAATGTCAGAATACTTGTTCAACTCTTGAACTTCCTCTACCATATGTTAGTTTAGGCAAAATTCACTGAATGTCCAACACATGGACTGCATGTAACCAATGTCCAACACATGGACTGTAATATGATAAAGCCCAACACATGGACTGCACATGGGGTAGGTCCAATACATGGACTATAAATAACGTAGGTCCAACACATGGGTCGCAAAGCTACATGTCCAACACATGGACTGAAATGAGCAAATGTCCCACACATGGACTATATGATCGAAGTCCAACACATGGGCCGTAATAGATAGGCGTCAAACACATGGACTACAATGGATTTCAAATTTAAAACATCTATATATTATTCACTCTCATGTCTCGGTAAAATAAACAAAGCCTCTTGTCTGTAGTCAACTCGTGAACACAATTCTCTGTGCTTAACAATACCAAATAATCCAGAAATCTAGCCAGCCATACGATGTATGCACAAAACAAAACAAGGCAGAAAACTGACTTGCAGTCGACCGTCGCGCTCAGCGCGGTCGACCGCACTAAGAACAGAAACTCACTGTGTTTCTGTGCTCCCCAGCAGTCGACCGCCACGCCATGCATGGTCGATCGCCGCGCCCAGCGCGGTCGACCGTGATTAAGATAGAAACTAAAATCTGATCTGTGCACGATACGCGGTCGACCGTTGCGCCACCCGCGGTCGACCGCGAAGCAGAAAAAAAATCCTATTTTTAGGTTTTTGTTCTAACTGATATCGATCTCGATCTTCGTGTGGTTTTTATATGTACTAGCAACCCTATGCATGTGACTTAATATATCTGGAACATGGTATAAATAGTCTAATCACTATAGACAAAAAGAAACGATTTAAAACATGCATATATATGACGAAACCTTCGAAAACAATTGTTTTTCTTTCAAAATTCTTGTTATACTAAACACCAGTTCAAAATCTACACTTTGGAAAACGTGGGTGATCTGTATTAATCTGAAAACATGTTTTTTTGCAACATACAATATAAAGATCAACTTTTATACTCAAACTAGCATGTTAGGCTCAACAAAACCCGTGAAAAACATCATTTAAAAGCATTTAAAACTAGATGCAGGGTTGGACGAGATGAAACTCGCCTGAGGGGTGATGAACAACTATGGGTAAGGTTGTGAGGGGGTTCTCCTTCGCTGAACACCGCTGGATCTCGCTCGAACTCCTCGAAATCCTCCAAGAATCACCCAAAGAACAAGCTAGGGTTTGCAAGAGGGTAAGGGGAGGCTGCTAGGGTTTTTTGTGATGAAGAGGAGGCTCTCCCGAATTATTTAACATATATATAAGCTCTCAAACCCGACCCAAAACCCAACACAAACCGGAATAAAAGAAAACAGTCTGGCCGATGTGCGGTCGACCGTCGCGCCACGTGCGGTCGATCGCACAGCAGAAATCTACTGCGCATGAACCTATCATGTGCGGGTCTTTTTCACTTGATTTCTCTCACATAATCATACTTATTTGATCCCAAAATACTTGTTATCATACTCATCTATGATCTAAACATATTTTTTAGAATAAAAACTCATTTATTTAATTATACGGGGTTTTACAGTCGTGATTGTCGCTACTGCGATTATTTCCTTTGTGAAACAAGAGCATAATTATTTCATCACTCGGATCTGATCTGCGATGGTCTACGGACAAACGCGTCACTAGCACAGACGAAAGATCCCACGCAGGCAGTAGGAGATAAACTATTGTTGTGTATTGTTGGATAAAATTATAATTTTCACTTTTTCATTATAAGAAGATCTTATAAAAAGATCGACTTTTCTTTCAATTTGAACTTGTAATCGATAAACAGTGTAACAAGTTTAATGACAATGAAAATATTAACTTTTGATGCAAACAGCTACCTACACCTGTTTGAGCAGGTATGATGTTGATGTTTGAGTATGCTTTTATGCATTTATGTTTATGAATATTATACAACCACATTTATACTTAACACTAGAATGGGATACTAACACTTAGCTCCTAATCATTCAGAATTTGGATTTTTCGCTCGATGTACCAGTTTTGTTTAATTAGGGGTTAAGTAGGAGTATACGTATTTTAGATTGTTAAGTTTAAATGTTTGCTTATGTTTTATATCTGGGGATTAATAGTACGAGATGTGTATGAGAGGGTTTGCTTGTCTGGATTATTACCTCCTAGTGATTTTCTCATATTATTAATCTTTAAGATACGATTGCGGAATTTCGAGGATAAAATTTATTTAAGGGAGGGTGAATGTAAAACCCCGAAAATTTTAGATGTGATTAATTGTGATAAGTGGATATTTATTTTGATAAATATTATTAAATGGTATATGAGTATGATACCAAGTATTTTGAGTGTAACCAAATTCTTACATGAGAAAGAAACGAGTCGAAAATATGCACAAAGGCAATACTGCACAAACTGGAAAAAAGGTGGTCTGGTCGACCGCCGCTTACCTTGCGGTCGACCAGAGATTGGGAATTCATTTTCTTGATATGAGTTGGTTTTGGCTATTTTCAAGCCCAGGTCCGTTTCTTTGTCATATATATCACATGTTCACGAATTTTTTCAGTATTGTTTCAGAGTTTTGAAACCCTAGCAGCCACCAAACACTTTTATAAACCCTAGTTTGATTTTTAAGAGCTTTTGGAGCGGGATTTCGGTTTGTTTTGGGCTTGTGGCTTAGGGATCTATCTTGGAATTGCATCTTGCATGATTTTCAATAAGTTTCAAGCAAGTTTTATCATGCTAACCCTACTCCTAAGTTTTTTAAAGATTTTTAATGAGTTTAATGTGATTTTATTGAGCCTAATCGACTAGTTTGAATATAAAAGCAATTCTTTTATATTATATAAATAAAGATTAGATCTTTTTAAGTTTAAAAGCTAAAGAACGAATTTTCAGAGGTATTTTAAGATCTGAAAGTAAATAACAACGTGGTTTAACTGAGTTTTGATGTTTTTATCAACATGTCATCATCTTCGTGCATGTTTAGGGATTGAATACGATATATCATGTAATTAATCATATTTCATGTATTTAATAATCTTCAGAGATGTTAATCTAGTGTTTACAATATTCTACATGAGTTTTATGATGAATTAAACAAGTTTGAATCACGAAAAACACGCACGAACATAGAATCACAAACCTACAGAAAGCAGCACACATGTTTAAGTTGATAGGTGTTGGTATAACACATAATAATGCATACTTATCTATTGGGGATGTTTCGGTGTGGACGTTTATCATATAATTAGACCTCGGCGGCACCACACTAGGAGTATTTGGATGTTATCCCATAATGAGACCTCAGCGTTACCAATACTCGAAGATGATCGATGTGTTTCCAGATTGGGCTGATAAACCTATACTCCGTGGTACGATCATCTTGATGCATCATCCGGAATAGGGAGATGTAGAACCCCGTAATTTTTATAATGTTTATATGTGAATTATTAGTAATAAATAATTCTTTTATGATAAATAGCTTGAGGTCATTGATGTACATGAAAACAAGTTATTTGAGATGATATGAGAGTATGGGTGTAGAGTTTTGTGTGATGGTTTTGCAAATAAGCAAAACATGCACGAAAACTAGAATTTGCCAAATTAGTCGACCGATCAGCCGACTGACTGTATCAGTCGACCGATCAGTCGACTGATACGCTGATTTCCAGTTTTTCAGGTTTCGGGTCTGTTTTGATTTGGTTCGGGTTTGGGTCGGGTTTAGCTGTTCATATATATTCTCATTCATCCAAAATCACCCCTCTCATCTTCAGATCTGAGAAAACCCTAGCCCCCTCTCCCCTATCTCAAACCCTAGTTTTGTTCTTGGTGATTTGGGGAAGAACTTGGAGGATTTTCGTCGATATCTTCATGTTGCAGCGAAGGGGAACCACTCTCTCTCAGATCCAGGAGTTGTTCATCACCCCAGAGGCGAGTAACATCTTGCTCAACCTTGTCCTATTTTCCTAAACGTTTTCAAAGGGTTTTTATGAGTTTTGAAGAGCCAAAAATGTAATTTTTGTACAAAGGATTGATTTTTATAGCATATAGTGGGAAAATATGTGATTTCAGAATGTTAAAAAACTCACCAACGTTTTGTGAATTGAAGATCTAGATCTGAAATGTTTTTATAAGAGATTTAACACGAGTTTTGTTTTAAAACTGTTTTAAAACATGAATGCACATGATTAGGGTTTTGTTTATGTGATTATACATGAAATTTTCATTTCAGTTTAGTTCATACATGTTAATATCAGTATCTTTATGCTTGGGATTGATGGGGATGATTTTAGATAGATTGTATAAAAGAAATTAACCTGCACAGAGTTTTTGTAGTCAATCGGTCGACTGATTAGTCGACCGACGGGCCGAATTTTTCAGCATCAGTCGACTGATCAGTCGACTAACGGGTTGATTGTGTTTTCTTAGCTCCGCAGTCGACAGATCAGTCGACTGGTGAGCTGAGGCTGTGCTTCCTGAGCTTAGCGGTCGACATATGAGTCGACTAACGTTATCAGTCGACACATCAGTCGACTGATGAGATGTTTTACAGATTCTTGATCTGTTTGAGTTGCTTTTCGGGGTCGCCTCGATGACCTGACACTAGTTCATCATGCTAATGATTTATCTGTACATATGGGTTGACTTTTGACACAAGTTTAGACATGTACACCGAGATGCGTGTGAGTTTAGATTATGTATATCTTTTCGCATATACTTTTCATTGTTGCACAGTCATTGTGTTGGACTATAATCCATAGAAGTCCTTGTGTTGGACTATAATCCATTTCAGTCCTCGTGTTGGACATTTGCCACTTATTCCATGTGTTTGGAAACCACAGTATCTAGTTCCTGTATCGGACATATTTCTTAACCCTGTATATGACTTTCTCACAGGAGTTTATGACATGACACTTATGTAGATTATGACATGATATTCATGTAAGTAATAACATGATATTCATGTAGGCTATGACATGGCGCTGTACTTATGCTCTGAAATTAGTTGTATTTCTTTTATTATTATTCCTGTACTAGAACCTCGGGTTTGGTGTTTAGGGATTTACAATTTGAGATACATGGTATATACATGAGGGTTTCCTTGTTTGGATTATTTCGCTGGATGTACCTATGCTCGTGTTGTAAATTTCTAAATACTAAAATCCTCTTTAGTAAGATCAATGATTTTAGATCTATTATGTATTATCTGTATTTTCTTATACAACGAGCCCTGTTCCCTTGGGGTTGGTTGTGATGTTGCTCGCTAGTGCTTTGACGCTCGTTGTCCCTCCCCCTTTCAGGTAACGAGCCAGGAGCGCGGAGAATCGCAGGTTGATGGCGATGCATTTTAGCTTCAGCTGTCTACTTAGTTATATTTTCTTTTGGAGTTCCACAGTAGACTTTTGTTTAGACATTTGAGAGTCTTATTCTAGAAGTTGTAAAGGTTGTGTGCCTTATTTCCTCTTGTTAGATATTTGTATTTCACACTTGTTGAGTAATCCAGTTATCTATTCAGACATTGACTATGTATTTTTGTATGTTGGATGATGAGATATTAATGTGATCACTATCATTTCATCAGTTATTTCTTGTATTATCTTTTACTTTCTTTTGTACCTACACCTATTGTTGACTCTACTAGATAGATGTTAATTGTGATGGTGAAACATGTTATTGCACGGTGTGGTGCATGACAGGTTTGACATTCTTGGTTTCACCTTGGACTGCAGCCTTGTGTGAACCCAGGGGCGTCACAGTTGGTATCAGAGCTCTAGTTCCAGTATCCTTAGGATCATCCTGTGTCGAGTCGTGGAGCTAGGATAGAGTTTCTTAGGATTCATGTATAGAGTCCGTAAGGATTTTCTAGTATGAGTGAGGACGATATATGCGTATATCTCAAAATTTGAGAAATTTTTTTTATAACAACTATTTTTGTATAAGTTTAAAGTATTTGTGCAAATACTATATGTTGTGAAAATTGAATTATGATACACTATTTATAAAGGTCTACTTTGACTCATAAACTCTTATTTTCTTATGATCAGAGAAATGGCAGGACGTGGTAGGTCTCGTACTCGGAGAGCTGGGCAGGCAGAGTCGCAGCAGGCTCCACCTGAACCACAGCAAGCTCAATCCGAGCCACAGCAGACACCATCTCAGCCACAGCAAGCTCCCAAGTATCTCATTGATCTCATGGCTCCCATCGTAGCTAGGATGGCAGCATATTGAGGAGCTTGTTGGCGAGCCATTAATCCCGCCGCCGTACCTACCACCACCAGAGTAGCCTCAGCCACAGGGAATACCGCGTTCCTATCATGATGAGAAGATCTCCCAAGTAGATCAACACCCTAGCAGCCGTTTCCACTAGCAGGATTCCAGTGACAGAGCCATAGAAGCAGGAGGCTTGGCTCCGTATGTGATAAGTCATATTTTATTATCAATGTTTTATACCCCTCATTAATCTATTTTACATGAAATAATATATACCATTAATTGTTGTTTAGATTAGTTTCCATAATTGAATGAAAATATAAATAAAGTATTATTTAATGTTAAAAAACCCCCTCAAAAATCTCTCCTTGCTCTATTTTGTAAGGCATTTTTGAAGCCAAGAGAGCACAAATGAATTAATGGAAGCAAGGCCAAAATCCTCCATCACATTAAATGCATTTGTAGGCGTATAATATACTGCTTATTAACGGTCCCTTAACACAGCTCGGCACCTGGTATATTCGACAAACCCAATCCGAACCATCCGGCTATGTATCCAGTCGTGATCGTTAGATGCACGAACATTCGAAGCTAAGTGAGAATGCCGGGACGAGCACGGATTTAAGCGAGGCGACAAGGGTTAAAACACCGAAGCGATTTACTGCCAAATCAGATCCGGAACTGCCAATATCACAGAGTCCAGATCAACAAATTAGACGTTCGGATAAAACGCAAACCGGGCAACGGACTGATACGGCGAACCACGGGCGAACGTCGGCCCAAAGCCAAACACCCCGGTGGCTCGGCCAATTAGCTGAAGCCACCTCCGGTGGCATTCACCGAGCCACTTGATGGGTGGCTCGGCGGCCACCGAGCACCCCTATGGTGGTTCTGTGGAGGCGAGCCACCAGGAGGTGGCTCGGCGGCCGATGCCACCTGGTGCCGGTCCACCGTGGTGGCTGAGCCACCTGGTGGCCGAGCCACCTCCCCGAGCCAGCTGGATCTGGGCCCAGATCTGAGCCCAGATCCGCTTTTAGAAGGCTATAAATAGAGGGGGAATGACTCATTTTTCAAGGGTTAGACTTTTGGGAGTCGAAACTCTGCTGGATTTAGAACTCACCTTCGGATTCAAAGCTTAGAAGACTTGGACATTTTCAGATCTGGTTCTTGGCGATCATCCACGTCAAATAAGGCAAGAGTTCGAGAGAGATCAGATCTAAGATCTACACTGTTTCCCTCCGGATCAGAGCTTGGTCTTTGATCCCGAGAAGAGTCTCGATTTCGCTTGGTCGATTTCGATAACTACGGGCTATTATTTCCTTGGTGAAATAATCCCCTCGGCTGTTATTTCCTTCGTGAAATAACACCCGTTATACCATGTAGATCCGACCGGATCAAGATCGCGCGGTGATCCACGGATTAACCCCGGCGCAAGCAAAGAACCCACAAAAGCGAGAGACCGCAAAACAGGATCTCGCGATTCGTTCGACATAAAAGGAAAGTTGTAATTTTTATTTCTTTTTTGATTTTGTTGTAACCGGATCTTATAAAAAGACCGAATCTTTTGTAATCGATAAACTATTACTCAAGAGTGCAATGGAATCGAAGAACGCAATTTTTCCCGTGAATAATCTGGCGACCACAGTAGGAGCCACCAATCTCGCTACCGAGATCGTTGCGTCGCAGCCGCGGATCTCGATCCCGGTCGAGGAGGAGGTCGAGTACGAATTCAACCAACAAAAGTTCGAGGAGTATCTGTCATCCTCGTCCGGATCGACCTCCCCCCTCAAGTCCAAGAAGTTCTCCTCCAGGAGAAAGGTCCGTTAGTATGAAGAAGTTGAGAATACCAACGAAGATCTCACCCCAATTGATGCCAAAGTTGCATCGGGTGAAGCTCCACCGACCTCCAACCAGGTCAAGTCTGTTCTTGTTGATTCTTCTGCCGCTGAGGGCGTAGTAACTCTCTCAAATAGAGCCCACCAGAGGAGACGTCAATGCCTGGCGTGGCAATTCGTAAAGGCAATGGAGTCCACTGACGGAATCCGTTATAACGCGGATCTGAAGAACAGAAGAGGCAAACAGCCTCAACAACCAATGAATGGTAGCTTTTCCAAGCCGCCAACGAATGAATGGATCCGTGTCAAGCGGAATCGTTCAACACTTGATGAGCGCATTCACAAGCGCCGTGCATTATCAGCGCAGGCACGGGCTCAAGTCCAAGAGGCCCGTAGAAGACTGCAAAAGAAAGTGGCCAAGAAGCCGCCACCAACCCGTCAAGTATGGAGGCCGAAGTCTAAAGCGGCAATTCAGACTAAGGAACAATCATTGCGGCCTTCGACGCAAGTTCAACCTCCGGCGAACCAATCTAAATCGCCGATAATTCCAGTAGCTACTCCGGGAGATCCCGCGGAATCATCCCGAAGAAGGAGGTCAGTTTTGGACCGCCTCGGTCCGCTTCCCGATGAGCGATGCAAAGCTCCAGTTCAAGAACGTTTGGGCCCGATGAAAAAGCCCCGAACGACTCAACATATTGGGGGGTCGCCGCAACCTTCAACATGACAAGGAGTTTATGGCAGCTACGCGCACCAATTTGCACATTAAAGTCCAGGAGCCCGCTGAGAACTCACGCCCAAAAAGGCATGTCTAGAGGCGCGTGACTCTTTAAAGCCCAAAGAAGGCAGTTCGCCCTTAGAAGGAAACATTGTCGTCTGATGACGATAGTGTTATACCTGAGAAGTCGTGCCAACACGCGATAGGTTACTCTGACCTTCAAGCAGACGAGTTGTATTATCATGTTAGGGGTACGAGTAAAACCAGGAAAAGGAGTCCTCGAGAATTAAAGACTCAATGCCCCTGTTCCAAACTCATTCGGGCAGTATTGTCGGAGTGCAACTGCACCAATATAGTCCCCGAGAGAATTTTGGTCTTCGAAAGGCTTAGTACCGAAACACTAAAACCAAGGCCTAGGCGTTTCCGACGAAGAAGAACGGTGGTTGAAGATAGAGAATTTCCGAGGGTCACCACTAATATGACCAGCAAAGGGACATCAACACAGGATAATCTCGAGTCGATTCTGAAAGCACCCCGGCGTATAACCCGTCTGCAGTCTGGAACCATCAAACGAGAAACTTATGGTAGGATTTGGACAAGATTACCTTCAAAAGATGAAGATTCAGATACCGGCTCGGCGGTCGCATCAGATAATATGGTATCCAGCGATGGACAACCCTGCGAGGCACTTATGATAAGTGCAGAACAAGTGGCCAAGATGCTTGAAGAAGCCATGGCTAAACAACAGGAGAGCTTCAGGTTCGAAATACAGATGGCCATGCAGAATATGAGAGAAATGCATGACCAACAAATCCAAGCACTGACAAACCAGCAAGGCGAACTAAGTCGTCGTAACCAGGTTAATCTGGAAGATGAGGACACAGGTACGAATAAAACCCATAACGCCAATAATCCTCCCGTCAATGAAGGGGGTGGTAACGAGAATGCTAACGAAGACTCAGGTGAAAGCTTGAAGATTAAAAACCTCGAGAGCAAAATCAATACGTTGATTTCCGCTCAAGAGATGAAGAAGACGGGCATTCCTTGTCCCTACCCAAGAGAATGGGAATCAATCCCTTCTCCGGCGAAGTTTAGTCTAATCAACTTCACGCCGTTTGATGGAAAGGGTTCACCCTCTCAGCATTTGATTTACTTCAAATCACACCTAGGGGTTATCTCTGGTAATGAGCCTCTGATGGTACAGTCCTTCGTTGGCACTCTTCGTGGAGCCGCCTTCGATTGGTATCGCCGCCTCAAGCCCGGAAGCGTGAATAGCTGGGACGACATGAAGACTAAATTTCTCGCTAACTTCTTTGATGACGACACCGAGATATCCATCGGGTCATTACTTGACGAGAAACAAAAAGACGGGGAATTGGTTGATACCTTCGTCAAATGGTTCCGGAACAAGGCGATGAACTGTCGGGACCCGATCACTGAGGAGTTCATTCTCCAGACTTTCCACAACAACCTCACATTGGACGTGTTGGAAGCAATGAGGACAGCACCATCCAAAACATGGAAGGATTTGAAGGTCCGAGGAGAGCAGGCCGAACGCTTCCTCCGAAGGAAGAAAGCCGAGAGGAGCCAACCAACGACGAATCTTTCGAACTCAAACTTCGCCTCTCGTAGGAAGGGCAAAATACCTGCAGCTACTGGTGGTGCTAATCAAACGTCACAACAGCAATCCTGAAGGTAGCAAAAGACTTCGGACCCGAAACTCCAAAAAGAGTATTCCTTCAAGGACGAAGACGTTACAGCCATCTTCGAATCCCTCCTTGAAAACAACAAGATCAAGCTACCACCTATCGCAAATCAGGAGGAAGCTAATACAATACTGCGGATCCGAAGTACTGCGCGTACCACAGGAGGATCCTTCATCCCACCAAGGCGTGCTTTACTTTAAAGAACAGCATCCAAACCTTGGTTGAAGCCGGCGTTATAACGCTAAGGTAAGCCAATTGAGAACGGCAACACTCCAATAAAGTATAAGAGTATAAACTGCTTCTCAATCCTCCGACCGGTATAAGAGGTTAAACTGCTCCCTAATACTCCAACATGTATATGAGTCTAAACTATTTCATTTCTTTCACGGGAAGTTCCTGAAGAATTTTTATATGTAATATTCTTAAGGATAACCCGGTCATATAACTGAGTACAATGTCTGACCCAGTTCCACAAGGGAAGCTGGGGGTGGATTATACATGTATCGGGAAGTTCCCGAAAGAATACCACGGGTGATATTCTTAGGGATAACTCAATCACTATAAAAGTGATAAGTAAAACATCCACTTTTAAACTCTAAAGGTTGGAATGTTTTCCATTATTGTTATCAAATTCACTAATTCTCATGAGTTATCTTGTTGAGACAAGATTCGATCCTTTTGACAGATTAATCTTTCCTCACAAAAATCCCCCACTGATCAAGTCAATTGACGGTGGGTCCACTAAATTTTCTGTCCGCTAATTTATGGTAATTTCCAAAACTTGACGTGTTAAGTCCTAATTACTTAACATCAAAACCCTTCATCGAGTGGTCAGTACAAACCAGTATTTCTACTGCTACTTGTATTCCACTCTCTTTGCTTTCAGGTCAAACTTATAAAAGTTAGGGCCACAACCAAAATCCCCTCTCGATTCCTTCAATGAACGAGAGGCCCATAAATTGAGCGATCAAACCTTCCTATAGTTAGGATCGTCTTAAACCTCACATTCGGTCAAATCTTCTTATAGTTAGGACCAAAACTAAAATCCCCTCTCGATTCCTCCAATGAACGAGAGGTCCACTTTCAAATTGAGCGATCAAACCTTCCTACAGTTAGGATCGTCTTAAACCTCTCATTCGGTCAAACCTTCCTACAGTTAGGGCCAAAACCACAATTCACTCTCGATAAACGAGGAATTCACCTTTAATTCGGTAATCCAACCTTCCGACATTTAGGATTATCTGAATCTGTCCGATTCTCGGAGTGGAGATCCCACTTCTAGTTTCTTTTGCGCTGGAAATAGAATATAAAATTCTTCCTTTCCAGAATCAAGCAATAGAATATAAAATTTTTCCTTCCTTGTATTCAGGTTCGCCTTCACCCCAAAAGAAGACCGGGAAATAGAATATAAAATTCTTCCTTTCCCACACCAACCTTTTCCAAGAATTTATCAATCTAGGATTCATCCTAGGAAGTTTATCCCGAATCCTAAGCAGGGATAAGTCTGCGCCTAACACGCGCTGCCGGTTTAGTCTTTCTCCGTAGAAAAAGACACCAGAGTTCGATTCTGGGGTATTCTATCCTGAAACCTAAGCAGGGATACGTCTGCGCTTAACCCGCACTGCCGGTTAGTTCTTAACCGTTAAAAAGAACATACGCCCACATATTCAACATTGTGGCAGGTTGTTATTAATAACACCAAAATCCATGCCTTACACGCATGGGGAACTTCATCCTGAATCCTAAGAAAGGATATGTCGACACCTAATACGCGTCGCCGGGTTAGTCTTTCTCCATAGAAAAAAACACCAGAATACCAGTCTGGAGTATTTTATCCCGAAGCCTAAGTAGGGATAACTCAGCGTCTAATACACGTTGCCGGGTAGCCTATTCCCGTAACAATGGCGAAGCCTATGTATTCGACGTCATAGCACAAAGTCTCAGAGAATTCACTCTCTTAGCACAACGTTACATGCGGAACGGATTTAGACAATCCGCATGCTAGCCCGACTCAAACGGTAGCCGGTAAAGACCAATCAAACTCGTTGAAGGCTGAGGGTTAGCCAAAAATCCTAAAGTCAACACCTAAAACGCGTCGCTGGGTAGCCTATTCTTGTAACAAATGGTAAAGTCTATGTATTCGACATCATAGCATAAAGTCTCAGAGAATTCACTCTCTTAGCACAGTGTTACATGCAGAATGGACTCGAACAATCCGCATGCTAGCCCGACTCAAACGGTAGTCGGTAAAGGCTTATCAAACCTGTTGATGGCTGGGGGTTTGCCAAAAATCCTATAAATGCGAGAGTCACTGACGCATCAGATCTGTATCCGCAGACGAAGCAACTGTAATAGTTAGTCCTGCAGCCCCAGCATTCGGAACCGCTACGCTCCAACACCTTAAGAGCTTAAACTGTGTAGACCCAAGGTTAACGCGTGGCAATGAAAGTCAATGCATATCGATGCAAAACCTTAAGGACAACGCCAGTCAACGTGTAACCCTAGGTCAATGCTAATCAACGCGTTATGATCAAACAGTCAACGTACGACGTTTGAAACCCTAGGGTCAACGCCGGTCAACGCATAACCCTAGGTCAACGCCAGTCAACGCGTTGTGATCAAACAGTCAACGTACGACGTTCGAAACCCTAGGGTCAACGCCGGTCAACGCGTAACCCTAGGTCAATGCTAGTCAATGCGTTGCGATCAAACAGTCAACGTACGACGTTCAAAACCCTAGGGTCAACGCATACCCCTAGGTCAACGCCAGTCAATGCGTTGCGACCAAAAGTCAACGAACAGTGATCTGAAACCCTGAGTCAGCACGATGTGATGGAGATAATCAGTTCAAATGAGGTTGAACCAGACTAAACCAGGTTGAACCAGTCTTGAACCAGTTCTGAACCAGTTTGAACCAGATTTGAACCAAAACTCAAATTGGAGCTGAACCGAGTATCGAAACGACTTCAAAACGACCGACAGTCCAGTCCCTTATTTATTCACTCCTCTCCCATATATTCGGAAGGGTCAGAAGATTTTTCAAGCCTAATTACTGCCTTTTTGGGTCGTTATCAGGCCGGTTCAGCTCATTCTCAATACTCCAATAAGGTATACGAGTATAAACTATTCCCTATTTTTGTTGAGAAGTTTCTGGAGAGTATTTTTCTAAAAATATTCTTAAGGATAACTCAATAACACTCCGACAGACGTATGAGTATAAACTATGTAAAACACCGGACAACGCATTACAAATGAAGACTCAACGCCAACAATCAATGGTCGTTTCTATGTTGAAACAACAAACACGAGCTAAAAATCAGAAAATCAGGAATTGACTTCAAGTTCAAAATTCCGACAACGGTCAAACAATAAATGCAGCACCGGAACCCTTGCAGACATTTGACAAAGCACCGAATAGCCTGAAGGATTGAAGGAATCAAGAATAGAAGCCATTCAAAAGTCCCGTCATACCGATTGAAGGTTGGGGCAATCATATCCAAAGCATTCCAGACTCTTCTATAAAAGAACGAGGCTGAAATACTTTGGAGGGGGTATCTGTAGGCGTATAAAACTGCTTATAGGTCCATTAGCACAGCTCGGCACAAACCGACGAACCAACGAGGCGACGAGATCGACGAATCGCACGCAAGTAACGAAATACGTCCATTCGCGTGTGGGATCAAGCCAAGTGTTCGAAGAGTCAACGAATCATCCAACCAAGGGGAAACTCGGACGAATCACGATCGAATCAAGATCA
>NC_033801.1:101469222-101486892 GCF_001876935.1 Asparagus officinalis | reverse complement strand
CGGCCGAGCCACCTGGTGGCCGAGCCACCTCCCCGAGCCAGCTGGATCTGGGCCCAGATCTGAGCCCAGATCCGCTTTCAGAAGGCTATAAATAGAGGGGGAATGGCTCATTTTTCAAGGGTTGGACTTTTAGGAGTCGAAACTCTGCTGGATTTAGAACTCACCTTCGGAATCAAAGCTTAGAAGACTTGGACATTTTCAGATCTGGTTCTTAGCGATCATCCATGCCAAATAAGGCAGGAGTTCGAGAGAGATCAGATCTGAGATCTACACGGTTTCCCTCCGGATCAGAGCTTGGTCTTTGATCCCGAGAAGAGTCTCAATTTCGATAACTACGGGCTATTATTTCCTTGGTGAAATAATCCCCACGACTGTTATTTCCTTGACCGGATCAAGATCGCGCGGTGGTCCACGGATTAACCCCGGCGCAGGCAAAGAACCCACAAAAGCGAGAGACCGCAAAACAGGATCTCGCGATTCGTTCGACATAAAAGGAAAGTTATAATTTTTATTTCTTTTTTGATTTTTTTTGTAACCGGATCTTATAAAAAGACCGGATATTTTGTAATCGATAAACTATTACTCAAGAGTACAATGGAATCAAAGAACACAATTTTTCCCGCGAACAATGCACAGCCCACAAAATCAAGTCTACGAAGCCAGCACAACTCCTATTTTTTTCTCAAGTGAGCTTTAAAACCCAAAGCCCATTAACAAATGACTATACAAATGGGAAGCTTGAAGTTCTCAAGTGAGCTTTAAAACCCAAAGCCCATTAACAAATGACTATACAAATGGGAAGCTTGAAGAACCGGACTTGATGGCTGCAAAGATAAAGCCCATTAACAAATGACTATACAAATGGGAAGCTTGAAGAACCGGACTTGATGGCTGCAAAGATTGAGATTTTAATTTTCACTTAAATCATGGACCGGACTTGATTGCTTGTTCATTTTCTGTTTTAAAAATCAAATGAAAACTTCATGAAGGAGACCGGACTGCTGGACTCAAAACCTCAATGTGGACCGGACTTTGGAGTAGGACTTTGGACTGCTGCATTTTTAGTATTCATGATGGACCGGACCATTGGACTTGAGCTGAAAATCACATGGGCCGCTGCAGATTAAAGATTGGGCCGGACTTCCAACATTATGTGCATGTTAATTTTCCTCAAATAAATGAATGGAAAACAAGCTGCAGAGTTGGGTTTTTGGGTCGGACTTCAAATACTAATTGCTGCAGAATTTCTTTATGGGCCGGACATGCTGTTTTGAAAATCATATGGGCTAGATAAGAACAAAAAGCAAATTCAAATGTGGAGATTATTTTTCTTGGGGCTCAAGACAAATCCAATGGCTCATATTCATTAATGATTACTATAAATAGGGGTAGAAAGTTAGGGGTTAAGGGTGTGAAAATTTTTGTAACTCCTTTTGGAGAGGAGGGCTACTTTTAATTGAGAAGGCCTTTCAAAATTATAACTTTTTGTTGCAATTAATAATAATAATTTTTTCACCACTTTAAATTTTTCTCTTCTTCTCTTTATTGGATGATGAAGATAAAGATGAAGATAGAGAATTATTTAAATGTTTGCATTTTTTTTCTTTTTCTCTTTTATTGCTTATTAGTTTAGATTTATTTCTATGTTTGTAGTTAGATTTTATTTTCTTAGGCTAGAACCCTCTTGCCTTAGATTTATTTTATGCTTAGAGAGTAGATTTATTTTCGTGTATTTAATTCTTGCAATTTTATTTTGTAGTTTAGATTTTATAATTTATTTTATAGTTAGATTTTAATTTCTTACACTATTCACCTTGAGGCTAGAACCCTCTTGGGTTTAGTTTTTCTTTTTGTTTATTTTTATTTTGTTTGATTCGCCTTTAGGCTAGAACCCTCTAGGGAATCACCATTTTCTAAGAAGTGGGTTCAATTGTAGATAACCCATATCTATAATTGAATCCACCATCTTTAATTTCTTGCATTTTCTTTTATTCTAGAATTTTGTTCTTCATTCTTGATTTTTATTTGTTTCTTGATTTTATTCATTTTTTCCTTCTCACCTTATTGATCATACTCATTCTTTTCAAATCCACTCTCACTTACACTTGCACCTATCTACACACCATTTTCACTATCTCAATCTCTTCACAATCACATTCGTTCATCAATCTTATTTGTCACGCACACAACATAAGAACCGATTTTATATTTTCTCCTACAAAACACCTTCCTTGTGGGATCGATATCTTAAATACTATAACTTGTCACGGTTGTGCACTTGTAACCTTTTTGGTACATGTTTATGCCGCACCAAGTTTTTGGCGCCACTGCCGGGGAAGGTGCTTAAGTAGGTTTTAATTATTTTTTTTCTTTAACTTGTGTGTTTTGTGAAGGAAACGCTTGGAGCTTGAAGATCGCGGATTGAAGAACTAGGATTTGAAGATTTGCTTTCGGGTAAGTCCTCTCTCTAGTTTTTAATTTCACCCTTTAGCTACTTCTTCACAATTAGAGACAACTAGGACTTATAAAAAATAGATTTTATTTTTCGTTGACCATAATAAAATTCACCCTCTACTTTGACATTAACTAACAAGATAATAAATTCAAACATGAGCCATCTTCTCACATTTGATTGTTGTTGACCATAATTAAAAAAAATTCTTTTTATCATCCTTTTTAATCGCTTTTAATTTCTAGGGTTGCATTTCATATAGTGTAGGAATTCACCAAAGTGATTGTAGCACTTGATTTGACACACACTTAAAACATTCTTAAGGGTAAAACCCCAATCAAGATAAGGTAAGGGATTTCATCACCCTTTTCTTAGCCCACAAATCACTAATTCCTCACTTCACAAACCCTAGCCTTCTAAAACTCATTAGACGTTGGCCCCTAAGGATTCGAGCTCAATAAGGAACAAGAAATCCTTAAATGAACCGGTTTAAGTTTTCTCAGATTAGTTGGTGTCTAAGGCAAGGTTTAGGGGTTGTGTAAAGAGCTCCGCAAGGAAAGAGGTACTTAATTGATCTTTGATCAACCTCTAGTACTATCCTTACTTGGCTAACTACCTAGGTAAAACTTTGATCTTTTCACTGTAGGAGTTTTTGGTTAGGAGCTGGTCTAGTGGAGTTAGGCTAAACCCTAGAATTAGAGTTGATTGAAAAGTGATTGTTTTGATTTGTTTTAGTTAGGATTTTTCTTTTCCTTTATCTTCTCATAAAAAAAATTTCTTTCTTTCCTAAAAAAAACAAAACATTAAAAAAAATTGTTTTGGCGTAGGCAAATTTGGGTTCGGGATAATTCTCATCGTTTAATCCGTGTTGAACCAACCCAAGAAATGACAAATCAACCAGTTCTTCAGGATATGTGCTATCCCATTAGGAATGCAATCCCCTCGTGCATTAGGCTTCCCGAAACAAATGGAATAAATTTTGAGCTTAGACCGTAATACATAAACATGCTTCCCAAATTCCTTGGTAATGAAACAGAAGACGCATATATTTTTATTTCGGAATTTGAGGAAGTGTGTATTATGATTAAAATGAGAGAATTAAATGAAGATGCGGTTAAGCTTAGATTTATTCCATTTGCTCTTAAGGATAAAGCTAAAAAATGGCTGTACAGCTTACCAACAAATTCCATCTCAACTTGGGATGAATTTGTCACCGTTTTTCTTAAGAAATTTTTTCCTATTCATAAAACGGTAAAGCTTAGGAACAGCATTCAAAACTTTAAAATTATCCCGGGAGAACCTTTTTGGAAGTATTTTGACCGATTTAAAGATCTTCTCATCCAATGTCCTCATCACGGTTTAGAGAAATGGCGATTGTGCCAAATAATTTATGAGGGATTAGATTATTCTGCAAAAACTTCCTTAGAATCAATGTGCCACGGGGATTTTATGAGGAAAAATGCTGATGAAGCTTGGGAGTTTTTGGAGAGTCTTTCTGAAAAAACAATGCAATGGGAACAGTGCGATGACAGGGTTTCATCAGTTCCCCATTCTAAGTCTAGTGGTCTTTCCTTGGAGTCAAACATTGCTTCTGAAGCGAAGATGGCGACAATTCTACGAAGGTTAGAAGCTTTAGAAATTAAGGAACGAGTTTCAGCTCATATCAATCATGTTTCTGCCTCAGGATATCATAATTGTCAGTCTCCTACCCACGTTTTAGAGGAATGCCCTCTCCTAGGAAACAACAATTCATTAGAACAGATGAACGCTGCATTCCAGCACCCTAGAAATGATCTGTTTTCTCCAACCTACAATCCAGGTTGGAGAAATCATCCCAACTTTGCATGGAATCTAGGAAATTCTCCCGGAACTCAAAACTTCACTCCCGCTTCGACCCAATATTTTTCTAGGGGAAACACAGTTCCGTTCAATTCTCATTCACAATTTCAACAACCCAATCTGCCGTATCAAAATCAGTCCCCTCCTCATCAAGCTGTAATTCAAACTCCTCACAATCCAGATCAAGATAAACGTCTCAATGTCTTGGAAAGGGGTTTAGAAACCATAATTAAGGCCTCTACTCAAACCACGAATATGTTGACTCAAACATCTAGCACGTTGAATTCCTTCATGCAATCAACCGGACAAATGCTCAACTCCAACACTCAAGCTATAGCTAGATTAGAATCCCAACTTGGTCAACTAGCTAGTGTCGTGAGTGAAAGAGAGAAAGGAAAATTTTCGAGTCAACCCGTGGTTAACCCTAATAACACAGGATGCAGTTCATCCTATGAAGCTCAAGTGAATGCAATCCATTCACTTCGGTCAGGTAGACAGGTCGATAATCAAGTAAGAACTCCTCCAAGTCAAACTTTTGATCCAATACAAAATCCTTCTTCTTCTCCTTCTAATGAATCTATTCAACAATCACTCCCCTCAGATGACCAAGAACCCGAACCTGAGCCTGTTTTTGATAGATTTAGACCGGTTGCTCCCTTTCTTGATAGACTCAGGTCTAGGAAACACTCTCCTCAGGAGGAGAAGATCCTAGAAACATTCAAGCAGGTTAAGGTCAACATTCCTCTCTTAGATGCAATTAAACAAATTCCATCTTATGCTAAATTTTTAAAAGAATTATGCACTAAGAAGAGGAGAATAAATGTTCCAAAGAAAGTTTTTTTAGCCGCCAATATCAGTGAAATGCTGTCAAATCCCATACCTTTGAAACGTAAAGATCCAGGTTCCCCCATCATTTCATGTATCATTGGTAATACTCACATTGATAAGGCGCTTTTAGACTTAGGGGCCAGTGTCAATTTGCTTCAATATTCAGTCTACCAGCAATTAGGTCTAGGTGTACTGAACCCAACCAAATGCACCTTACAGTTGGCTGATAGATCTGTTAAGGTCCCTATGGGTGAGTTAGAGGATGTTTTGATTAAGGTTGGAGATTTTATTTTTTCAGTAGATTTTGTAATCTTGGAAACACAGCCTGTTTCCAATCCCAAAGGACAGACACCTGTCATCTTAGGATGATCGTTCTTGGCCACTTCTAATGCTCTTATCAACTGTAGAACTGGTCAAATGAAGCTGTCATTTGGGAATTTGACTGCTGATCTCAACATTTTTAATCCAGGGGACCAACCAAATAATCAGCCTCTAGAAATAAACTACATTCAGGAAAGATCAAAAGAAGAAGAAGAAGAGTCTGATTTGAGTTTTGAGGAAATTTTTGTTGAAGAGTTAGAATTTTTAGAAGAAGCAGATCGGGTCCTTGAGAATAATAAAACTATGTTAAACATGTGCTGCTTTGAATTAAATTTTGAAAAACTCTTTCTTGATGAACTTAGATTCTTGGAGAATAATCAACAACCAAATTTTCAGAACTTCACAGAAGAATTAGTTGTTAGAAAACAAAACTTCACAGTACAAGAGTCTAAGTTCATTAAGAAATACAAAATGCATGACACCAATAATACCTACCTTACCTTGTTGCAAGAATTATTGAACACCCCGAAATGCTTAAAAATTCATATTATTGATTATATCATTCTGAATTTGTTTAAAATCTGAGGAAGAATTTTCAACAATAAGGTAGGATTCAATGTAGAACAGGAACTCTTCATGTTGAATATTTCATTCTACATTGTTTATTTTGTTTATTTCAGAATAATAAAAAGAATTTATTATTCTCTCATTTGAGAGTTTCTTGTTCAGTTGTTAAAAAAAAGAAAAAAAAGAAAAAAAAAGAAAAGAAAAAAAAAGAGAATAAAACGAGAATAAATTTTTGATTTTATCCTCCTCAGACCAAAGGTAATTACAGATTTTTATCAGCCGACCAAATGTAAGTGCTTCACTTCTTATGCATCATAGAGTTTGCATTGAGGACAATGCAAAATTTAGGTGTGGGGGTGGGAATTAGTTATTTTTTCTCTTTATTTTACATTTTTAGTTGCATTTTTGTTAATTTTTTTCCTTTTCAAAAGGAGTTATGTAATAATTGATTTATTTGATAAATTTGAAATTTTCTAATTCCTAGTTAGTTATTTACTTTAGTTCGCCTTTTATGATAATTCTAAATAAATTTCTTAAGAAATGATTTTCAAAGTAGTATACTTTACTTAAGCCTTAACTTGGATTTTTATTTAAAATAATGAAGTTTTTGCATGCTTAGCTTAAAGTTGAAAATAATTTTTCAAAGTGTCTTGATTTACATATTTTCCAAAATATATATACATATACAAAAAAAAAATTACAAAAGAAGAGTGCGAAAAATGGGCACCAAAAAGAAAAAAAAACTCTTGAATTCAAGGTGATTCTATCTTATAAAGCCTAAGCTAACCGAGTAATTAAGCCCAAAGAGTATTTCCATACTTAATGACCTAAGCCATTCGGGTTGGGATCCATTGGCCCAAAACTCGTTAAATGGTCACTTAGAAAGCCCGTTAAAGTAGAAAAAATCACCAAGAAAGAAAGAGTTAAAAAAATAAAAAATAAAAAAATAAAAAATAAAAAGAATTGTTTTATAATTGTATATATGGTCTTGGAAAATATTTTAAATCAAGCAACTTAAAAATTATTTAAAACAAAGAGTTAGCATGTTCTTTTCAAAATTTTTAAATTAAATTTCTAAGTTTGGCTTGGTTTTGTATTGCTACAATGAGAAGATTTTCTTAAAAATATACCTTAGAATTATATATATAAATGTTTTCTTGAGTGATAACTGACTCCAATTAGATTATCTAAAAGTTATCAAGTGAATTTAATTATTTACTGACTTCTTTAATTTGGCAAGTTGACCAAATTTTGTGGGTATATTCACTACAAACCCTCACGAGACTATAACTCGTCCACTAGGGTAACCTAGGGGTTTAAAGGCTTGTTGTATGCGCTAAATACAACCGCGATTCCTGCGAAAGTGAGTTAGGATTTTCTTTTCTTTGCTAGAGGACTAGCAAAAGTTTAGGTGTGGGGGTATTTGATAATCACATTTTATTACAATTTTATACCCTCATTATCTATTTTACATGAATAAATATACCATTAATAATTGTTGTTAGATTAGTTTGCACATAATTGAATGAAAATATAAATAAATATTATTAAATGTAAAAACCCCTCAAAAATCTCTCTTCTCTATTTTGTAGCATTTGTGAAGCCCAAAGAGCACAAATGAATTATGAAGCAAGGCCAAAAATCCTCCATCACATTAATGCACAGCCCACAAAATCAAGTCTACGAAGCCAGCACAACTCCTATTTTTTTTTTCTCAAGTGAGCTTTAAAACCCAAAGCCCATTAACAAATGACTATACAAATGGGAAGCTTGAAGAACTAGACTTGATGGCTGCAAAGATTGGGATTTTAATTTTCACATAAATCATGGACCGGACTTGATTTCTTGTTCATTTTCTGTTTTAAAAATCAAATGAAAACTTCATGAAGGAGACCGGACTGCTAGACTCAAAACCTCAATGTGGACCGGACTTTGGAGTAGGACTTTGGACTGCTGCATTTTTAGTATTCATGATGGACCGGACTATTGGACTTGAGCTGAAAATCACATGGGCCGCTGCAGATTGAAGATTGGGCCGGACTTCCAACATTGTGTGCATGTTAATTTTCCTCAAATAAATGAATGGAAAACAAGCTGCAGAGTTGGGTTTTTGGGCCGGACTTCAAATACTAATTGCTGCAGAATTTCTTTATAGGCCGGACATGCTGTTTTGAAAATCATATGGGCTAGAGAAGAACAAAAAGCAAATTCAAAGGTGGAGATTGTTTTGCTTGGGGCTCAAGACAAATCCAATGGCTCATATTCATTGATGATTACTATAAATAGGGGTAGAGAGTGAGGGGTTAAGGGTGTGAAAATTTTTGTAACTCCTTTTGGAGAGGAGGGCTACTCTTAATTGAGAAGGCCTTCCAAAATTATAACTTTTTGTTGCAATTAATAATAATAATTTTTTCACCACTTTAAATTTTTCTCTTCTTCTCTTTATTGGATGATGAAGATGAAGATGGAGATCGAGAATTATTTGAAGGTTTGCATTTCTTTTCTTTTTCACTTTTATTGCTTATTAGTTTAGATTTATTTCTATGCTTGTAGTTAGATTTTATTTTCTTGTTAAATAGCCAAGAGGCTAGAACCCTCTTGCCTTAGATTTATTTTATGCTTAGAGAGTAGATTTATTTTCGTGCATTTAATTCTTGCAATTTTATTTTGTAGTTTAGATTTTGTAATTTATTTTGTAGTTAGATTTTAATTTCTTACACTATTCACCTTGAGGCTAGAACCCTCTTGGGTTTAATTTTTCTTTTTGTTTATTTTTATTTTGTTTGATTCGCCTTTAGGTTAGAACCCTCTAGGGAATCACCCTTTTCTAAGAAGTGGGTTCAATTTTAGATTACCCATATCTATATTTTGTTCTTCATTCTTGATTTTTATTTGTTTCTTGATTTTATTCATTTTTTCCTTCTCACCTTATTGATCATACTCATTCTTTTTCAAATCCACTCTCACTTACACTTGCACCTATCTACACACCATTTTCACTATCTCAATCTCTTCACAATCACATTCGCTCATTAATCTTATTTGTCACGCACACAACATAAGAACTGATTTTATATTTTCTCCTACAAAACACTTTCCTCGTGGAATCGATATCTTAAATACTATAACTTGACACGGTTGTGCACTTGCAACCTTTTTGGTACATGTTTATGCCGCATCAGTATGGTTGAGAGATATCAGAAGATGAGGGCACCAGAGTTTCAGGGGTCAGCAGACCCTCTTATAGCCCACAAGTGGAAGGAGGATGTGAGTAACACCCTCGACATACTCAGTGTAAATTCAGTTCAGAAGCAGAGGTTGGCATCCTATAGTTTGAAGGGAGATGCCGGGAGATGGTACCGACTCTAGTTTACTCCAGATCAGAGGATGACCCTCACATGGGAGGACTTTATCTATTTCTTCGATGGGCAGTATATCTCTTCTGCAGCACGGACTGAGAAGGAGCTTGAGTTATCCCGGTTGACTCAGGGAGACATGACCGTGGTAGATTTTGAGAGCAGGTTTATGGAGTTGCTACATTTCACAGGTATGTGGCAGACAGGAGAGCGTCAGGCTTAGATGTTCTTGGCAGGGCTTCGCCCTAATCTTCGCTGATACCTAGTCTCGAGGAAGTTCTATTCAGTTGGGGAGGTAGCTGAGGCCACCACTTCACAGGAGATTGAGACTAGCATGTTCCAGAAGGATAAGGAAGGGAAGGCCAAGGCAGGGCAGAGCGGTGACAAAGGCAAGAACAAGAGATCTTTTTCTGGACATCAGCAGCAGCATCAGGGCTCTTATAATAAGGGACCCCAGCAGGATCAGAGAGCGCATCAGCAGCGCAAGTTCTAGGGATCTTGTTTTAACTGTCACAAGGTCGGGCATAAGGCATCGGAGTGTCGTAGCGTACCAGCAGGAGCCCAGCAGGGTAAGGGTCCGAACCAGCAGCAACGCCAGCAGGGCAGAGGTCAGGGCCAGCAGAACAGGCTTGAAGCACCGCCAGCAGCTCAGAGGACTGAGGGGAAGATTCGAGCAGTTTAGGAGGTTCCTCAGGGGCAAATTGTCCCATATTCTCCATCTTTAGTAGCAGAGCAGTCTTCAGTCATAGGCAGGGTTTATGCAGTAGTTCCCCGTGATCATGGAGCTAGCGGAGCCGTAGTGGAGGGTATGTTCCTTGTGGATTCTTTCCCCACCCGTATTCTTTTCGATTCGGGAGCTTCGCATTCTTTCATCTCTCATGCATTTATGGCTAGACTCCAGCTCGTAGCTCAGCCTCTAGACACCCCTTTATCTGTTTCCATCGCTTTAGGTGAGGTATCGCTTCTAGAGAGCATTTGTAGGAGGTGTACCGTCAGTTTAGATGAGTCGGAGTTCATAGTGGATTTGATAGTGTTGCATATGTCCGAGTTCCATGTCATCCTTGGTATGGATTGGTTGTCTTCCTATCATATTAGTATTGACTTCTTTGCGAAGACAGTCAAGTTGCGAGCGTCCGATGGGTCCGAGATGATTGTAGCCATCTCTCAGGGCAACCGATTTGCGAAGTCATTTCTGACGTACATCGAGGAGGTGATGCGACGGGATCAGGGTGCTGAGTTATTGGAGACTAGAGGTCATTTCTGACGTACATCGAGGAGGTGATGCGACGGGATCAGGGTGCTGAGTTATTGGAGACTAGAGTCATCTCAGAGTATCAGGATGTCTTTTAGGACATACCTCCAGTGAGAGAGGTAGAGTTCTGTATTGAGTTGCAGCCAGGCACAGCCCCGATATCCCACGCATCCTATCGCATGGCACCAGCTAAGATGAGGAAGCTTCAGACCCAGTTGGACGAGTTGTTAGCTCAGGGTTTTATTCGTCGGAGTCATTCTCCGTGGGGCGCGCCGGTCCTCTTCGTGAAGAAGAAGGACGGTAGTATGAGATTATGCATAGATTATAGAGAGTTGAATAAGGTCACTATCCGGAATAGGTACCCACTACCTAGGATTGATGACTTGTTTGACCAGTTGCAGGGAGCACAGTATTTCTTGAAGATTAATCTTTGTTCTGGCTATCATCAGTTGCGGGTTCGGGAGATGGATATTCCCAAGACCACCTTTCTTACTAGATATGGATCTTTTGAGTTCTTGGTCATGCCATTTGGGTTGACCAATGCACCCGCGGTATTCATGGACTTGATGAACCGGGTTTTCCGTCCCTTCTTAGATCAGTTTATAATCGTTTTCATCGACGATATTTTTTTTTACTCGAGATCGGAGGCAGATCACGAGGAGCATCTACGGATAGCGTTGATGACTCTTCAGGAGCATCAGCTGTATGCCAAAATCAACAAGTGCAAATTTTGGCTTTCAGAAGTCAGATTTCTTGGCCACGTCATCAGTAGAGAGGGCATAGCAGTGGACCGGGCTAAGGTCACGGCAGTTCTTAATTGGGAGCCACCGAAGATGGTGACAGAGATTCGTAGCTTTTTGGGTTTAGCTAGATATTACAGGAAGTTCATTCAGGACTTCTCGAAGATTACGACGCCGATTACACACCTTACGAAGAAGGGTGTACAGTTCATATGGAGCATGGAGTGCCAGAAGGCCTTTGATATTTTGAAGGCTAAGTTGACTACAACGCCGGTTTTGACTATTCCGAGCAGCAACAGGACAGTCGTCGTATATACAGATGCATCGTTGGCAGGCTTAGGAGGCGTATTGATGCAGACTTAGAGGGTAGTAGCTTATATCTCACGGTAGTTGAGGGTGCATGAGCAGAACTATCCCACTCATGACTTGGAGTTAGCAGCAGTGGTTTTTGCACTGAAGTCATGGAGGCACTACTTATATGGAGTGCAGTTTGAGTTGTTCACAGACCATCAGAGTCTGAAGTACCTCTTTTCTCAGAAGGAACTCAATCAGAGACAGAGGAGGTGGGTTGAGTTTATCAAGGTGTGACGCCCCTGGGTTCACACAAGGCTGCAGTCCAAGGTGAAACCAAGAATGTCAAACCTGCCATGCACCACACCGTGCAATAACATGTTTCACCATCACAATTCTATCACTCTAGTAGAGTTAATGACAGGTGTAGGTACAAAAGCAAGTAAAAGATAATACAAGAGATGACTGATGAAATGATAGAGGTCAAAATAATATTTCATCATCCAACATACAGAAATACAAAGTCAATGTCTGAAATAAATAAACTGGAGTTCTTAACAAGTCTCAGATGCAACAAGTCTGAGTAAAGGAAATAAGGCACACAGCCTTTACAACATCTAGATTAAAGTCCTCAAATGTCTAAAAAAAGTTATAGTGGAGCTCCAAAATAAAGCATATCTAAAAAAATAGTCAGCTGAACACTAAAGTGTGTCGCCATCAACCTGCGACTCTCCGGGCTCCTGGCTCGTTACCTGAAAGGGGGAGGGACAACGAGCGTCAAAGCGCTAGCAAGTAACATCACAACCAACCCCAAGGGAACAGGGCTCGTTGTATACATAATAATATAAAATTATTTGTCCTAACAACAATGGGTTTTGGTATTTAGGAAATTACAACACGAGCGTAGGTACGTCGAGCGAAATAATCCAAACAAGGAAACCCTCATGTATATACCTTTTATCTCAAATTGTAAATCCCTAATTACCAAACCCGAAGTCTACTACATGAATAATAAACTAAAAGAAACAGCCCATCTCAATACTTAATCAAAAGTCACGCCGAAACCATATAAGTGTCAAAGGTCAATATCACATAAGTGTCTTGTCCAGTCTAGGTAGCTATCATTGTCCAAATCTCATGAAATCGTGTCATGTCCTGATTTAGATAAGTGTCATACTTATAGCTTAACAAATGTCCAGCGCGTGGTCTAATATGCGAGTGAACGTCCAACTCGTGGACTGAAAATAACCGTTGTCCATTGCATGGACCGGATGTGACCGTTGTCCAAAGCATGGACCAGATGTGACCGTTGTCCAACGTAGGGACCGGATGTGACCGTTGTCCAACGCATGGACCGGATGGTGATGCATATCCAGCACGAGGATTAAATAACAATGCATGTCCAACACGGGGACTAAGTAAAATGAATGTCCAACACGAGGACTGAAATGAATGAGTGTCCAACACGAGGACTAAAAAGTAATAAAAAAAATAACCGCTACAATTTAATACCCGATAAACGAGGCAACTTCTCATATTCAAGAATGATAAATAGTGCCCTCAAACATATGAACACAGTCTATATATACACACACAGCAGGTGATTTAATAGAAACACAAATAAGACGAGAAAGACTTCGATGAGTCAACTCGTGCTCAGTTATGAGTCAACTCATGTCTCATGGGTCGACTCATGATCTGTTACGAGTCGACTCAGCAGAAAACATGTGATAACAGGAAATGACTTCGTGAGTCGACTCATGGTTAGTTATGAGTCGACTCATGACCTATGGGTCGACTCGTATACTGACGAGTCGACTCAGCAGAAGCAAAAAGGCAACACAACTAGACCTCGTGAGTCGACTCATGATAGTCATGGGTCAACTCAACCTGATGAGCCGACTCGTGATGAGTCGTGAGTCGACTTACGGGCTGAAATCTGCATATATCACAACTGCAAACCGTCCATCTCGATCCATACTTCCACTATATTGATCTACACCTCCCTAACTATCAATTTTAAACTATGAGGCAGTGAAAGAAATCATACATAGCATGAGAAAAGATTACTTGCATGTTAAACCTAACTTTTAAACCCCTAATTATGAAAGAGAGCATTCAGTCAAAATAAAACTCATATTTTCATTTCTTTAAATAAATTCCCAGATCTGGATTTTCATTAAAAACTCGTTGGTGGGAGTTTAAAAATCTAAAACATATGATCTTTAGCATTTACACTAAAAAGAACACCGTTTTATATTTGAAAATATGTCTTAGGCTCAATAAAACTCATGAAAAACGTTTATAAATTCATAAAAGCATGGGAGAGAGATTGGGCGAGATGTTACTCGCCTCAATGTGATGAAGAACGATTCCCTTCGCTGAAATCCAAAAGAAACTGCCGAACAATCCTTTGAAACGTCCCAAAATCACCAAGAACACCTAGGGTTTGAGAGAGGAGAGAGGGGGACTAGGGTTTCTGGGGAGAACTGATGAAATGAAGTGTTTTCGGATAGAGGAGCATATATATAAACAGTTAAAGCTCGACCCGAAACCCAAACAAACCCGACCCAGAAAAACCAGAAAACCCTCGATGAGTCGACTCATGATAGTCATCGGTCGACTCATGACTTATGGGTCGACTCATAATATAATGAGTCGACTCAGCAGAAACTTATGACAATGGGAGATGATATCATGAGTCGACTCATGATAGTCATGGGTCGACTCATGAGCTGAGAACTGAGTTTCTTCGACACTGATGCTTATGATTTGCAAGTTTGCAAACTCAACCTCATAACTGATGTATATATACATCCTCATAAACTCAAAAATGCTCGATTTCATGAGCAAACATATCATAAAGACATTTATCATCAATAAATATTATTTCTCACTAATAGTGACATATCAAAATCTACGGGGTCTTACATTCTTCCCCCCTTAAAGGAATTTCGTCCTCGAAATTCAGAAATCATATCTAACTCATAAGATACTTGAAAAGCATAACAAGGGTTTACTCCAACCCGCACATATACACATTTCATAATAGTGAATGCTAGTTAGTACATAGCGATATTCATACTTAACAATCTAAAATGATAATATTCTTACCTAATCCCTAATCTAACGGAACTAGTACGTCGGGCGAAAAATCCAAACAAGAAACCCCCCATGTATATACCGTGTGTTCCGAAAGATTAAGAATTAAGTGAAAATACCCTCATTCTAGTGTTAAGTAATAGTATCAATATATATATATATATATATAATTATACACGTAAGAAGTCATATCATAAATACTTAATTCCTGAGTCTCTTATCTTCTCTAGCAGAAAATAGGTTATCCCGAAGCTCAATCTCCGGTGCATCTAACACTCGCTGCCGCTCCTCATCATGCAAGTGCTTCTTGAGCATAGAAATGTGAAATACATTGTATACTAGACATAGAAGCTGGAAGATCTAGTCTGTATGACTCAGCTCTAATGCGCTCCAAAATCCGGAAAGGTCCAATGTATCTCGGTGCAAGCTTTCCTCGCCTCTCAAATTGCTGTACGCCTTTCATAGGCGATACCTTCAGCATAACCAAATCCCCAATCTGCAACTCGAGGGGGCTTTGCCTCTTATCTGCATAACTCTTCTGCCGACTCTAAGCGGCTAGAATCCGTTCCCTGATCAACGCTACTTTCTCAGTAATATGTCTCATAAGCGCTGGTGAAAGTATTAAACCTTTCTCCGGCTCTACCCAACATATAATCGATTTTGCAATGTCACCCGCACGTTGCTTCATACAAGGTCATACCGATTGTCGCTTGATAATGGATGTCCTTGATGGACTTCATCAGTGGAATATGATCCTTCCAGCTACCTTGAAAGCTAACGACATAAATCCGCAACCTGTCTTCAAATATCTAATTTACTCTTTCCGTGTGACCATCTGTCGGTGAATAAAATACATTACAGAAAGATAAATCTGTTACTCAAAAGAAATCCTGTAAACCTTTCCAAAAATACAGAGTGAATACTGAAATCTAAATCTGACGCTATCGTATCTAGGACTCCATGAAGTCTAATAGTCTCTTGAATGAGTATCCTTACATATGCCTCAGCTGTATAGTTAGTCCTTGCTGTAATAAAATGTATTGACTTCATCAGTTTATCCACTATCACCCAAATTGAATCATTCTCTTTCTCTTATTTCAACAATCCCTACGATAAAATCCATCTAACTGTTCGTCCACTCTACTCAGAAATGGTTAAAGGCTGACGTGATCCTGCTGGTCTTTGATGTTCTGCCTTTACTTATTGACATGTAAGATACTTAGCTACATAAATTTGAAATCTTCCTACGCATATCACTTCATTAAAAAGTGTCTCTTTAAGCCATTGCACATCTTAGGGTCCTTGAATGTACTGATTCGCGAATTCGTAGTCTTTGGTAAACTCAATTCACCTCCTTTGTCTCTGGATTCGCGAATTCGTAGTCTTTGGTAAACTCAATTCACCTCCTTTGTCTCTGGTTGATTTCCTTCTGGGAAAAGATACTTCAGATTTTAATGGTCTGCTGGTTGATTTCCTTCTGGGAAAAGATACTTCAGATTTTAATGGTCTGTGAATAATTTATACTGTACTTTATATAAGTAAAGTCTTCATGACTTCAATGCAAATACCAATGCTGCTAACTCCCAGTCTTAAGTGGAAATAGGTCTGTTCATGTACTCTTAATTGCTACGAGACACATGATACTACTCTCTGAGTCTACATCAAAACGTCTTCTAATTCTTCCAATGATGTATTTATGAATACGACGAATATCCTGTCGTTGCTCGGAATAGTCAAAACCGGCGCTGTAGTCAATTTAGCCTTCAAAATATCAAAGGCCTTCTGGAACTCCATGCTCCATATAAACTGTACACCCTTCTTCGTAAGGTGCGTAATAGGCGTCGCAATCTTCGAGAAGTCCTGAATGAAATTCCTATATTATCCAACTAATACTAAAAAGCTGCGAATCTCTGACACCGTCTTCGGTGGCTTCCAATCAAGAACTGCCGTGAGCTTAGCCGGGTCCACTGCTATGCCCTCTTTACTGATGACGTGGCCAAGGAATCTAACTTCTGAAAGCCAAAACTCGAATTTACTGAACTTGGTATACAACTGATACTCCTGAAGAGTCCTCAATGCTATCCGTAGATGCTCCTCGTGATCCGCCTCCGACCTCGAGTAAATGAGTATATCTTCGATGAAGACGATCACAAACTGATCCAAGAAGGGACGGAAAACCCGGTTCATCAAGTCCATGAGTACGGGTGCATTGGTCAATCCAAATGGCATGAACAAGAACTCTAAAGAACTATATCGAGTAAGAAAGGCGGTCTTGGGAATATCAATCTCCCTAACCCGTAACTGATGATAGCCAGAACGAAGATCAATCTTCGAGAAACACTGTGCACCCTGCAACTGGTCAAACAAGTCATCAATCCTAGGTAGTGGGTACCTATTCCGGATAGCGACCTTGTTCAACTCTCTATAATCTATGCATAATCTCATACTACCGTCCTTCTTCTTCACGAAGAGGACCGGCGCGCCCCACGGAGAATGACTCCGGCGAATAAAACCCTGAGCTAATAACTCGTCCAACTGGGTCTGAAGCTCCCTCATCTCAGCTGGTGCCATACGATAGGGTGCGCGGGATATCGGGGCTGTGCCTGGCTGCAACTCAATACAAAACTCTACCTCTCTCACCGGAGGTAATCCAGGTATGTCCTGAAAGACATCATGATACTCTGAGACAACTCTAGTCTCCAATAACTCAGCACCCTGATCCCGTCGCATCACCTCCTCAATGTATGCCAGAAATGACTCCGCAAATCGGTTGCCCTGAGAGGCGGCTACAATCATCTCGGACCCGTCGGACGCTCGCAACTTGACTGTCTTCGCAAAACAGTCAATACTAATATGGTAGGAAGACAACCAATCCATACCAAGGATGACATCGAACTCGGACATATGCAACACTATAAAATC
>NC_033801.1:101443124-101469113 GCF_001876935.1 Asparagus officinalis | reverse complement strand
TGCTGGTGTTGGAGAATATGAGACAATCTGCCCCTGGGGAACCTCCTGAACTGCTAGAGCCTGCCCCTTAGTCTTCTGTTGCTGCTGAGTTGGACCATTTCCCTTCTGAGCTCTTGTTGGTGCACTGCGGCACTCTAATGCCTTGTGTCCGACCTTGCGACAGTTAAAACAAGATCCCCGAAACTTTTGCTGCTGACTTGCTCTCTGATCTTGTTGAGATCCCTTCTTATGAGGGCTCTGCTGATGCTGTTGGGATCCAATTAAGGGTCTCTTGTTCTTTCCCTTGTCTCCGGCGTGCCCTCTCTTAGCACTCCCTTCCTCGTCCTTCTGGAACTTAGCTGTCCCATTTTCTTGAGAAATGGCGGTTTCAGCTACTAGTGGTGGTAAATCCACTTCTAAGTTCGAGTCCGAAACTGATCTTGATTCGATCGTGATTCGTCCGAGTCTGCCCTTTGGTTAGATGACTCGTTGACTCTTCAACCCGTTAGCTTGATTCCGCACGCGAGTGGATTTACTCCGTTGTTTGCGCCACAAGCTCCTCGATTGCTGCTATCCTAGCGACTAGGGGAGCCATAAGATCTATCAGGTACTGGGGAGCCTGCTGCTGCTCAGGTGGATTTTGCTGTGATTCAGCCTGTCCAGATATCTGAGTACGTGACATATCATATTCTGACATCTCTGCTCAAAAGAAAATAAGGGTTTAGGAGTAAAAATAGACCTCTATAAATAGAGTATCACAATATAATGTTCACAACATATAGTATTTGCACAAATACTTTAAACTTATACAAAAAGAGTTGTCATAAAAAAATTCTCAAATTTTGATATATACGCATATATCGTCCTCACTCATACTAAGAAATCCTTACGGACTCTATACATGAATCCTAGGAAACTCTATCCTAGCTCCACGACTCGACACAGGATGATCCTAAGGATACTGGAACTAGAGCTCTGATACCAACTGTGACGCCCCTGGGTTCACACAAGGCTGCAGTCCAAGGTGAAACCAAGAATGTCAAACCTGCCATGCACCACACCGAACAATAACATGTTTCACCATCACAATTCTATCACTCTAGTAGAGTCAATGACAGGTGTAGGTACAAAAGCAAGTAAAAGATAATACAAGAGATGACTGATGAAATGATAGAGGTCAAAATAATATTTCATCATCCAGCATACAGAAATACAAAGTCAATGTCTGAAATGAATAAACTGGAGTTCTTAACAAGTCTCAAATCATATATGTATAATTAATTGTCCTAAAACTAAGGGGGATTTTAGTACCTAGGAAATTTCAACACGAGCATAGGTACGTCGAGCGAAATAATCCAAACAAGGAAACCCTCATGTATATACCTTGTATCTCAAATTGAAAATCCCTAAGTACCAAACCCATAATCTAATACATGAACAATAATAAAAGAAAACGAAACACATCTCTACTTTCAAACATGGTGTCATGTCAAACTCACATGAGTGTCATGTCAGAAAACGATTAAGTATCCAAAACATAGACTATATAGATTAAACGTCCAACCCATAGACTGCATGAAGTAAACGTCCAACTTATGGACTGAAAGTAACGAGTATCCAACGCATGGACTGAATATAACCGTTGTCCAACGCATGGACTCAAATTGTAAATCCCTAATTACCAAACCCGAAGTCTACTACATGAATAATAAACTAAAAGAAACAGTCCATCTCAATACTTAATCAAAAGTCACGCCGAAACCATATAAGTGTCAAAGGTCAATATCACATAAGTGTCTTGTCCAGTCTAGGTAGCTATCATTGTCCAAATCTCATGAAATCGTGTCATGTCCTGATTTAGATAAGTGTCATACTTATAGCTTAACAAATGTCCAGCGCGTGGTCTAATATGCGAGTGAACGTCCAACTCGTGGACTAAAAATAACCGTTGTCCAACGCATGGACCGGATGTGACCGTTGTCCAATGCATGGACCGGATGTGACCGTTGTCCAACGCATGGACCGGATGGTGATGCATATCCAGCACGAGGATTAAATAACAATGCATGTCCAACACGGGGACTAAGTAAAATGAATGTCCAACACGAGGACTGAAATGAATGAGTGTCCAACACGAGGACTAAAAAGTAATAAAAAAAATAACCGCTACAATTTAATACCCGATAAACGAGGCAACTTCTCATATTCAAGAATGATAAATAGTGCCCTCAAACATATGAACACAGTCTATATATACACACACAGCAGGTGATTTAATAGAAACACAAATAAGACGAGAAAGACTTCAATGAGTCGACTCGTGCTCAGTTATGAGTCAACTCATGTCTCATGGGTCGACTCATGATCTGTTACGAGTCGACTCAGCAGAAGACATATGATAACAGGAAATGACTTCGTGAGTCGACTCATGGTTAGTTATGAGTCGACTCATGACCTATGGGTCGACTCGTGATCTGTTACGAGTCGACTCAGCAGAAGCAAAAAGGCAACACAACTAGACCTCGTGAGTCGACTCATGACAGTCATGGGTCGACTCAACCTGATGAGCCGACTCGTGATGAGTCGTGAGTCGACTTACGGGCTGAAATCTGCATATATCACAACTGCAATCCGTCCATCTCGATCCATACTTCCACTATATTGATCTACACCTCCCTAACTATCAATTTTAAACTATGAGGCAGTGAAAGAAATCATACATAGCATGAGAAAAGATTACTTGCATGTTAAACCTAACTTTTAACCCCTAATTATGAAAGAGAGCATTCAATCTAAATAAAACTCATATTTTCATTTCTTTAAATAAATTCCCAGATCTGGGTTTTCATCAAAAACTTGTTGGTGGGGATTTAAAATCCGAAAACATATGATCTTTAGCATTTACACTAAAAAGAACACCGTTTTATATTTGAAAATATGTCTTAGGCTCAATAAAACTCATGAAAAACGTTTATAAATTCATAAAAGCATGGGAGAGAGATTGGGCGAGATGTTACTCGCCTCAGATGTGATGAAGAACGATTCCCTTCACTAAAATCCAAAAGAAACTGCCGAACAATCCTTTGAAACGTCCCAAAATCACCAAGAGCACCTAGGGTTTGAGAGAGGAGAGAGGGGGACTAGGGTTTCTGGGGAGAACTGATGAAATGAAGTGTTTTCGGATAAAGGAGCATATATATAAACAGTTAAAGCCCGACCCGAAACCCAAAAAAACCCGACCCAGAAAAACCAAAAAACCCTCGATGAGTCGACTCATGACAGTCATCGGCCGACTCATGACTTATGGGTCGACTCATAATATAATGAGTCGACTCAGCAGAAACTTATGACAATGGGAGATGATATCATGAGTCGACTCATGATAGTCATGGGTCGACTCATGAGCTGAGAACTGAGTTTCTTCGACACTGATGCTTATGATTTGCAAGTTTGCAAACTCAACCTCATAACTGATGTATATATACATCCTCATAAACTCAAAAATGCTCGATTTCATGAGCAACCATATCATAAAGACATTTATCATCAATAAATATTATTTCTCACTAATAGTGACATATCAAAATCTACGGGGTCTTACACAAGGACTATGAGTTCGCGATTCAGTATCATCCGGGGAAGGCGAACGTCGTAGCAGATGCCTTAAGCAGGAAACGTCGACATTGGGTTTCAGCTTTGAGGAGTTCATTACATCGGGATCTTATTACTCTTAGCCAGTTTGATTTTAGACCCGAGATTGGAGGAACCAGTGCATTTTTGGGAGCTGTGTCAGTGCAGCTATCTTGGAGTGACAGAGTTGTCAGAGCTCAGTTGGGAGACTCTTTGATTCAAACCCGAAAGGAGGAGATTTCCAAGTAGCCAAAGACTGATTGGATCATTGGAGCAGATGAAGGTCTCCGGATGAAGGGCAGGCTAGTCATGCCAACCAGTGCTGAGCTGAAGAGAGAGTTACTTGATGAAGCTCATCGTACTCGGTACACAGTACATGCAGGGACTACTAAGATGTACAAGGACCTGAAGAGACACTTTTGGTGGAGTGGTATGCGAAGGGAGATTTCAGAGTATGTGGCTAAGTATTTTACCTGTCAGTAGGTGAAGGCAGAGCATCAGAGACCGGCAGGAACACTTCAACCTTTACCCATTCTAGAGTGGAAGTGGGCAGACATTTCTATGGACTTCATTGTAGGGTTTCCGAAGTCGAAGAAGGGGAATGATTCAGTTTGGGTGATTGTGGACCGGTTGACGAAGTCGGCACATTTCATTCCAGTGAGGACTACATATATCGCCGAGGCATATGCGAGGATATTTATCCGGGAGATAGTTCGACTTCATGGAGTTCCAGACACGATTATATTGGATTGAGGTTCAGTGTTCACTTCGCACTTTTGGAGGAGTTTTTAGGACTCTTTTGGCAGCAGACTATCATTCAGCAGTGTTTTCCACCCACAGACGGATGGTCAGACAGAGAGAGTAAATCAGGTGTTGGAAGACATGTTGCAGGCTTGTGTCATTGACTTTCAAGGCAGTTGGGAGGATCACATTCCATTGATAGAGTTTGCTTATAACATTGTACGAGAGACCCTGTAGATCACCGATATGTTAGGTAGAGCCGAAGGATAGCTTGATGCTTGGACCAGAGCTGGTGAGGCAGACTACCGAGAAGGTAGCATTGATCAGGGAGCGGATTCTAGCCACTCAGAGTCGGCAAAAGAGCTATGCAGATAAGAGGCGAAGACCCTTGGAGTTTCAGGTTAGGGATTCAGTTATGTTGAAGGTATCACCTATGAAGGGCGTGCAGCGATTCGGACAACGAGGGAAGCTTGCGCCGAGATATATTGGACCATTCCAGATTTTGGAGCGCATTGGAGTTGTGTCATACAGACTAGATCTTCCAACATCGATGTCTAGTATACACAATGTATTTCATGTTTCTATGCTTAAGAAACACTTGCATGATGAGGAGCAGCAGCGAGTATTGGATACACCAGAGATTGAGCTTCAGGAGGATTTGACTACTGTTGAGATTCTGGTTCGTATTCTTGCCAGAGAGGACAAGAGACTTAGAAACAATGTAATTCCCTTGGTGAAAGTTCAGTGGAACCGAGGAGGCATTAAGGAGATTTCTTGGGAGCGCGAAGAGGATTTGCGTCGTGACTACCCACACCTGTTTGAACAGGTAAATTAAAATTTTTATGATGTGTATCTTGTATGATGTTTATATCTTTGGTTATATTTATATTTAACACTAGAATGGAAATATTAACGCTTAATTCTTAATCTTTCAGAACACAAGGTATATATATGGGGGGTTCCTTGTTTAGATTTTTCACCCGATGTACTAGTTCCAGTAGATTAGGGTTTGAGCGGGAATATTACCATTTTAGATCGTTAAGTATAAATATCTCCATATGTTTATCTAGAAGTTCATGTTGTGAGATGCGTATGGTTTCCGAATTTCAAGGACGAAATTCTTCTAAGGGGGGAAGAATATAGAACCCCATAATTTTTATAATGTTTATATGTGAATTATTAGTAATAAATAATTTTTTTATGATAAATAGCTTGAGGTCATTGATGTACATGAAAACAAGTTATTTGAGATGATATGAGAGTATGGGTGTAGAGTTTTGTGCGATGGTTTTGCAAATAAGCAAAACATGCACAAAAACTGGAATTTGCCAGATCAGTCGACCGATCAGTCGACTGACTGTATCAGTCGACCGATCAGTCGACTGATACGCTGATTTCCAGTTTTTTAGGTTTCAGGTCTGTTTTGATTTGGTTCGGGTTTGGGTTGGGTTTAGCTGTTCATATATATTCTCCTTCACCCGAAATCACCCCTCTCATCTTCAGATCTGAGAAAACCCTAGCCCTCTCTCCCCTATCTCAAACCCTAGTTTTGTTCTTGGTGATTTGGGGAAGAACTTGGAGGATTTTCGTCGAAATCTTCACGTTGCAGCGAAGGAGAACCACTCTCTCTCAGATCCAGGAGTTGTTCATCACCCCAGAGGCGAGTAACATCTCGCTCAACCTTTTCCTGTTTTCCTAAACATTTTCAAAGGGTTTTTATGAGTTTTGATGAGCCAAAAATGTAATTTTTGTACAAAGGATTGATTTTTATAGCATATAGTGGGAAAATATGTTATTTCAGAATGTTAAAAAACTCACCAACGTTTTGTGAATTGGAGATCTAGATCTGAAATGTTTTTATAAGAGATTTAACATGAGTTTTGTTTTAAAAATGTTTTAAAAATGTTTTAAAACATGAATGCACATGATTAGGGTTTTGTTTATGTAATTATACATGAAATTTTCGTTTCAGTTTAGTTCATACATGTTAATATCAGTATCTTTATGCTTGGGATTGATGGGGATGATTTTAGATAGATTGTATGGTAGAAATCAACCTGCACAAAGTTTTTGCAGTCAATCGGTCGACTGATCAGTCGACCGACAGGCTGAATTTTTCAGCATCAGTCGACTGATCAGTCGATTGACGGGTTGATTGTGTTTTCTCAGCTCCGTAGTCGACAGATCAGTCGACTGGTGAGCTGAGGTTGTGCTGCCTGAGTTTATCGGTCGACATATGAGTCGACTGACGTCATCAGTCGACACATCAATCGACTGATGAGATGTTTTACAGATTCTTGATCTGTTTGAGTTGCTTTTCGGGGTCGCCTCGATGACCTGACACTAGTTCACCATGCTAATGATTTATCTGTACATGTGGGTTGACTTTTGACACAAGTTTAGGCATGTACACCGAGATGCGTGCGAGTTTAGATTATGTATATCTTTCCGCATATACTTTTCACTGTTGCACAGTCCTTGTGTTGGACTATAATCCATAGAAGTCCTTGTGTTGGACTATAATCCATTTCAGTCCTCGTGTTGGACATTTGCCACTTATTCCATGTGTTTGGAAACCACAGTATCTAGTTCCTGTATCGGACATATTTCTTAACCCTGTATATGACTTTCTCACAGGAGTTTATGACATGACACGTATGTAGATTATGACATGATATTTAGGTAAGTAATAACATGAAATTCATGTAGGCTATGACATGGCACTGTACTTATGCTCTGAAATTAGTTGTATTTCTTTTATTATTGTTCCTGTACTAGAACCTCGGGTTTGGTGTTTAGGGATTTACAATTTGAGATACAAGGTATATACATGAGGGTTTCCTTGTTTGGATTATTTCGCTCGACGTACCTATGCTCGTGTTGTAAATTTCTAAATACTAAAATCCTCTTTAGTAAGATCGATGATTTTAGATCTATTATGTATTATCTGTATTTTCTTATACAACGAGCACTGTTCCCTTGGGGTTGGTTGTGATGTTGCTCGCTAGCGCTTTGACGCTCGTTGTCCCTCCCCCTTTCAGGTAACGAGCCAGGAGCCCGGAGAGTCGCAGGTTGATGGCGATGCATTTTAGCTTCAGCTGTCTACTTAGTTATATTTTCTTTTGGAGTTTCACAGTAGACTTTTGTTTAGACATTTGAGAGTCTTATTCTAGAAGTTGTAAAGGTTGTGTGCCTTATTTCCTCTTGTCAGATATTTGTATTTGAGACTTGTTGAGTATTCCAGTTATCTATTCAGACATTGACTATGTATTTTTGTATGTTGGATGATGAGATATTAATGTGATCACTATCATTTCATCAGTTATTTCTTGTATTATCTTTTACTTGCTTTTGTACCTACACCTATTATTGACTCTACTAGATAGATGTTAATTATGATGGTGAAACATGTTATTGCACGGTGTGGTGCATGGTAGGTTTGACATTCTTGGTTTTACCTTAGACTGCAGCCTTGTGTGAACCCAGGGGCGTCACAGGAGATAAAACCTATTGTCGTAGAGTGATTGAGTAAGGACGTTGAATCCACGTGTAAATATGAGAACCTTACAAAAGTGTCGTTATGTGATAAAGACATATACACACAGTTGTAGTTTGCTCCCATGTTAGATTACCCAAGTGTGGGGTATATTTTGAATACATGACATACATGATATGACCTATAGTGATATTTGAGCTGGATAATATTTCCTTATGACTGCGCCAACTACCCGAGGGTAGTTTAAGATGTGACATTGGTTTATTATGGTAAAGGTTTGGAGTATTTTTCTTCATGTACTATTTTCATTCATAGGATTAGAATTAGTATTTAGTGATTCACAATTTGAGACATGGTATATATATGAGGGTTTTCTTGTTTGGATTATTTCGCTCGATGTACTAATTCTCGTGTTATAGGTTTCTAAATACCAATATCCATTTAGAGTTATATGAATGATTTTTATAGCTATATGTACTAATAGTATTTTCTTATATACTTCTACCCCTTCCACCTGGGGGCGGTGGAGATAATCTCATTAGCGGTTTGACGCTTGTTGTTTTCTCCCCTTTTGGGCAGCGAGTCCGGCACATGGAGAGTCGCAGGTTGATAGGGTTACATCTTAGCTTCCATCTAGTATATTATATTTATAGTTATTTTTTAGAGCTCCACAGTAGATGTTTATTTTCAGACATTAGAGTTTGTATTTCTATTTTGTAGAGGCTGAGTGCCTTAGAGAGATTTCATTTGACTCTTGTGATGAGACATACTACATTTATTTTAGTTTCAGAGATATCTTATCTATTTACGGTTAGGCCCTGATGATGTTGTTTATCTATACTTCTTTTGTGATTTTTATTTTCTTTGTACTACTTCTTTATTATTTGTATGTTTGTACATTCACCTGTTTGTTGATTCTACTTTAGAGATAGTAACTGTGATGGTCAAACATGTTATTGCACGGTGTTGGTGCATGGCAGGTTTGACAATCCGGGTTTTACCTTGGACTGTAGTCTTGTGTGAATTCTGGGGCATCACAAACAGTATACCCGCAACCACTATAGTATTCCCTGCTACAATACCTTCTTTTTTGTTTCCCCCGATATCGATCACCGTGCTTCGACCACTGACGCCTTCACCAATCGCGTATCGGTCAAACCTTTAGGAATCGTCGAACCCCACTCTAATACCACGTGTTAGAAAATTTAGATCTCGCAAAAACCTCAAAAACCACCAAATGCAGCAAATAGAATCACACAAGATTTAACGTGGAAAATCCTCAACAGGGAAAAAACTACAGGATTAAAATCAATCCACTATCACCTCTAAATTGTAATCTTTTGCACGGACAAAGACTGCCAAACCCTCTCTCTCACAATACCCTTAAACTCGGTTACACCTTCTAAAACCCTTATTACAAGAATATTATCTCTCTTCTTCTCTCTACTCTGAAACCCTAGAAGAGGATGCATTATTTAAAGACACCCCTGACTTGCCTACTGATAATCACATTTTATTATAATTTTATACCCTCATTATCTATTTTTAATGAATAAATATATCACTAATAACTACTTTTATCTTTAATTGCAGGTTAATGAAGAAATAATAAATAAATACCGAAAAGAATCCAACTTCCTTATTTTTGTAACCTTTTATTGAAGCCTAGAATCAAGCCGAATAGCCTGTAGTGAAGGATCGCTGCAATGGCACTCAAACACTAGAAGGGGGGGTTGAATAGTGTTTATGAAATCTAATGTGGAAACTTTAAATTTCAATAAAATAATATCACAAAGAGTAAGAAAGATCAAACCAATGTGTAGACAATCACAGAAAATTGCATACACAAACACAAGGATTTATACTGGTTCGGTCCTCCAGACCTACATCCAGTCCCCCAAGCCTCGCTTGAGATTTCTCTACTATTTCCACTTGCAAAAACCGCAAGCACTTGCAACCCGCAAGCAAACAGTACAACCTTGACAATCTTCAATTGCCAATGCCACAACAATCTCTTCTTTCAAGAGATTATCAAACTGAAACAAAATGGTACAACTCTTTCTCTTCCTATAAGCCTTGATGTGTAGATGTGAGTGACTTACAATAGGCTATAGGAATGGTTTTTGTTCTAGAGTAATGGAGTTTTAATCAAGAACAAAACTGAAAATTAACACTCAGTTTTTCTCTTCAAAAATAGAGTTAAGAACTCAAGAAAAACTCAAGTTTATGGAAAGGAATCTTATTATTTAACTTCAGAACTTAACACTTATTTATAGGCACAAGTTTAGGTCAAATTATATCAAAAATAACTGCCAAAACGTTCATAAAACGTTCAAATCATTTTGAAAAAATGACAGTTAGAAATGACTGTATGGTCGACCAGATTGAGGCCTGGTCGATCAGAAAGGCTTCCTGGAACTTGTATGGTCGACCAGATTGACTGTATGGTCGACCAGACAGGCTTCCTGAAAATTGTGTGGTCGAGACTGAAGCCTCTGGTCGACCAGGTCCATATCTGGTCGACCAGACAGAGAAATTTCTGAATCTCTGTATCTGGTTATTATATCTGGTCGACCAGACATTTCTTTGGTCGGCCAGAAACTATGTTATACATATTTTCAATAGTCTAAAATGTCATTCATTCGTTGATTATACTTAGGATTATACTTAGAATATTTTCTATGATCTTCTAAGTGAGTAGTGTGTGTTGTGTGTGTGATCAAGGCTTGTACAAAGATTCTAAAAGAAAAGACAAAATTACATCACTCTTGTAAAGTATATTTTCTTCTTGAAGCGCGAAGTGACTTGATTAACTTCATCTTTTGATCTTTGAAATCTTGTCTTTGAAATAGCCTTAATAACTTGATTGTTGCTTTGAGATGTATATCTTGAATCTGCAGTAAAATATGTTAGATAAACAATGATTTGTTATCATCAAAATACAAGAGATATTGTAACATCAACCATGTTCCCAACAATCTCCCCCTTTTTGATGATGACAAATAATATTAAAAAACTTTAATAACATACTTACTTCCCCTGCAACAATGCATACATGTTAATTTAACACACAAAAAATAGCACTTATTAGTAATCCTAATATTGTATAACAATGCATACATGTCAATATTCAATATTGCAATAGTTGTCAATATTTCAATATTCTAATATATCTCCCCCTTTGTCATTAACAAAAAGGAGAATAGAAAGGGAGATAATAAATAATGAAACAATTAATATAAAACTTCTGGTTCAACCCTAGTATTTTGTTTATATAAATATTTTTCTTTCTAAAACCGTTGAACAATAAAATTGTCATGTCATTTTCAAACACTATTTTATAGTTTTTATCGCATAATTGACTTATATTAAGCAAATTATAAATATGAGTTCAAAAATTTATGAAACATTTCTCTTATGTTAACCAAGATAAATAACAAGAATATTTGCTAAAAATAAAATTCATTAAGCAAAAGCAAACATACTTGTTCATTAATAACTAGCAAAAGCAAACATATCAAACATATATTAATAAGAGTTTTAGAGTTCATACCGACCGTTCCAATTCCTACCACTTGACCCTTGTTGTTGTCATTGAAGGTAACGGCTCCTCCATCTTTAAGTTGTATGGAAGAGAATAAGTCCTTGTTCCCGGTCATGTGATTGGAACAGCCACTATCTAAAATCTATTTTTCCTTTTTATTAGGTACCTGCAAAATAAAAGAAATATGTTTTGGTACCCTTTAACTTTTGGGTCCATGAGATTAGCATTTAGGAAACCAAACCCAATAAGAATTTGGTTTACCTACATTATATGAAAGATAGTTTTCAGAATCACAAATATCCTTTTTTAATTTGATAAGTATATCTTTTTATCACTTAAACATGTATTTTTAGGAACCCAAATGTAGCTGGATTTTAAAATATTCTTACATGCAACTTTCTTCATATGCATTTTTCTATTATTATGTGAAAATACCTTAGAACTAGCATGCATAGATGTATCACTATGTGCATGATAATTACTTTTCACAAATTTAGAATATAAATAAGCATGATTTTTCTTTTGCATAGAAGAGTATATTTTCTCATTACTGGAGTTAGAAACATATCCTAATCCTTGTTTACTCTTAGCAGGTAATTGATAAGAAAGTAGATTATCTAGATTCTCTTTTCCTTTGTTAAATTTACCTACATTCATTGATATAGTTTCATATTTGGTTTTAAGACTTTTAACATTATCATCCAAATTTGAAATACGAACTTTAAAGAAATCACATTCTTTTTTAAGAAGTTGATTGTTACTAGATAACTTGTAATTTTCAGAAAATAACTCTTTATTCTTCTCTTTAAGATCTTCTATTTGTGAAGCATAAGGAGAGACTAAAGTGTTATTCAAATTTTCATTTTCATTTTTTAATATTTTAAAAGAAGAATTTAGTTGCTTGTATTTCAAAAATAATTCGTTAAATGCGTCAAGTAACTCATCATGATTACTTACTTGATCATCATCAGATTCATTTGCCATAAAGCACATATTCGCTTGATGATCTTCTTTTTCCTCTTCTTCATCTGAAGATGACTGGTCACTATCATCCCATGTTATCGACAAAGCCTTCTTCTTTTTGTTCTTCACTTGTTCATTCTTGTTCTTTGTGAACCCGTTGAAATTGTTAGAAGACTTCGACTTTAACTTTTGTTGTAGGGGACAATCTTTCTTGTAGTGTCCTGGCTTATTACAACCAAAACAAGTGACTTTGTTAGTATCTTTGAATTTACTAGAAGAGAACTTACCTTTCTTCAAGAATTTTCTGAATTTGCGTGTGATTATTTCAAACTCTTCTTCGTCATCGGAATCCTCATCATCAGTAGATGCTTGGAAAGCAAGAACATTCTTGTTCTTATCTTCATTATCCTTTTTCCGATCTTCACGTTACACCTCATATGCCATCAAATTCCCTATCAAATTTTCTACTGTCAATGTGGAGAGGTCGTTGGCTTCCTCTATCGCGGTAGTCTTCTTCTCCCAATCCGAAGTAAGAGCCTGGAGGATTTTCCTAACCATCTCCACTTGTGTATAGACCTTTCCTAACGCAATTAGGGAGTTGATGATGTCGGTGAACCTTGTGAACATTTCACCAATTGTCTCGTTGTCTTTCATCTTGAACATTTCAAACCTGTGCACTAAAACAGAAATTTTTGAGTCTTTACCCTTAGAAGTTCCTTCGTGGGTTACCTCAAGTGTGTGCCAGATTTGATTTGCGGTGTTGGAAGTAGACACGCGGTTGAATTCATTCTTATCCATTGCGCAAAACAATGCATTCATTGCCTTGGAGTCAAGATTCGCATTTGTCCTTTCCACCAATGTCCATTCAGAGTATGGAGTAGTAGGCTTGTTGTAATCAGACTCCATTATGTTCCAGAGATCGAATCCTATCGATTGAAGGTAGATCTTCATCCTACACTTCCAGTAGTTGTAGTTGGAACCATCAAAAAGTGGTGGTCTTTGAGTAGAATGTCCTTCCTTGAACTGTGATGTAGATGATGTAGCCATTATTATCCTTGATCAACCTGCTCTGATACCAATTGAAGGATCGCTACAATGGCACTCAAACACTGAAGGGGGGGTTGAATAGTGTTTATGAAATCTAATGCGGAAACTTTAAATTTCAATAAAATAATATCACAAAGAGTAAGAAAGATCAAACCAATATGTAGACAATCACAGAAATGTAGAAGCCGAAGAAAATAAAAAAAATCCAATATGAAGAGAAATTATATTCAAGATGGTTGGCCGCAAAGAAATGACGATATCTCCCAATTTGGAAGACGGAATTTAACATATAATATATAAAAATCGTCTATCTCGACGAGACGAAGCCAATCGTGAAGTCAAAATTTTTATTGGAGCATTGATGTGGGCATCAATACTTGTATCGATGCCAAGTCGTCCAGAATTCATCAACGGCCGAAATTGCATTCTTGGGGGCTCAAGTTTGATCCAAAGGCTCTCATTCACTGATGTTTACTATAAATAGGGTTAGAGAGTGAGGGTTATAGGTGTGAAAATTTTTGTAACTCCATTTGGAGAGGAGGGCTACTCTTAATTGAGAAGGCCTTCCAAATTTGTAACTTTTGTTATAATTAATAAAATAATTTTTTTACCACTTTTAATTTTTCTTCTCTTTATTGGATGATGAAGATGGAGATGAAGATTAATTTGGAGGTTTGTTTTCTCTTTTATTTCTATTTTATTGTTTATTAGTTTAGATCTATTTACATGCTTGTAGTTAGATTTTATTTTCTTGTTTAAATAGCCAAGAGGCTAGAACGCTCTTGCCTTAGATTTATTTCATGCTTATAGAGTAGATTTATTTCATGTTTATAGAGTAGATTTATTTTCTTATCTTTAATTCTTGTAATTTATTTTATAATTTAGATTTTGCAATTTATTTTATAGTTAGATTTTAATTTTTTGCACTATTAACATTAAGGCTAGAACCCTCTTGGGTTTAGTTTTCCTTTTTGTTCATTTTTATTGTTTTGATTCACCTTTCGGCTAGATGTAAAACCCCAAAATTTTATAATGAAAATGTGTGAATAAATAGTAATAAATTTTTCTTTTGTGATAAATAATCATATATATATATATAAGACGTATATGTTTATCAGTGTTTGGGAACCCATCAAGTGTTTCTATGTGAGAGAAATCGAGTGAAATGACCAGCATGTTAAATGCCTAGCAGTAGGCATTTTTCTGCTGCGCAGTCGACCGAAACGGTCGACCGTGGCGGTCGACCGCATCGGTCGACCGCACAGCGGTCAGAGTGTTTTCTCAGGTTCGGGTTCAAACGGGTTTCGGGTCAGGTATGTGAGTTGGTACATAGGCTAATGATCCGAGACAACCCTCTTTCCATCTGGAATCAGTAACCCTAGGCCCCCTCTCTTCTCTAAAACCCTAATCCTCCTTGTTTGGTGATTTGGGAGAAGTTCTTGAGGATTTGCAGCAGTTTTCGGTGGGATTCAGCGAAGGAAAAATGTTCTCCTTCAGATTCAGAGATCCATTGCTCACCTGAGGTGAGTATCATCTCGCCCAATCCCTCACCCCTATTTTCTATGGTTTTCTTTTGATTTTTATGAGTTTTTGATGAGCCCAAATGGTATTTTCGTATAAAATTGAGTTCTCTATAATATGGATTACAAGAATCAATGGTTTTGGTTTATAAAAGTTCACCAATGTTCTGCTTAAATAAGATCTAGGTCTGAAATTTGCCTAAACAAGAGTTAAATCATTTTTACTATTTTTAAAACGTTTTTGATTTGTTTCTCTGTATCTTAGAAATATTGGGTATATGGTTTACATACTTAAAATCATGTTCTTCTACTGTATGATTTAAGAGAAGTTAGAACTTTTATTTGTCATGAAAATCAAATCGCTTGTTTCGGTTTCGAGCTGACAGAAACCACCAGATCTGGGTTTTGTCCGCTAGGCGGTCGACCGGGGCGGTCGACCACTGGCTTGCTGTAGGGGCAAAAATAGCCTGGCGGTCGACCGGCACCGGTGCGACCGCAGACCGTTTTGCTCGCGTCGACCGAGATGCGGCAATGGTCCGAGCCGCAGCGTGTATCAGCAGTGCGTCGACCGTGCGGTCGACCGCCAATCTCGTCTTGTTGCAATATCCCTGTTTTGTGTATTTTGAGTATTTTAGCTCATGGTTCGAGAGTTTGGGCCTGGATTATCTGAACTTTGGTTTTAGTCTTATATGTACCGAGGCATCGATAGATGACCTGAAGGGTATAAATTGGGGACTTACAACACTGATTGAGTGGGGATTGATATTAAGTAGATTTCACTATATACTCACAGTGATATTTTTCACCATTTCACAGTGCCCGTGTTGGAACTTAATCCATAAGAAGTCGCTCGTGTTGGAGCTATAATCATTTTAGTCCTCCGTGTTGGAGCATTTGCCACTTATTCCATGAGTTTGGAAACTACAATTATATAGTTCCTGTTTCGGACATTGTTCTTAACCTGCATATGACTATCTCAGCTAGCAGTTCACGACATGATAATTATGTAGATTTTGACATAACACTTATGTAGGTTTTTGAAATGATATTCATGTTAAGTAATAACATGAATACTCAAGTTGGGCTATGTCACAGCACTGGTATTTATGCTCTGGTGTTTGTCGTATTTCTTTTATTATTGTTAGCTGTATTCGACCTTGGGTTTTGTATTTAGGGTTACAATTTGAGATACAAGGTATATACATGAGGGTTTCCTTGTTTGGATTATTTCGCTCGACGTACCTATTCTCGTGTTGTGAATTTCTAAATACTAAAACCCTTTTTAGTAAGATCAATGATTTTAGATCTATTATGTATTATCTGTATTTTCTTATACAACGAGCCCTGTTCCCTTGGGGTTGGTTGTGATGTTACTCGCTAGCGCTTTGACGCTCGTTGTCCCTCCCCCTTTCAGGTAACGAGCCAGGAGCCCGGAGAGTCGCAGGTTGATGGGGATGCATTTTAGCCTCCACCGTCTATTTAGTTATACATTTTCTTTTGGGAATTCCACAGTAGATTTTTTCTTAGACATTTAAGAGTCATGTTCTAGAAGTTGTAAAGGTTGTGTGCCTTATTTCCTTTTCGTTAGATATTTGTATTTGAGACTTGTTGAGTATTCCAGTTTATCTACTCAGACCTTGACTATGTACTTCTGTATGTTGGATGATGAGATATTAATGTGATTATTATCAGTTCATCAGTATTTCTTGTATTATCTTTTACTTGCTTTTGTACATACATCTGTTGTTGAATTTACTAGATAGATGTTAATTGTGATGGTGAAACATGTTATTGCACGGTGTAGTGCATGGTAGGTTTGACATTCTTGGTTTCACCTTGGACTGTAGCCTTGTGTGAACCCAGGGGCGTCTCAGTTGGTATCAGAGCTCTAGTTCCAGTATCCTTAGGATCATCCTGTGTCGAGTCGTGGAGCTAGGTCAGAGTTTAGAGCTCTAGTTCCAGTATCCTTAGGATCATCCTGTGTCGAGTCGTGGAGCTAGGTCAGAGTTTCTTAGAATTCATGTATAGAGTCCGCTAAGGATTTCCTAGTATGAGTGAGGACGATATATGCGTATATCTCAAAATTTTGAGAAATTTTTTTTTATGACAACTAATTCTTTTTGCTTAAAGTATATGCGTGAATACTATTAGATGTGAAAATCATATTGTAATGTACTATGTATGAATAGAATATACGTCTACTTTGACTCATGATCTTTATTTTTCTGATGATCAGAGGGATGGCAGGACGTGGGAGACCCCGCACTCGAAGGGCCACTCAGCAGGCTCCTCAGTACTTGGTGGATATTATGGCTCCTCTCATTGCCAGGATGACGGCCATTGAGGAGTTGGTGACGACTCATATAGCACCACGGACACCACCACCACCGGTAGCTCAGCAGCAGGGGATATCGTCTGTTCCTGTCAGAGAGAGATCCCCAGAGATCGTGCCTACAGCCATTCCTCTAGCAGTCCCAGATAGAGCCACTAAGCAGGAGGCTTGGCTGCGTATGGTGGAGAGATACCAGAAGATGAGGGCACCAGAGTTCCAGGGGTCACCAGACCCTCTTGCAGCCCATAAGTGGAAGGAGGGTGTGAGCAATATTCTCGATATACTCGGTGTAAATTCAGTACAAAAGCAGAGGTTGGCATCTTACATCCTGAAGGGAGATGCCGGGAGATGGTACCGACTTTAGTTTACCCCAGAGCAGAGGATGACCCTCACCTGGGGGGACTTCATATACTTCTTTGATGGGTAGTACATTTCTTCTGCAGCACGGACTGGGAAGGAGCTTGAGTTGTCCCGGTTGACCCAGGGGGACATGTCAGTGGCGGATTTTGAGAGCCGGTTCATGGAGTTGCTATATTTCACGGGCATGTGGTAGACGGGGCTTCGCCCTAATCTTCGACGGTACCTCGTGTCCAGGAGGTTTTATTCAGTTAGGGAGGTAGCTGAAGCTGCCACTTCTCAGGAGATTGAGACTACTATGTTCCAGAAGGACAAGGAAGGGAAGGCCAAGACAAGACAGAGTGAGGATAAGAGCAAGAACAAGAGACCCTTTTCTGGACATCAGCAGCAGCATTAGGGCCCTTATAAAAGGGGACCCCAACAGGATCAGAAAGCGCATCAGCAGCGTAAGTTCCAGGAATCTTGTTTTAATTGTCACAAGGTCGGGCATAAGGCATCAGAGTGTCGTAGCGCACCAGCAGGAGCCCAGCAGGGCAAGGGTCCGAACCAGCAACAGTAGCAGTGCCAGCAGGGCAGAGGTCAGGGCCACCAGAACAGGCTTGAGGCACCGCCAGTAGCTCAGAGGACTAAGGGACAGATTCGAGCAGTTCAGGAGGTTCCTTAGGGTCCCATATTCTCCATCTCCAGTAGCAGAGCAGCCTTCAGGCACAGGTAGGGTATATGTAGTAGTTCCCCGTGATCATGGAGCCAGCGGAGCTGTAGTGGAGGGTACGTTCTTTGTGAATTCCTTTCCCACCCGTATCCTTTTCGATTCGGGAGCTTCGCATTCTTTTATCTCGCTTGCATTTATGGATAGACTCCAGCTCATGGCTCAGCCTCTAGACACCCCTTTATCAGTATCCACCCCTTTAGGTGAGGTATCGCTTCTGGAGAGCGTTTTTAGGAGGTGTACCGTCAGTTTGGACGAGTCAGAGTTCGTAGTTGATTTGATAGTGTTGCATATGTCCGAGTTTGATGTCATCCTTGGTATGGATTGGTTGTCTTCCTACCATATTACTATTGACTGCTTTACGAAGACAGTCAAGTTGCGAGCATCCGACGGGTCCGAGATGATTATAGCCACCTCTCAGGGCAACCGATTTGCGGAGTCATTTCTGGCGTACATCGAGGAGGTGATGTGATGGGATCAGGGTGCTGAGTTATTGGAGACTAGAGTTGTCTCGGAGTATCAGGATGTCTTTTAGGACATACCTGGATTGCCTCCAGTGAGAGAGGTGGAGTTCTGTATTGAGTTGCAGCCAGGCACAGCCCTGATATCCCGCGCACCCTATCGCATGGCACCAGCTGAGATGAGGGAGCTTCAGACCCAGTTAGACGAGTTGCTAGCTCAGGGTTTTATTCGCTGGAGTCATTCTCTGTGGGGCGCACCGGTCCTCTTCATGAAGAAGAAGGATGGTAGTATGAGATTATGCATAGATTATAGAGAGTTGAACAAGATCACTATCCGGAATAGGTACCCACTACCTAGGATTGATGACTTGTTTGACCAGTTGTAGGGAGCGTAGTATTTCTCGAAGATTGATCTTCGTTCTGGCTATCATCAGCTGTGGGTTCGGGAGATGGATATTCCCAAGATCGCTTTTCTTACTCGATATGGGTCCTTCGAGTTCTTGGTCATGCCATTTGGGTTGACCAATGCACCCGTGGTATTCATGGATTTGATGAACTTGGTTTTCCGTCCCTTCTTAGATCAGTTTGTGATCGTCTTCATCGATGATATACTCATTTACTCGAGATCAGAGGCAGAACATGAGGAGCACCTACGAGTAGCTTTGAGGACTCTGCAGGAGCATCAGCTATATGCTATGTTTAGCAAATGTGCATTTTGGCTTTCAGAAGTCAGATTCATTGGCCACATCATCAGTAGAGAGGGCATAGCAGTGGACCCGGCTAAGGTCACGACAGTTCTTGATTGGGAGCCACCGAAGACGGTGGCAGAGATTCGCAGCTTTTCGGGTTTATCTGGATATTATAGGAAGTTCATTCAGGACTTCTCGAAGATTGCGACGCCTATTACACACCTTATGAAGAAGGGTGTACAGTTCATATGGATCATGGAGTGCTAGAAGGCCTTTGATATTTTGAAGACTAAGTTGACTACAGCGCTGGTTCTGACTATTCCGAGCAGTGACAGGACATTCGTCGTATATACAGATGCATCGTTGGCAGGCTTAGGAGGTGTATTGATGCAGACTTAGAGGGTAGTAGCTTATATCTCACGGCAGTTGAGGGTGCATGAGCAGAACTATCCCACTCATGATTTGGAGTTGGCAGCAATGGTATTTGCACTGAAGTCTTGGAGGCACTACCTATATGGGGTGCAGTTTGAATTATTCACAGACCACCAGAGTCTGAAGTACCTTTTTTCCCAGAAGGAACTCAATCAGAGACAGAGGAGATGGGTTGAATTTATTAAGGACTACGAGTTCGCAATCCAGTATCATCCGGGGAAGGCGAACGTCGTAGCAGATGCATTAAGCAGGAAGCGTCGACCTCGGATTTCGGCTTTGAGGTGTTCACTACATCGGGATCTTATCACTCTTAGCCAGTTTAATTTTAGACCCGAGATTGGAGGAACCAGTGCATTCTTGGGAGCTATGTCAGTGCAGCCATCTTGGAGTGACAGAGTTGTCAGAGCTCAGTTGGGAGACTCTTGGATTCAAATTCGAAAGGAGGAGATTTTCAAAAAGCCTAAGATTGATTGGACCATTGGAGCTTATGGAGGTCTACGGATGAAGCGTAGATTGGTTGTGCCAGCCAGTGCAGAGCTGAAGATAGAGTTATTTGATAAGACACACCGTACTCGGTACACAGTGCATCCAGGAACCACCAAGATGTACAAGGACTTGAAAAGACATTTCTGGTGGAGCGGTATGCGTAGAGAGATTGCAGACTATATGGCTAGATGTTTTACCTGTCAGCTGTAGGCGTATAAAACTGCTTATAGGTCCCTTAACACAGCTCGGCATGGTGATTCGACAAACCAACGAACCATCAAACGATTTATCCAAGCATGATCATTAGACCACAACACCCAAGCGGATTTACTGCCAAGCCAGGATCCGAACTGCCAAATCAGAGTCCAGATCAACAAATCAAGTTCGAATGAAGCGCAAGACCGGAAAACGGCAAAACCAAACACCTGGAGGACTCAGCCAAAACCGAGCCACCTCTAGGTGGCTCGATGGCCGAGCCACCTCTTGGTGGCTCGGCCAAAACCGAGCCACCAGGAGGTGGCTCGGTGCCTCGGCCACCTTCTGGTGGCTAGGTGGTTCGGCCACCTGTGCCAGGGCAGATCTGGGCCCAGATTTGGGCCCAGATCTGAGCCCAGATCTGGATTAAAATACCGATAAATAGAGAAGGAGGGATTATTTTTGAGAGGTTGGATTTTTGGTTAAATTTTCGAGGTGAAAACTCTGCCGGATTGAGAGCTAAACTTTGGAGTTTTGGAGCTTTGAAGACTCGGACTTTTTGTTCGCGGTGAAAATCGTGTCTTTCTTCATTATTGATTCCATCGTCATCTTAAATAATAGTTTTTTGAGTTACAAAGATCCGGTCTTTTTATAAGATCCGGTTACAATGAAAATCAAAGAAAATAGAAAAAGATTACAACTTTCTCCTTGTTTGTCGAACAAATCGCGAGCTCCTGTTTTGCGGTCGCTCGCTTGCGTGGGTTGTTTGCCTGCGCCGGGGTTTATCCGTGGACCACCGTGAGATCTAGATCCGGTCGGATCTACGCAGTACGACGGGTATTATTTCGCCAAGGAAATAATAGCCGAGGGTACTATTTCGCTAAGGAAATAGTAGCCTTTAATTCTCGGGATCAAAGACCAAGCTTTGATCCGAAGTACGCCTGCGTAGATCTGAGATCCAGTCCTCTCGAACTCTTGCCTTATTTGGCGTTGACGGTCGCCGAGCACCAGATCTGGAAGAACAAGTCCTCGAAGTCCCAAAGCTTGGATCTTTTTTAGATCTGAGTCTTCAATCCAGCAGGGCTTCGCCTCCAAAAAATCCCACCTTTGAAAATGAACCAAGGGGGGCTTATTTATAGGCTACCTTCACTGTGCCCGCACACAGATCTGGGCCGGCCACCTATAGGTGGCCGGCTCTGGGCCGAGCCACCCATGGGTGGATCGGCCTTGGCCGAGCCCCCCTTAGGCGTGGTTTTCCGTCGTTTTTCGTTTTCGGTTCAGTCCGTGATCCGGTTCTGTGGTTTGATTTATCCGGACTTGAATCGTTGACCTGATTTGGCAGTAAATCGGACTCCTGATTTGGCAGTAAATCCACTTCTGAGTTCGAGTCCGAAACTGATCTTGATTCGATCGTGATTCGTCTGAGTCCGCCCTTGGATGGATGACTCGTTGACTCTTCAACCCGTTAGCTTGATTCCGCACGCGAGTGGATTTACTCCGTTGTTTGCGTGCGATTCGCTAACCTCGTCGCCTCGTTGGTTCGTCGGTTTGTGCTGAGCTGTGCTAAGGGATCTATAAGCAATTTTATACGCCTACACTTTTCAGATCTGGTTCTTGGCGATCATCCACGCCAAATAAGGCAGGAGTTCAAGAGAGATCATATCTGAGATCCACACGGTGAGAAAAGTCTCGATTTCGCTTGGTCGATTTCGATTACTTAGGGCTATTATTTCCTTGGTGAAATAATCCCCTCGGCTGTTATTTCCTTTGTGAAATAACACCCGTCATATCGTGTAGATCCGACCGGATCAAGATCGCATGGTGGTCCACGGATTAACCCCGGCGCAGGCGAAGAACCCACACAAGCAAGAGACCGCAAAACAGGATCTTGTGATTTGTTCCAGAAAAGGAAAGTTGTAATCTTTAAAGATTTTCTTTTTTTTTCTTTGATTTTGTTGTAACCGGATCTTATCAAAAGACTGAATCTTTTGTAACCGATAAACTGTTGCTCAAGAAAACAATGACTTCAATGAAAACGATTTTCCCCGCGAACAAACTGGCGACCACAGTGGGAGCCACCGATCTCGCTGCCGATATCGTTGCGTCGCAGCCGCGGATCTCGATCCCGGTCGAGGAGGAGGTCGAGTATGAATTCGACCAACAAAAGTTTGAGGAGTATCTGTCATCCTCGTCCGGATCCACCTCCCCCCTCAAGTCCAAGAAGTTCTCTTCCAGGAGAAAAGTCTGTTGGTACAAAGAAGAAAAGAATACCAATGAAGATCTCACCCCAATTGATGCCAAAGTTGCATCGGGTGATGCTCCACCAACCTCCAACCAGGTCAAGTATGTTCTTACCAATTCCTCCGTCACTGAGGGAGTAGTGACTCTTTCAAATAGAGCCCGCCAGAGGCGACGTCAACGCCTGGCGCGTCAATTCGCGAAGGCAATTGAGCCCACTGACGGAATCCGCTATAACGCGGATCTGAAGAGAAGGAGAGGCAAACAACCTCAACAAACAATGAATGGTAGCTCCTCCAAGCCGCCACTAACCCGCCAAGTATGGAGGCCGAAGTCTGAAGCGGCGATTCAGGCTAAAGAGCAACCTTTGCAGCCTTTAGCAAAAGTTCAACCTCCGGCGAACCAATGTAAATCGCCGATAATTCCCATAGCTGCTCCGAGAGATCTCGCAGGACCATCCCGAAGAAGGAGGTCAGTTTTGGAGCACCTCGGTCCACTTCCCGATGAGCGATGCAAAGCTCCAGTTCAAGAACGTTTGGGCCCGATAAAGAAGCCCCGAACGACTCAACATGCTGGGAGTCGCCACCACCCTCAACATGACAAAGAGAGCAGGGCAGCTAGGCGCACCAATTTGCGCATTGAAGTCCAGGAGCCAGCTGAGAATTCACGCCCACAAAGGCATGTTTCGAGGCGCGTGACTCTTGAAAGCCCATGGAAGGCAATTCACCCTCAGAAGGAAACATTGTCGTCTGATGACGATAGCGTTATACCTGAGAAGTCGTGCCAACACACGATAGGTTACTCCAACCTTCAAACCGACGAGTTGTACTATCATGGTGGGGGTACAAGTAAAACCAGGAAAAGGAGTCCTCGAGAACTAGAAACTCAATGCCCCTGTTCCAAACTCATTCAGGCAGTATTGTCTGAGTGCAACTGCATCAAGACAGTCCCCGAAAGAATTTCGATTTTCGAAAGGCTCAGTACCAAAATGCCAAAACCAAGGCCTAGGCGTTTCCTACAAAGAAGAACGGTAGTTGAAGATGGAGAATTTCCGAGGGTCACCACTAATATGACCAGCAAAGGGACATCGACACAGGATAATCCCGAGTCGATTCCGGAAGCACCCCGGCGTGTAACCCGTCTGCAGTCTGGAGCCATCATACGAGGAACTTATGGTAGGATTCAGACAAGATTATCTTTAGAAGATGAAGAATCGGATGCCTACTCTGCAGTCGCATTAGATAATACAGTATCCAGCGAAGGATAACCCCAAGAGTCACTTATGATAAGCGCGGAACAAGTGGCCAAGATGATCGAAGAAGCCATGGCTAAACAACAGGAGAGCTTCAGGTTCGAAATGCAGATGGCCATGCAGAATATGAGAGAAATACATGACCAACAACTCCAAGCACTGACAAACCAGCAAGGTGAACCAAGTAATCGTAACCAGGTCAATCAAGAAGATAAGGACACGGGTGCAGATGAAGCTCATAATGCCAATAATCCTCCAGTCAATGCAGGGGGTGGTATCGAGAATGCTAGTCATAACGCCACACTTCCACCTCAGAATCGTGCTAACGAAAATACAGGTGAAAGTTTGAAGATTAAAAACCTCGAGAGCAAAATCAATACGTTGATTTCCGTTCAAGAGATAAAGAAGACGGGCATTCCTTGTCCATACCCAAGAGAATGGGAATCAATCCCGTATCCGGCAAAGTTCAATCTAATTAACTTCACGCCGTTTGATGGGGAGGGTTCACCCACTCAGCATTTGATTTACTTCAAATCACACCTAGGGGTTATCTCTGGTAATGAGCCTCTGATGGTACGGTCCTTCGTTGACACTCTTCGTGGAGCCGCCTTCGATTGGTATCGCCACCTCAAGCCAGGAAGTGTGAATAGCTGGGACGACATGGAGACTAAATTCCTCACCAACTTCTTCGACGATGACACCGAGATATCCATCGGGTCATTGCTTGACGAGAAACAAAAAGACGGGGAATTTGTTGATACATTCGTCAAAAGGTTCTGGAACAAGGAGATGAACTGTCGGGACCCGATCACTGAGGAGTTCATTCTCCAGACTTGCCACAACAACCTCGCATTAGACGTATTGGAAGCAATGGGGACAGCACCGTCCAAAACATGGAAGGATTTGAAGGTCCGAGGAGAGCAAGCAGAGCGATTCCTCAAAAGGAAGAAGGCCGAGAGGAGCCAACCGATGGCTAATCCTATGTAACTGAGTACAATGTCGGACCCAGTTCCACAAGGGAAGCTGGGGGTGGATTATTCATGTATCGGGAAGTTCCCGAAAGAATACCACGGGTGATATTCTTAGGGATAACCCAATCACTATAAAAGTGATAAGTAAAACATCCACATTTAAACTCTAAAGGTTGGAATGTTTTCCATTATTGTTATCAAATTCATTAATTCTCATGAGTTATCTTGTTGAGACGAGATTCGATCCTTTTGACAGATTAATCTTTCCTCACAAAAATCCCCCACTGATCAAGTCAATTGACGGTGGGTCCACTAAATTTTCTGTCCGCCAATTCATGGCAATTTCCAAAGCTTGACGTGTTAAGTCCTGATTACTTAATGTCAAAACCCTTCATCGAGTGGCCAATACAAACCAGTATTTCTACTGCTACTTGTATTCCACTCCCTTTTTCTTTCAGGTCAAACCTATAAAAGTTAGGGCCACAACCAAAATCCCCTCTCGATTCCTTCAATGAACGAGAGGCCCATAAATTGAGCGATCAAATCTTCCTACAGTTAGGATCGTCTTAAACCTCTCATTCGGTCAAACCTTCCTACAGTTAGGACCAAAACCAAAACCCCCTCTTGATTCCCTCAATGAACGAGAGGTCCACAAATCGAGCTATAGTTAGGATCATCTCAAACTCCCGCTTGGTCAAACATTCCTACAGTTAGGGCCAAAACCATAATTCACTCTCGATAAACGAGGAATTCACCTTTAATTCGGTAATCCAACCTTCCGACAGTTAGGATTATCCGAATCTGTCTGATTCTCGGAGTGGAGATCCCACTTCTAGTTTCTTTTGTGCTGGAAATAGAATATAGAATTCTTCCTTTCTAGAATCAAGGAATAGAATATAAAATTCTTCCTTCCTTGTATTCGGGTTCACCTTCACCCTAATAGAAGA
>NC_033801.1:101419800-101442124 GCF_001876935.1 Asparagus officinalis | reverse complement strand
GTAATAAGCCTTCTTATCAATACAAACGAAGTTCCCTGTTTTCGGGAGATCAAAATTTACACCTACACACAACTATCACTAAATCCATTATATATGCGATCCAGGTGTTGTTTTCTATTTTAATATTGTATTATTTTCTCTTCACTAGAATCTGCACGTTGTAGGCGTCTAAAAATACCTATAGGTATCCACACACAGCTCGAGACGGAGAGAAGATGATGAACGCTATTATTTAAGTTAAAGAGGATTATCTGACACCGACCAGCGAATCAACGAACTATTGATGAAGTAGCCCGCACGCTCATCGGCCACCAAAACGGCAAACTAAGTAACCCGTGCACTCGTCATCCAGGAAATGGTGGCCGAAGCCAGCAATGGTGGACGGTCGAGCCAGCAAATGCTGGCCCGGCAGGGGTGACCGAGCACCAAATGGGTGGCCGACAGGTAGCCGAGCCAGCAAATGGTGGCCTGCCGAGCCAGCAAATGGGGCGCCGGCGATGCCACCAAATGGTTGGCACAGTCCCGAGCCACCGCGACTCTTTTTGACTCCCAAACCTCCCAAAACGCGCATTTCGATGATTTTTAAGGCTTCTTTCGTCTCAGAACCTCCCCAACTGTTTTGAGGTTATCCCTAAACGCGTTTAAACAGTTATAAACTGTAGATAACGTTTAAACACTAATTCTTATTCAAAAGGACATCTCCAAAGGCCTATAAATAGAAGCCTAGGGTCTTCTTTAAAGAGGATGGGAGGTTGAGAAGGCGAGGTGCTGTCGAATTGTCCAGCTAACCACGAATTTCAGAGGAGAATTATCAGATCTTGGCGAATACTTTCATAAAGAAAGTTCTTCGAAAGGTTTGTGATTCTTTCCCCTCCTTTCCTCCGGATTAAACTTGGTTTTAATCTCGAGAAGAGCCACAATTTCGCTTGGTCGTGATTGTCGCTTCCGCAATTATTTCCTTTGTGAAACAAGAGCGTAGTTATACTGTCAATCGGGTTTGATCTGCGGTGGTCCACGAACTAACGCGTCTCTGGCACAGGCAAATATCTCACGCAAAGCAGCGGGAGATAAACTACTACTGCGTTTTGTTTGATAAAGTTGTAATCTTTATTTTTCATTGTAAGAAGATCTTATAAAAAAGATTAAGTTTTCTTTTAGTTTGAACTTGTAATCGATAAACGGTGTAACAGGTTTGAAAGCAATGGAAAAGGCAACTTTTGACGAAAACAAACTTGCGACCACAGTGGGAGCCAACAGCTTCACTGCCGAAGCTGTCATGACGCAACCGCGGATCCGGATTCTTGTTCACGAAGAGGTTGAGTACGAATTCGACTAACTAAAATTTGAGGAGTATCTGTCGTCCTCCTCCTCCAGATTCTCCGTACCTCGCAAGCGCATGAAGATCAAGGCCTGCGTTGCCGTTGTAATCTCGCCTTGCAAAGCCCCTCTGGCCTCCAACGAAGCCGGATCTATAGATCTGGACTCCTCAATCAAGGAGATAACCGCTATAGCCGCGCCAACTTTATCGAAGAGGGCACGCCAAAGGCAATGCCAACGACTTGCGCGCTGATTTTCTAAGGCTTTGGAGCCTATTGACGGGATTGGCTATGAGACGGATCTGAAACGCAGAAGGCACCAAGTGCCCCATGAGCAAATAAATGGCCTCTCCTCCAAACCAACAGTGAATGAGTGGATCCAAGTCAAACGGATCCGCTCAACCCTCAAGGAGCGCATTCAGAAGCGTCGTGCCTTGATTGTGCACGTACGAATTCTCGTGCGAGAGGCGTAGAAGCTGAAGCGAAAAGAGGTGATCAAGAAACCATCAAAACCACACCAAGTCTGGAAACCAAAGTCCAAAACAGCATCGACAAAAAGTCAAACAGCGCCCGGAACTATCAAAATATGTGAACCACCGTCTGGTGGCTCGGCCAAGGCCGAGCCACCAAACGGTGGCTCGGCCCAAGCCGAGCCACCAATTGGTGGTTTACGTCGATTCGCACCCGGTTCACCTCTCGTGGTCCCGTTTAAGCCCGGTTCGTGTCCGGTTTAGTTCGATTCGCACCCGGTTCACCTCTCGCGGTCCCGTTTAAGCCTCCGGCAGCCCATATTTCTGTCCCGATGAATCACACACCTCCGGCAGGGCCCCGCGGTAGCATGGACTTGTCCCATTCCAAGATGAGGATGACGGATCGTCTGGGTCCTTTGCACGAGGATCGAGGCAAAGTTCTGATCAAAGAACGCTTGGGTCCAGTGACTGAACCCCGAGCAACCACTCAAGCTGGGGGTCGCACACATCCTCGCAACAAGTTAAAGCCTTCCTTTAATGGGAAAACCCCTGCAATTGACCCTCTCGGACAGCAAATTAAAGTTCAAGAGCCCGTCAAGAGTTTGCACTCCCAAAAGCATGGCTCCAAACGTGTGACTCTTGAGAACGCCATCAAAGCAACAAATCTCCAGAAGGAAACGTGTTGGTCAGATGATAACGTTATACCTAAAAAGTCGTGCCAATATGCGATAGGTTGCTCCGGTCATATGACCGACGAGTTGTACTATCAGGCTGGGGGTACGAATAGAGCTCGAAAGAGAAATACCCGGGAAATGGATTCTCTTTGTCCATGTACCAAACTTATCAAGGCGGTATTATCAGAGTATAACTGCTCCAAGACCGCCTCACAGAGGATTTTGGTATTTGAAAGACTTTCTACAGAAACGCTAAGACACAAGTCAAGATGTTTTTGTAAAAGGAAGCAGGCCATTCAAGAACGTGAATTCTCAAAAGTCACGATTAATATGACAGACAAATGAAAATCCACGTGACGCTTCAGTCCCGAACCTTTTCCACAAATATCTCAACGATTGACTCGGCTACAAACCGGGGCTATCAGGCCTAGAGATTATAGGAGAATTCAGAGAGGGCAGTCCTCAGACGATGAAGCATCAGATGCTAACTCTGCAATCGCTTCAGATGCCACTGTGTCCAGTACGGGACAGACTCGAGAGTCATTCATGATTACTACTGAACAGATGGCTCAACTTCTTCAAGAAGCTTTGGCAAAGCAGAAAGAGGACTTTAAAATCGAGATGGATATGGCTGTGCAACGGGTTAAAGATTTACATGCCCAACAACTCCAACAGTTGTCAAATCAACGCGGTGAATCTAGTCGTCGAACTACCAATCAAATAGATAGCGACTCAGAAGTGGAGGAAAATATCAATGTCGATGTTCCACTTGAGGATAAGAATACTGAAGACATCCTTAATGTTGGGGGTGGTAACAATATCCCTCTCCAAAATCTCCAGAAGAAAGATCCAGGCGAAGACCTTAAGATGAAAGACCTCGAGAGCAAAATCAACGCTCTAATGTCTGTTTGAGAGGTGAAAAGGGCCGCATTCCATGTCCCTACCCAAGAGAGTGGGATTCAATAACATACCCGGTGAAGTTCAACCTGATTAACTTCACACCGTTTGACGGAAAGGGTTCGCCCACACAACATCTGATCTACTTTAAGTCCCACTTGGGTATGATCTCCGACAAAGAAGGCTTGATGGTTCGGTCATTCGTTGGCACCCTTCGCGGACCCGCCTTCGATTAGTACCGCCATCTTAAACCGGGGAGTATCAATAGCTAGGATGACATGGAGAGCTCATTTCTCGGCAACTTCTTCGATGACGACGCCAAAATATCGATTGGAACACTCTTTGAAGAGAAACAGAAAGACGGAGAGCTCGTTGAGAACTTTATTAAGCGCTTCCGGAATAAGGCAATGAACTGCCAAGATCCGGTCATAGAGGAATTCATCCTCCAAACATACCACAACAATCTTTCCTTAAAAGTATTAGAAGTTATGGGAGTCGCACCATCCTACACATGGAAAGAGTTGAAGACGCGCGGAGAGCAGACCGAACGCTTCCTCCGAAGGAAGAAGGCCGAGAGGAGCCAACCGATGACTAATCCTCCGAACTCAAACTTCGCCTTCTGTGATAAAAGAAAGGCTCCTGCAGCTGCGGTTGATGCTAATCTGACGTCACAACAGCAACCCCGAAGACAGTAGAAGACTTCGGGTTCAAGACTCCAAAAAGAGTATTCCTTCAAGGACGAAGACGTTCCAGCCATCTTCGAATCCCTCCTTGAAAACAACAAGATCAAGCTACCACCTGTCGTAAATTAGGAGGAAGCTAACAACACTACGGATTCGAAATACTGTGCGTACCACAGGAGGATCCTTCATCCTACCAAGGATTGCTTCGCTCTTAAAAATAGCATCCAAACCTTGGTTGAAGCCGACGTCATAACGCTGGGATAAGCCAAATGAGAATCGCCACACTCCGAAGAGTATACGAGTATAAACTGGTCCTCGATACTCCAATAGGTATATGAGTCTAAACTATTTCCTTTCTTCCACGGGAAGTTCCTGGAGAGTTACTCCAATAGGTATATGAGTCTAAACTATTTCCTTTCTTCCACGGGAAGTTCCTGGAGAGTGCCATGTATAGTATTCTTAAGGATAACCCGATCATGCAGCTGATACAATGATAAACCCAGTTTCGCAAGAAAAGCTGGGGGTGGATGATTCATGTAACGGGAAGTTCCCAGAAGAATACTACATGTAGCTTTCTTAGGGATAACCCTATCATTACAAAAAAAGGTGATAAACACTAAACTCCCACTGTGATTTCCAAACACTCTTTTGCTGAGACGAGATTCGATCACCTCGTTGGATTAATCTTCCCTCACAAAATTCCCATTGGTGTTTGACGACTCACAGTATTCCATCACAAAAATCCCTCACCGATCAGACTAATTGACGGTGGGATCACCGAAATTCTTTCCGGTTTAACTCATTCAAACTTCCGCTATGTTCGTGCACTCAACACTTTCATGTTTAGAGTCCGAATATAATGCTTGGAATTTTGATCTATCAATCTTTGACGAATTGTCAAACCCCTTCGTGTTAAGTCCTTATCATTTGACACTAAGAACCCCTACTGAGTGATTTGTACAACTCAACACTCACACTGTGATTTGTACTCCCACTCTCACTGTCCATTTGGTCAAACCTTCCTACAGTTAGGACCACCATCAAAATCCCATCTTGATTCCTTCAATGAACGAGAGGTCCACAAATCGAGTGATCAAACCTATAAAAGTTAGGGTCGTCTCATACTCTCACTGTTTACCTGGTCAAACCTTATTACAGTTAGGACCACAACCAAAATCCCCTCTCGATTCCTTTAACGAACGAGAGATCCGTTTTCAGATTGAGCGATCAAAACTTCCTACAGTTAGGATCGTCTCAAACCTCCCACTTAGTCAAACCTTACTACAGTTAGGGCCAAAACTAAAATCCCCTCTCGATTCCTCCAATGAACGAGAAGTCCACTTTCAAATCGAGTGATTAAACCTTCTTACAGTTAGAATCACCTCAAACTCCCGCTTGGTCAAACGTTCCTACAGTAAGGACCAAAACCTCAATTCACTCTCGGTAAACGAGAAATTCACATTTAGTTCGGTAATCAAACCTTCCGACAGTTAGGATTATCCGAATTTTTTGATTCTCGGAGTGGAGATCCCACTCCTAGTTTCACCTTTTCGGATTCTGGGGCTGGAGATCCCACCTCGAGTCTCCTTTCCAACTAGAGATAGAATATAAAATTCTTCCTCTTCAGTGTTGGGAGATAGAATATAAAATTCTTCCTCTCCCATTTCGGGTATGTCTTTGCCCCAGGAGAAGAATCCTTTTTTTTTAAACTTCTAAAATCCGTGCTTCACACGCACGGGGAATTTTATCCCAAATCCTGAGTAGGGATAAGTCAACGCCTAACACGCGTTGCTGGTTTAGTCTTTCACCAATTGAAAAAGATACCAGAATTCAAGTCTGGGGAATTTTATCCCGAATCCTAAGTAGGGATAAGTCAATGCCTAACACGCGTTGCCGGTCAGTCTTTTACCGTAAAAAGGACAAAAGCCCATATATTCGATATTGTGGCAGGTTGTTATTAATAACACCAAAATCCGTGTCTCACACGCATGGGGAATTTTATCCCGAATCCTGAGTAGGGATAAGTCAACGCCTAACACGCGTTGCCGGTTTAGTCTTTCACCGATTGAAAAAGACACCAGAATTCAAGTCTGGGGAATTTTATCCCGAATCCTAAGTAGGGATAAGTCAACGCCTAACACGCGTTGCCGGTCAGTCTTTTACCGTAAAAAGGATAAAAGCCCACATATTCTATATTGTGGCAGGTTGTTCACACGCACGGAGAATTTTATCCTGAAGCCTAAGTAGGGATAAGTTAACGCCTGACATGCGTTGCCGGGTAGTCTATTCTCGCAAGAAAGACGAAGTCTACGTATTCAATATCGTAGCACTAAGAGAGTTAACTTTCTTAGCATAACGTTACATGCGGAACGAACTTAAACAATCCGCATGCAAGCCCGATTCAAACGGTAATCGGTAAAGACACGTCAAATCCGTTGAATGCTGAGGGTTTGCCAAAAACCTTAAAGTCTACGCCTAACACGCGTCGCCGTTTAGTCTTTTCACGTGAGAAAGACAAAGCCTATGCATTCAATATCGTAGCACTAAAAGAGTTTACTCTTTTAGCATAACGTTACATACGGAATGGATTTAAACAATCCGCATGCTAGCCCTACTCAAACGGTAGTCAGTAAAGGCTCATCAAACCCGTTGATGGCTGAGGGTTTGCCAAAAATCCTATATATGCGAAAGTCACTGACGCACCAGCCCTATTAGTTAGTCTCGTGACTTGGACATCCAACAAATTCGGGATAAGATCCACACGTGCAGATAAATCAGCTTTAATAGTTGATCCTACAGCCCAATATTTGGGACCGCCATGTTCTAACGCCTTAAGAGCTTAAACTGTGGAGACTCCAGCAAACGTACGAGTATAAACTGTGTCAAACGCCGGTCAACTCATTACAACTAAAATCAACGTCGGACAACGTGTTACAGTAAAGGTCGATGCCGGTCAACGCATCAGCAATTTTGCCAAAATAAGGCAAAAGATGATCCCAAGGAGTTCAATTACAATCAGATATGAATTCCCGACGAAGATGATCAGTTCAAAATCAACTCAACGATAAGAGCTAAATTCAGAAACTTACACATTAACTTCAATCCAAGATTTCGACAACGGTCAGACGATAAACGTAGCACTGGAAGAACTTTATTTATTCGACAAAACACCGAATAGATTGAAGGCTGAAGGAGTCAAGAATTGAAGCAGTTCACAGGTCCCTCTACGAGATTGAGGAAAAGGCCTATCTTATCCAAAGCATTCCAGACTCCCCTATAAAAGAATGAGTCTGAAATACTTTGGAGGGGGTATCTGTAGGTGTCTAAAAATGCCTATAGATATCCATACACAGCTCGAGACGGAGAGAAGGTGATGAACGCTATTATTTAAGTCAAAGAGGATTATCTGACACCGACCAGCGAATCAACGAACTGCTGATGCAGTAGTCCGCACGCTCATCGGCCACCAAAACGGCAAACTAAGTAACCCGCGCACTCGTCAGCCAGCAAATGGTGGCCGCCAGGTAGCCTAGCCAGCAAATGGTGGCTGACAGGTAGCCGAGCCACCAAATGGTGGCTCGCAAGCACAGTCCCGAGCCACCACGACTCTTTTTGACTCCTAAGCCTCCCAAAACGCTGATTTCGATGATTTTTAAGGCTTCTTTCGTCTCAGAACCTCCCCAACTATTTTGAGGTTATCCCTAAACGCGTTTAAATAGTTATAAACTGCAGATGACGTTTAAACACAAATTCTTATTCAAAAGAACATCTCCAAAGGCCTATAAATAGAAGCCTATGGTCTTCTTTAAAGAGGATAGGAGGTTGAGAAGACGAGGTGCTGTCAAATTGTCCAGCTAACCACGAATTTCAGAGGAGAATTATCAGATCTTGGCGAATACTTTCGTAAAGAAAGTTCTTCAAAAGGTTTGTGTTTCTTTCCCCTCCTTTCCTCCGGATTAAACTTGGTTTTAATCTCGAGAAGAGCCACAATTTTGCTTGGTCGTGATTGTCGCTTCCGCAATTGTTTCCTTTGTGAAACAAGAACGTAGTTATACTGTTAATCGGGTTTGATCTGCGGTGGTCCACGGACTAACGCGTCCCCGGCACAGGCAAAGATCTCACGCAAAGCAGCGGGAGATAAACTACTGCTGCATTTTGTTTGATAAAGTTGTAATCTTTATTTTTCATTGTAAGAAGATCTTATAAAAAGATCAACTTTTCTTTCAGTTTGAACTTGTAATCGATAAACGGTGTAATATGTTTGAAAGCAATGAAAAAGGCAACTTTTGACGAAAACACACGTATAGATCTACATCTACTTTGCATTCTCCTCATGAATGCCATAACTATAACCAAGACAGATAGTACAGCACCCGAACATATATTAACTACGGTTTCTTCATCGAGATCACCATCCATCTAAAATACAAACGTCATATTAAAGCAGATAGTAACATTAAATGAAGATGGTTGTCTAATTATATTGTTAAGGTCCTATTTGCAAAATGAAAAGACAAAGCTATTAGACTTGGGTTTAAAAATATATTTGGAAACTAATGCAGACAAAATCAGGTCACATTGTTCAATATGATGACTTCAAGCCTGGTCCATGACCCACAATTAAAAATACATATTTTTCTCTTCTTATCCCTAGGTCAAGAAGAATGGTAACTACAATATGTGTACATATAGAGAAGAATGCCATTAATAAGTCACTCAAATGAGCTATCAGAGATTTTACACACATAAAGCTTATAGTTTGTCACCACATTTAATGTTTGCCTTCAAATTAATTTTTCAATTTATTTCTTAGTTCGTATTCAGTTCATCAAAACCCAAAGCCATGCTCAAGAACAAGAAAGTCCATAACTATGTACCTATCAACTAATTGAATGCAGACAAGGAGTTTCTAACCATAAAAATTGATTCATTTCCCATCATTCAAAGAAATATAATGTTTTTCGACTATACTAATTTCTTATTACGCAAACTGTGCCCTTCAATCATGATAAATTTGCATGGAAAAATTTATAACGTAGTCAAACAGACCACGAAATTGCTACTAATATTCTTAAAATTTATAACACGAGGTTGTTCAAGCATGGTAAATTTTGCAAACTGTGCCCTTCATTCATGATAATTGATCTTCATCAATTACTAATTTGTTTTTACACAAAGACTAAAATGAAATTGCTACTAATATTCATGTTAGCATGAACTCAGATCAATAGTTGAGGCAAGCAACCAGAGCATATATATTAAGCTGCACAAAATTATTGCCCAAAATCGGAGCTCAAACAGATCAAAGCTCAACTAGACCAACCAAATCCACATGTCAGAGCTCAAAATCGGAGAAAAAACAGTGCTCAAATCGGAGCAAGAGCTGAAGATCTCAAAAATATAAAGCGTTTAGGGTTTTTTTTACCTGAGTAGCGCCCTATTTTCTCAAGAACAACGATCTTCTTTCAAATCCCCAAATCAACCGCAAGATCAAGAACAGCGACCTTTCAAAATCCCCAAATCAACCGCAAGCTCTCAAGAACAGCGATCTCCTTTCAAATTCCCAAATCAACCGCAAGATCTCAAGAACAGCAATCTCAAGATCGCAAGAGATCAAAACGGAGGAAGATCGAGAGCTGGAGGAGAAAAAAGCCGTGCGAAGTTGATGTGGAAAATCGGGGTGGAAGAGAGAGCAGGTGGCGGGAGAAGATGGAAGGAAGGAACGGCGCGGTGATCAGAAACCTAGGGTGAAAGGAGAGGGGGAAAAAACGAGCTTTGATCACTTTCCACCAAAATCGGGGTTTTGGGAACGAAAAGGAACTTTCAGCAAATCACCACTTTCAGCTCCTTTTTCTTTCGCCGCTTAAAACAAACCAAACATCCGTAAATAAAAAAAAACTGACAGATTTTTCGTCGTCAGTTTTCAAAATGGGCTTTTCCTTCACTTTTCAGCTCAAATTTGAGTGAAACAAACAGGCCCTTACTTATAAAATGGAAAAAGAGATTTGTAGACGGTTCTTTTCAGGCCGGATCCAATCCATCCAAATCCTCAACCCGACCCGCTAAAGAAACATGTTCCCATTTCAACTGAAAAAATAGTCCTAATAAAAAAACTACGAAAATACCCCTTTCTATAACTCCTCAGATCATGGGTGAGAAACGGTTTTCGAAACTGTATGGATCATGTTTGAATGAGTCAGAACCTTGACTTACGTTCTGGCATAGATTCTGTGCTTGAACGCAGTATCTGGAAGTGCGTTCTGCAACGGTTTGGAGCTGCGTTCTGCAGCGGTTTGAAGCTACGTTCTACAACTGATGGAGCTGCGTTCTGCAGCGGTTTGAAGCTGCGTTCTGCAGCGGTTTGAAGCTGCGTTCTGGAGCGGTTTGAAGTTACGTTCTGCAACTGATGGAGCTGCGTTCTGCAGCGGTTTGAAGTTGCGTTCTGCAGCGGATGGAGCTGCGTTCTGCAGCGGATGAAGCTGCGTTCTGCACTTTTTATCTTTATATATGGATGACACCAATGACCATTCGAGAAGGCCCTATTTAGACCATTTGTGATAATTGAGGCATCTCAATAATGCTCTATCAACTGCGGGTCACGATCTCCACTAAGATCTCTTTGCATGGTTTTAACCATGCGCTTCTCAGCGTGTCGAATATTTGCCCACAACTCTCTAGATCTTCCCGCTTTTCTAAAATCATTACACTGCTCATCAGCGCCTCTAATAGTTGCTAATATAATATTAGTCATGTTGATGTCGCAGCCATTAAGATTAATCATCTCAAATATGAGGATGTGTTTATAGCTGAGGATGCAATGATTGCGTTGCTTTGACTTTTGGAATGCAGCCACTTGTGTTTTGACTGTAGGGGTGAATTCTACCTCTCGATTTGAAGAAACCGTTGACTTGTAATTTCTTCATGGTCCATAGGGGCATCCTTCGATTGCAGCTTTTCTATGGTATCATGAAAGTCGTCTGATTGTAGCCTTCTTAATTGTGGCTTGACGGGGATTAGCTATCTATTGTGATTTTTAGACAGCCTACAGTTCCTCGGATAACATTACTCCTTGCAAGAGAAATTCGTTGGAATCTGATGTCGATCACTCAGTTTCAGTAGACTTAATCTCTCCGTAAATGTCTAGCAATAAAAAGCAAAAACAGATCAAAATTGAAAAGGGGGATTAGAATATTCTACAGAGAGTTCAAGCCCCTTTTTGAAAAATCTCAATCTGATTTATGATGTCTGAAACTTATATTTAGTATTCTGCTCTAAAACCTTATTTAGTAAACTTTTGTATGTACTACATATATTTTTGGTGGTTTTGCGTTAAGGAACCTAACTACTTGATATGATTATGATAGATATTTTGTTTATCACTATATTGATCATTATTGTTTTGATTCATAGATATATATACTTGACAGGTATCTCTATGTGCTTAGGTTGTATCATTTCTGACTATTTATCTATTATTACTGGTTTATTTTGCATTCTTTTGCTACATCAATTTTTATATATTAAGCAAATCCGTGCATCGCACGGGCCTAAAACTAGTTTCAACTGGGGCTGTTTGTTTGCCTAAAAAAGAGGGAAATCAAAGAAAAGGAAACCTATTTCTAAGAAAAATAGGTTTTGGGATTGTTTGGTTGGCTAAAAAAAGAAGGAAATCAAAGAAATGGAGATGGGATGAGATGAGTTGTCACCTTATTATAGGATGATGTGAGTGATCTTTTAAGAAAACTTGTTTTGATGTTGTTTGGTTGGCGGAAAAAATAAGAAAATTAATTATAAGAAACATATTTCTTGTATTAGGCTGTTTTCTTTTGTTTGGTTATTTATTAAAAATAAGAAAATAGATGAGATGAGATGAGTTGTCATTATATTATTGGATGATATGACCCAAACTTAAGGAAATTGTTTTCCTAGCTTTTTGGGAGGAAAACAAAGAAATGAAATGTTAATGAGATGAGATGAGTTGTCACAATCTTATTGGATGATGTGAGTGATTTTTAAATATGAGATGAGATGAGTTGAGTGATGTTGTGGATGAAAATAATATTTTATTAGATGTGGTGGATGTGATGGATGAGTTGTTGGATGAAAATAATATTTTATTAGATGTGGTGGATGAGTTGTTTGATAAAAATAATATTTTATTAGATGTTGTGGGTGAGTTTTAGGGATGAAAATGTGTGAAATTGTACTTTTTGAGATTTCTTGGTTTTTTTTTCTATTTTTTGGTTTTTTAGGAAATAACCAAACAAGCCCTAAAAAAATAGTCCAAATAAAAAAACTAAGAAAATACCCCTTTCTCCAACTCCTTGTAATCCGTCCCTTTGCCCAGTTCGCTTCAGGAGAGGGTTTCTCGAAAGATCGGTAAGTTTCTCTCCCTTCAGTAAAAACCCTAATTTCTTGATTCGTCATAAATTAGGGTTTGTTCGTTGCTGATTGCAGATTCGTCCTTTGCATTGATCTAATGGCGACGACGGAGGCCAAACCGACGGCGACTGAGGACGCGAAGATCGATCTATTCGAGGATGACGACGAATTTGAGGAGTTCGAAATCGATCAAGGTGCGCTAAAAATTCCGGAAAGTTTGAATCTTTGCTTTTTTTAGAATTAGTAGTTACTATTCTAGAATAGTTAGTTGGGAACCTGCGTAAAATCAATTTGAGATTTCATTAGCAATTCTTTAGATGTTGGTGATTGCAGCTTAATTGGGTACAGTTGAAAATAAACGACCCCTTCTGAAATATTGTCTTGAAACAAATTTAGATTCCATTAGCTAGGAATTTGTTTGTGTTCTGATGTGCATATGTGACAGTAGACAGGACCATGGCGAGTTCGAGTTTCTAGAGAAAGAAGTTATTTCCTTGGTATTCTGAATTGAAAAAGAGTTCTTATTGAAGAACAAGATGTTACTGATTGTATGTAAATATGGAGCAACCATGACAATCTAAGAAAGGAAGGGGGGAACCCAAGATAAGCAGCAAGTATATGTGCATACTCCATAATGGTGGTATAATTTCTTGGCCTGCTAGTGGTAAGTAATAACCGATGTCACAGATACATGGATCTAGGTACAAACTGCAAACATAGAATATTTGTACAAGGCATGTTGAGTGGACAAAATTACTTGATATATTATGTAAGTGTGACATCTAGATCTAGCAAGTTCTCACCAAATCATAGATCTTTAGCGATTAGCTAGACCAATTCATAGAATATTAAACTTTATTGCAACAGAAAGTACCCTAAAAGATTTAAGTGCTAGTGTCACTAACATCTATCACAAATGATCTTCTAATATTATTTTTTTTGGGTATGAATGATTAGTTTTATTCAATACTAAATGATCATGAGAAGTACAAACTCCAAGTAAAGACCCTCACAACTATACATTAAAAAAATCAAAATTTGCAAAACCTCAATCACCTATACATACAACATACCAATGTTTAAAAAAGTTTTTTGAAACTCGCTCTGAAACTTTTTGAATGGTAGATGCTTCAAAACTCGAGAGTGAAGCTGTTTATCCCTTGAAGCTTATGCCTCATCGTTGAAAGCATAATTGAAATGTGCACTTCGTGCTTCGTAAAGCACTTCTCTTTTGAAGCACGCAGTTAACTTAGACAAGATAGGAAGATCTAAAAGAATTTTTGACTAAAATAAAGTCGCACGTAGCTAAGTTTATTGTGATTTGCTTCTATGCTTCACATATTAATTCTTATTTACTAAATTAGGACATGGATATATCAATTTATAAACCATTATACCACTTTATATGCTCATAAGTTTTACAGTATAAAATTAGAAGGCTTAAACTCATGAGGCTTATGCCTCATGCTTTGAAGCTTATGCCTTACTTCATTTAAATGCCTAAGGCTTTACCTTCCACTTCCGCTTTTTTGAACATGGCAACACACTGACAACAATTGTTACCCTTCTGAAGTCAAAAGCATATTAAACCTGCATCCATTTGAAACATACCCTGTTCCCTCTGCCTGCAGTCCACAAACAGCACCATCTGAATGAAAATACGCTCGTATAACTACCAGCTATTAAGAAATTAATTCAGAAAATGTGCAAAGTTTTGTGGATCATTCTTTATTACTATATGTGTTAGATATCTTGTTAATGGAGCTTCACTTAATTTTCAACAAGATTGAATCTTTACAATTGAAGACGCCACCTCAGGACGTACACCTCTAAATATAAGATCATTCGTGCAGACCACATTGGGAGATAGAGGAGCTCTTAGAAACTGAACTTTAGTTCATTTGCCTCCCCATTTTCTGGAAGCGCGCATGGCAATCTACCGATTAAATCTCATGCATCTAGCTGAAGATATAATATCCTTGTATCTTGAGTCCGAAATATTCGAAGTTTAGGCTGGTCACAACTTGGTATATCTGACTGTTCACGATGTCTTGATGGAGTTTCAATGTATGACGCATGTCAGGTGTCATGCATTGGTGCCTTTGTGGCCAATTACCTACACGTTTTGTCTCTCTATGTTTCTCTGTACGAAAATTAATCCCATAAGTAAACTTCTAGAGATAATGATAAAATAAAGATTCTGCAGTAGGAACTTTCTGGTACCCCTTTTGAAGACTACATCAATGGATTCCTTCCTGCAGTAGGAACTTTCTGGTGCATTAAACATGTTAGGTGTCATGCACTGGTGCCTTTGTGGCCAATTACCAACTCGTTTTGTCTCTCTATGTTTCTCTGTACGAAAATTAATCCCATAAGTAAACTCCTAGAGATAATGATAAAATAAAGATTCTGCAGTAGGAACTTTCTGGTACCCCTTTTGAAGACTACATCAATGAATTCCTTCCTGCAGTAGGAACTTTCTGGTGCATGAAACATGTCAGGTGTCATGCACTGGTGCCTTTGTGGCCAATTACCAACTCGTTTTGTCTCTCTATGTTTCTCTTTACGAAAATTAATCCCATAAGTAAACTCCTAGAGATAATGATAAAATAAAGATTCTGCAGTAGAACTTTCTGGTACCCCTTTTGAAGACTACATCAATGGATTCTTTAAGAAGTTCCCCCTCCAATTCTTTCTGAAGCATTAATATCAAATTCTTCTACATCATCCCAAATAACAATTGTCATCAACAAAATGCCTGAACGAAAAGTTCTTACAATACACGTAGCATGCCATTTCTCCTTGTTCCTTCACCTCTTCCCTTTTGATGAACTATACTTATCATATTAAATTATTAACCTACTACCTCCTTAATTTACCTAATTCCCTACTGACTTTAGGCATGACACACGCAAATTCTATTAAGAAATGTGTCGTTCTCTACTGCAAAGTATGTGTTGAACTTTACAGTATTCGTGATACCAGTGAAAATTTCCAATACGATATTTTCCTTGTTGCATATACACATGCATTTTTTTAGAGAAACCCTTGATGATTGAGGTGTTATGAAACTTTTCCTTAGGCATATACGTGGTCATGTCTGCGGAGTAGAAATTTGTATGACAACTAAAAAAGATTGATATGGATTCACATATTCCTCTTCCCTGGGATCAAAAGTTTTCATCATTTTTATCCGCCGTTGGAGTATGCAACCGGTGCAATGTATCTTTTTAACTTTTCTTTCCTACTATGTTAGTAAATACTAAGTAAATCTGTTTTGTTTCCTCTTTTCTGCAGAATGGGATGACAAAGAAGAGGGCAAAGAAGCTCTACAGCAGTGGGAGGATGACTGGGACGATGACGATGTCAATGATGACTTTTCTCTGCAGTTGAGGAAGGAATTGGAAAGCAACAATGCTGAGAAAAAGTGATCAGAAAGCACAATGCTGAGAAAAAGTGATCAGCTATCTAAAATTGTTATTCTAGTCTTTGGTCTTTTTTCTTCTCTCTTCACATTGCTTGATACTTGATGTAACGCTAGTTGGAAGCTTATATCTGTTATCCGTTAACCAGACCACCAAAGGTCTCCATGCCAAGTGGGAACCCGTCATGTAGATCTACGCTAGAAGATTCTCCTGATCTTGTATCAGCTTCAGATGCCTATCTAGAAGATTCCCATCCAGACCCTGTCAAGTACCTGTCTTCAGTCCTTGCCGATTGAGTGTATCCAGCTACCCAAGCTTTCTTCTTTCTACTCTTTGAGTTTGTTTGGGTAATACTAAATGTTGGTTTCACCAGTTTAATGCTCCGGCTGATGGTAAAAATTCTCGTTACTCAAGCTTATGATTGAAGGTGGTTTTGTTGCTAAAACTTAGAGTTTTATATTAGAGTTTTGTCTAGGTGGAGCACATGTATCAGAAGTAAACTTTTTAGAAAGCCACTATTATTTCAAATAATTTCTAGGAGCTGAGTTGTCTGTGGTCAAGTTTTTCTGGTATATGAGAAGTGGATCTATATGTTCCTTGTTCAACAAGGGGGGTAATAGGACAAATTTTCAAAACAGTCCTTTTTACGTTTTTAATCCTAAAAAAGACTCTTTTTGAACTTAATTTCAAAAACCGACCTGGTTTCAGCCCTAACGCTGAAACCAGGTCAATTTTTGAAAAAAAAATTCGAAACTTCACGGGGGTTTTTGAACTCTCGTGAAGTTTTATTGCCCCAATTCCTGCTCATCTGAATAACCTACTCTCTGTTGCCAATCCAATCAAACCACTCTCTGTTGCCAACCCAATTCCTACCCCAAGTCATTTATTAAAAAAATCATCTCAAATTTTCCCCAAATTTGGCCATGGATCTTCTCCTTGTTCCTTCGTCACCTTCCTCTTCCCTGTCCTCTGTTATCACCTCAAATTCTAATGAAAGAAGAAGCGGGGCAAGCTCCTTAGCTTCACAACTCGCTGAGAAGCTGATATGCACTGTTGTCACCTGTGTCTTTGCTATAGGTTTGCTCTATTTTTCCAAAATTTGGCTACAGGTTTGCTCAATTTAATGACCTGGGTCGTTGTTTTTGTGTGTGCTGATTTCATTACACAGATCAAAATTTGATCTTTTTGGTTTGGTTTGGGGTTCAGTGGGTTTGTTGGCAGATCAAAATATAATCTTTTTGGTTTGGTTTGGGGTTCAGTGGGTTTGTTGGTAGGAGCAATTACTGATGGTTTGATTGGGTTGGCAACGGAGAGTGGGTTATTCAGAGGAGCAGGAATTGGGGCAATAAAATTTCACGGGAGTTGAGCTCCCGTGAAGTTTTTTAAGAACTTAAACTTCACGGGAGTTGAACTCCCGTGAAGTTTAAAAATCTGCTAAACTTCACGGGAGTTCAATTCTAGTGAAGTTTCGTAAAAAAAATTCAAAAACCGACCTGGTTTCCAAAGCTGAAACCAGACCGATTTTTAAAATTAAGTTCAAAAAAGGTTTTTTTTAGGATTAAAAGTGCAAAAAGGACTGTTTTGAAAATTTGTCCGGGGATAATACTTCTGAGCTTTGTTAGAGTAATTTTGAGAAACGTTAAGTTTGTCGAATTAAATGGTACATATTGCCTGAACAGTATAACTTGTAACGTCTAAGGTTTTCAATAGTAGACTAGTGTGCAAACCTTTACTAAGTTTAGAAGTACACGTGTATAAATCCTTAAGTTATCATCAGTTATATTAAAAAGCTGAACACGAGTGTGTAGAAGTTTGTGGAATAAAAAAAAGTTTGCTTAACTTGGTGGGACCCACCACACAACTGGCTGATACAATTTTTACCCACAAATAGGGCGATTTTTCTTGAGGAGCAATAAGATATTCAACCCAAAGCTTGACCCCATTTATTTTGAAACCCACATAGTTCTATACATTTCCATACACCCAAAATACGATGCTGATTTACATAGCACAAAGTGGATACCTATATAGTATCAAGTGTATAGTTGCATGCTAGGATGTTATAGTACACGGTACATAGTTACCTTCTATAGGGTGCATATCCAATTATTTGTAGTTATACATGTAAATGGGCTATGTACCTTCTATAGGGTGCATAGCCAATTATTTGTAGTTATACATGTAAATGGGAGCTGAGTTATTTATAGTTTCATACCTTGAAATTAAATTTTTTTCTAACTTTGACTTTGATATCCCAGAGTTTTTCCTCGACACTTGATGCTCCAATGTTTACACTTTTTTTATGTATCGTACTACATGAGCCCTTAGAATTTAAGGGACTTGTGAGTAATGTCAAAGGTTTGAATGACTAATATTGAACCATTGTAAGATTTGAGGGACTAATACTAAATAGCCCTAAATCCTATGTGAATACTTTGATTTGTATAGATAAGCTATTTACAAATCTTCATAATTATGTATTGGAAGTTTATAAATAGTTTAAATTAACTTTAGGTTGTAGAATAATATAATTTTTTAACTTGAAGAATTTAGCCTGACATTTTGACGGAGATTTACTATTAAATAATTAGTTTGTCCTTTTATCCAACAAAATACTATTTATTGTCAAAAGAAATAGTCTTAAGGCTTCAAAGTGAAAAGATAGATAACTCTGGTACATCAAAATGAACATAAGCCACCAAATAATTGAAAGGGTTTTTTTTCTATATTAATATCTAAATCTTTTATATATTGGTATTAGTCCATCAAATCATTTAAATTGTTATTAGGCCCCCTTTTCTTAAGCTATTTTAAAATTGGTCCCTCAAATAAGGGCAATTGATACTACGTCCTCGATACTTAGGTCATTCCAACATCAATTTTCCAAATGAAGAGTAGAATTAGTAATTATAATGATCTATTTCAAACAAATTATGAGGATGCAGGTGTCTAATAGGAATTTCGATACGCAACAACTCTGAAGAAGCTACGTGTAATGCACATGCTCCTTAATATATATAAAAAAGTAGAGTTATTAAATAATATGAGAACTTTTACCTATATATAAAAAGTAGAGTTATTAAATAATATGAGAACTTTTATCTATATATAAAAAAGCAGAGTTATTAAATAATATGAGAACTTTTGCCCACCACATTCTTAAATCAATACACCATATTAAATTAACTGGTCTTTTCCTGACATTAGAAACTAATTAATTAATTAATTATTTTTTTAGAAATTAATTAATTAATTAATTACGATAGTATTCTAATTTCTAGCTCATCTTTAGGAGATAATAACCTTAGAAATTGCATTTGAGTCTTCACAAGTGATAAAAAATATTATTATTTAGATTAATCAGCTATAAGTTTATATTTTTCGCCATTCAATTTGTTTACTAGCACTTATCACCGAGTAATACATTTTATTATTTTTAAGTATAATTATCTACTACTTAATTAATAGTTTTCTAAATTTAATATTCATCCTACCTCATGTTTTGTATTTTCACACAAACATGATAATTGCCCTCTAGCATCAGATGTATTTTTCTTCTTCTACTCTATTGTCATACATATACTTCTTTTTTTTTTTGCGCAACAAAAATAGGGACCAGACACTTGCAATTCTGTGGAATAATTTATTGAGACAATTTTGTCCATGCATTTTTAACTTATTTGTATGTGGACATTCTTTGCATGCGTTAGAGTTGGTCTTCTTCCTAGCTTTGGTTTCCTTTGTCATTAGCAACAATACGCTTGCACACATACACATCAATATACTTGCACACATATACAACAAACCATCTAATGTCTGGTACTAACTATAACTATATATTTCACACACATTCATAAAGATATCAGATAACTAGAAAATCTAGACTAGATCAAGCTTATGAGAAGTATAGATGCAAATTCCTTTTTAATTATTTTTAATCACTAAGAAATTTGACTCTTCACACAACTTTTAATATTGGACATCCACTATTTTTGTCCTTTTTAAAATGCACCGTATCACTTATTAATCACATGTTGATTAACGTAATATAAGTTTAATGGAAAATTCTAATATAATATGGATGGGATATCGAAACAAAATGTGTTTGAAATTTTAGATTAAAGTGTTAGAAAAATACACCAAGGATACCAAAGTGAAATAAGCGACCAAATAACCATAATGAAATTTTCTTATAATAGTCCCTAAAATCATTCGTCCTTTAAAATTAATCCTTTAAACAATCAAAGTATCCACCAGGCACGTGCAAGGCACGTGCTTCCTTACTAGTTTCCTTGTTTGTTTCACTCTTTTTATGGAAAATGAATAGGATTTGGATCTGATAGGGGAAAAACCATAACTAAAGAATTATTTATGAATCCTAATACTGAGTTTGGTTCACAAAACATTTATAGATTTTGAAATCTGTAAAGTTGTAAAAGTGTGGTGTTTTTATGGAAACCCAAATCCTATTGATTTGGGAGGAATTGGGTCAAAAAGCTGACACAACCATATTATCTCCCTTTCTCTTTGTTTTTCGGATTCCGCCTCTTCACGAACCTTAGATTTGGTTTTCGGCTGCCTCTGCTATTCTTCTCCAGCCTCTTCTCAATCTTCTTCGCGCCTCTTCTCCAGCTGTTCTTCGATTTCTTTTTCGAAGACGAGTGACACACCCCACTTCCCAAAATACCTGGGAATCGGAACGTGAACAAGCCCGTGACGTATTAGATTGAGAAGAAATATATATTAAATTTTCTTTCTTTCTTTCTTTTTCGTTTCTTCTCAATCTAATACGTTAAGCGTCAAGAAAAAGAATATATGTCATAGGTCCCCGATCACAATAGTAAGAATATAATAACAACCCAGAATAAGAAATAGACATATCATCAAGTCATAGGTCCCCGATCACAATAGTAAGAATATAATAACAACCCAGAATAAGAAATAGACATATCATCAAAAGTAGATCATCCTAGACATAAAAATATAATAACAACCCAGAATAAGAAATAGACATATCATCAAAAGTAGATCATCCTAGACATAAAAATATGAGTCAAACATATCCTTATTACAAAACAAGTCCAATTAGGAATAGAAAATACATAGTCCATAATAAAAGAAAGTACCACTAAAAATACGAAAATCCATCATCAAACTAAAGAAAATATGACAAAGAGTTCTAATGTTCCACAACTACTATAGAAGAAAACCACTACGCTTCAGCTTGTTCTTCTACTCCATCAGAAGGACACTCCGGCTAGGCATACGCCGCCTCTACTGCATCATCGAACTGTACCTATTCGTCCCCTAAGTCTGACGCACACCAGAGAAATCAGGTGTATGTCAGCGTGCATGGCACACAACAAGATCTCACATGGAAAAATGAAACGGTTGTATGACCCATGCTATGACAGTAATAATACCAGTAGGAAAGACAATGATACATGCAACTGGAAATCTAATAAATCAAGATGTAATCCTCACGTAAATATGATAACATACAGCTATATGAATACAGTAACTAGGTCGAATATTAATCATCTTAAAACTCACTGGTCCACATCTCACACAACAAGATCTCACATGTGTATGTCAGCGTGCATGTCAGCGTGCATGGCACACAACAAGATCTCACATGGAAAAATGAAACGGTTGTATGACCCATGCTATGACAGTAATAATACCAGTAGGAAAGACAATGATACATGCAACTGGAAATCTAATAAATCAAGATGTAATCCTCACGTAAATATGATAACATACAGCTATATGAATACAGTAACTAGGTCGAATATTAATCATCTTAAAACTCACTGGTCCACATCTCACACAGAGTCAACACTCATATCATCAGATAACTAACTTTTTACAAATCCCCTACGTGCATCCAATAACGCTACACAAACTCGGTCAGAGGACTACGCGCAATCTGTTTTCAGCCTGGTCCGGACTCAAGCTAAACTTGGGTGAGTATCAAATTCACGGACCAAAGTGACTACACAAACTTTATTTTGACCCAACAAACCAACCCCAGTGCTACGCAAACTCACTGGTGCGAGCCGGGAAGATACATTAACAGTCACATCCGATCACATGAACAAGGACTTCCCCATCCCAACTCTTCTCGCTTTTCTAAGTCAAACATAATCCGCACTATCTCTAGTTCACCACCTAAATTCAGTCAACACACCCACATATGTCACTAGGTCTGTTCATGACGCGCGAGGCCACTAAGTCATGAACTACTAAGTTTCTCAAACACAACAAGAGGCAATAAAATAAAACTAATTCTATACAATAATAACATGGCATGTCGAACATGATTAAACAAGTTTGTAAAGCATGAATAAGCACTACATTAAAACATAGAATGCATGAACAGTCTACCACAAGATGAATGCACATATAAATAGGTTTCATTGATAACTTACTACTGGGTGTCCAAATTTCTCATGTAAGCTAACCGTAATTAAGTAT
>NC_033801.1:101374800-101417300 GCF_001876935.1 Asparagus officinalis | reverse complement strand
TGTACCTTTGGGAGTCCATTTGAAGCTTTCAGCTGACCTCTCACCAAAGTCAGTTGAAGATAGAGAGTTGATGTCGAAGACTCCATATGCGAGCGCGGTTGGGAGCTTGATGTACACGATGGTATATATGAGGCCAGATTTATCACAGTCGATGAGCATGGTTTTGAGATACATGCATGATCCAGGAGTGGGTCATTGGGACGCCGTGAGATGGATTTTGAGTGAGCATGGTTTTGAGATACATGCATGATCCAGGAGTGGGTCATTGGGACGCCGTGAGATGGATTTTGAGGTACATTCGAGGTTGGGTCATTGGGACGCCGTGAGATGGATTTTGAGGTACATTCGAGGTATGCTCAATGTTGGTTTGGTTTTTGAGTGGGACACTACAGGTGGGTAGTTGTGCATTGGCTATGTTGATTCGAATTATGCTGGAGATTTGGATAAACGCTGGTCTACAACGGAGTATGTGTTCACTTTGACCCTTGCGCCGGTGTGTTGGAGAGGCACCTTACAGTCTACGGTGGCTTTGTCTACGACGGAGGCAGAGTATATGGCGATAACAGAGGCTGTGAAAGAGACTATTTCGCTTCAAGGACTTTTGAAGGAACTTGGTATATCGCAGTGGTCCGTCACTATTTATTATGATAGTATGAGTGCTATCTATTTAGCGAAGAATCAGGTTTTTCATGCAAGGACAAAGCACATTAACGTTCGTTATCACTTCGTTCGAGATGTTCTTGAAGATGACGATGTGGAGATTGTGAAGGTCCACACGAAGGATAATCCGGTGGATATGCTCACTAAGGTGGTTCCGAGCAACAAGTTTGATCATTGTTAAAATTTGTTACACATTCGTGATTGTTGAGGTTGTTGACGGCCATTTGGATGAACTACGGGCAGCTTGATCCTTTGGGAGAGGGGGTACGTAGGCAACCACATTGGTACAGCCGAATTTGGTGAGACGACACATTGGTGTTCATGTTGGTGTCGGCTCAGTTTTGGGAATACTTCGCTGAGGTGGAGAATTGTTGGATAGCAGGTTCCTAATCTGTTTTGGTAACAGGTTATTAGGATTCCTAATCTATATTTGGTAACATGGTTCTTAATCTGTTTTGGTAACAGGTTATTAGAATTCCTAATTTGTTTTGTTTTTAGTTTAGAATTCCTAGTCTGTTTTGGTTTTAGGTTTTCTATATATATATGGAACGCCTTAGAAGAGATTAGGATGATCAAAAAGAGGAGAGTTGTAATCAGAGATTAGAGAGACTTTTTGAGCATTGTGAGAGGGAGATATTGTGAGCAAGTTGAGAGCTTTGGTTGAGGGTTAGTTTGTGAGTTTTGTGAGATTGTAACCCTTTGTACTTTCTTTGATTTAGTGGAATCTCCACATCCTCTCCCCGTGGACGTAGGTAAATTGCTGAACCACGTATATTTGTGTGTTTGTGATTGATCTGTCGTATTTCAGTTTTGGATTGTGCTCGTGTGTGATTGGTTATTCTTCTCCCTGGGTTTAAAGGCAAAAACAAAAAGAAACTTGGGTTTAAGAATACAAAGAATAGTTATTGGGCTTAGAGATAGAGATGAGTAAACAAATAGGCCTAGAAATAAAAAACCCGAAATAGCTCCGTTTAAAGGTCTAAATGCTAAGCCCATTTTATTTTGTGTCCACAGCTAGCAAATGTACAAATTGTGAAAACGGCGAAGGAATTGTGAAAAACGTGAAGAATAACTCAAAACAGGCTCCACCACACCGTGTGTGATTGGTTATTCTTCTCCCGTGCTTACGACTTGTTTGGTGAGCGAGCACGCTTCCGCATAGGTGCGCGATAGTTTGACACAATCCCTAGAGCCTATGAAATAGGTATAATATATCAAAAGTTTACTCTCATTTACACATCCTTGATAATTTGACTATTTTCTTAATTTTCAATTGGTATTAACAAGTTTTACTCTAGCACGCGTATCTATTTCCAGACTTCACTAATATTATTCACTATCTCAAGCTTATTATATGTATCAATATCACGATGCATTAACTCAAGGTTTGTTTATAGGTATCGTTGTGTAAATGTTATATGTGATGACTCACAACTGAGAAAGGGGCCACACTTTCAATTTTTAAAGCAGTGAGGTTTAACAGATACAGCTGATGTCCGGCCCATGTGGCAACCTGGGAGTTTTCCGACGTATAAACATACATAAAGTGCATGTATATCACATAATTTTGTAAGCTATCCAATACTTGAATGGTATTTTACTTGTTAATTTGCATCCGTTATGAATGAAGAAATGAAGGACAAATAGGTGATGAAATTTCTCAGTTGAGATGTAGAAGAATGATGTACGGTTGATTCTTCAATTTAAGAACAGGAAAATGAATCTCTGTGGTAGGAGAACCAGACTGAAAGAGGGTATACAGGTTAAAAATATGTTCAACACTTTGTTGTTAAAATGAGTATACCGGCCATCTAAAAACACGTGAAATAAGGAATTGCGCAAACTCAATATGAGATAATGCAATAAATTAAGGAGGAACAACCTAAAATTTGACCATCGGGTAGTTAAATAGAGATGCAGCCACATTCGATACATATCCGGTGTCTGGATACCCGCACATTGCAGATGGATCAGGTTTTTTATAGTTACCTGAGAAAGAGAATTTTACGGACGCACTTGTTCACATAAAAATAAAAAGAATTGTCATTTGTACAAATAAAGTATATACTACATATTGTTGTAACTTAAAACGTTCTGGCATTGCAAATTCATACTACAAAAAAAAAAAAAGACACACACACAATGAACATGTCAAGATTAACAGAGTGATACGGGTAATTGGTAGGGGTGCTAAACCGTATCCGTATCCGAGAAAATATCCGTAACCGTATCCGTTAGGATACGAATATGGTTACTCAAATGTATAACCGATAGGATATGGTTACGGATATGGTTTTGTAGTGAAATATCCGTATCCGTATCCGAAATATCCGAATACATATTAGTCATACTCTTACGATAGTTTCGATTCTTAGATTATTGATTTGTGGTTAATTTTGATAATCAAGATGTCTAATCTTAACTTTTCAATTATAATGGACATATTAACAAACTCTTTTGTATCACATGAACTATGTTTTTCTCAATACTATCTAGTTTTCTCATATATGTTTTGTATCTGCATGCATATCCGCATATATATCCGCATGTATATCCGTAACCGTATCCGATTTTAGCGGATATGGTTATAAATTTTTCTTACCGAGATATATCTGTATCGATATCCGTATCCGAGATGGGTAAGCGGATATGGATATGATAAGCATCATATCCGAGCCGTTTCCGGATCGAATGCACCCCTAGTAATTGGGCATACATACCTTGAGGCGATGGATTTTTACTTAAGAAGTTGTCGCAGGAATGAGCCATTCGGGCGGTGGGCTGACCACTTGTAGGCTGGAGATCGTGTATGTTTCGATCTTCCAAACAAAAAAAAAACTCCCACATACGATCCACAACTCCACAACTGCCAAGTTCCCGATCATGCATTCCCGTAAAATATATGGAATTGGGTTTTAGAATATCGGGGAAAACGCTAGCCCGAAGAGACATAGATCAATTAATCCCGACAAAAGTGGCCGTATCTCCGGTGCTCCTCACCCTTGTTCAATTGCCCCTTCGGTTGAGCATGAACACCTTGAACCGAATCAAATACCAAAATAAGGTCTTTCCCCATCCGGTCGGGAGAGAGAGAGAGAGAGAGAGAGATTAATGGGTATCCTTGTCATAGGAGGGGATTTCCTCCTTGACGCCTCTAAAATCACATGATTGAGCGACATTGTGGATGATCCGCTCCGTTGAACTTGATCTACATATTCTAAAACCCCAACACACCAAGTTTGGGGTGAACCCGTCGTCGTTTGACCCTTCCTCCACTCGTATCAATTTTAACGGTTTTGAATGAATAGAACTTTTCACATGGCTCGATGGAGGGTCAAACGACGACAGATTCACCCCAAACTTGGTGTGTTGGGGTTTTAGAATATGTAGATCAAGTTCAACGGAGCGGATCATCCATAATGTCGCTCAATCATGTGATTTTAGAGGCGTCAATGAGGAAATCCCCTCTTATGACAAGGATACCCATTAATCTCATATATATATATATATATATATATATAGCGAGAGGGGGAAAGTATGGTTTTGCCCTCGTGCAGACGGAGAGTGGAAAGCGGAAGGAAGAGGGAGGTGCATCCCTGTGAGGGGACTCACGGTGGAGATTTCGGTGGGTCCTGAGGAGGTGCGCATTTTCCAAGGGAGATCGATGCCATCTAGTTATAAGCAAACAAATAATATATCCTTAACCCTAAAAACAATTCTAAAATTTATTTCTAAACGCTACTATCTATAGACTTCTAAGCCTAGGACTTCTAAACTTAGGCCCTGATACTACAACTTGTCACGTCCCCAAAATGCACAACTTATTTTGAGATGCATGACAACGGCAACACGTGCACAAAGCACATGCTAAGCCGGCGGTGCACATCTATATTATAATAAACTTCATTTTAAAAGAAACTTTATTGACAAATAGAGAAGTCTCAAAGCAAAGCTACATAATAACAAGTTCACTCTAAACGAGTCAAACGACTCTTATTACATGTGCATAGTAGCAAGACTCGTATAACTTTAACTCTCAGCATCAACACCCTGAAAGATCCTTCTCATATTCCAAACCTCTGAGATACAGATAAATCTATCTAATTTTCATCTGAAAAAGATTGAAAAATAACAGGGTGAGTTTACACTCAGTGAGCTGAAAACTTATCATTAGCGGATTAGACAAGTTTAAGAATTTATCAATACTAAGATTTAAATAAGCTATCGTCAAATAAAGACAATTAATAAACACATAATATTTCGAATAAGAGGAATTTCTAAGAATAGATGTGATATTGTCATAAAAGAATATTCACAAATTATGAAACAATACGAATGAACACTAAATATTCACCACAAACACATGAATTTTGCGTGGTTTGACGATTTGCCTAAGCCTGCAAGACAAGATGGAGAGGTTTTTATTAATTTCAAAGAAGATAACGTAACCTCCTGATCAGTTTTCCCAAACAACCACAAACAGAATTCTAGTTCAAAAAGTATGACTGGTTAAAGCTTCCAACTAATTCTGAGTTTTCCAGTGTAGATTACTGTTTGAAACTTAATTATTTTTAAGTTTAGAACTGCATAAAATTGTGCTTATTCTAATCATGTTTCCCTGTTTGTAAACTAATATGAAACTTGTTGTGTTTAAATGTAGACTTGTGTTATTAACTCCAAACAGTGACTGCAAACGATGAAGAGACAAATATTGGCAATGACTTCCATTAAGATCATAACCGCTACAGGAATAAGCAAGCACTCAACTGACAATATTTACATCATTGAGGTCAAACTTCATCTGTTTAATTACTAGTTCTACCCATCATCAGAAACATTTTTTTTCCTTGAGAGATTGTTTTGTTGGTCAAATTGTTGTTTTATGCCACTTTCTCTGCTTTATTAAAGAACGCTAAAATCTTTCTTGCTAGTGATTTTCACATATTAAAATCTGCGGGGTGCTTTTGAAATCTGCTTTAGATGCGTGGCTGCGGAGTGATCATTCTAAAATTCCTTTTAACATACTGAAACATCCAAGTAGTCGTGAGTTTTTAGACTGTCCTTTTACAATATAATATTGATAGTAGTGAAATATTTCATAATTTTTCGAAAAAAAGGATATGAGAAGAATACAAAATATTACACGCTTCAGTATGCCAAAGTTTATTATTCTTGTTCCCAAACAAGCATGACCAAACATGACAGAGACATAGCTTGCATAAGAACAAATTAAACATACTTGCAATCCCCATAACCTGCAAAAAACAATTTAAACCAATCACATAATCATCGAACACATGCATAAAATTCAATTCACAAGGCAAAATGACAGAAAAAGTACCCACTTGGGTCAGTAACAACAGTGATGCCAGAGAAACTAAAGTAACAATTCCGAGGGTTCATCCCCTTTGACTGATAGTAAAGATTCATGGCAACCGAAGCATGAGAAATGTTAGTTTCAGGGGGAAAGCAAGTTCCGCCCTTTTGAATAATACTGCAATCAACAGTAGAGCAACATACTGAATGTTATTGTATAGAGCCACTTCATCAGTTGAAGGCTTTGCAATGCACCAAGTTTTCTGTAATTATATCAATAATGTGACATGAAAGATTAATTCAGTGTACACATTTCAAAAATCATGTTTTGGTTAAGGGTTTTTTACATACCTGGCAATTATTCTGCTCAACATTTCCTGCGACAAAAAATTAAATAAAGAAAGAATAGTATTAGCTAATTTTATAGTGGACGAGACGAGACTCGACTTAAACCATACGAGACGACAACGGCACAGACGAGTCGAGATGATGACAGGATGAGTCGACACAACCCAGCCGAGACGAGCAGACGACTCGAGACGATAGGATGAGACGACAGGCGACAGGACGAGTCGACACATACCGGTCGACAAGAAAGGCGGGACTACTCGACATACTTAGTCGACTCATATCCAGTCGACACGAAAGGCGGTATTACTTGGCACGCCTCGTGTCGACTCGGACCCCATATTAGGAAAGCGTTCCTTTTTGGTTATTTCCTTTTTGATTACGAAAGAGTTCTTTTTTGTTATTTCCTTTTAGATTCAAATTTTCTTTTTTATTAGAGTTAGAATTGTTGGGGAATCCAAAACAATCAAATCGGATCCTTGCCCTTCTGGACATTGTGTTGAAAGTAGGAAAGTAGAAAATTCACCACAAATAAAAATCAAAACTTGTAATTAAAGAAGATAAAAGAGACGAACACACAGATTTAACGAGGTTCGGCAACGTGCCTACGTCCTCGGGAGCCACACCACACAATTTCTTTATTAGTTGAAGAAGAATTACAAGTTCTCAAACTAGGGTTTTATCTCTCTGAGATTCTCTCTCTTTTCTGCAGTCAAAAACTCTCTTTTTTCGTGCTTTATCAAACCCTAAAACGTTTGGGTATTTATATCAAACCCAGCCCAAACAAAATTCCTAAACAGTTTAGGAAACTTTCAAACAGCGTCGCGATCGACCGCCAAGATCCCGCGGTCAACCGTGAAAATCGACAGAGCCTAGAAAAGTTACAGGGTTTGGTGCGGTCGACAACCAAGCCAGGCGCGGTCGACCGTGATCAAAAGATAGAAACTAAAATCCTACAGGGTTTGTGCAACGGTCGACCGTGATCAGCTCCAGACTCTCCTGAGCTCCTGTGCATGTTCGTGGTCGACCGTCGCAAACTAGCGGTCGACCGTGGATCAATCTGGCAGTTTTCTTCCTCGTTCTGATTCTAGCTCCAGCTTCGACTTTGGGTCTACACTTTAGACTAACAATCTCCCACTTGGAGACCAAAGTGCCTTCAATGAGTTCACTCGAACTCTCCCCTTTTTCACATGTATCTTCTCCTCCCCCGAAAAATTCTTTCTTCAATCAACAATATCCCGGCGATCTCGCCGATCCTCGTAGTGTGGCTCCACCTTCGTCTTCTACTCGTGAAGACCAACTGAAGTTGTGCATAACTCTAGTTTTTCTATGGTGACTGCCTTCGTCAACATGTCCGCCAGATTTTGACTCCCCAAAATCTTCATTAAATGTAACTTTCTGTCTTCAACTAGCAAGCGTATAAAATGGTATTTGACGTCGATGTGCTTCGTTCTAGCATGATATACTAGATTCTTGGAAAGATGTATAGCGCTCTGACTATCACAATAAAGAATCCCTCTCCCTTGCTTCAAATCTAACTCTTCCAAGTACCCGTTCAACCAGATCATTTCCTTGCTTGCTTCGATCATCGCGACATACTCAGCCTCGATTGTAGACAAAGTCACAATCTTCTGCAGACGTGAGACCCAGCTCACTGTTGTCGATGCTAAGGTATAAACATACCCTGTAGTGCTTCGCCTCGTATCATGATCACCAGTGAAGTTCGCATCCACGTATCCCTGCAGCACCAACTCCTTTCTTCTGAAACACAGTGGTTTGTTAGTTGTTCCCCTCAAGTACCACATTATCCACTTCACGGTCTCCCAATGCTGCTTCCTTGGATTGCTAGAAAATCTGCTCACAACTCCCACTGCATGGGCGATGTCCGGCCTCGTGCAAACCATCGCGTACATGAGACTCCTAATGACCGAAGAATATGGCACCCTGCTCATATGCTCTCTATCTGCATCTGTCTTAGGCGATTGCTCTTCAGATAGCTTGAACTGACTTCCAAGGGGCATGCTAACAACCTTAGCATTCTGCATATTGAACCTCTGAAGTACATTCTCGATATATTCAGCTTGGCTCAACCTCAATGTCCCTTCAGCTTCATTCCTACTGATTCGCATCCCTAGAATCTACTTCGCTACACCCAGATCTTTCATTGCAAACTCCTTTGCTAGCTGCTTCTTCAGACTGTTTATACTTTCTAAACACGGTCCTACTACCAACATGTCATCAACATATAATAACAAGATAATAAAGCTGGACTCGAACCTTTTGAAATAACAGCAATAATCCAAATTGTATCTTCTGTAGTCATTGTTTTGTATGAAGTTGTCAAACTTCTTGTATCACTGGTTCGGAGCCTGTTTTAAACCATATAAGCTCTTCTTGAGCTTGCACACCATCTCTTACTTTTCTTCTTCAATGAAGCCAACAAGCTGTTTCATGTAGATTTCTTCATCCAAGTCACCATGAAGAAAGACAGTCTTCACATCTAACTGCTCAAGAAAAAAGTCTTCTGTAGCTACCAAACTCAATACCACTCTAATGGTTGTGAGCTTCACAACAGGGGAAAATATCTTCGTGTAGTTCACTCCTTCCCGCTTTTGAAACTCCTTCACTACTAATCTGGCCTTGAATCTCTTGCTTCCATCACTCTCTTGCTTAATTCAGTAGACCCATTTGTTATGTAAGGCCTTCTTCTGTGCTGGTAGCTGGGCTAACTTTCATGTCTCATTAGTGAGTAGAGAATCCATCTCCTCCTGCATCGCATGCTCCCACTGCTGAGACTCACTCACTTGTATTGTTTCTTCATAGTACTCTGGCTCACCGCTGTCTGTCAATTATAAGTAGTCAATAGATAAAAGATATCTGGAATTTAGTTTGGGTATCCTGGATGACCTCCTAAGCTCCACACCCTGGGTAGTTTCTTCTGCACGTGAATCCTCCTTCGTTCTGTGGTCAGAACAAACATCATTACCCCTATCTGGAAGTTTCTTTATATCCATGTACCCAGATCCACTGCATCCGAAGTGCTGCTCTCACTGCTTTGACTATCCTTGGCATTTTCTCTGTTCTTGTACATCACCTCCTCATTGAATATCATGTCCCTGCTTCTGATGATGTTCATGTTCTTCTCATCCCAAAGATGATACCCGAACTCATCAATACCGTATCTAATGAATGTGCACTTCTGTGACTTAGCTTCTAGCTTGTCTCTGACATGGTCACTGATATGAACATAATCCACGCAACCAAATACCCGTAAGTGTGAGAGATTTATCTTCTTTCCACTCCAAACCTCTTCTGGAATCCCAAAATCCAATAAAACTGATGGCCCGTGATTAATAAGATAAGCTGCTGTATGCACCGCATCCGTCCAAAATGTCTTAGGCAGACCTGCATGTAATCGCATGCTCCTAGCACGCTCCGTCAAGGTCCTGTTCATCCTCTCAGTAATGCCGTTCTGTTAAGGCGTCCCTGGAGTAGTCCTCTCTAAACGAATACCATTCGTAGCACAGAATCTCTTAAACTTCTCCAGCTCATATTCTCCACCATTGTCTGATCTCAGACACTTCACCTTCAGATCTGTCTCGTTCTTCACCATGGCCTTCCACTTCTTGAAGACTCCAAGCACCTCTGACTTGTGCTTCATGAAGTAGATCCACACCTTCCTCAAGTGATCGTCGATAAATGTGACATAATATCTCGAACTGCCAAAAGAAGACACACTGGTTGGGCCACATACATCTGTATGAATCAACTCTAGATTCTGAGCCTTAGGTGACCTTCCATCTTTCTAGAAACTAACCCTCTTCTGCTTTCCAAAGATGCAATCTTCACAAACCCCGACTTTCACGACGTTGATCTCGGTTAGCTTTCCCTGTGAATGTAAGATCTTTATCCCCTTCTCGCTCATGTGCCCTAGCCTGTTGTGCCATAGATCTGTACTCTCTTTACCAGCTGCAATTACGAGGGTGTTACTCGCATATAAGGTGAGGTAGAGAGTTCCTAGTTTGTTGCCTCGAGCAACAACCATCGTACCGTTGGAGATTCTCCACGAATCCCCTGTGAATGTAGAAACATAGCCTTCTGCTCCAAGCTGTCCCACCGAAACAAGATTCCTCTTCAGCTTCGGTATGTGTCTCACGTTCTTCAAGGTCCACTTAGAGCCCTTCATCTGAATCTGCACTTCGCCCTTTCTAACAATATTACATGGCTCGTTATTCCCCAAATACACTTTTCCAAAGTCCCCTGCTACATAATTCTGAAAGAGCTTCCTGTTAGCAGTGGCGTGGAAAGAGGCTCCTGAGTCTATGACCAAAGAATCCGAGTCGCTATCCATAGCAGGGATCAAGACATCCTGCACAATATGAGCCTCCTGCTCACCCACATCCTTCTTTGGACTCTTGCAGACTGAAGACATATGACCCTCCTGACCGCAGTTCCAACACTTCCCTTTAATAGGTCTAACCTTCGAGTTCGACCTCTTCTTCACCGATTTTGACCGATTTCTATTCTGATTTCCTTTCTTTTGGCTTCTGCCTCTTTGTTCGAAGTTTAGGGCTGAACCTGAACCTTCTGATTCAGACGATTTCCTTCTAACCTCCTCGGATAGAATCAACTTCTCCTTTCTCACCGAATTGCTGATTGCCGTCACATAACCTGCCCAACTATCCGGCAACTATGATAGAATCAATAAGGCTTGCACTTTGTCATCAAACGTGATATCTATGGAGATAAGTTGATCAACAATCGTATTGAACTCGCTGAGGTGCATCGTGAAGGATCTTCCTTCTGCTATCTTGAGGTTGAAAAGAGTTTTGATGAGATGCACCTTGTTTGAGTTGGCCTTCTTGTTTTGATGATGTTTAATAAATAATTTACATCTAATGTTGTTTGTCTAGTATTTGTGTTTATTTATTTATTATAGACAAACAACATGTTGGAGGTTGGATGGAATTGCGCTTCAACGATCATATTCAATGGAGGTTGGCGGAATTGTGGAGTGAATATACATACATACATGGTTTTAAGTTTTCATGCTTATAAATATGAGATTACATATTTATTATTGTGTTTTGGTTTAACTATATAGACATGAAATAAATTTACATTCATATATATAATCATATGCTTCATACTCTATTTTGTTTAAGAATATATTGCATAGAATATGCAATTTTGAGAAAAAATATTGTTTTCTTTGTTTATGGACTTAACAATAATCATATACATCTTTTATTAAGTCTACAAAATCATTTTGTAATGTTTCAAAACATGGTTAAGCTAAAATGTCAAAACTCATGTGTTCACATTTTTATGTTTTGGACTATTTTACAAAATAATGATATTTCTCATTTGGGAAGTCCTTTTTGAAAACCAGTTTTTGTAGAATGTGTAGTATCATGTCTATAATTATTTCTCAAAGTTTTATATTTTCTGAATTTATTTGATATTTTTAAACCCACTTTAAAGTTGAGTTTTTCTGTGCACTTCAGGTCTGTGCATGTTTAGTCGACTCATAAGTCGACTCACGAAGTGCAGCGGAGTTGTGATTTTTCTTCTGCTGAGTCGACTCATATAAGCCGACTCATTAGTCGACTCATAAGTCGACTCATGAGTCAACTCATAAGTCGACTTATGAAAGAGCCGTTGCACAGTACGACAAGTTTCCAGCAGTGTTTTCTGAGGGCTTTTTTGTCTTTTCGGTTGGGTTTTTGCTGAAGTTTTGAATGAGTATAAATACCCCTCTTGCTCTCATCTTTCAATCTAAGAAAATGTTTTAATCAAGTTTAACAAGAGTTTAAGTTTGTTTAAAGGTGTTTAAAGCCTTGTTTCAAAGTTTCGGTCTTGTGAAGATAATTTCACAAGAGGAAGAAGAGATCATCCTTTGGTGTTTGAGCTTCAACTCATCTCTCTCTCTCTCTCTTGATCTATAGAGAAGTTTTTCTAAACTCATTCTAGCTATTTATTGTTTTATTTCTAATTTCCATAAGCTAGATTTATATTGAGTTTAGTTAAATTGTTTTTATTGAATCTCTTTGTTCACACACAACCTATTGAGCTTATAGTATTTACATTCATAATATATTTTGAGTTGTGGGGTTTGTGACTTAGAGTTGTGCCTAATTGAGTTCTCACCTTGTTTAGAGAACAATTATTTGTTGTGCTTAATTTGTGAAGTTCACTTTGTAATACACTTGTACACCAAGAGGAGTGTGTGGTGAGGACGGAGTCGATACCGAGAGGAGTGGCGTCGGTGGACTAGTGAAAGGTGATAATTCTGAGCACTTGAGGGAGTCGATACGTGAGGACCAACACTTGAGGTTGTAGCTTGTGTATATACTTTGTAAGGATTTGTGAGAGTTGTCGGTTAACTTGATAACCGAGTGTGTAGAGTTTTCGGTTAGCTAGAAAACCGAGTGTGTAGAGAAGTTCCGGCTTCCAAACCGGGTTGTGTAGTGGATTCTCCTCGAGAGTGGGGAGTGGAGATGTAGAACGGAAGGTCCGAACCTCGTGAACATATATCGTATTTGGTTTGCATTGGCGCACTTATTTTGTGTTCATCTTATATCGCCTATTGCATCTTGTTTATTTCTTCCACTATACTGTTTGCCCTTGCTTAGTTTACTTATCCTTGCATATATATCTTATTGCATATCATATTTGCTAGGATATTTGTTAGTAAGTTTTAATTGGTATTAAATCGGATTAGATTAGCCCCCCCCTCTAGGGTTCTTTCCTAGTGGCATTAGGGTCTAACAGTTTACTGCCGACGGTTACTTGTACATCTTCGCGAGCGCTTCCATAAGCCCTATCGTCGTCTTCTCCTTTAATATGTTGTGGGTACTGATTTGGCGAGCGACAACCGGATTTGTCCTAGAGCCTTCCTATCCAGTATCTCCCAATCACCATCTGACTCCTCTTTCTTCTGTCCATTCTCCTTACCCATCAACGGGCGATACAAGTCCTTCTGGTACAGATAGTCCTCCATCTACGACTTCCAGTAGGCAAAGTCTAAATCGTCAAACTTCTTGATCTTTGATTTGATTTCTTTTGCCATAGCTTTCACACAAATTGCTGAACGAAGCTCTGATACCAGTTGTTGGGGAATCCGAAACAATCAAATAGGATCCTTGCCCTTCCGGACATTATGTTGAAAGTAGGAAAGTAGGAAATTCACCACAAATAAAAACCAAAACTTGTAAAGAAGATAAAAGAGATGAACACACAGATTTAACGAGGTTCGGCAACGTGCCTACGTCCTCGGGAGCCACACCACACAATTCCTTTATTAATTATAGAAGAATTATAAGCTCTCAAACTAGGGTTTTATCTCTTTGAGATTCTCTCTCTTTTCTACAGTCAAAAACTCTCTTTTTTCATGCTCTATCAAACCTTAAAACGTTGTGGTATTTATGTCAAACTCAGCCCAAACAGAATTCCTAAACAGTTTAGGAAACTGTCAAACAGCGTCGTGGTCGACCGCCAAGTTTTCGCGGTCAACCGTAAAAATCGACAGAGCCTAGAAAAGTTAAAGGGTTTGGCATGATCGACCACCAAACCAGGCGCGGTTGACCGTGATAAAAAAACAAAAACTAAAATCCTACAGGGTTTGTACGGTCGACCATCACAATCGACCGCGATTAGCTCCAGACTCTCCTGAGCTCCTGTGCACGTTCGCGGTCGACCACCGCAAACTCACAGTTGACCGTGGATCAGTCTGGCAGTTTTCTTCCTCGTTCTGATTCCAGCTCCGGCTTCGACTTTGGGTCTACACTTTAGACTAACAAGAATAGGTTTAGTTGGCTATAAATAATAGTTCCTTTTGTAAATCAAGTAATTAACTTTTTAATTATTCAATCAAGAGAATTTTTCTCCTTGTTTTTGTTCTCAACTTTGAGAAACTTAGAGTTTGTGTATTCAAGCTCGAGAATACCTGCTATTGTCAGGGCTCATCGGTATCGGAACGATATCCGATCAGCCTTCCTGTTTCTACATCTGCGTCAAGTGGTATCAGAGCTTCTACTTCAACATCCTCGACAATGGCAGGTGACGGCGAGAAGAAGCTTTCTCTATAGGATCTTTCCACGAGGATGGATTCTATAGATGGAAGATTTGACACGTTGGAGGCGTCTCTTCAAAACCTTCAACAAGCCATTGAAGGACTTACCCTTCACATCAACAATGGGAATAACTTCGTCGACGGTCTTCACCTATGCGAACCCAGAGTTAGGCTACCTCGACATCCACCCCCGTATAATCCCCAACCCCCTCCAGTTCATCCCCCGCCATATTAACCACATCCAAATCAAACCCCTCCATAACAACCCCCTCCACATCATAGACGACATTCCAACCAACGCCCTCCACATGATGAATCCAGTGACGAAGGAGCAGACTATGGTGCCCAAATTGAGGGACCATAGTACAACAACGCCTCTTAGCGAAGAAGAAGAAGGGCAACCTTACGGCAGAGGTCGGGGCAGAGGCTTCAACCCTCGTCGTAACTATCACCGACAGGGCGGAAATCACCACGACCAAGAGTACTGGATGAAGGTGGAATTCCCCTCCTTTGGAGGAAATCTGGACATAGAGGCTTTCTTGGATCAGCTATACGAAGTGGAGAAGTTCTTTGAGATGGCTAATGTACCCGAGGCACATCAAGTGAAGTTTGTGGTATATCATCTCAAAGGAGGAGTCACAACATGGTGAGATCAGACTCAAAACACTAGGCGACGGCAAGGCAAGCAATCAGTTCAGGTTTGGCGACACATGAAGCAGTTGCTATAGGCAAGATTTCTACCACCTGATTATCAATAAATCCTCTATAATCAGTTCAAGCAATGCCATCAAGGAATCCGATTAGTAAGCGCCTATATCGAAGAGTTCTTCCGTCTTACTTCTCATTAGGATTTGTCAATGAGCATTGAACAACTCGCAACCAAGTATATTGTTAGACCCTAGAGGGGGGTGATTAGGGTCTTATGCTAATCTAATTCGATTTTATGCTAATTAAAACTAATTAACAAGTTATCCTAGTAAGTATAAAATACAACAAGATATGTGAGGTTATCCTAGTAAGTATAAAATACAACAAGATATGTGAGCTAGGATAAGTGATATACACAAGGGTAAACAAAATAAACAAGATAGTGGATGATATAAATAATGAGCAATAGACAATGGCGATAAGAAATATAAACATAAGAGTAAGTGCGCCAAAGCAAACTCAAACACACGAAATGATCACAGAGTTCGTACCTTTCGTCCTACGTCTCTGCTCCCTACTCCCGGGGAGAAATCCACTATCACAACCGGGTTTTCTACGCTAACCCAAATAACGTTTACACCACACAATATCGGTTTTCAACGCTCACCGATCAACGATCACAATCTCACAATATAACTACACTCCATACCCTCTAAGTGTTGGTCTCTAGCCCATGTCCTTCCTCAAGTGCTCGGATACAACCTCTCCCAAGGTTCGTCAACCGACGCCACTCTTCTTGGACGCAACCACACACTCCTCTCGGTGTACTAGTGTATTACAAAGTGAATCCTCACAATTAAAGCTCACAAATCAAATGATTGTTTTCTAAACAAGGTGAGAACTCAATTAAGCACAACTCTTTATCACAAACCCACAATCCTAAATCATACTATGAATGTAAATACAATAAGCTCAATAGGTTGTGTGTGAACAAATAGATAAATCAAAACAAGTCTAAACTTAATTTAATCTAGCAAAATAAATATGACAAGTTAAGCATAAATAAGCTAGATAAAGAGTTTAAGAAAACTTCTCTAAAACAAGAGTGGAGGGTGTTAGACCCTAGAGGGGGGGTGATTAGGGTCTTACGCTAATCTAATCCGATTTTATGCCAATTAAAACTTATTAATACGTTATCCTAGCAAGTATGAAATACAATAATATTTGTAAGCTAGGGTAAGCAATGTAAACAATAAGATATATCCTATATGATGTAATATATATGCAAGGATATATAAACTAACACAAGGGTAAACAATATGAACTAGATAGTGGATGATATAGATAATGAGTTAATGACAATGGCGATATAAGATATGAATATAAATATGAATGAACGCCAAAGCACACTCAAACAAGCAATATGATCACGGAGTTCGGACCTTCCGTCCTACGTCTCCGCTCCCCACTCCCGGGGAGAAATCCACTAACACAATCCGGTTTGGAAGCCGGAACTTCTTCTGCACACTCGGTTTTCTAGCTAACCGAAAACTCTACAACTCACACTCTTGCAATCACACTCTACACCCACTAAGTGTTGGACCTAGCCGTGTCTCCCTCAAGTGCTCGGTTACAACCTCTCCCTAGGCACGTCAACCGACGCCACTCCTCTTGGGACGATCTCCGACTCTCACCACACACTCCTCACTCGGTGTACAAGTGTATTACAAAGTGATTCTCACAATAAGCACAAATATGACAAATGATTGTTCTCAAAACAAGGTGAGAACTCAATTAAGCTCACTCTCAATGTCACAAACCCACAACCCTAAATTATACTATGTATGTAAATACAATAAGCTCAATAGGTTGTGTGTGAACAAAGAGATAAAACAATATAAAAAACTCAATGTAGTTCTAGCTTAATAACAATGATAATCAAATATATAAAAAAGCTAGAAATAGAGTTTAGAAAACTTCTCAATATATCAAGAGTTGGAGGGAGAATAGTTGAATGCCCAAACACCAATAGATGATCTCCTCAAGCTCTTGTTGAATTGAATCACAAAACCGAAACACTCAATTGCTTAAAAGCTTCTCAAACAAACTTAAACCAAACATAAACCCTTGTTAAAACTTTCTTAAACTTGTTTTAAAACTCTCTTAGTTGGTTTGAAAAGACATCAGCAATGGGGTATATATACCCACTCAAAGCTCAGCCAAAAAACCCCAAAACGAAATGACCAAAAACCCCAGCAAACAGCTCAGAGAAAGAGCCGTTAAAAAGCAACGGCTATATTGTCGGTCGACCGAAAATCCCGTCGGTCGACCGATGAGAGCAAAAACACGAAGAAAACATTCTGGACCATCGTCGGTCGACCGGTGCGGTCGACCGATGGAGTTTTTCGGTCGACCGGACCGGTCGACCGACAGACTCTCTGTCGCCCAGTGAATGATTGTAGACATGATAATAAACATGCTACAACGACTGGTTTCGAAAAAGGACTTCCCAAATGAAAAATATCATCATTTTACAAAATAGTCCAAAACATGAAAACCTGAAAATTGATATTTTGATATTTTGACTTAAACAACATTTTGAAACCTTATGAAATGATTGTATAGACTTGATAAAAGATATAACATGTTGTTATGAAGTCTATAATCTAGAAATACAATATTTTCATAAATTTGCATATTCTATGCAATATATTCAAAACACTAAATATGATTTCATTAAATATAAGCTTGTTAAAGGTGAAATCATATATAGGCATATAAACATGAAACAAAATAGTATTTTCCAATTCTATTCATTTGTTTCATAGTAAAACTTGAAAACTATCAAACCAAAACATATATGTATATATATAACTATATATATACAAAAACCAAAACGTGTATGTGTGTATATATTGAGCTTAACGTACTTAACACACATAATATAAATTCCTAAACTAAATTACCCAAGCAATCTTGATCTTCAACGAAGCTCTATCTTGGTAATCTTGCGGATGAAGCTTGAACTTGGATCTTGACTTGAATGTGCATTGCTTCACTCCACTATTCCGCCAACCTCCTCTTGATATGAACGTGTAGGCTCAATCCATCCAACCTCCAACAACGTTGTTTGTCTACAAAACATAGGAATGCACAAACACTAGACAAACAACATTAGTAATAAATTGTTTGTTAAACATCATCAAAACAAGAAGGCCAACAGAGGGATGTAGATTGAAGCCCAAACAAGATTGATGATCTTCTCAAACTCTTATAAAATTCTCTTCACAAACAAACTTTCAATTGCTTAAAAGCTTTTAAAACAAACTTAAACCAAACATAAACCCTTGTTTAAAACTTTCTTAACTAGTTTAAAACACTCTCATGGTTATGTAATGATAAATGCAATGAGGTATTTATACCCACTCAAAACTTTAGCCAAAACCCCACTAAAATGACACAAAAGCCCTCAGAAAAACAGCTCAGGAACTAGCCGTTACCAGCCAACGGTAAATTCTAAAAATATAAAACTTTGGGAAATGATTGTAGATATGATAATAAACATGCTACAACAACTGGTTTTCAAAAAAGACCTCTCAAATAAAAAATATCATCATTTTACAAAATAGTCCAAAACATGAAAATGTAAACATATGAGTTTTGACATTTTAGCTTAACCATATTTTGAAACGTTACAAAATGATTATATAGACTTAATAAAAGATATATATGATTATTATTAAGTCCATAAACCAAGAAAACAACATTTTCACAAAATTGCATATTTTGCAAACATTTCAAAAGTAAATAAACATGCTACAACAACTGGTTTTCAAAAAAGACCTCTCAAATAAAAAATATCATCATTTTACAAAATAGTCCAAAACATGAAAATGTAAACATATGAGTTTTGACATTTTAGCTTAACCATATTTTGAAACGTTACAAAATGATTATATAGACTTAATAAAAGATATATATGATTATTATTAAGTCCATAAACCAAGAAAACAACATTTTCACAAAATTTCATATTTTGCAAACATTTCAAAAGTAAATATGATTTCATAGAACTAAATAAAATTGATATTGATGAAATCATATATATGCATGTAAGTATGAAACAAAAATATGTTTTCTAATTATATTCAATTGTTTCATATTAAAACATTAACACTATTAAGCCAAAGCATATATGTATATATATAACTATATATATACAAAACCAAAATATGTATGTGTGTATATGATTGAGCTTAAAGTACTAACACACATAATATAAAACCTAAAACTCAATTTACCCAAGCTTGTGATCTTCAACGAAGCTCTATCTTGGTACACTTGAGGATGAAGCTTGAACTTGAATCTTTAACTTTGAATTGTGTAGGTTTCACTCCACAATTCCACCAACCTCCACTGGATATGATCGTGAATGCGTAATTCCATCCATCTTCCAATATATTATTTGTCTATAATAAATAGAAAAACACAAACACTAGACAAACAATATTAGTAGTAAATTATTTGTTAAACATCATCAAAACAAGAAGGTCAACATATATCAGTGATTTGAAGTACTCAATTCAAGAGAAGGTAGCCATCCACAAAATTATAAACTTGAAAACTATAAAACCAAAAACATATGTATATATATATATATATATCACTATATATATATATTGTTTTCAGCGCTGGGCTGAAAACAGGTCGGTTTTTGTAATTTTTTTCGAAATAGGTTGTTTTTTGCAAATAAAAACCCAAAAGGGTCTGTTTTGAAAATTTCTCCTGCAAAAAAAATTTGCGCTTAGTTGGGAAATATGAAGTATTAGAGGCTTTGTTGGGAACAGCCAAAAGTATCTAGGATTTATTGGAGGATGAAGATTGAAGGGTGAAAATGGAAAAGGAAGAGAAAATTATGGCACGAAAGTTATACCTCTCATAATGACTGGTTATTTGAACTCATGCAAACAAACTAAAAATTCCGATCTAGGTTACGGTATGAATAGATTAAGAAAAAAAAGGAAATTCTATGGAAAGAATAATATCATACGTAACAAGTTGATTATAGAATTGTACCCATTTCCAAAAATAAATTTCTATACTTTTAATGATATCATATCTATAAGACCTAGATTTCCATCAAAATTAATTGACGTAAAATATTGATGAGTTATCAAGGACTCACAACTTTGGATCTAGCAGTGTTAAAGCAGTTCGAAAAGTACAGTCTAGCTATCACCAATCTTTAGCTAATAATTAATGGGCTTTCATGCTTAAAAAGTTGAGAAAGATTTGAATAGACTCGAATTCAGGATCATTCAATACATTTTCTACTTTGGTTATCTAGCCTAGCTTTCAATGGAGGAGGAAGAATAAATATTCAAGTAGTCAATCCCAAAATTTAGGGATCAAAGTTTTTGTTATTACTGAACTCGTTCATCTAACCCACTTGCTTTAGGGCTTGTTTGGATTGAGGGGAATGAGGGTGAAGGGAAGTTAGGGGAACCATTCACCTCCATTCATCTTGTTTGGGAACACTTAGGAGGTGAAGTTAATTCACCTCCATTCACCTTGGTTCACCCCCTAATAGTATAAAAATTGTTACCCCCCAAATTGGGGTGTAACCAAGGGGAAGAGAATTCACTTCCCTTCCCTTCCCTTCCCTTCTCTTCCCTTCACTCAGTTTCCCTTAACTTCCCTTCACCCCCTACGAATCCAAATAGGCCCTTAGATGTCTGCCCACAAATTGATGAGACTTTTTCTGTTGCATTATACTTCGTGCTACTATTATGTTTTGCTTCTGCCTGACGATATACATGAACGGTATACATAATTCATTCATCAATAACTAAAAACTGTCGGATAACTTGCTTCGAATTTAGAGACATTCTTCGAATTTAGAGACATTCTTCAAATCATCAACAAGTAAACAATCTCAAAGTCCACAAATACTGAAAATGTGTCCCTACTATGCACATTTATAAGTTATGTAAACTTATATTTGCTGGCAATTGCTCCTCCTCAAAATCATTTCTAAAATACAGTCGGAACTTGTGCAAATATTACTTATAGTTTTCAAATAGGACAAATTTTAAAAATAAACGAACTTTATTTGGGAAAATCGACCCATTTGCAATTTACTCGTCATTTTTGACCTAATGTTAACCAACTGACTAAAATTGTATCGAAAATAGCGAATAAAACTTTACGGAATTTTAAATTCCCGTGAAGTTTAGTGTCTAATTACCCAATCTAATCGTGATTAGACTGAATAATTTAGCGAGTAAACTTCATGAGATTTAGAATCCCGTGATATTTGTGAGATTTATTTACCATTTTCGACCCAGTTTCAACTAAGTTCTGGGTCAAAAATGATAATTAACTCTCAAAGGATCAATTTTTACAAATAAAATTCTAATAGTCTATTTTAAAATTTTGTCCTTTCAAATAAGGTCAAATGATATTACCACCGCTACCAAGGGTGGACAAAATATTTGTGCGTCCGATGGAATATCCCTACTAATATCCATTAGGATACGGTTATGTTTTACTAAAATCCATAAATGATAAAATATTGTTACGGGTATGATTTTATGGTGAAATGTCTGAATCGGTCTATAAAATATCCAAATAAATAGTAGTCATGCTATTGCGATGGTTTTAATCCTTAGATCAATGGATCTAAGATCAATTTTGATGATATCTAATCTTAGGTTTTTAGATATAATGAGCATATTAATGAATTATCTTGTATCATATATTATATTAGCATGCATATCATATTCATATCCGAATTTAGCATATATGGATATGAATTTTCTTTAACGAGGCATATCTATATCTTTACCCGTGATTGGTAAGCATATATGAATATAATAAGTATCATATCCGAGTACCATCCGGACCATATGCACCCCTACCACTACCTGTTCCGGTATGAAGAGCAAAGTCCAAATACAGTACATAGTGTTCAAGCTTGCTTGCTAACTTATTCAAGATCAAATGAGACAGCTCGATGATCTTCTGTTCCCTTAAATTTTTCTTATTTACATTTTGATCAAATATTTCAACAGGTTTCTTTAAAGACCATTCATGTATACAAATTATTACAGAATATGAGAAGGAAAAAAAACAAAGAACTGGAAGCTGCTCAATATCAACTTGCTCAGATGCAGCCTGCAGAGATTACTCCATAGAAATTATAAGAAGCAATAACAGACAGGATTGGAAGATAACCTTAAATTGCCTATCAGGAGGAATAAATAATCTCAAAAACTGATTAAAAGAATAAATCGTACCGAATGCACTTGGAAATTTAATTACGACTGCAATGCCGAACATGGTTTAATGAATCATCGCAGGCAACTTGTCGTCCTCTTCAACAAATTACTGGACCTGGCCCATATTTCAGTTCAGGCAGCTGTTCAACTCTGATAGCACATATAACATACTTGGTTACAGCTTGCATGCAATAATGATTTCATAACTATACAGATGAAATACAACATAAAAAGATAATTCAGTAACATGCACATAAATTTATATGGTGTTACATCATTACCCAGCAGTAAGCAACCACTGAAAGATGCCATGGACTAGGAGTTGGTTATAGGCTACACAGTGACATGCTACTCAAGAAAGATTCTGGACACTCAATTGACCAGATTGCATCTCAACTTGATGTCAATGTTTCCTGGTGTTTGAAAATCAGTGGAAGTTTCGGGGAATTCTGCTGATTGTGTAATGATGATTGGGGAGTTTTCAGTTACTCTAGGACTGTCATTGACTTTGGCTCATATGACAGAATTTGTGAGCCTTATCAAAAGGGTAGAATAGTGACGGGACCCATGTGTCCAGTTTAGCTGAAGCAGGGTCCAGGAAAGTGCTTGAAACATGGGTCCAATAAGCTAGAACAGTCTCAGGGACAATATTGGCCTACCAAAAAAATTTTGAGAACATAAGATGACATTGGATTTAAAAGAAGCAATTTGGGTCAACTCTGAACCTTATATATTCTTATGTGTTATATATGACTTCAAATTTTGGAAGAAGCTGAAGGTGCCGGAGATGGTTTCTAGCATCTGATAGAGTTCTGAATGTTGTTTTACTTATATGCTGCTAAATTTGATCTTAACTCTTATTAAATAAGAGGCCTAAATCGTCTAAATCCAATCATGTGGTTACCAAGAGAATTATGTTGACTTGTTAAAAGGCCAGAAATAAGATGGAGATATACTGCATCATAAAAGTCAATACTTCCTTAATTAGACGGACACTCTCACTACCGGAGGCTCCTGCTTGTGCGAATGCAGCCACAAAGAGTGCATCAGGAGCATCAGGCGTGACTCAAAATGATCTCATTGGAGAGTTTCAACATCATGAGACATCCAAGGGTATGTAGAATGCATCACAATTCACAAGTCAACGAATCTTTAGTTATCCTAATGCTTTAGCATGAGTATGTAGCTCTACTTCTTGCTAGTGCTATCCACTTGTGGGTTATTGTAAAACCCCATAATACTGAATGTTGTGAGATATAATAATAAACATGTTATATTGGGATAAATAACGTTTATTGATATTTGAGTATGTTAGGAATTGATTTGAGATCAATCCAATACATATATATGAATATATGAGTGCAAATGCACAAAACATGCACGAGAAAAAAATCTAGGAAAAATGACCAGTTAAGAGTTTATAGATTTTACACAACGATGCACTTAGAATCTGGGAAAACTCAAAATACCAAAGTTGTAGGTCTTTTCAAGGGCTTTCCAACAAATCTTATATCACCTCATTCCGAGATCGGACGCGAAAGTTATTGCCAAAATACCGAAAGTTATTTTCCTAGTCAGACTAGGTTTCCTGGTTCGAGTTAAACGGGTTTATTTCGGGTTTGCATATATATATACTTATGTTTTCACGAAAATTATCACCCTTATATCAGAGTTTCAAACCCTAGCAGTCCCTATTCCTCTCTCTAAAGCCCTAACCCTAAAATTGATAATTTTGAGAGCTTTGTGAAGCAAATATCAACACAAAGGACGAGATCATCAACGTGTAGCAAGGAGAAAACGGGTTGTTTGCACTTCTAATTGCTTGCTGTTTATCTCAGAGGATTAGAACGACATTTGAGGCAAGATTATCTTCATCCCAACCTATCCCTATAGTTAAATATCTAGTGTAGATGATTAATATGATATTGAATATGTGTTTTCATGCTTTAATCTTAACCTGAGATGTTAAAAGTCAGATTTTTTTTTTTTGATAGTAAACCATAAAATAAATGCTAGATGAATAATCTTTTCTTGCTGTTTATGATAGTATCATGATCATGATCATTAGTGTTTTTCATAATTTTATTCATATATGAGAAATTTAAGTGATGTACTATATATATGTTTTTCTGCAGAAAACTGCAGCACTTATATAATATTTAATTGAGTGTTTAAGATAGCAAACAAAGTCCAAATTTAACCAAACCAGTTTTATATGAAAGCTATATGTATCTAGTTTCTAAAACAGAAAACCATTCTTAAAAAGAGTTTGTATAGAGAAAGATATGTTATGTTTACTAACATGTCCTGCAGAAAAACGGCTGCACATATATAATGTTTAACTGGAGATTTGGGATAACAAATAAACTCCAAACTGAACCAAACTTATGTCATTTGAAAGATGTGTGAATCTAGTTTTTAAAACAGAAAACCATTTGTAAAAATAATTTTCCTAGAGAAAGATATGATTGTTTTACTAACAGATGTCACGTCTGTTTTTCCTGCTCGTTTTGTGGAGCTGTGTTGCGCCGTTTTGAGGTGCGTTCGCGGAGTTTTGAGCCGCTTGATGTTATATGTATAGTCATGAATATATTATGTTATACATTTAAGAATTCCAAGGGGATTATGATGAATTTTGATTTGATCATATTTGGATTAGATATAATTCATATACATGTTGGATGTCGTTGATGAGCACAGCTTAGTACTATATGGGATAGTACGTCGACACACCGGATATATATAGTTTATACATGAGATGGATATTGTTGATGAGCTCAGTTCAGTACTACATGAGGTAGTGCGTCGATATTCCACATGTACAGGCCATTGAATCGGATTTTAGAAGGCTTGATCTAGCCGCCCGTCCCGCACTAGGGTGCGATGAGGCTCGTGAGCCGTATTTCTAGGATGCCTATTTGGTAGTCCGTCCCGCACTCATGTTATGCACTGAGATCGCGATGAGACTAATGAGCCGTGTACACAGTTCAGGATACCTATAGGGTAGTCTGTTGTACTGAAACAATTACTTGATAACCTAAGTATGACAGATGCCGATTATGAATACGATCTATTATTGAACTATATAACTGAGATACGTTACTTTTGAAAGTATACAAAATTATGTATTGGTATTTTTATTCTATCTCTCCAGTGATTATGGAAGATATTATAAATACGATGTGTTGATATCTTATTTCTTTTACCGTCCTTTTTACTTCTTAGTTGGGATCAATGATTAGAGATTCACAATTTGAGACTTATGGTATATACATGAGGGTTTTCTTGTTTGGATTATTTCGCTCGACGTACCAGTCTCGTGTTATGAATTTCTAATTATTGGTTTTATTAGATTGTCTTTTCTTAGCTCGGTATTAATGTTTAGATATCTACAATTTGAGGCTTATGATATATACATGAGGGTTTTCTTATTTGGATTATTTCGCTCGACGTACTACGTCTCGTGTTGTAGGTTTCTAAATGTTAATCCTACTTAGATACGGGGAAAATAAATTTAGGTAGACTATGCTTAATAGATAGAGCTTTCACTCCATCTAGTAGCCCTTTCACTGGGGGCGGATGGAGGTAATCTTGCTGTAGCGCTCTGACGCTCTTGTTGTTTCTTTTTCTTTTAAAAATACTCTTTCAGGTAGCTCGGAGTTCCGGAGAGCCGCAGGGTGACGGAGTTCTGACATAGTCGTCGTCGCGTATTTTTTACTTGTAAAGACTCCACTGTATTTTTGAGTTTTATCCAGACATTAGAGTTTCATATTCATATTGTAAAGACAGTGTGCCTTAGTACGATTCTTAGTTGATTCATGTTGAGACATTTTTATTATTCAGATATCAGATGTATTATAGTTAAGACATGATTCTTTTCATTAATGAGATATCTCTTCTATATCATGTCTATTACATTTATTCCCTTTATTTTACCTGTTTGTACCTGCACTTCTATTTGGTTCTACTAGAAGATATTACTGTGATTGGTGAAACATGTTTATGCACAGTGTGGGTGCATGGCAGGTTTGACATCTCTGGTTTCACCTTGGACTGCAGCCTTGTGTGAATCCAGGGGCGTCACAGTTATTACCTCAAAGTCGTATAGATCATGTAACATTGGTTAAAGATGGATTCGTAGAGTACCATCTTGTTTAAAGCGCAATGTCATCAGCATCACAATTACAATTACAATTAGCAACTTGATTTTAGAGATAGGGAGACTTCACCCCTCGTGTCATGCAAGTATGGTACACATCCTAAGAATATTAAGGAACAGTGTTTTAAAAATCGACTGATTTTATCAATTTATCATCGATATATCAAGTTTGGGCTATGGCCGATACAATTTATGCAAAAAAATTATCATATATCATTTTTTACCAATTTCTCCGGATATATCGATGTAAATCCAATGAACCATTCAATTACTTGTGGACTAAACATCACCCAATTTTCTAAAATATACATTCTAAGTGAACATGTTTGGGTTTGGAAACAAAAACATTCTTTTTCACATACTCGACCAGCATCCGATATACAAAAACAATGCTATCCTATTCTACTCCACATCCGCTCATCAGGTAACTCTAATTCTCTTCGCCTCCAATTCTCTCCCCCAAATAGCTCGCAAATTTCACTCAAAGAATTTTGTCGACAGCCTCTCTTGAAGACCCTCTATCTAAGCTCAATGACCCTCCCGAAGCTCCTCAATTCTCAAGCAAAGACCCTCGATCGTCGAAGACCCTAAACATGTGTTATTTACATTTTGGTATGTTTATATTTCATTAAATATACTTGTATTACATTTTAGGATATTATATTATACTATCCGATATAACACTTTGATTTTTACTACTTATTCCTGATATATCTCCGATAACCACAATCCGATATGAATTTTGGTTGTTTGATGTATTTCTGATAATTGATATTAAAACCCTACTGAGGAATCATCTTTTTGTTTCTATCCTTATGCATCTTCGTTTTAGCATTGAATTAACTAAGAATAATGTTATGTTAATATAAGTTTTGAACTAGGTTTTTTCTTTTTCTTTTTTCTTTTTCTTTTTGTTGTTTTTTTCGCTTAAACAACTAGTATTTCTAGATGCTAATAGCAAGGTATTTGTCTTTTACAAATTCTGCAAATTATGTGAATGATTCTAAGAGCATGTTTAGGAACTTTGGACTATAATCCGCTAAGATTATAATCCCAGTGGATTATAAGATTATAATCTCGTGTGTTTGGTAAATTTAACAGATTATAATCCATTTTTAATAGTACAGTGTTTAGCAAATGGGTGGATTATAATCTATCAATGTCGTCAAACTGACCAAAAAGGACATTGGGTTGTTGGTAAATTATAAAATGAGGCCTTGAATTTTGTGAAATCATTAGGGTTATAATTGTCTTTTACTTGGTCACATCTCATGGTTTAAACTCCACCAAAAAGTAAGCCAAAATAAGTCACTTGTCAAACATCTCAAAGTGGCTTATAAGCCACTTTGACCATTTGCCAAACATGTTCTAAGATATAGCATGCTATAAAAAGAACATAAGGCAAGCTCGACTAATTCAATTAGCTCGAGGTGATCTTCTAGGTTTCTGAGCAAACTAATATTCCAAGGAATATTTCAGTTTCTTGTACAAATACATGGATTTGTAAATATATTGAAAACACAAAAATCCGAACATAATTTATAATTATAAACTCAAACTAATATATCCATTTAAGAACTTGAAAATATGTTACCAATATGAGTATAGAGAAAGAAAGACGAGGAGACGCGATGTTTAGATGATTGTGTACCTTTGCCTAACTTTGAGAATTCCTGTTCCCAGCTGCATTGGTATGCCCATTATGATACATTCAGATACTCCTTCAATTTGGTCATCCCTGTGATTAAATGATGCATTGAACAGGTGCTCTGAGGTTTTTTCAAATGATGCCAACATCAAAACACTGTCTTTCATCTTCGTCATGCCAAATCTCGTGATCCCGAGCACTTCACCCTGATGAAAACAGTCACAACAAGAAACAAACATGAAACCTAAACAATTGAGCTTAAATAACAATTACTTACAATGTAGAATTTATAAATGAACATATACAGATATGATAATGATGTTTACTTTATAAGTCATCACATCAGCGAGCAGCATCATGTGACGAGCATCAATGCTCATTCCATGACTTTTCATAGTATCTTGTATTTCGCTTATGATACTTTGTCTTGCAGCTTCGATGCCCAGCGTCTGCCAAATTTCCATGATATGATTACTCTTTGTTTTACTTGCATCAACACCAGGAGTGCCCATAACTGCTAAAAGGTTCGTACTGCAAAATTAAATCCACAGCTTCACCTTTTTCATTTCATTTAAAAACATAATTATTCAAACAAATGCAAGTAGAAAGCTCATTATGGTCATTTGCTCCAGGGTTTCCTTCAACATATGTAGTTTTCTAATTTCATAGCTTAGGACATGATAAGAAAAATAAATGAAAACCAACAAAATAACTACAACAGAAAACGTGTATTGGGTCAAATGCTACCTATTCATCATTACACAGGAACTCCTGAAAAAAAAAATCATATTCTTTCTGATTTCTGGAAGAATGGAAATAAAAATGCATTTGTCTGCATGAAAACTAACCCTTCAACCAGTAGATTATATTTTCCTCTTTGACAATTAATAACAGCACGATCCACCGTTGAGATGCCCTGCGAATCAAATTTATGATATGAAGACAAATAATTAGAAAAATATAAATGGTTAACTCTAACCCACAAACGACCTAATACTTGAAATTTCAACATTTCGAGTCTATCTATAATTTCACACCTTCACGATGACCTTTGGAAGGATGGACGTCAAAGAGTGCAGTTCAGAATTTAATCTACTTCCATCTTTGTTATCTCCTTTAGCATTTCGCCCACGAGGGAAAATTCTCAAATTACCTTTGCCATGGAATGTAATATCCTGCAAGAATATTAAACATCACAAATACCATTAAGGGCAATATAGGAGACGACTATGATGAACTATCCTCACCTCTGCTTTTAATTTAAGATTTCGATGATTCACAATTGAATTCTTAATGGAATCAAGAGAATCTTCCATATGCAATGTTTTAATTCGCTCCTTATCAAGTACAATAGAGATATATGGATGATTAGATTTGAGTACAGTCTTCACAGCTTCCGCCACCTGCACAACAGAGAGGTAAGGCCCATGTGGATCCGGAAAAGGCCCAAAAAGAATTCTACATGTGAAACTTTACAATTAGCAAAACTTCAGGGGACTTCTTGAATAGTTTACAAGACGAGTAAGCTGAAAGACAGGTAGAAACAAACATGCTGCATTCTTGAAACATTCTTAGGATTTTCCTCACAGTGCAACTTTTACTTGTGAAAAAACTTGTAGCTAATTTGGAGATGCAAAAGACATGACTATGCACATAGGTTTCATCCAGCTCTAACTGGTGACGCACCAACTGCGTCTGATATTGAGTTGGAAATTTCTGAATTGTGTGCATGCTAGTAGAAATAATCTATTAATTTCAGAATCATGAAGCTAAACCAGAGTTCATCAATAAGTACTACCTGCAGAGAATCTATTTTTGATTATTTTCTCCAAAAATACTTTGATTTAATCTTTGCTGAAAGTAACAGGTTATATAGGTAATGTATCGGACAAGAAAAAATCTCTGTCCAACAGATCATAAACACATGCATAAATTGGACAATTATTTCCCCAAATCGATCCTTGGGTGAGATTTTATGTTAAATGCATAAGGTCAGTCGCTGCTTAACGGGACTAAAAACCCCAAATAACAACATTGGACCTCCACCTAACTCAAGCACTTATTTGTGTCCCTTACTTTAAAAATAAGAACTACGTGTCCTTGAGATAAACAACAGATAAAAAGAATAAAAAATTACATCGCTCCACATACACAGTGTCCTCCATGTAACTGTAAAAACTACAAATGTAGACCAATGCATATCTTGAAAGAAGCAACATACCTCACCAAGGAGAGTTCTCTCAATTTCACTCTTCACTAAACGAGCAGATTCCTCTTTGTCATCACAAAAAAGTGTAGCAGTAATTATTGGTGTGCTAATATTTTTTGCTGCATTTATAATTTCCTTAATGCGAGGAACCCCAAGAGTAACATCTAATTTCCAGTTAAGAAAACGATTTTGATTTATTCAATGCATCTCAGTACTAAAATTACAAACCAGAGAAAGGAAAGAAACCTATCTTATAAGGACCATGAAAATGAAAAGGATTAACAAGTTTGCGAACATTTTTGTTATTAGGAAGAAAAAGAATAATCACCCAAATATATGGATTCTTCAGATTGAACATCTGGAAATTAGAATTGTCTGAGATCTAATAATAAATACAGAGAACAGATTAAAAAACACCCTACCTTTCATAGGGATAATGATAATTGGCCTTAGAAACTCTATCTAAACTACATAATTCTAAAGAGAAATGAGTAACGAGGTATGACTCGGGTAAGAATGCATGAATACGTGTGACTACGAGTGACCCTCAATGTGCAGTTATACTCTCTAAAGCTCATGACATCGGACAAATATATACTTCAATGTGCTAGAATGCATATGTTTTCTAATTTCATGTGATGCTCATTTCACGCAAGAAAAAAACAAATACACAGCAAACTAAGTTACATTCTGTCCAACTGTTTGCGAACTGTGCTATCAAACAGTATAATAGTCACCAACTATCTAAAGATCACATATATCGAAAATCGAGATTATGGCAATCTTAAAATAAAGTGATTTGGGGTTTAACAAATTTCAGTCCATTAATGATACACTAAATTGGATAAGTATTTTCTTTTGTCCAAATTCCTCTGTTGCTGCAACGCACATGTTTCTTATTCCCAATAGACAATAAGTACGACAAAACACCAAAGCATAGAAAGAGGGGGGAAATGCAATTTTACATGGAAGTCGCAATTTTAAATTCAATCTTTCTTTCTGATGTGGCAGTACAAAAATGATAATAGCACAAAACAAGAACTAAAAGAGTTTTTTGTCAATATAAATCTCTGTTTTATTATTAGTTTATAAAATAGGATCCATGGTGTACAAGTATCAAACTATGCGCTTATATCATGAAGCATGTTATATCAAGCACACATAAAACACAAATATTGGACGCGATAGCGCTCTTTTCTTTGTACTTTTTGACTTCGTCTTGTGTTAAGATGTCACATTTTGAGCCACATCTGTGTCAGTGTGACTAGCCCTGCTACATAACCATAAAATGGTAGGGATGAGTGTTGTGCACCAGTCAGGGTTTTAAATGTCGGATGTTGGGTTCATGTCGGATGGCTAAAATCCATGTCGGATAGCGGAAATCGAGGATATATCGGGGGACATTGACTAAATATCAGATTGCCATATCGGGTAGTGCGCATATGTATAATATCATGTTCTAAATATAATCTAAGCATTCATAAATTCAATATAAGTATACTTTATATAAATTCTATAGACTAAACATATAAAAAAGTAAATAATATATGGATTTGGGTTCATAAATTCTTTCTATCGGGTTCATAAGAAACCCTTAAACATGAGAACGGGTCAAACGGGTTTGGGTATTTATCACTAAACCCAAACCTAATAACAAAAAACAGATCTTAAAAAAATTACCATATCGGTCGATTTTTCAAAGCTAAAAAATAGGCCGATATGCCCGATATGACTTTGATATTTCCGATTTGGCCTTGAAAACCGACATCCGAGTTGAAAACGTCCATGTCGTGTCGGTTAAGCCCTCAAACCGATATGTCGGCCGACATGTCGGACATGTCGGCCGATATTTAAAACCTTGGCACCAGTATAGCTTTTTTTAGTGTTCTCGAACATCATTTTATTAGTCTACATGAGGACCTTAATTAAACTTATGGATCTTGTCAGGATGATGTGAAAAGGAAATGATTAACTTCGCATAAATTAGATTTTCAACACATTCTACGAAAAACATATCACTAGATAAATGAAGAGGAATACAAAGGAGGAAAAAGAACAGCACACAAGGATATGCTTCATAAAGTTGCATTTATGACTAAATAAATTATGAAAAGAACATGCAACTCTGGTCATATGAATCATCATAGGATACTCATGCTTGCGACTCCAGCAAAGTGAAATGTTTTCAGTGTCATCTGTGTCCCTGGTTCTCCTATACTTTGAGCACCAATGGCTCCAATTGCTGCACCTGCTTCAAGCTTCTTTTTATGATAACGAGATATGCATGTCTCCATGAATACCTGATAGCCAATTCATTTGCTGAACTCAATGCAGAAGTTGGACTAAAATAATCAACAAAAAGAAGAACAGACCAGAAGATGGATGATATGTAATGAATATCAGAAACTGGTTTTTTGTGGACAAGCTCCACAAAATCAATTATCAGGTTATCCTTCGGCAGATTAGCATGTAGCCAATGACAGAGAGATTTTAAATGCTAACCTTCAGTTGTTGAGCAGAAATTCCAGATATATTGGCAGCAACGTTTTCCAATACACTAGAAGTTTCCTTATGATCTTCTTGAAGTTGAAGCCGTATTCTTGTCTTCCTCAATTCAGCAACATGCTTATGGAGAAAATCCAATAACAAATTCTTGAAAGCAGAAGAACAACCACCCTCAGGGGTCATATCATACTTTGATAGCCTTTCATTTATAAGGCAAATGATCTCTGAAGGTGATAAAGAGTCTTGTGGTCTACAAGGGCATGTTGCCTGCAAGATGGGAAGTTCATCACCTCTAAAACATAAAGCTCTTTCTAACACCTCAGTATCACTATAGAAAACTGACCATGACTTTCTTGTATAGTTGATCCAAATTTAAGGGAGTGCCATTTTCCCCTTCCATCTTTGCTGGATCCATGCCATCATCCCCATAAATAAACTGAACTACTCCTCCATTAGAACTGCGCACTGTCTGATCATAATAAAGTGAGAGATCTTCCAATGATTTCATCAGTCTACGGGACATGTATCCTGTTTCTGCAGTTTTCACCTGTTTAAATTAACATGTGTGCATTATTTGGAGATATAGGAAATTGGCATTTCCATCAATGTAGAAATTATAAAATTAATGGGGATAAAACTTCATGTTTATAAGCAAAAAAAACCCATGCTATAACTATGGACAATCATCCTAAGGTGTGTAGTACAATAGTACTATGAAGGAACTAACAAAAATAGAAAAGTTTACATCCCTGTGAAATGGGCAAGAGAACAAACTTAACTTTGTCTGAGGATCTTGACTGCCCCATTATCAAATAAAATAGAATCCCTCAATTTACACGTCTAAATTAACCTGAAACTTGTGATTCACTGGTGCAAAATATTCCTTCATCCCAAACTTCTGAAATTAGATACGCTTCCAGGTTACTAGTACACTGGTGCTAAAAAAATAACCCAGAAATTTGAGAAACATAGAGCTACAGATCCGAGTGAATCCTGCTAGATGTATTGAGAGGATTGGTTCATTTAACTTCAATTTTTTTCTGTATGGGCATGAATTTAGAACCTCGTGTTTATATTTTTTTATCAAGTAGTAAATCCAACCAAATTGATAAAATCAAGAAGTTTGAGTTCAAAGGTTTAAGAATAAATTTGAAGAAGAAATCCTTGAATTGCATTTCATCTTGTGTTGGAAATCGATTTAAGATTAACAAAATAATGATAACTCCCGACTGCGTAATTAAAAATCTATGAATTTTCTGTTAGAAGTAGTTAAAGACACATACATAGATCTACTTACAAAAGTCAGTGGACTATAGGATCATGAATGGATTTTTGTGCTAGTAGAAAAATAGGAAACAATCGACTCGAGTTCCTTGAAATAAGTAGAAAAAATAGGAAACTAATGGTGACCTTCGAATGTTTGATAAAGTTCCTTGAGTTAGATGAATTCTAGTGAAAAGAAGAAAATAATCAGAAAAGAAAGTTGCTAAGCTCCTACAGTAACCATAAACTGTTTTAGTAACCAAGGGAAAAGTAGCAGTTGTTATCAGAATGGTAATCCAATTTATTACATGTTTATAACAGATAAATCTATTGGTTGCTTACCCTTTAGTTCGAAGCTCTGTTGCAGCACATGAATGCATATATACTGCTTCTATCTCACAAATCATTCTAGCCTAATTCGGGCAATTCTTTTATAAGGAATAGACCAGGGCATTACTGACATCATGTAAAACGAGAATCAAAGGTTCACAAATTTAGTATTTTTGCATAAAAGAAAGGAACACATTAAGCATGTTCCTTAACAGAACCCTGAGATCTTTTTTGTTATTTAGGTATATGTAGCATTATCATATCCTACCTTATAGATGATAGCGATGGATTCATATAGCCAATGACAATTTTATGTCGGTTCCTCAAGCATATTCACAATTTGGAATATACATTATTTCAGACGCTACATAAGCACATCAGGAACACTTCTGAAGTCCCAAACTCTGTCAATTGCCAAAAGAAAGTATGTTCTCATAAAACTAATTTTTAATCAACATCACCAGGGGCAAGGAGTACTGGTTCTCAAATGTTAATATTGAATTTTCCTATGCAAATCATATTTGAGTAATGTGTGCCCAATCATCATGCATTAGCATATTAAAGCATTATATCATGAAAGCATTAAAAATGAAAACATTTGTCAAATAGAAGTATGACTACAAAAAGATACAAAGATGGTTCATACCGCAGTATCAACAAGGCCTTCCCGTCCTCCCATTGTATGAAAAAAGAATTCAGTTGCCGTCAACCCAGTGTAAAATGAATTAGCTACAAACCCTTTAGCCTGAAAGGAGATATCCACATTATGATTCTAGAATACAATCTTCAAAAGGAGCGTAAAGATGGATAAAAATAGGGGGGAAATTTGATAACAACAGAATATAAGAATATGACCTAAACTCGAACTGGTTAATCTCATAATACATCAAAAAAGCAGATCATATAAAAAAGAAACAAGGCATTGAAGAAAAAGAAATAGATGCAGATTCTTAGTCATTATCAGCCAATTCTTCCTTCAGATATTCAATTTAAAGTCTTTTAAATCAAAGGTGCAGACCTAGTCAACTAATCAGCAGTATCAAAGCAATATGAGTCTTGGAAATCAAAAATGTGAACAAAAATACAATATTTGTTAGTAGATGAAAGGAACAACTTTCTCCTGAGATCACAACTAACTCCCCAAAGTTTGTGGGGGATAACCTAAAGTTTGTGGGGGATACCCCAAAGTTCGTGGGGAACCCCAAAGTTTTGGGAGGATTTGTGAAATATACCCTATAATTGATTTATCAGGCTTAACCCCACGCCTTGAAATTTACACCTCGCTTCATAAAAGGGTCCAACATTTCTCCTCACGCGTCCACTTCTGTGAACATTGCCTAATACTGCTAATGTACTGCACCTGGTTTTGCCAATCATAATAGTTTGCGACTGGCAAATGATTGCAAGCTTCACAGCACACTAGGCCCATGCAGACATGCATCTTCATATACCATAGTTCAGAGCACGGCTTGGAATAATCCACAAGATATGTTATTGTTCATATTTGAAGGCAAATCAAATTTATGATGCATTATACTTATCTAACAAACACATAGACCTAGAAACGTGTTCCAAGATAACATTGATTTCTCTCACTAACAACTGACTACAACATGCGTCAAACAGAAACACAAATAGACCAAGAAACGTGTTCCAGTTATTTTTCAATCAGAACAAGCGGGAAAAAGTTTCCAATTAAAACATATAATGTTAGTCGTGTAATGCTTTAAAAAAAAGGGCCTATAGAGTATTAAAAACTAGATTCTGCAATCAAATTTGTGAAGAATAAAAAAACATTAAAATTAATAGGGTTATCGTGTTAAAACAGATAAATCTTACAGCAGGCGTCTTTGACTTAATTGGAAAGTGAGGAAGTGTGCGATCTATAAATCCATTTGGGGCACGACGGCCGCCAACAGATTGCTGGCCTACACAAGCAATCATTTGGCTGATGTTGATTGCAGACCCCTTGGATCCACACTGTGACATAATTAAAGGACTGTTCCTCCAGTGGAGTTCCTTCATACAAACCTGAAATACAAAAGAAAAGAAATATGTTCAAAAATCAATAATTTAACTAAGAAACAATAAATAACCCTATAGAACACCATTTGTCACTTCGTAGATGTAAAAAAAACTAATAACAAATTTGTCAGGTAATTTACAAATGGAACATAACAAGGTTAGCAACTAGCATATAAAACAAAAAAAAATTGCAAACAGATAAATGTCCTTTAAGGTATGTCTGAATCAAATAGTAAGATTTCAGACAGAATAATCACTGTGCACGAAAACCTGATGCATTGTACCACTATGATGTAATTGTCAAAAACAAGCAAATCATGTATGCATTACATAACGAAATAATATATCATAAACTAGTGTTCGAGAAATTAAGGGGAGATGACAATGCAATCAGAGATCCTTACATCTCCAGCTGTTTTTCTAATTTCATTCAGCACTTCAGTTATTTCAACTTCTAACGTTTCAGCTGCATTGGCGCCAGGCCTCAGTTTAAGTTTTCTGTTCTCATATAACTCTATAAACGAAATGCATCTTCCATAACCATCATCAATTGTCATTTTTTTCTGCTGGTTAAGGCGTTCTCCGGGTTGAACATCATCAATGCCAATAGAAAACCCATGATTTCCAATCCACCGGGCACTGCAGACACATGGGAAAGTTTCACTCAAGCAGAAAATGTAAAAACATGTAGAAGTTTATCAAATATATTTCTGTGAAATTTATTCTTTCTGAAATAAATTGAGATTTACCACTCAAATGATAAAAGTCACTTGCACCAATTTGGAAGTCTGAAGCTTCCATATATATCTTTGAGGCCACAAAATCAACCTCACGAATTACAAGCCAAGACAAAAGCTAATTGACAATCTTAGTAGTCAAAGATAGATACTAAGAGTGTATGAGGGTAGTATACATGTAATATTTTCTTGATTGGCCAAATACCACCCACTAGGTAATTAGCATCCAAGTCCCAGCAAAATTCAGCCATGTGTAGTATACTCGAGAAGACAAAAGGAAAGCATTTAAGCTTTAAAACTACTAGGATGAACAATCAATTACCTGCTGATCATAAATGCATAAGTATCCCTATGATGAAACATCACAAACTCAAATTAGAAGGAGAAAACAACCTGTGGTACCCCTATACCATAGCTGCATGGAACCAATATTGTTCTGGTTTGCAGGACGGGCACTGAAGCATGGCATGACACTCACTAGGAATCAGGTATAGGTATGAGGAGGAAAGGCTTATATGGTGCGTCAGGGAACGTGGTACGCCTAAGGTTTGGTTCTTAAAATCAGGAATCAGAGGTTTTCCAAGAGTCAAATTTAAGAGAGATGCTAGTTGATATTAGTAATGGTAAGAGAACCTTGGGAATCATGTTGCAATTAAGGCGTGCATACTTTAATTGCTTAATTTATCATGTTTTTTGTTGTTTATTCTTTTATAAATGACAATTTTTTTAAAAAAAATTAACTGGTTTGAAATCTAAATCCGGTTGCTGGAGATGGTGAATCGGGTCATGTTCCACACAAATCCAGGATGATTGAACCTAGGTCGCAGTTCACTGTAGCGTCCCACGTTCCCGACTTATATGCCCTATACTAAAGAGGTCCTTGCTGAGAACAAACCTCTATTTAATGATTTACGCATCTTAACTTTGCCGCAGACGCAACCTTTCAGCTAGTGATGTAGATAAATACAAACAATCCAATGAAAATCTAGCATGATTAGGTATATCACGAAGGACATTCCATATTGTTGTAAAACATGGATATGAATATAGATAATAGTAAAATATATGAGATGATATAGATATATTATCAGCCGAATACGTATTGGAGTATGCAAGTACACGACTATTAATGGCGTGCACACTGCCGCCCCAGGCCACCCTTAAACTAGTGATGTGACTAAATAAAATAAATCCAATGCAAATCTAGTATTATCCATTTAAAGTACATGGATATAATAAGAGATAATAGTAAACTATCTGAGACATTAAAATAGATAAATTAACAACCTACAAATATTGGAGTATCTAGGGACATGACCGGTTCATATGTAGTATTGGAATTTTTATAGTCCTTTTCAATGTAAGTGGGGATTTGGATCCTCTTGACTGCAGTTAGGCATGATTTTAAATATCCCCGACATGGCCCGATATGTTGCCCGATATATCCTTATATAGGGCTTGTCGTAACCAATATAGTGTCTAAATATTCTTTACTGCTTTTTTGTCTATTCTGGGCAATATATCCCTGATATAGACAATACATCAGCTAACGTGTTAGCCGATATATTATTTTATATAGCTTGTCGCAAAACAATATACCGTGTTTGCCAATTTTTCAAGTGAGATATCATGATTTTCCTATTATATCAAATGACATTTTGACCTAAAAAACGTCAGACAAAATGTTGCATCGTTGATTTGTACTTTTATTTGTTTTACAAGGTTGCTTAGTGATCCTAAACATGTTATTTATATTCTGTATGCTTAGATTGCATTAAGTATATTGAGATTACATTTTAGACATTATACTATATATGCAAACATCTATTATGACAATCCGATATTTATTGCATATCCCCGATATTCCCCTGATAACCGCAATCTAATACGAATTTTGATCATTCAATATTTTCCTGATATCTAATATTTCAAACCTTGCAGTTAGGTGGTTAGGCAGCGGAGAGTTCACTTCCTCAACTATAGTTGTCTATCGTCTAATGAACAATTATCATGTGTCTAGATAGAAAAGTGAATGAGTACAACAATATGTGATGGTAATTACGTTTCAAATGAAAGGGCATTTGTGATGTAAAAAGCGAACTTTCTAAAAGAGTAGAGGACTCAATTTCAAGAATGGAGGAAATTGACTTTGAAGATTAAATTTAATTTCTCTCTCCAATCATGTCAAATTTCTACGTAGCTAGTGGTCATATTCGAATTAGGTCGGAATCCTCTTTGTCAAAATATGCATATTAAGTTCACTATCAAATTTTACATATTTGTATTCTTTGCTAAAAAAACAACAAAAATAACTATAACCTACAGGTTCTACATAAGTGATTCATTACATTCCTAACCCCTAACAGAAGAACTCCCACATCCCTCATGATGTTCTAAGATCACATCGACTCAAAAGATTAGTCATTAAATCTTCGTAGTAAATGGCCAGCAGGAACTTCCTCACATGTAATGCAGAAAAATGAATACATTGAACACATATTTACATACGTAAATACATAAATACATACACACAGATCCGTACAAATAGGCTTGCCCGAGAGTACTAAAAGGGAATTTTGGGATAGATTAGATGAATTAGTACAATGAATCCCATTTAAAGAGAAATTACTTATAGGAGGGATCTTAATGGACATGTTGGTAAGGATAATAACGGATATGAGAGGATACATGTAGGTTTGGGGTATGACGATAAGAACGATATGGGTAAATCAATTCTAGAGTTTGCAATATCGTATGATTTGATAATAGCAAATACACAGAACGATATGGGTAAATCAATTCTAGAGTTTGCAATATCGTATGATTTGATAATAGCAAATACACTTTTTAGAAAAAGGGATGAACACTTTGCAATATCGTATGATTTGATAATAGCAAATACACTTTTTAGAAAAAGGGATGAACACTTAATAACCATTAAAAGTGGTTTTAATAATAGTCAAATAGACTTTTTCTTACTAGAATTGCGGATAGGTTAATATGCAATAATTGTAAGTTATACCAGGAAAGAGTTTTACACAACATAGATTAATGGTCTTAGACGTATCTATTAAAAATTGGAGTAGAAAAACTAACGTGAACAAAAGACTAAGAACTAAATGGTGAAATTTAAAAGGAGAGAATTTAATATATTTTAAAGATAAGATAATGAAAGAAAATATATGAAACATAGATAATGAGACTAATATTATGTGGAATAGCATGTCTTCTTGTATTAGGAAAGTGGCTAAAGATATACTAGGAGTATCTAAAGGTTGTAGATTAGATGGATAGGAGAGTTGGTGGTGGAATGAGTATGCAAAAAATTATTAGAGAGAAGAAATTTTAAATAAAGAGTGGCAAAAGTGAAGGAGTAGGGAAAACTTAGAAAAATAATAAGCTAGTAAGGAAGTAAAAAGAGCAGTTAGTGAGAATAAATAAAAGGCTTATAAAAAATTTTATAATGAGTTAGAATCTAAGGAGGGAGAGAAAGATATATATAAGCTTGCTAAGATTAGAAAAAGGAAGAGTAGAAATTTGGGTAATATAGGTGTATTAAACGTGTGGATCAAAGAGTTCTAGTGACCGACGGGGAAATAAAAGAGAGGTGGAGGGGTGACTTTTATCAATCATTTAATGATAACCAAATAAGTGAGCAAAATAGAAATTTTGACCATATAGTGAATGATAGAAACTATATATATTGTCATAAAATTAGGATTAGCGAGGTTAAAAATGATCTAAAAAAATAAAAAGTGATCGAGCCGTAGGACCGAACGATATCCCTATTGAAGTTTGGAAATATCTTGAAGATATAGGCTTAGGATGATTAACTAAACTATTTAATAAGATTATCGAGACGAAAAGAATGTCGGATGAGTGGAGGATTAGTATTTTGATACTAATATATAAGAAGAAATGGGATATACAAAGTTGTTCAAATTATCGAAGTATAAAACTCATGAGTCATACTATGAAACTTTGGGAGAGGGTAATTGAGAAAAAACTAAGAAAAGAGACATGTATATATGAAAATCAACTTGGTTTTATACCTGGGAGGTCAACTATGGAACCTATACATATATTGAGACGGTTGATGGAGAGAGAAAGAGAAAAGATCTACATATGGTTTGTATCGATCTATAAAAAGCTTATAATAGAGTACCTAGAGGGGTACTGTGGTGGGTGTTAGAAAAGAAACATGTATCTATTATACATATTGATGTGTTTAAATATATGTATGATAGAGTAACAACTAGAGTAAAAACTAATAAAAGAGAGACTAAACTATTTTCTATTATCATAGGCTAACACTAAGGGTCAGTTTTAAGTACTTTATCTCTTTGCATTAGTTATGGACCAACTTACTAAGCACATTCAGGATGAAACTTCATGATGTATGTTAATTGTTAATGATATAGTATTAGTTGATAAAACTAGAAAAGGCATTATTTTTAAAGTAGAAAGATGGAGACAAGCACTTGAGTCTAAAAGTTTTAGAATTAGTAGAACAAAAACAGAATATATGAAATGCAGTTTTAGTAAAAGTAGAAAAGTAAGAAAACCTATAGTACATATTGATAGCCAAGAAATACCTAAAACTAATCACTTTCACTATTTAGGATCTAACATTAGGTATGATGGTGTGATAGAGGACAATGTTGTGCATCGAATTAAATCGAGATGGTTGAAATGGAGGAGTGCTTTGGGAGTCTTATGTGTTCGTAGAATATCAATGAAATTAAAGGAAAAATTCTATAGGACGGTTATAAGACCAACTATATTTTATGGGTTAGAATGTTAGGCAATTAAAAAATATGTTCAAAAAAATAAGTGTAACAGAAATGAGAATGTTGTGATGGTCTTGTAAATATATACTAAAAGATAGAATAAGAAATGAGTGCATTCGTAGTAAATTAGAAGTTGTGCTCATTGAGGATAAAATGAGAGAGAATAGATTAAAATGGTTTGGTTATGTACAACAGAGACTCCTTAGTGCACCGATTAGGAAAATGATAATATTAGAGTTAATGGGGCTAGGAGATTTAGAGGTCGACTTAGAATGACTTGGTCAGAAATAATTAAGAAGGATATGATTAAGACTAACATAACGGAGGAAACGACCTGTAACACAATGGAATGAAAAAATAGGATTCATGTAGCTAACCCCAAACATTTGGGATAAAAGCTTGGTGGTTGTTAGTTGTACATAGATGCGTACAAATATAAACATATAATTGAGTAACAAAGACAATTGGTGCTCTTGGGTTTGTCAACATTATTTTTTCGAAAATACCC
>NC_033801.1:101342496-101374790 GCF_001876935.1 Asparagus officinalis | reverse complement strand
AACATATTTCTTTACGAAAATATATTTTCAGTTATTTATAATAGAAATATATTCTTGATTTATACTTTGCCCACTCTGTTTAAGTAACAAAGCAAATCTCAAATATTCTGTCTTCACATTCTTTATTGGGCTATTTGGCTATAAACACCCCCAGAACAAAAAAACAAAAAGAAAAAAATCATTCATAATTACATATTTGCTCCCTAAATCTTCATAGTTACCAATATGTTCCCCAAAGTTTTCCATAATTGCATATTTACCCATCAAATCTTCATAATTTCCAATATATCCCCAAAATCTTCAATTTTGAATTAACCCACCAACTACAGCAGAGTTGCTAAATTAGGGGCTAAATATTGGATATTACGAAGATTTAGGAGGTTAATTATGCATTATGGAAAATTTTGGGGGTATAGTGGAAACTATGAAGATTAGCAGCGTAAATATGCAACTATGGGAAAAAATTTTGGGGGTACAATAGCAATTATGAAGATTTGGGGGTAAATATGTAATTATGAAAGATTTGAGGGGTATATAGCCAATAAACTTCTTTATTAGGCCCTGCTAATCATGACTTTGTTAATCATTGACCCCAAGCTCCATGGACCTACATGTGAGAAACATTAGTGATTGTCGCAGTATCTTGTTCTCTTCATTCTTTTTTCCAAAACCTTCAACCTAGATTTCCATTTTTCCTTCTCTCAAGTGTCACTAATTCCTATCCTTAGGATCCCCATGATATACTCTCCCCATGACATCCGAAAAGATGGGTTTCTTGAGGTAGACGCTTGGACTTGACTGGTGAAAACTTCATCTTCAAGCTGCAACTCCCGTCATAGAAAGAACATCGTATGAATAAAATCACTTGATTTTGTCTTGGAGCATTTTCATTCTATTTCCTTCTGTTCCCATATTTTGAAACCTACTTACTCTTCCATTTCTCAATTTCCTATTTTTGGTTACAGATGCATCGAAGGTTCTTGGGTTACTCATTTTTGCAAACTTCGGTGAATGCTAGACCTTTTCATTAAATTTTTTCCTGCTAACCATAACGGTTTTAGCAGTTTGAAAAAAAATAACAGAAGAGTTGGTCGAATTTTTGTCTTAGTCGTAATTTTAAGATGATAAATATGTTGGGATCTAGTTTCTAGACTGAAAATTTTCCCTTCTATATGAATTTTTTATTGATAAATCTGATGGGTTCTTTCCTTGTCAGGATTTTTCACAATATGTAGCTGCTGTAGTAAGTATGACTTCAAAGGCCTACAGCACTATTAATTCTATATTCAATTTCAGTTAGTTCAGAATTTCCAGCCCCTTTCTGTTAAACTGAATAATCATTCTTATTTTCTTTTCTGCAGGCTTAAGGAGGAATCAAGAAGATCAAAGATGAAATGGTATAGGAAAAAAATGCTCTCTTTCGCTTCTGATTTTCTACCTTTCCTTTAATTAGGTAACTGACTTACAGTTTTTTATTTTCTGAGAAAAAAATAGCTTTATGGACCCAACTGAACGTGGAAAATCATCAACTATTTACCAAAAAGTTTCAGCACTATTATGTGGTCTACCTGCTAAATAAAATGATATATTTTAGGTTAAATTGGACAGACTCAAGTATATCTCTGTTTGTGTATGTATGTAGCAGATTTGAAGCCAAATCCTTCTCATACAAACTCAATATTTTGACAATTCATGAGAAAAACCTGATCCATTGAAGTAAGTCCACACACAATGTAAACTGCCTATAACGTAAAATCATATTTTTGAATTTCTTTAGTTATACATCAACAAGCACAACACCCTATGTACTGAGTGAGTTAAACTGTGCAGAGTTGTTGAAACCTAATAAAAGTTTGTTTGATAAAGCTTTTTGAAGTTCTTAGATCAAGGTAAAATTTTGGATTAAATATTTTATGCCTTATCTGAGAAAAATACCATTTTAATCCATCAAGTTTATCCTTACTTGATACCTGGGCGAAAAATGTTTGAAACGTGATTTTATTATTGGGTTCTTAGATAATGGTTATTTAAAAAGTTTATATTTTTTAAATTAGTCCCTCATATCATTGAAATTACTATTTGATCCCAACATCCTATAAGTCACTCCAAATTAGTCCTTCCATTTGTTTTATCACCTAACTCAGTCACTTCTACTTGCTTTAGTGATGAAACCAACATCAATGATCACCTTATACTGATGTAAAAACCCTTTTCTCTAGAGATTATATATCACCTTCAATGGAGTAGTTCATAAAATGACTCATTATCAAGTTCCAACTGAAAGAATTTTGCAACAAACTCTATCCAAATGATCCGAGCTGATCTCTACATATATGTACGTGATTATGCATCTATATGTGTACGCGACCATACAAACTCACATAAATGTGTGCACATGCATACATGATAATTTAATGGTGGAAATGGACTATAATTTGTGCTTACAGATACAAAAATGCATGTGCATAAGGGTATATGCTAATTTAACAAAGGAAATGGGCTACTGAATGCTTATCAATAAACAATGTCTTAAAAGTAAAACTTTTAACATACAATACATGCAAAAGTTACCTCAATTTTGCCAAGCGATTCATACAACTTGCAGCAACATCTGAATTATAGTCTCTCAAAAGAACAGAGAAAAGGCCATTTTTGTTGCCATTTCCTGAGGAAGATATACAGCAGTAGATTCATGTTGTTAATTGACTTGAATGGCATAAAAATAATATTATGATCATCGACAAGAAGCCAACATGAAGAATGACACCACTTCAAATGCAAAAAGATAATATACTTTTAAGTTAGAGTTTCGTTACATTAATAAAGTTAATACACGTAAATGCAAATATGATCATGCGACCTTAAACTGCATAGCCAATTAACTGGTATTTTTTCCTATCATTTGACTCTCAAGCATTTATAGCAAGGTGGTCACTTATCTACACTTTCCTTCATTAAAAATCTTAAGTCTGACGGCTGGTTGCGGAATTTTGCCAACCCTTGGGGGTTTCTACTCTATAGCCAACCAGTCTTTTGAGAAAAAATTTATTAGATGATGATGACGACAATGGTGAGTAGATGAAGCATGTAAAACAAGAGCGAGGAAAATATAATGAAATCTAAAATTACGAAGTCCAGCAGTGCAAAACATGAGTTTCGAGAATATACTGCAACTACATAAAGGAAATAATCCTTACAAAATAAAAGCATTAATACTTAACCTAATTATAAACAGCATGTTTGACTACAGGAGTATATGAATGTCAAATAATTATAAACAGCACGTTTGACTAGAGCCAACAAAATACTCCATATACTCTACTAAAATCCACAGATCATTAGAAGGCACTTTTCCTCAGCCAAAGCCATATGGGTTTAGGATTTTGAGAAATAAAACAACGAAGTCTCTAATCCCAGATGCTTGGAGTCGAAATACTTTGCCTTGTTCAGCTCTACCAGGAAGCATCTTATTTGTTAAATTAGAAGGAGCCAGCAGCACAGCAGAGAAATGAGAAGGACCAGCAGAACACCAAGGTAGCAACAACGAGGAGTCAGATCCGTCCGTCCATGTCTGTGTGCGTTCTCATGGAACCGCGCGTGCATGTGGACATGCAAATTGGTATACAGCAGCACGCAATGATAGAAACTTGAATGGAATAACTAAATGGCATTTAATATGTTGTTTACATTGATTATATCATTTGACCGAAAAGAAGAATCAATCAGCAGTACTTGGGAGGTATAACAATATTAGCATTGATTCTGACATGAATCTTGCAAACTATGAGAACCGAATTCAGATCATTGGAATCCAGACCCAAAATCTGCAATTTTTTATTGAAGAATAGGAGCCGTTTAAGTTACAAGTCAATCAGAAATACAGTAAATTGTATCCCCAAAAGAAAAACTAAATTAATGGGGATGTATCAAGGAGCACCAACACATGGGCAATGTTGTTTGCTTATATAGAATGCAAAGAACAACCAAGATAATCAGACACTGATTACAGTCAAAATAATACTGTCTCAAACATAGCCTTAGATGAAAACAAATTAAATATGTAAAATTTAGAATAGGCATATAAGTTACTTACATTCTACTCAATTAACTCATACCCTGTAACAAAGTTCACGTATTTGTATGTCCAATAACATCATGAAAGTGAGTAGAAGAGGGTAAATTTCACAAACTACCAGGTACTATTAGAGATGTTGCACAGAAGTACCATATCCTATTTTTTATTAGAGAAAAATACCACATACTTTTTTGCACTGAACTATCATAACATAGTCATTAATGTAAGTTAGCATGTCACATATCTTAGATATTTTTCCTCTTGTTTATTTTACATAGCCATTCTCCTATTCTGTCCTTCTTACCTGTTGAGGTGTGTTTCAGATATTACAAAGCAATTAACATGGTTTCAATAATTTTTAGATATTATATGGCTTTTCTTTTCCACAGATTTGAAATTTTTATACTTTTCTAATAAAAATAGTTATGGCAGGTTTATGATTTAAATCACTAACAATTCATGATAGTTTTGTGAAATATACCCAAAAGAAATTATCTCATATTCAAGAATATATCAACAATAGGACTAAAAATGAAACAAAATTAGCAGGCACCGACAACTTGTTTAGCAGTAATAAACATGATAGGAAAAGGAAATAAGCTACTCACCCAAAGTAACCTTCCCAAGTTGTCCACAAATAAGGTCACTGTTCCGGAAATAGACATAACCATCATGAGGGCACATTGTCTCAGTATCTTTCACGTGTATTCTCTCCTTGACAACAAAATTTACAAACACTCTTGTTTGAGCATTAGGCCGTACAATAACACTAAATAACTGTTTCCCCGTCCAAAGTTCGATTGGCTACAAAAAAATATATAAAAAGAGAATTCATTTAAAATCAGAAAACGGCTACAGTGGCATAAAATAACTAATGCCACCTAACCGTAAAGGATAATAACAGAAAAATATCAGCACATGTTTTATCAAGGAAGTAACTAGAGGAACTAAAAGAAAAAGTAAACTGGAATTATGATAACAATAAAAGTAAATGTGTTTTAGCAATCATCCATGGCAAGAATACACATGTTCCACAATTCCAGCCACCAATGGGCCAAGCTTTAGAAAGTGCAAATCTCATATAGGAAAAATTATATACTCTCAACAACCAGCCAAATGAAAGAAAAAAGAAAGTAATACATGTGTTAAACAATAAAATATTGCATATTCTTGTTCATATTTCAAAAGCTACAACCACTCCACTTTGTATAGGGATACAATAACAAGAAGTTTATTGTGTAGCTAATGTGGGACTAAACACAATTACCTAATCACAATTATTCTTTTAGTTACATTCTTAATATCTCTCCATCACCAAATCATTAATTTATACTCCTAATATATTATTCTTAATATAACTATAACATTATAGGTCTCCATAATATATTCCTTAACACTCTGCCTCAAGCTTGGAGCATGTATATAAGCTTGGAGCATGTATATCATACATGTCCGGCTTGTAACAAACAAAATGTATTCACTCCAATTTATGACATGACTTAAAAGGCTGAAATCTTCTATGTGACCTTCCCATCGTAGTTGTCATCCTCTTCTAGTCTTCTACTTGAATGTCTTCCACCACAAACAACATCAACCAAAAGTACCAAATGTGATACCTCAATCTTCTTCAGAGATCAATCAAACGATACGATCCTCTCCTAGGAACTAACAAACAAACGATCCTCACCAGGGATCCGCCAAGAAAACGATCCTCTAGGGATCCACCAAACAAATGATCCTTCTCAAGGATCCACCAAACAAATGATCCTCCTCGGGATCTAACAATGATCCTTTTTTAGGGATCTGCCAAAGAAATGATCCTCTCAAGGATCTAACAAATAAATGATCCTTCTCGTGGATCCACCAAACAAACGGTCCTATTCACGAATCAACCAAATGAACTATCCTCTTCATGGATCAACCAAACGATCCTCTTTAGAGATCAAACAAACTTTTTATTGGTGGTCACCGTTTCTAGAATACAAGCGGTGGTGGCAGTGGTGTCCACAAATTAAGTAGGCAGTGAATGAAGGGAAATTGATGTAGCATATGTTGTGACAAGGACATATACATAGAGGATAACAGACTTTTTATCGGTGGCCAACGTTTCTAGAATACAAGCGGTGATCATCAACAAGGCCATTGAAAGCAGGACGGATAAGAAACCGCGGCATTGTTCACGGTGAACAATTACAGGAAAAAATGGATGTAAGACAGATGGAGGAGTTTGATGGTGAGAGATTAGGGGGCTAAGGTTTGTTAGGATCTGGGGCTTTGTAAAGGCGAAGGTTTGTGTGGTACTAATACCACGTTAAACAATAAAATACTGTAGATTCTCATTCATATTTCAAAAGCTACAACTACTCTCCTTTACATTGGGATACAATAACAAGTTTATTTTGTAGCGGATGTGGGAGTAAACATAATTACTTAATCACAATTATTCTCTTAGTTACATTCCTAATATCTCTCAATCACCAAATCTCTAATTTACGTTCCTACTTATTATTCCTAATATAACTATAACATTATAGATCTTTATAATATATTCTTTAACAACATGCATGGAGTATTAACAAGCCAGAAAATGAGAAATAACAGTTTGACAGTTGAACAAAATTAGAACACTAAATCCCCGAAAATAGAACAAATTAAATGAAAGAAACTATAGAGGACCCTCCACTACATGGAACTACTGTAATATTTTCTAATATCCATGAATTGTTTCAGGAATATGCAAACCAAAATAAAACAAACTATATATGCACTCTGAGTACTAATCTAGATTAAAAGATGATAACAGACCAGATACAGTGAGAAGAGTGGAATTCATATCCATTTCATGGAACTGCTTTAAGTCTATAACATTTTCCAATACTCCATTTACCTCTTTCATGAATATGCACACCAATATAAAACTAACTAGATACGCAACTGGTGTTGAAGCAAAATATTGAGTAACAATCTAAATAAAAAAAAATGATAACACGCCAGAAAAAGTGAGGAGTGAAATAACCTTTATCAAAGCTGGTGGGGGCAAATCAATAACTTCCATTCCATCACCAATGTATGAGCACATGAGCGAGAAGGCAGCACGGTCATAGAAGGTGTCCTTCCTTGTAATGAGAAACGACGATGTCAAAAAGTCTTGTGTGGAAGCAACTAAAATCTCACCATTTTTTGGGGTGCACAAGTTATTTTGGACCTGTGAAGGACAAGACTAAGTTAAAACAATGGTAAAGACAAAATTAAACAAAATTTTGACCATTGAGAAAAGTTCCACTTCAATATCTAAAATGTATCAATCCAACCTAAAAGGTTCAAAAGCAAAAGGCTGCATGGTTGTTTTACTAAATATCAAAGAGTACAATCTAAGAAGCATTGAACTTGAAAGTGATTTACGCCATCAGCAATAGGAATACATTGAACACAGTCGCTTCGGTACCACTGCCCAAAACTTAGCGGAAAGAAGCCAGTCTCGATTTTAAAAAAAAACAAAGTGCACGCAAGAGTCGGTTGAAAAAGAAAATAAACTTGTGTAGTACCCTAGTACCAAATGTGTAGGTTACATACATAGAAAAGAGACCCTTCGGCATAATAAACATGCTACTTTTAGTCTTTTACAGAACCTATATGCCTAACCAATATGTGAAGGACATAATGGTCTTATATCAGGTCAGACGTCTATGCTTCCTAGAATATCATGAACCAAACAGTACTGATTTACCATAGTGAAACAAGTAACAACAACAATAATCACTGCCTAGCTCCAAAAATCCAAGAAGAACCATATGCATCGTTGTTAGTAATCGTAGGCTATGGAAGAACCTACTATCAAAGGGTTATAGCATGTTATGCACATGAAAATTGACTATACAATTATCTAGCATTGATAACTGATTGATTATTGCAAACAAGGATGTAAATATTTCATCAGATTGATATCTCATAGTTGGGTTACTTGGGTATGAGTCCACACCCAGCAGCACCTTCACATTAACATTGAAGCTTGTTGATGCAACCCCGCTTATTGTTTCTTGTATATTCCACTATCACCTAATGAGCTGGTTTTCCACGCTACTTCACTGAATTCAGAATAATGGTACTAAGTATATTACTTTCAAAACTGTAGAGGCTGTACAACAGTTCAACAGGATTAAACATTTATTTCAAAGAACAAATAGAAAATACCCCCATAAGTGTAAATGCTTCTGTACGAGCCTCTTCTGTTTGAGGAACATGCAAGTTCATCTCATCTCCATCAAAATCAGCATTGTAAGGATTGCAAACAGATTCATTAAACCTCAAGGTCCTCCAAGGCATTATCCGTGCCTAAATCCATGGAACAAAAGCAATGTTACAACAGAAGCAATCCCTGACGAAGAATTGAAGAATTTAATAAAAAATAGAATACCCTATGAGACATGATAGACATCCGATGCAAACTTGGTTGCCTGTTAAATAGAACAATATCTCCATCTTCCAAATGCCTTTCCACTACACAACCATATTTCAGTTCGTTAGCAACATTCTTCTTCTCCACATATTTCAAGTGCCTGCAATTAACAACTCCAGTATTTCAATAAAAAGAAGTCTAAGAACTATCATGAATATGCAGAATTATTCAAATTAACACTTACAAGCGAGTACCATCAGGTAATGTCACAAAATTTGCCCCAGGATGTTTGAAAGGCCCATTACGGACACATTGTCGCAGCTTCTCTATGTTATGCTGTGTAACTCGTTCTGGATACGTTAATACCCGGGCCATTAAAATTGGAATTGCAACCTGGACCCAAAGAAAAGTTAATCAAAAGATACACAGTGATAAATGGATGGAAAAACTTATCATACATAAGTGGTTCACTTAAAGATAATCTCAAATTCAAACGGTTGACCTCTGTAATTTTTAAATTTGGATCAGGAGAAATAACAGTTCTTCCAGTAAATTCAACCCGTTTCCCTGATAAATTGCAACGAAAACGTCCCTGCTTTCCTTTAAGTCGTTGGATAAGACCGCGATGTTTAGACTCTATGACTGAAGGAGCTTCACTGTTTATATACTTAACAACTACATCTTGTAGTTCTGACCACCAGCGGTCCTGATGAAAAACATTTGTTAGCATCCCAAAGTAACAAACAATCCTTCAATGTCATGTAGGTATTATCTACATAAATATGCAGTTGTTAATCTTAATGGGTTTAAAGCTAAGCAAGAGGCTGTATGGAGAAAATGAGCTTATTAAATAAAAAATTTGCAAAAAGAAAGGTCATATGGTGTACCCATGACAGTCGCATTACAAAAATGTTACTTCTCCTCCTTTTCTTCTGTGTGCTTAAGGGAAGGAAAGTGGCAGGTGCTTCTAAAAATGTTCCAAACACCAATTCTTTCCATTAGGAGGCTTTCTCCCATCCCTCTATGAAGAACCCAACCACAACATTACCCTTGATCATCATACGTAGTTCAGAGTAGTCAATATGTTGACAGATGTGCTTAACTAAAAGTGGGTATAACCTTTTTTGCCAACTTGACAAAGCAGTAAGAGAGCCATATGAAGCATAACTGCAGGACCATAGAGCAAATGCAAACAAGCTGAAAGCAGTGTATAAGAAGGTACTTGGCAGCTCTGCTCTAAAGGTCACTGATCCGACACAGCAATCACCAGTCAAATTTGGACTGCTAAGTAACATTAATGGATCTAGTACTGCCTCAATCTTCACTAGGATTCTGGATCATTGATCCAACAAAACAATACAAGGTAAAAAAAACAATGTGGATAGCTGATCAACTCACTTCAAATGAACATAGTAATATCCTTTCTTTCTTTCTTTTTCTTTTTTTCTTTTTTCTTTTTTCCCTGTAAATGGACATGGAAACGAATATAGGTAGAAGAATCAAATGAATACAGATATAAGGATATTTATATCGAGCAGATGGATGAACTTACCTTGGCTTTAGATTAGTGATCCAAAACCGGTTTTGGTGATCCAAAGGTTTAGCTTTTTAAAATTATACTTTATTTAGGTAATTTGTATATTGCATGGATTATATACTACTGTGTCACACATTTTCGTCATATTGATATATCCATCCGTATTTGTTTTCCTCCCATCCCATCTATATCCGTGCTCAAATTCACGTTACGGATATGAGGCTTCCTTCTCAAACCCTATTCATATTTCATATCCATAATTAGTAAACGGGTGCAGATATGACAAATGACATCTGATTCGTTTGCATGCTACGTGCCTTCCTTGAGCTGGTAGATTCACATAATGAAATATTAATGATACGGATTCTTCAAGGTACCCCACCCAATGATAAGGAAGAAAACCTAGCTAACTATTAAAAAAAGTCCGCCAAAAATCTGTGTGTTTCTAAAGACTTCATACAAGGAAAAAAAAAGAAAGAGAGGCAAAAGTAATGACAATAATCTTCCAAGTTTTCTCCATATATCCACTAAAACGACTAGATATTGTAATGTGCTGCTCAAATTTGAGGGTTGTTTTCCCTTTTTTGAGAGGCAGCAGGAGCGGCATTTCAAATTAGAAATATTTGTGGGAGAACCCTTATAGCAACTAGCCAGCTACAATAGTTAAAGGGGAAAAAGTCAAAAACAAAGAATATAGTATGTTCCGCAGCAGAAAAATCCTCTTATATAAACCCTTATAACAAACATCATTTTTTTTAAAAAAGTTAACTAATCTGAGCATCATGAGCACTGTTCAGCATATATAAACAACTAAAAATTTACAAAGTAATCTCATCTCAATAGCTAATATGCTAATATAGTAGATGATAACCTCACCATGCAATTATGCATGGGAACAGAAGCACCTTCAATGCCCTCCCGAAGACGAGAATTGCGTTGTATGACTTCTTTTAATATGGCAGTTAGACCATCCTCATTGCTGCAAAAAAACAAAAGGGTAGGGTCACTGCTACATGACATCTGCATTACCACAATACCATAGAAGAGGTAACAAAAATATACATATATTAGTTAACAGATATAAAAGCGTGTATACGTGTTTGCATGTGTTCATGCGTGTAGATTGTGACAGAGTTATAAACAGTTATTCCCACCATCAAAATTAAAGAATAAACCTATCAAATGGATAATCAGCTTAACTGAAGTCAGCAATACCTCATTTATTGTGTCTAAAACTAGGAGCCAGATGACTTAATGTTCTTTCAATGCTTCAAGTACCAAGAAAATAGACAACATAGGTATTATGTTGGACCATTTACTTGAAGAATACAAATTGTTAGTCTAAACCAATATAGCAAAAGACCCGTTTTGAAACCCATTTCAACACCTAACAGAGTCAAAGTGTTACAAAATTCAAGCAAAAAAATCATGTTGCATTTAACGCAGAAAACAACACCAAAAACAGCGTTTCATTATCTTAAGCATTATTCAATACTTGTTAAATTGAGTTAAACTGATTATGAGATTTGGATGTGTGGTGATATCTTCACCGTCCAAATCGATATCACGATAACCGAAATAAATTCCCAATTGAATCCCCCTACACAATATTATGTGAGAAACCCTAGCAATCCCCCGACCCCATCTCCATCGCCTCCCTCATCTCCTCCCTCTCCATCTCCTCTCACTCCTTGTCTCCTTCGACAAAGAAACCTCTCCGTCCCTTCTTCCTATGTCACAGCGCCTGTCGATGAAGACAGAAACCTCTGGCCGACAACAACGCTCTTCCCTTCCTCATATTTTCGTGCGATGACAGGCTCCTTCCCGTGTGTTCCTTCTTGGCTACCATATCTCCTCTAGCAACAGAGATCATTCTAACCCCATCACCAACACCTCTCTAGCTTCTAAATCATAACTCCTTTTGACAAAGATAAAGCCTTCTAAATTCTAACTCTCGTAACTCTTCCAATCCTCTTTCATGTTTGAAAATTTTGAGAATTCGATTATTAGTCATTATGATAATTTTGTGTTTATGAAATATCTAAATAATTAATAAACATAATCTATATTATGCATCATATTTTTTGTATTTTTTTCCTTAACCGTTAACAAAAGGTAAACTATTACGTTATGCATTATTCTTATCTTTAACATTAGTCTAAATCATTGATCATGATTAACCACTTTAACCTTAGCACATAGGTTTCTATCCAGTTTTCAACAGAAGAATAATTTACTTTTTTTATTTTAGCTTTATGAAATATGAATGACGTTAAGTAAACTTAAACGAACGAGTTTTTTCCATTCTTATGGATTTTGATTGGATTCCAAAAGTAACCAAACGTAACTTATTCATATGTGCTTGTGTCGGACAGCATAGATATTCATGAACATAATTCAACATGAAATTGGATAATCCATAATATGTGTTTAACTTTAGACGTTTTGCAATGCTCTGTAAAAAAAAAGGTCAAGCATTTTGACCCTTTCTCCATACGTCAAGTAATTAGAAAATGAGAAGTTTTTTAATAAATTAACAAAAGAAGTCTCATAACATGCCCTTAGTTTTTCTTTTAAAGAAGTTTTGAGACATATAGAATATGGATTATGACGAATGAAACGGGTTACGTTGGAATAATCTAATTCATTTATTACGTAACATCTTTAGTTAAATTTAGTAGATAGCTCATAATTGTTTGATGCGTGCACAAACAGTCCTCAAAAGCATATTTTTAAACTGAGAGTATTCATTGGTGCAAATTTTGGGTAAATAGGATAATTTTTGGGACAAAACCTTTTGGTATTATTCATTGGAAAATTGGGATTGGGTTTATACTTTATAGTGTTATTTTTTGGGACAACTAAGCCACAACTACCACGCTTACTCAAAATTACCACAGCTATATAATAAATATCTTGCTCCCAACCTCAAATTTGCCCCAAACTTCTCACTAGAACACACTGGAACACAATAGGATAAATTTAGCAATCCTAGATCTTGCTTCTCTCCTGCTCTTTCATCCTTCGATCCAGCCCTAAAATCAATGGTGATCATTGCTCCACCTGTCTTCCTCCTCCTCTCACTCTCACTTCTTTTCTCTGGTCCCTGATCTTCATCCTCCTCTCAAGCCTCCTCCAAGTGTCCACCTCCTCGAGCAGTACTTTCAACAAGCTCATTCAACAGCCAACCAAAGGATTCACTTTCTCTCAGATATCTTCCTCCATAGCCATAGTCACCACCTCCAAACCACTGCTGCAGTGACCTCCTGTGGCTCACCTCCACTTGGCCACCATTCTGTTCGAATCCTGGTCATCACTAAGGTTATCCCATTGTTCTTATGCTGTCAATTTAATATTTTTCTAGTTGCGGACTTCTTAATTTCTTATTATATTGTGGATTTTGTTGGTAATTTATTTCTAAATAAATTGTTTTGCTCAACTGATGAAATTTGATTGCCTCACATTGATGTAATGTGGTGTTGTAGCATTTATAGTTAGCTAAATTTTCCCTAAATAATTGTATTGAAGATATTTTACACTATGTTGGAGTTCGACACTTCAAATAGGCTTGCTCTATCTATAACTTAGATAAATGACAACCTCGGTTGGTTCCTTCTGTACAATAGTATTGAGAAAAGATTGGTCATAGCTATCATTTGGTCACAATGATAGGCACAACATGGATGAATATTTGATAACAGATCCTACATACGACAAGTATTTTAACATGAAACACCATTACTACAATGTCATATAGAAAAGCTTCCCTTTGGATGTTGACCAACCCATACCACTCTGAATTGTCATCTATAACCCGTATTGCTTGTTTCCTCAATTTGGCTACTAATTTGTTAGCTGACCTTGGAAAATATCTTTCCTAATAAATTGAGATCATCGTTTGGTTGTTTTTCATGTTTAAAAAGTATGTGATCTTCCAAAAGTACCCACTGGATTTAGAAAATGCAATTAGAATTTAATTTAAACCATCCTCAGACCAAGAGATTCTATCTAGGGATTCTAAATATATTGATTCACAATTAAATTGAAATATAGTTGAAGTTTCTTAAAGTATATTTGAACTTTTACTTATGCATACTACATAAAAGTATAGAGTTTAGTAAAGTGACTGTTGATTCAAAATAAAATTGAAAAATAATTGAAGTTTGGACATTATTGATATTTGCATTGTAGAATGAATTTTGCTTCGAAAACTCAAAATCTAGAAGAGTACTCTAAAGATGGTGAGAGGGCGAAAAAGCTAGGAGTGACTATGTAGTATGGAAGGAACAAGAGAAGAGAGAGTTACTACGGCTTTTGATGGAGGTGAAGAATGGCAATAAGAAGGATAACGGCAACCTCAAGAAATATACCATCAATCAAAATGTGTTGCCATACATGAATGCTAAATTTGGAAGAACATTTAAATTTGATCATATAAAGAATAGGATCAAGAGTTGGAAGATGAAGATTGAACCAATTGAATTACTATTGAACAACAATTTCGGGTTTCACTGGGAGCCAATATCTCAAAGAATTACTTGTTCCGTTGAGATGTAGGAAAATAACAAGCAGGTTAGATCGTTAATTACCCAAAAATCTTAAGTACATAATATATAGTTGTGTTTGCTAATTACAAAAAAATCATAATATTAATTTGTTATCTTTGTTTTTTGGCAGGCTCATCCTAACACACCAATGCTTAAAGATAAATTCTTTGAAAATTTAGATGATATGCGGATGGCAGCAGGCAACCACTCTGCAACTGGGAGAGCTACTAGAGGCTTGAGAAGTGGGGTGCAGAGAGTGCACCGTTACGTAATGCATTGGGTGAGGATATATTTGATGACGAGATTGGCCTTGATAGTATGGGTGAAGAACCTACCTAGCCACCAGTAGGTCCTCCACCACCTCCCCCTAATAGCACTCCTGGTCCTACCACTCCTGTGGTTGAGTCTGTGCCATCAACCTCTAGCGCCAGCAGAAATATGCGTAAAGCACCTTCTCGCACCACCGCTTCTGCATGGTCTCAACCCACCGTGCAAGAAATAGCAAATGGAATTACAATTATAACAAAGGTTTTGTAAGAGTTGGTCACAAAAGGGAGGTAGTTGCGAGCCGCAACTGTGGGTACAATGAACGACTTCAATTTTAGAATTTAATGATGAACGATTGACTGTCCTCGGTCAAAAGTTATGATTTGGAGACTGGCTGAAGCATTTCCAAACAACGACAATCAATATTCTTATTAATGACTATGCTTTTGGACTCGTAGTTTGATGATGTTTTTGGAGTTGTATTTTCGGAACATAGGTGCTTTTATATATGTATTTTAAGCACATGTTTACTTTTATGTTACTTATAAGTTATGAGAGTTAATTATATGCTTTTGGACTTGTATGTTAAGCACATGGATGCTTTGATGACTATACGGTTTTAAATATCATTATTATAATTATGTTCTGTTTATCATGTATGTATGATATTTTTCTCATTCAAGTTTTTTTTCCATGTTTCACTTTATAAGAGTTGACTTTTTTTTACTACATGAACAGCTTATATATAATTGTCACTTGTATTGCCTATTGTAATGACCTATTTGAATAATATTAATCATATTATTAGCTCTTGAATTGCATAGACCTAACTATGCTTTTATTTCGTGATTAATATAGCATGGAAGATAGTCTGAATGTATCTATTTTGCTATTTCACGAGGATACTGCCGATTATCTTCTCATTCGCACTATCAACATGGTTGCACAGATAGGAGGCCTAGTTACAAGTATCTCAAACCTCATATCACAAAACGAGTTAAATGTATGCATTTCACAACTCAAACATGGCATTACGAACCTTAGACTTTAATCCTTGAAGTCTAAGATGGAGAACAGTCCACGTGATTTTTCATCAATATATCATATGTACCCAGATTGCTTCATGAAGTTGTCTATGATCTTGCGAGGACTTGGGCATTTACAGGATACATGATATTAGTGTTGAGGAGATGGCTGCTATTTTTATTCTTGCTGTTACTCAAAATCAACGGTATTGCATTACCACTAAGAGGTTTGATTGATCCTGATTTGCAATCAGTGTCTGCTTTAATAAGACACTCCAAGCCCTTATGTTTTAGCCCCTTGTATGATGGCTCCTCCCAATCTACCAGAAAAGGTCACATCTGAATCTCGTTTTTTGCCTTATTTCAAGTTATTTCAAGGTATTGAAATTTAAATACACTATGTAAGTCTTCATCCATTATTATTATTATTTTAAATTCGCATCTCATATATGTTAATGGAATGTACAGGACTATATTCGTGCTATTAATAGGACCCACATTCCATATATGATGTATGGCGAAGACCAAACCCCATATCATAATAGCCATCGTTATCCTTCTCAAAATATCCTTACGACATGCACATTTTACTTTAGGTTTATTTATGTCTTAGTAGGATAGGGGAATATGCCAATGATTCACGAGTCTTGAAAGATGCAATCAGTATAAGCGCATGCAGTCTTCCACTCCCACATGGTAAATAATTTTTACTCAAATTGTTAGATGCTATATTTATTAATTATAGTTCCAAAGAAATGTCAATATAGGAAAAATTTTTATCTAGTTGATTATGGTCACCCAAATAAGCTACAATTATTAACTTCCTATCGGGGTACGAGCTACCACCTTAAGGAGTTTGGCCAAGCGAAGAACCGTAAGTGGCCACACAATTATCATGAGTTAATTAACCATCAACATGCATGTTAAAGCCTAGAAAATCAACAAGTGCTAATCTCCCTAGAGAAACCGACGCAAGTCTCATCCCTCACCTAATCAGACGAATTGAGGCCGAGACGACTCAAACTCACACTTGGCCTACTGTGTCAGCCGACAACTTGCTTAGTCAAGTCAAATGGCGATACTTGTCGGCCACCTCACCCGATCGAGCCTACGAACAACCCGCACTCGGCCTACTGTGTCAACCGACAACTTGTGTAGGTGAGTCAAAAGGCAGTGCTTCTCAGCTCTTGACCAAACAAACTGAGAGACGGTATTAACCTCAAACCCCTCACTAGCCGACTGCTCTCGCATTAACCCCTCTGACAAAACCATCATTACTCTAGCATCCATAGTCTTTATGACTCATCGGACCCAAGCAACTCTAAGCACCTACTGTCGTTCCCTCATTAAATGACCAAATGACTCACTTTCTTCCGTGACTGACGCCTGGAAGGTATCTGCTGACTCAGCAACCTGACTGGACTCGGTCGAAGTTACCTTCATGCCCCTCTGATCTACTATAAAAGGGAACCACGCTGCATGGAGTAACTTCTGCTTTTTGGCAACTTTGAATAACTATCAATACAATTTGTCTTTCATTTTCTCACTCAAGATCAAAATACCCACTTGATTGTCGGAGAAACAATTGGAGAACCTAACTCCGTCCTCTTACGAATTTTTTATGTGCAGGAAGAACAGCGAATGCTAGAACCAGTCATCTGAAGTAGTTTGAGGACCCTAAACACTCATATAAACCCCATGTTTGACAACTAACATCAACAATGCATCTCTTAGAAATTGTATTGAACGTCTCTTTCGCGTTTTCAAGTCTAGGTTCATTATTTTCAAGTCTTAACATCTAGGTTTTCCATGAGACTTAGAAAAGTATGATCTACACATATATTAGTCTGCATAATTTTCTGAAGATGAAGAACTCAAACAATGACTTTGAAGTTTTTTCCTCCCGAGGCACCACGCAATGTTGCTCCGCTTGATGGTGATTCTAACGAGAACGACTATTTACAAACTCAACAAGCACACCGGATTGCTGCATAACGTTGGAGAGAACAAATAGCAAAAATAATGTGGCAAGATAGGACAGACAGCCCTAGTCTACAACAAAGTTATATGCCACTGGCTTATATTTCCAATATTTATGATTCTATTTAATGAGTAAGAATTTATGTGTAATAATTAAGACTTTATCATAATCTAGGTTGTTCTTCTTTAAATAATAATCTAATAACTAGTATATGTTAAGTTAGCAATAATAAGTTAATATGTATTTTGATTTACTCTAAATTATTTAAACAGAATATGAAATACATTATATTAATTAACATATATATTAATTAAAAATATAAGTTTAAATAAGAAAATTATGTAATATATTTTACAATAAATGAAAGAATGATTACATGATTAATTTAATTAAGAATATTGTTAATATAGCATAATAGTTAAAACAAACGTCAAAATATTCAAAGATTGATTTTAATAATATTATTATATTTATTCATGATTTGATGTAATAATAAGTTAAACTTGAACTAAATTGATCCATAAATATCATATTCTAAAAAGATGTCATATCAATTATCTCACTCAAATTGTCCATTATCTCATTTTAACCCACTTTATCCCAATTTATTCCACTAAAATTATCTCACATGGTAAAATTTTCCCATCGGGACAATTATCCCAAGTTGCCCTAAAATATCCCAAATGAATAATCCCCCTATAGTTATTCAACACATAGATCAAAACGTAGTAGATTATCCAATATCTCTATACACCAGAGACCAACCCTGGGAGTATTAAAATAGCCACATAACCACACATGTATATATATACACACACAAATAAGTGTCGAATCCAGAAAATTCAATAAGGGGGTCCAAAATTAGTGCTAACTCCAACAATTTGTACACTAAAGGATATAAAATTTTCATATTTTGTTCAAACAACTTCTTAGAAAGTCTGCTGATCTCTCGAATTTCAGTAAAAACGTATGATGAGAGCTACATGAGAGATGCAATTCTCAAGGTGATTGCTATACTACATACAGTCTATTTTAGGTAATCTTAGTATAAACCTCTGTCAATCGAATTAATTTTCTCTAACCAAATGAAGAGAATGAATTGCTCGGTTAAAGACATATCATGCAAGAAAGAAACTTTATATTACAATTATCAAAATAGTTATTCAATTCTTGAGATAACAATCAATGGACGTAATGAATAATTCAACTTAATACTCATGAAATTTTGTAGTTATTTGAACTTTACACTTTGGTCTACCAGCTACACAATTATTTTCCATATTCGGGATCGATAAAGGAGAACTCTCGAGGAAGTCTAAAGACAGATGTCTTACATTTTTAGATCCTATAATTATTAAATATCAATTACTCTCAAACTTTACTGTATACATTCTTTTCATTTGTCAAGGAGTCATATCCCCTTCAACATCTAAATAGCTTCACAACTGGAGCTATAGTAAGCTACATCCAAAATAACTTGAAATCTAATCCCTCTCATCGATCTGCAATGTGACTTCACTCAAAATGAGATATTCATAAACTTAATTGCATTATTCAAAGTGATTAATAATCAAAAACAAAGTGTTTTAAAGCTAGCTAGGCATAAAACAAAATACCAAAGTATATGTTGCTTAGATATACAGTTTTTAAGGCATAACATTATCAATTCAGCTATTTAATATAGTATGAATAGTCAAAAGCCTATATTGGTCAATTTCAGGGAGGTCCTGCATACTGTAGAAACTTAAACTATGCAACTTGCAATTATGGGTTTCAGGCATTCTGGAGATGTAGATTAACTTGAATGAAATTTATTTTCAACTTGGTGTGCCTACTATCAAATTTAAAAGAGGAGATTGTTTCGAAATCCTTACTAAAGAGGCCAAATGGCCAAACATGCACATACATACAATCACACACATGCACGCACACATAGAAAGATATGTGTGTACATATGAATAGATAGAATGGGATATGGGGATCAAAATTAAGATTAGTTAGATTTAAATTTTTATATTAGTTTTTAGAATATGGACATAATTCTATTTGGATAAGAATTTGTTCTTTATTTTACTAGTAGGATTACAAGTTTATTTTTGTTAAAGCTTAGTGGAGATAGGAGTTTAAACCCTATAGATATGGATTACACTATTCATTATAATTGAGAGAGTTTATGAGATGTGATTGAAAAAAGAAAGTGAGGTTGAGAGTGTTTGCGGAGTGTTTCCTCCAAAGCGTGAAGGCCATCGAGTTTTGATTAGGCATCACTGTGTGAAACCGGCCTTTTTTAGCTCTTTGATTTATTTCTCCAAGAATTAATCTGATTTGTACATCTAATTTTACAGAAACCTTCAAACAATCTCAACATTCAGCACCTTTTATGATTCTCTGTCACGTCAATGAAAACTCGTGAATCCGACCTCTAATTCCCAAATACGTTGATATCAGTTTCACATTTGACACCTTCAGATCCCCTTTCAAACAGAGCCGAGTTGACTTCATTATCAACCCAACATTGCTCAATCAAGGTTACAAATATAAGACTTGTGCTTAGAAAAGATTCAGACCTCAGAGATCTTTTATTTAGTTTAATTCATAGATATTTAATTCAAGAAGTCATCGCTCTTTTACTCTTTCATGGGTTGTAAAGGACTCCTTCACTTGTTTAGTTTTATTCAAACTTATCTTTACATAGTTACAATTCTTGTATGCATTTCAGCTATTTTGCTATTGATTTATAATTTTAATATCTATGATTTAATTTGTGCTACTCTTTAGTGATATTTTTGCATTCACATGATATTGAGTTCTTTAAATTATCTGTTTAGCAAACCCTATAGATTTTGTCCAGTATCAGTGCCCCTGTGTTAAACTAAGATACATTCGGAAGAATTTAAGGTCAAGTAGAAACTCAATTTTGGGACTTGCACTTAATAACTCATTTCGCTCGTTATCAATTGTTTGTGACAAAAAAAATTAGTTATAATTCACAAATATCTTGTGATTTTGTTCATATTGTGGTATATTGAATATTATTTATATGTTCGATGAACTTCTAAAATTAGGTGTGAGTAATAATAATACAAATGGTGGAAAAGGTACAAGAAAACGGCATACATTGCAAAGTCAAATTTATTGCAAGCTTCAAATAATACGTTGCCTATCTTTGTATGTCTGTATTATGTATTGTGTGTTGTTTGTGTTATGTGTACCCATTAATGTGCATGTAGGTATGCATGTTTGTGTTGTGTATTTGTCTTGTGAGTACTTACAAGCGTGTAAGTTTATATGTGCATCGTGTTGTGTGGACATAGGTACATGCAACATATTTGTATGCATGTAATCAATGTATGACAGCCAATACATCGATATATCAAGTTCTACAATAGTCCGCCGCAGCAATATTTACAAGTTTAGTACAAGTTTAGTGTGTTTTGATTTTAAAAAAAAAATCCAATATATCGACCAATATCTCATATACTGATATATCCTAATATCCACAATATCGATTGATATTTGATTTATTTTAAGGTTTTCTCTAGGTATGGGTTTGGCTTTGGATTTCTAACCTAGTCTAAATACTAAATAAAATCCTCCCTTTGCTTCAAAAATCACCATGGATCATGGTTTTAAATATCGGCCGATAATCCGATATTATCACGGAGTTATCGGATTTGGGAGCTTTCTGCTAGGATAAGTAGGATTTTTAATCGGTTGTCGCTTTTATGGGTTTATCGGCGAGTTATCGGCGATAAAGGCACTTATTGGTCAATAAGGGAAGTTGAAAATATTGGATTTATCGGTGTGAGTTTTGAGTTGAATTGTTGGGTAATGGGCTGTTACTTAGTGAGTTATTAAACCCGACCCGACCCGCTTTTGATAATAAAATAAAGTTTTTAACTTCAAGTTCAGCCCTAATCCTTCGTGAATCTCTCCCTCTTTGTGTGGCTGTTCTCTGAGCCTCCGAGTCTTTTCGAACTCCATCAAGCTCAAGATCTATGTTCTCCTCTAACTCCGTTGACCTCGTCGCTCGCCTCCCCGAACTCGAAGCTCATGTCCGCTGACATTGCTTGCCTCCCCGACCTTAATGCTCACCTCTATCGACGTCGCTCGCCTCCCTGACCTCGAAGCTCAACTCTGCTGACGTTTATATTTCATTAAGTATGGTTAAATTATATTTTTTGGTTATTATGTTATATATATACACCATCCAATATATCACTCCGATAAATACTACTTATCCCCGATATATCCCCAATTTTCGCTATTCGATAAGGATTTTGATCGTGCGGTAAATTCCCGATAACCGATGTTTAAAACCTTGACATGGATCCCAAAAAAAATCCTAACCCGTATAATTTCGACGCTCTCTCACTCCTTTCTAGCTCCTCTCTCTCGCTCCCCACCGATAAGCCCCCTCTTTCTTTCCACCCTCTCTTTTTGATCTGTCTTGCCTCCCTCCCCCCTCTGTGCCCTCTCTAGCCCTCACTCTCTACCTCTCTCAGTTTCTCCCTGCCCTTTCTCCCTCTTCACCCCTTTCTCTATCTCTACCTCTCTAATCTCTCTACGTCTCTTTCGTGCTATGCACACTGTTTTAAAAAACCTCCGCCTAGTCCGCTTAGACGTGCGTCTAGACCTAGGCGGTACATAGACCGCCTAACTAGCACCTAGGGCCTAGGCGATATTTAGGCTGTCCATATAAATTTTACGAGCGTTTAGGGGAGCATTGTCTGCTTACGTGGATTGCATCCTGTAGGTCTTGGTTGTGATTTTATGTGTTGTAGCCTACACGTCCTCCAAACTCCATTAACCTCCAAATATGAACACCTCCACTATCTCCTCCGACCTTCAGCAAAACCTCATCGACCACCACTTAAATGAAGAAAGAAATCTGCCTAGATACCAGTCCGACATCTAAGCTTTTTATAACATTGACATTCACTATCAATTATTGTAATTAAAAATAAATAAATAAACATCTTAGGCTCTAGCATTGTTAATTATTATTTTGGCTATTTAGTATCTAAGTACGCATGATTTATTGTGGAACTAAGATTGCTATCTTTTTTTAAAAATTTATATGAATTTAATACATATTTTTATCAATTATTATAATTAAATAATTTAAAAATAGTCAAACACCTAGGCGCACGCCCAGGGGTCTAGACGCTAGGCGCTCGCTCAAACGCCTAGTCTGTCTAGCGTCTTCTGTAACATTGTCGAGCTCCCCCGATCTCTGTAACTACTAACAAGGTAAAAAATACTTCTTAAATATCTATTTAAATTAGTTAACAGTAACTTAAACTTAAGAAGTGTAAGTTAACAGTAAACTTAAGTTTAAGTTAAACTTAAGTTTAAGATAACAGTAAACTTAAGTTTAAGTTTAAGTTTAAGTTAATATTAAGTTTTTTGTTGATGGTAAATTTAAGTTTAAGTTTATTGTTAACTTAAACTTAACAGTAACTTATAAGTTAGCAGTAATTTGAGTTGAGAATGAGTTTTTTATTGTTGAGATGAACATATAATTTGAGTTGAGAAGTATAAACATACAAAGAGCTATTATAATTGGTAAACCAAGCAATTTAGTTAATACTTAATAGTGTTGGTATTTTAGTATTTATGTATCTTTGATTGAGTATATATATATTTATCTTCAAGTATCACAATTAAAAAAATAAAAAAGAAAAAAAACGCCCAGAAACCGCTTAGGCGCCTGACTAGGCGACTAAGTGCTGGGTGCCAAGTCCGACGTCTAGAAGCGCCCAGCGTTTAATGTAACATTGGCTATGCATTTTGAAGGTTTCATGCTACAATTATGAAGAAAGTTCCTACAGCCTATTAGTCATTCTAAAGATATATTATGATACAATTTCTTATATTTAGAAACCATTAATATGGTTGAATTACATATTAGAATGTTATACTTATATTGTGCATGAACATCATATAATATAACACCCTAATATTTACTGCATGTCCCAATATGTCCCCAATTTATGTAATTCAACATGGATTTTGATCGTGTGATATTTATGTGATATCCAATATTTAGAACAATGCATGTAATCGCTACCTTTGTCCTGAATTAACAATGACAGATGGGCGAATAGGTGCTGGGGGTATTGCAACCTCTGTCACAATGAGATTCTCAGGTCGAACACAAAGGTTAAGTAGTTCACAATCCTGTAGCAAAAGAGCAAACCATAGTTAAAACAACTTAAGCTAGCAGACATTTTAATGAAAAAGAATCCACAAGCCTCCATCCTGTTCCCATCAACAAGAGTATGTACCTCATCAGGCATCTTTTTGAAAAGACAAAAAACATCAAAAGGTGTAAGAAAATGTAAGTGTTGATAAGATGGTTTTTCCTTCAAGTGAGATAATGCCGCTTCTAGACTTTTATCAACAACTTCAAGCTTTTCAATAATAGATAGTTGAAAAGATTTCCCCTTTGCTAAAACACCTGTAATTGAAACGTCAATCGTATGAGTAAGCAACAAAAACTACGATCTTTCATGCTACATCTTAAATATTATTTAAATTTCTATTTTCTATAAACTAATCAAGATTTTATACTAATTACAAAGATTTTTCTATTTTCTATAAACTAATCGAGATTTATATGAACTGTGGGGAATTTTTAGAGGAAATAAACATTGGAATTAGAGCCGGTCAACAAAGAAAAAGCTATTTGTTAGACTTTCTTTAGTTAGCGAGAATTTTTTTGAGAATAAACTTAAACAATCAAATTTTAGCCCATTTAGTAGGTCCATCAGCAACCAACCCAAACTTTACCTTGTTGTCAACATATTTAAACACCTAAATTCGGTAGAATAGGGTTCTATATAGAATTTTCAGATCTAAGGCTTTGGGAGGATGAGCCTAGGCTTAGGACATTTTAGCTGCAAATTTCAAGAGTTTTCATTAAACCGGACAAGGTTCTCATCTTCTCATTAGTTCAATCCATATTCTTTCAATTTCTTTTCAAAGTATTACTTCAAATTATATCGTGTATGAGATTTGATGGTTTCCTATAGATTTATAGTTTATTTTCATGATAAATGTCTTATTTTGATAAATCAAATAATTGCTGATTCTTGAAAGTTGCTTATATTGAAATAGTTGATATTTTTACCACACAACAAATTAGGGTTTTGTTTTCGACTTATTTTCATGAATGAGCAAGGTTGTGGAAAACAGAAAGCTGAGCAAAGCGGTGAGGCACCGTACAGGCTTTTTGTGCTAAAAGGATCAACCCGGAAAAAAGAGTCAAGTAAAAAAGCGATTTAGTTTAATACGAAAAAGTGTTCAAAAAAAGAAAATTTTTTGAGAATTTAAAATTTTCTACAAATGCATAATAATAATTTATAGAGATACTAATCATGAAATAAATGTGTAACAATCACACAACATTAATTAAGTACTGGTGTTTTGTTGGAGGGGGAGGAGAGGGAGCAATGGACTGAAGCTTCAATAAGAATCTTGTTGGAACTTGTTGGCGATAGTAAGAGGAGCTTAAGGGAGGCGATGGAGAATTAGATGCGGCGGAAGGTGCTGGAGGCAGTGGTGGAGTTGGAAGAAGCTCTTGAAGGCAGAATTGACAGGCGGAGGATATCTCAAGGTTTTTCTCAAGTTTGAAAAAAGAAAGAGAAGGAAAGATAGTGGAATACGAGAGGTTTCATGCGTTGAAAGCAAATATGGGTCAAATCAAGTGCAAAAATTAAGACTTGTTAATTATCATTTGCATTTTAATTAATCATTTTAAAGCCTATTAAATGCTTTTCTCCGCTTTTCCGCTCCTTTGCGAGCAAAAGCCGTTCAATAACCCCTGCTTTCAGGCAAAGCGAAGCGGCCCATGGCCGCTTCAGCTTTATACCTCCGCTTTTTGCCGCTTTTTTCAATAGCATGAACAAAACATATTTTATTATATTTGAAATATGAAAATATACTTGAATAATGAAAACCAATGAGAAAAAGGAACGATAGGGTGATGAGGCAATGACGAGCGACTGAGAACTGTCAGCCAATGCACCGCTGAAGGGTGCCCTAGAATGTACAGATTGAAGGGTCATGGCGGTTCAACTGAGCCATATACAACGTATACATTTTCATAAGTAGTCTTATTGTTTTACGATGTGAGATGCATTTTATAGATCCCAGAAATGTATAGAAACATGTTAGGGACACACCGACATGACATGTGATTATGAAAGTTTATGCGGAGGAAATAGCTTAGCGACATGTTCGGAACTAATGCGGAGAAAATAGCTTAGCGACATGTTCGGGACTAAGAACGACTGTAGATGGGTAAGTACAAGCACTGCGATGTCAAACATGTCATTTGATATGATAAAGTTTTTGATGAACTCTTAGATGAAGTGAAGTATAATGAAATAGGCATGGCTAAATAGGTCGTACAGTGTACTTTTCGGCATCGACATCATAAGCCAATGTGTGATTCATGGACGATGAGTATAGTTGTACACCCAATAGTTGAATGCAGGATTCATACTCATCTACAGAATCGCAAGTATTAGGGTTTCATAGCGGCTGTCAAGTGACAGTGAGCACTCTTTGTGCTGAATAATATGTTCTATAGTCTCTAATAATAAAAAGGAAAATGATGGGTTAATGGGGGAATAAGTAGCGAATATTTTATTGGCAAAGAGGGGACATAATAGGGTACCCACGAGTGTGAGACATACGTCAAGTTGTCATAGTGCAGCCGGTGATTGATTTGCTCTCTCCCCCCTCCCCCCTCTAAACACAACATGCCTAAATATTGCATTCCAAAAAAGATCACATAAATGACATAGGTTGACATCAGTTTACATTGCATATTAGTAGGACTTATTTTGTTGTTGTTGATGACTATTATTGATTTGCATATCATGAATTTCATTACTGTTTTCTTACATCAAAGAGATTTGCCAATCTATTATATTTCATACCGATTGAGTGTCATTTATAAGTACATATGTTGCATGCATATATACTTTCCTTTTCCTTTGAGACTTTATAGAACCCTGCTGTCCATCTGAGGACCTAGTGTAGACAGGCTATAAAGCTATCAAATTGTTTAGTAGCTCCGGATAGGGGTACTTTAATCAGGTTGTAGGTCAGTAGACATAGCTTGGATTTGTGTAGTAGCTATGGACAAACATTGTTAGTTGTTTTATTTTACTTCTCAGGCTATGTAGCCAGTTTACTTATTGAGACATTTACATACATCATCTGTGTATTTGACATTTCATCTTTCATTGATGTATATTATATCTACAGTGATGTGTGGAAATGTATGTAAATCTGGAATTTATAAAATGGCTTGGAAATAAATGGTTTGGACGTAGCATGTCTCGTCATCCTGTCGCATGCTTTGTAAATATGGATCACAGGGCGTGACATGTTATTTATATGTAGCAGTACTAAAATAAAATATATAATTATTCGCCACCCGTCCTTTTTGTGCCTAAAAGGAGCATCTTGCGCACTAAGTATGTTTTCAAGCTTTCAATATTTTAAATTTCCTAGTGCAATCAATCTACTTCAATCAAATAATGACCAATAAGTCTAATCAAATCTTTTCCTACCCAATCATTAGTTGACCCTACATATATAATTCTCTAATCTATTTTCTATGATAACTATAACCATATTGTTGTAAGGACATGGCACATGCATAGTACAAAATTGTGTTTGACAAAATAGTACACTCTGAACTGTCCAATATATTGCTTATATTTTATAAGGTACATAGAAACAAGAGGTTCCGTCAAATTAAATTTTCAACAGTAATCTGAAACAGAACTCATTAAATTAGATGTCCCGGTTTAATTAGGGCCATGAACAGTTATCAAAGTATAAGCATAATCTACCAAAGCTACCAAAATGATATGATGGAAGACTGAAGCTAATCCCATTGGCTGGGTAGGTCGCCCATCTTTCACTTGCATGCCAGTGTGTGTGTATTCAAATACTTTAGTACCAAAACCCTCATTTTAGATCCTAATAAAAACTATATTCAAGTAGTTTTCCTTGTGAACCATCGTCCTTATGGACTGGGGGCGTATGATCAACAAAAAGACCTCCACAAAGATGTAATGCAAGTGCAGGTAAGGAAGTAGAAGTAAATGTGCAACAGATAGGAATACACAGCATTCAACAATTTGCAATGTATCCTGCGAAAAGTTACCAATCACCAAGTAAAAAGACAGGGAGGCACTGTGAAGTGGTCAAGACTCGTCTGTTCCTTAATCCTGGAAGTGGAAAGCAATAAAGATGACCAGCAGAACCTATGGACTACAGGTCAACAAAAGATAAATTGGATTATTTACAGTTTAAAACTCTGAATATCTTCTTTTTTTCCTTCTACCAATTAACAATGCGACAGAAAGAGTTTTTTATTTTATTTATTTATTTATTTATTTTGTGTGTGACTAAAGTCAAGCAGTTCATTCAGGCGTCAATCTCTTTCCCTTAACGGTAACTTAATTCCATAAGACTACTACCTTAGATAGTCATACAAATCATAAATCATTTGTTTACCTTGTGTAAATATGACGGTGACAAATTTACTATAAATTGTTTAAGTGCATGTCAGAAGGCACTTTAGTTGTACATACAACAAATTTACATATTATTCTTCTTGTTGGGGTTTTTATTATAGAAGCATTATAATATTTGGATTTCTAAAGACGGATGCATCTCAGGATTGCTCTCACAAATATCAGAAATTAACTATGGAAGGTGATAGTCCCTAATCAAATTAGATTTCAAGTGAATTACACTATAGTTTCAGCGAGAAATGAGTAACTGAAACAGAATAAATAGAAAACAAAAAATGGATCTGATGATAGCATTATGAAATGAAAAGAATCGAATACACTGACCATTTTTATGACCACAGCTAGCACAAGAACGGGGCGATTGAAGAGTTGATTTGCACTTGTCTCTGACTTTCTTCATTATCATATTCTTCTGATGCACATCTGCTTTAGGATTTCTCACTTTCATCAAAAATTCCCTACGTTCTGCATCTTCAAGAAGTATTCTGCCGCAGCCCTGGAAGAAAAAAATAAGTGAAAAGGTACACAAAATAAACAACCAACTACTTAAGCTACTAAAATATCATTTAATAGACATAATAATTATTAATTACTACATAAAATGGAACAAATTGTTCTGAAAGAAAATAACCTTGCAGATACACTTTAAAATGTTTAGGATGGAATTAAAATAGCCAACATTAAAGACTGGGAGTGTGAGCTTCAAGTATCCAAAATGACCAGGGCAATCAGCAAAACCCCCATTGCATGTAGCACATACAACTTTTTTATTAGGAGGTCCCTGCAAAAAAAGTAAGAATATAATGTCAAAGCCAATTCACATATGTAATAACTGATCCCAGGACGCTAAATGCAATGTTACAAAAAAACATGGGGATAAAAAGTAGCAATGCAGAAAGGCCATAGAGCTTTAAACTAGCTAAAACCTAAAACGAATTAAAGATTAACTAAGACACAGACCTATCAATCTTTATTGCTGGTATGACTTTTAATAGCTTACAGAGAACAATTTGCATGAAAAAGGTCAAGTTTCAAAGAAGCACATGCTGCAGATAACAGGTTTATCTGCCTCTACCATCCCTAGGCCAAATTTACCTTGATGGCAATCTTTCTTTCTGTGAGATGTTTTTCAGTGTAGGAGAATTAGGGCATCTGTACTTTTGTCTTTAGGACATCTATCAGACATAAAGAGCAAGCTGTTCCAATCAAGTTGTTTCTCACTGTTCAGCTGTTTGATAAGCCAGCAAAGTTTTCTGGTTTCAGGTTGCACGAGTCATGTAAGTTAATCAAGTACAGATTTGAAAGAAAATTAGTCAAATTTAAGCGAAGGAGAAATCTGCATGACAATAGTGCATTTTGCAATTTTTCACCCTTATTTAGTAGCTTACCGAGGTTGATCGTCAAATAATAAAGGCACGCATCTTTATATGGCTTAGTTTGGGAAGTAATATAGAGAAAAAAGGGTTGATTGCGGATAGACCACCTGTAGTATCACCTAATTGAGAATAGACCCCCTATAGTTCTATTTGAGTGAACAGATCCATAAGTGAAATTTGTTTTACTCTTAAAATTGTATTGTTACAATGTTTTGAGGAGGCAAATAGAACCCCTATAGTTCTTTTGGTGAGGATAGACCCCAAATTGCTAATTCACTTTAAAAAAAAAGAGTCGGAATAGTTCACTAAGAGGGTGTTTTCGCACTTGGGCCAATAGTACAGAGATCTATATTCTATACGCACATATAGAACTATTCACAATTGGGTGATACAACAAGGGGTTCGTTCACAACCTAAAAAATGATAATCTTTCTCATCAACAAGTTTCCTCCCAAAATTGAGGTTAAATCATAATCATGAGCTTTTCTTGTCAATTTATATACGCGACCCTGCACTACTTAGATTCTATGCCGCATCCAAACATGAAAGTAATTCAGAAATGGATTGTTTATCTTGTTTGTAAAGGAGAAAATTCCATATACATCCCTTTAAATAAAAGATGAAAGTAGCAATAACGATAAAATTAAAAAAGGAAATACCATTCTGGGATCGACCAAACCATTCTCAACAGGCTTAGCACTTAAATCATAGAGCCTATCACTCCAAACCTGCACCTCTGCTGCTTTCTTTACTTCGTCTCCCGAAAACGCATCGAAGCATATACTTTTTCTGTCAAAAAAAAGAACAAAAAATGAAATCATCTCCAATCAATCGAAAAGATAAAGGGTAAAAATGAAAAGAGCTTGAATTCCTAATTACATTCTTCGAGGGCCCACGTCCTCTATGTAGGGTTCTTTCGTGCATCTCAGCTTCTCAGCTCGCCGTGACATCTCTAATTATGGCAGGAGAGAGAAACTAGGATTAGGGGAAAATAAGAATGATGAGATGAGAAGGCTGGGCGAAATAGAATCAAATTGCAAATTGTTAACAAACAGTTATTAGAGAAATGCCTAGGTGATCCAAAAAAATTTGTTTTTTAAATACTTTTTTCCAAAAAAATAAAAAGTCATATATATCCTCTCTTAAAAGTGTGAGTTTGAAAAACTTTACATAGTTAGTATTTCCATTGATTCTTTTAGATGTTACATTCAAATCTTATTTAAATTGAAGTTGTTCTCTATCCTAATCAGAGTTCATGTTATAGGAGTTATCTACAGTCTAGATTATATTATTTTTAGAATTTATCTATTATATATATCTTGATTACTTTATCTTTACGTATCTCAATTATTTTGGTTATGTTTTTTGTCCTCTATGAACACTCGCCCTCTCTCTCAATGTTACAGAAGGCGCTAGGCAGACTAATTCGAGCCGGGACCTAGCACTTACCCCTAGGCTTTTGCCTATTTTTAATTTATTTAAGTATAATAATTCATAAAAATATGTATTAAGTTCATATAAAATTACAAAAAAAAATAAATAACAAGTTTAGATCCATAATCAACCATGCATAAATACTAAATACCCAAAATAGTAGATATCTATGCTGCCTACAAGGAATCATTTCATTCTCTAATGAAAGCAGTAGGATTAGATATGTATGCATTCATTTGTTTGCACCTCTTATGTTTATTTAGTATATGTAGACTACGTTGTTTGAGCTTTACATGGCAACAAAAGCCACATTCAAATGGGGACCATAGCAAACAGAGACCTCGTGTAAAGAAAACAGATCTAGTTTGTTTCATTCACCCTTAATATGTTGCTCCTCTTATCATCTTCCCTTATTTATCCTGAATTTTTATAGCAGTGAAAAGAAGATGAAAATTTTAGCTTAAAAAGGGAAGAGACGGGCTAGCAATGAACAGGAAGAGGAGAGCTCGTCGTCGGGGCGCGAGAGGCAGGCCGACTTTGTCGGGAGACTCGGACTAGGGAGGAGCAGGCATTAGCGACTCGGGATCAAGCTCAGAGAGAAGGCGGCGTGAATAAGAAGAGCCTGATGAAGAGGGCAGCGACAAAGAAGAGGCGGCAGCGAAGAGAATGAAGAGGTGGCGACTCGGGATCAGCTTAAGGAGAAGGCGGCGATGAATAAGAAGAGCTGATGAAGAGGTGGCAGTGGCAAAGAAGAGGCGACAGCGAAGAGAATGAAGAGGAGGTGGCGACAGAGGAGTGGCTGGAGAGGAGGTGGCTTGCGGCGGGAGAGGAGGTGGCGGCTTTGGTTACGTCTCTAGAGTGGGAGAAAGGGTGACAGGGAGAGAGATAGGGTTAGGTTTGGGTTATGGGTTATGGGTTCGGGTTTGAGATATATGTTCGGGTTTGAGATGTGTTCGGGTTTGAGCCAGGTGAATTGTTTTATTTTATTTATTTATTTATTTATTCTGTTTTAAAAGTTTAGGCGGGGCCGCCTAGACTGACTGCTCTGGCCAAAACTAGGCGGCCAAGGCTCTGCCTAAGCCGTCCGTTTA
>NC_033801.1:101284379-101342485 GCF_001876935.1 Asparagus officinalis | reverse complement strand
TACTATATGTCTTTACTCTCACTTAATTGTTCACTTGCTGAAACAAGGTGGGTACTTTATGAGCTTTATCTAGTCTACTCTAATTCTTTTTACAAAAAGTATATATATTTGTCTCTTTGATCAATTGTTATTCTTTTATTAATAGCTTTGGCATTTGCTACCAATATTCAACCCTAGTTTGTTTTGTACACTAATTATATATAATTACTAAGTTTGTATCCCAAATCACTGAAATGTTATTATCTCTTAATTCACATAAGTTGCTTCGAAATACTCTTCATGATAAATATTTCATGGTTCGGAAGAAATATAATAAGAAGTTTAAAAAATAAAATTTTTATATAAAGGTTAATTGTGAATAAGCCCCATGTAGTACTATCCAATTGCAAATAGACTCACTATAGTTTTGTTCGTGGCAAACAAACCTTTTTTCGTATTGGCAAAGGTGTAAATACACACGTTAGTGAAACCTTTTGACTTAGCTATAGGAACACGCCTCCTCAAATCTTTTTTACAATTTAAGAGTCAAAACAATTCACTCAATGGGTCTATTCGCAAGGATATAACTACAATGGACTTATTCACGATACTACAGGGGTTCGATTTGCAATTAACTATTATATGAATTAGAATAGTAATTTTAAGAACTTATTTTAAAAATTAAAATATGAAAAAAATTCAAGCTACCACTATATAATAAATCCTATGTACTAAAGCTATGACTTCTTTATCAACTGACTATTATATGGCAAAGAGAAACAACACAAATCCCCTACCAATATATGAGCGAAAGAACGAAAAACATGAACTTTATAGTTTCTTGCTCCTCGTAAATTGCCTGGTCTCATTTCAGTCTATCATATTCATATATTCATAAAGGAGAGCCCCTCCATTATTCTCATAAAACAAGTCAAATTGCATAGCTTCAAAATGGAAAAAGATTCTAGTGCACAAGCGGGTCATGCCCAATATTTATATTTTGCCGGTAGGCAAAATTCGCATGGGCATCATGAGTCTGATAGAATTACTTTGGAAAGTTTTCTAAACTAACAACAAGGCAACAATATATCGGTGACCAACAAGAAGTATCAAATGCAAACTTCATGAAGCAGTTCGGATAATAAATATTTGTAAACATAACACTGAAAAAATACCGTAAAAATCACTCTTGAGGTGATGTGTGGTCGAGTTGGGTACTGCTCCAGCTCAATCTGCTCATGGTTTTGACAAAATAAAAAATTTCTCAATTAGAAGAAGCGCACAAAGTTGAGCTTTAGGTTTTTCCCAAACAAATCAATTGACTTCAGAATTTAAAAAAAATGCAACTCACGATTTCCTCGATGTTCGACAAAAGTGAATGGATAACCATGCAATGCAATTACTCTGGCAAGCATTTCTCTATATTTTTCTTGACTTAGTAGCAAGTGTTGTCACTTCTTAATACATATATAGATCTATTTTCATGTTGAGTCAATTTATATTCCACTTTAATCAAGTTGATGTTGAATTTTTCTATATATATTAAGAAATGAAAAAACAATCTGCTGGTTTATTGAGCCAAATCATGATAACATTCTCATGCCACTTATTGAGAAATGAAAAAACAATCAACATGTAACATTCTCATGCCACTTATTGAGCCAAATCATGATTATTCATCTGCTGGTTTATTTATCCTCATATACTTCAGAGAATCTCAGAATACTAGTGAGGTCAACCTTTCAGCATTTTTCTATTTTTTATTTAGGGGGAAAACCCCTTCAGCGTTTTATAGTTCAATCAACAAAATAGCCTAATTTGGACCTTGTTTAACCCAAACCCAACATAAAGTTATCACAATAATAAATATCAGGTACAATCATATTTTGGAAATTCTGGGAATACAGAAATAAACAAGAAAATTTGCATTCTAATCCCTTAGATTAGACCCAAAAAAGCATACACTATATTGTAGTAAATTAAGAAACAAAATAACAAATATATTTTAAAAAACGCAAAAAAAAAACTTATGCACAGATGAACACGGGAAATTTCACATCAAAGGAACGGTCAAATTTTTAGGGGAAAACCTAGATCCGAGATTACGATATGTGCATTTAGAATTTAGATAGAAAATTTTGACTGAATTTTATCGAAAGATTTGAGATTGGGATTTACCTGAGAGAAAGATTGTTATCGCAGGAAGTGGCGGCGACTTCAGCGGTGACTTCAGCGGAAGAGGTGATGCCGGGGCGGAGGCGGCGTCGGAGGCTCTGGGTTCGAGAGGCGGTTGAGGCGGAGGAGGCGGCGGAGGAGGAGGGACTGGAATGAGAGGGGAGGTGTGGTTGGAGGTGTGGTTTGGGGTGTGCCCCTAACATTTCTATTAGGAATATGGGCGGGCAAATAGGTGAATAGAGACCGCCCGAATACCCATTTAGTATAGTTTTAAATGCACCTAGACTTACTAGTTGTGTTGCACGCGGTTAAATATTATATTTGTTTCTACTGAGTTTATATGTTTGCTATAACTTTATTGTAGAAATAATTGTTTTATTGTTTTAATTTATTTTATGAACATAAAAAATGAGAACCTTAATCAAAACAAAAAAAAAATAACAGAAAGTATTATGAAGAATTTTTGAGTGTTCACATATAAGAATACATAAATTTAAAAATAAAATGAGCAGAAATAGTCTACAGTAATCAGGGTTGATGATCGGTTGATAAATTCCTAGTTGTTATTATAGTCATCATCTAGTATTGTTTTAATTGTCGCATACACGCAAACACACACAGACATGCATGTGGGTTTTTTTATCAGTCCCTAACATCATTAGTATTTTGCTATTAGTCCATCAAAAAGTGCATAAATATGTTGATATGAGTTTCTATAGTTAATTTGTATTATAAATGATGTGTAATATTCTATTATGTTTAACGCTTTTAAGAAAATTAATAATTATGCCCTCACTCCTAATACCCAAAACATCTGTACCCATTAAGCTTAAGAAACTAAATAAAAGGCTCAATCTGATTTCATTTCACAACTCATCTTCTCCAACGACCCAAAAAAATGGTGACCTCATCTTCTTAACAATTCTTTTAATTTTTAGAGGCTATAAAAGCATATTAGAACTCCTCCATTAAGAGAGAGAGGTAGCTAAACATTAGGGGTGCAAAATGGTCCGGATTTATCCGGACCGACCATAGTCGTATTCGTTTTGAAAGCGGATATGGTAGTCGTATCAATAGGATATGGTAGCCATATCAATATATTTATTGTAGTCATCATCTCGTATTGTTTTAATTGTCGCATACACGCAAACACACACAGTCATGCATGTGGGTTTTTTTATTAGTCCCTTATATCACTAGTATTTTGCTATTAGTCCCTCAAATCTTCATATTTTGATGTTAGCCCCTCAAAGTTCATAAATATGTTGATATGAGTTCCTATAGTTAATTGGTACTATAAATAATGGGGAATATTCTGTTATGTTTAACGTTTTAAAGAAAATTAATAATTATGCCCTCACTCCTAATACCCAAAACATCCGTACCCATTAAGCTCAAGAAACTAAATAAAAGGCTCAATCCGAATTCATTTCACAACTCATCTTCTCCAACAACCCAAAAAAATGGTAAGCTCATCTTCTTAAACAATTCTTTTAATTTTTAGAGGCTATAAAAGCATATTAGAACTCCTCCATTGAGAGAGAGGTAGCTAAACATTAGGGGTGCAAAATGGTCTGGATTTATCCTGACCGGCCGTAGTCGTATCCGTTAGGAAAGCGGATATGGTAGTCGTATCAATATATTTATTGTAGTCATCATCTCGTATTGTTTTAATTGTCGCATACACGCAAACTCACACAGACATGCAAGTGGGTTTTTTATCAGTCCCTTATATCCCTAGTATTTTGCTATTAGACCCTCAAATCTTCATATTTTGATGTTAGCCCCTCAAAGTTCATAAATATGTTGATATGAGTTCCTATAGTTAATTGGTATTATAGATAATGGGGAATATTTTGTTATGTTTAACGTTTTAAAGAAAATTAATAATTATGCCCTCACTCCTAATACCCAAAACATTCGTACCTATTAAGCTCAAGAAACTAAATAAAAGGCTCAATCCGAATTCATTTCATAACTCATCTTCTCCAACGACCCAAAAAAATGGTGAGCTCATCTTTTTAAACAATTCTTTTAATTTTTAGAGGCTATAAAAGCATATTAGAACTCCTCCATTGAGAGAGAGAGGTAGCTAAACATTAGGGGTGCAAAATGGTCCAGATTAATCCGGACCGGCCGTAGTCGTATCCGTTTGGAAAGTGGATATGGTAGTCATGTCACTATATTTGTTGTAGTCATCATCTCGTATTGTTTTAATCGTCGCATACACACAAATACACACACATGCATGTGTGTTTTTTTAATCAGTCCCTTATATCACTAGTATTTTGCTATTAGTCCCTCAAATCTTTATATTTTGATGTTAGCCCCTCAAAGTGCATAAATATGTTGATATGAGTTTCTATAGTTAATTTGTATTATAAATGATGTGTAATATTCTATTATGTTTAACGCTTTTAAGAAAATTAATAATTATGCCCTCACTCCTAATACCCAAAACATTTGTACCCATTAAGCTTAAGAAACTAAATAAAAGGCTCAATCTGAATTCATTTCACAACTCATCTTCTCCAACGACCCAAAAAATGGTGAGCTCATCTTCTTAAACAATTCTTTTAATTTTTAGAGGCTATAAAAGCATATTAGTGTTGACCTCTTTATTTTGATAATGTTTAACAAACAATTTATCACTAATGTTATTTGTCTAGTGTTTGTGTTTATCTATTTATTATAGACAAACAACATGTTGGAGGATGGATGGAATTGCACATTCACGATCATATACAATGGAGGTTGGCGGAATTATGGAGTGAAGCCTACGTAATTCAAAGTTAAAGATTCAAGTTCAAGCTCTATCCGCAAAGTGTACCAAGTCAAGCTCATCGAAGATCTATCAAGCTTGGGTATATTTAGTTTAGGTTTGATTGTTAGACCCTAGAGGGGGGGTGATTAGGGTCTTATGCTAATCTAATCCGATTATATGCCAATAAAAACTAATTAACAAGTTATCCTAGCAAGTATGAAACATAACAACTATATAAGCTAGGATAAGCAATATGAACAATAGGATATATAACCTAACACAAGATGATATATCCTATCAAAGAGATATACAATATGATATATGTATATGCAAGGATATAAAACTAACACAAGGGGTAAACAATATAAACTAGATAGTGGATCATATAAATAATGAGCTAATGACAATGGCGATAAGAAATATAAACACAAGTATAAATAAACGCCAAAGCACACTCAAACACAAGATATGATCACGGAGTTCGGACCTTCCGTCCTACGTCTCCGCTCCCCACTCCCGGGGAGAAATCCACTATCACAACCGGGTTTTCTACGCTCACCCGAATAACGTTTACACCTCACAATGTCGGTTTTCAACGCTTACCGATCAACGTCACTCCTCACAATCGGTTTTCTAGTTCACCGAAAACTTCACAGCACACTCGGTTTTCTAGCTCACCGAAAACCTTACACAACTCTCAATGTAACAAATATAAATTTGTTCTCTACAATAGATGAGAACTCAATTAAGCACAACTTAATGTTATAATCTCTCACAACCCTAATATACTATGTATGCAAATACAATAAGCTCAAGTGGATGTGTGTAACAATGAGATATAAATGAAAACTTAACTCAATAAGAACTAGCAATAATATTGATATGAAATACAATAGTAGAAATGCTAGGAAATAGAGTTAAGGAAACTTCTCTAAAAACACAAAGAGAGGATGATGAAATGTTGAAGATGAACTCTTCAATAGCTGATGAAAACTCCTCTTTGTAACAGCAAACCCAAAACAAACTTAAACCAAAACTAAACAAGCTTAAACCCTTGTTTAAAAACTTCTTTTAAAAACTTCTTAGCTTCTAGATAACTAAGATCAAGGAGGGTATTTATAACCTCCAAAACCTCAGCCAACAACCCCAAGCAAAAGACAAAAACAGCCCCAGAAAATCAGCTCAGAAAAATAGCCGTTGGGGACCAACGGATACATTGGCCGTCGACCGGAAATTCCTGCGGTCGACCGATGGAGCTCTCGGTCGACCGGACCGGTCGACCGACAAACTCTCTGCTGCCCACTGACGAATGATCACATGTGCGGTCGACCGGTGCGGTCGACCGCATACTGATATATAAAAATCTGATTTAGAAAACTGTTTGCTGATTTTAAAACACTGTTTAAAAATATCAAACAAATTCTAAAAAAATGTAAAACTTTAGAAAATGATTGTAGACATGATAATAAACATGCTACAGTGACTGGTTATCAGAAAGGACCTCCCAAATGAAAAATATCATGGTCGACCGTGGCGGTCGACCGCAAACTGACATATGAAACAGGTTTGAAAAACTGTTTTTCTGATTTTAAAACTCTGTTTAAAAATATCAAATAAATTCCAAAAAATGTAAAACTTTGGGGAATGATTGTAGACATGATAATAAACATGCTACAATGACTGGTTTCCAAAAAGGACTTCCCAAATGTGAAAAATCATCATTTTGCAAAATAGTCCAAAACATGAAAATATGAGATACTTGAATTTTGATGTTTTGACATAAACCAACTTTTGAAACTTTGTGAAATGTTTTTATGGACTTAGTAAAACATGTATAAACTGATATTGAAGTCTACAAACTAAGAATATAATATTTTCACAAAATTGCATATTCTATGCAATGTTTTCAAAAACACGATAGAAAATATGAAATATATAATTTCATATATATAATCATAAAAACTCAAAACACATGTATGTATATATATAACTATATATATATACGAAGAAACCAATAAAATGTGTGTGTATATTATATTGAGCTTAGAGTATCTAACACACATAATATAATCCTAAACTAAATTACCCAAGCTTGATCTTGATCTTCATTGAGCTCAACTTGGTACACGTTGCGGATGAAGCTAAACTTGGATCTTGAACTTGAATTGTACGATGCTTCACTCCACAATTCCGCCAACCTCCTCTTGATATGATCGTGTAGGCTCAATCCATCCAACCTCCACGTTGTTTGTCTACAATAAATAGATAACACAAGCACTAGACAAACAACATTAGTTGTAAATTGTTTGTTAAACATCATCAAAACAAGAAGGCCAACAATCTCCCCCTTTTTGATGATGACAAACAATTTACAAAAAGAAGTATATGCATGAAGTAAATGAATATATAATTTATAATTCACATGCATATAAACAAAAAAGAATATACTCACAATATTTCTCCCCCTTTGACAACATCAAAAAGGGGACAAAGGTATGAAGAGAGCGAAAACTCCCCCTATCAATAAGCATGAGTGAGTACAAATCAAATATAGGGAATAGCTCCCCCTATCAAAAAACCATATGAAATATAAGCAATAAAAGATCATGGAAAACATGTGAGCAAGCATAAATAATATGCCAAAAATCACTCACATTCAAGAGATAATGAGAACATAAAAACCGATGTATAAAATAGATTTATGAAATCAAAAGAAGAGAATCATGTAAAAAGTTTTCAAATGAAAACAAATCAACCAATTGAAATCATAAATCAAAGTTTAAATCCAAAAACGTAAAATCAAATCATCATTGATTCAAAAATCAAGAGAGGCAACTATATCTAGCTCTTGAGCTAGTATCAACCCATATAAACATTTTTAGCACCCGGTAAACAATGTTTGGGAATAAACACCCAATAACTCCGGAGGGTTATATAAACATAGTCCTCTCATCAAACAAAAATAATAATAATCATGAAAACAAAAGATTTGATATAAGAAAAATTATTTTCATAACCAAAAGATTTTAAAGCATAATTTTTAAAACCAAGAAAGAGAAAGATAAAAACATTAAAATTCTTGGTTTAAAAATCAAATTTGTTTTGGTACCCAAGAACTCTTGGTACCAAAAGATTTAGGGACATGACCCCTATCATTAAAGCTCAAAGCCCTTGGGTTATGAACCCTCTTAGGCACATATGGTGCACTAACATGGTCAAAACAATATTCATTCAAATGACCCTTCCGATTGCAATTTGTGCAATGAAAGAGATCCATTGCACGGGAAATATTTGCAACCATAGATGATCTTTTAAGATTATTTTGCAAATGTGAAACATTATCAAAACAAAACTTTCCTAAGTGGTCATATCTACCACAAACATCACATTTAAACTTTTGTGGTCTTTTAAAATCATTTGGCAAAAGTGAAGTCTTTTTCAAATCATAGCAAAATTTTGCCAAATGGCCAAAACGACCACAATGATCACACTTGAACACACTAGCATGCTTATGATGAACTTTGTGAGAATGAGCATGTGAATGTGTAAGTGATGAAGAAGCTACATGAGATGCACAAGGAGCATTAGAATTCTTATTTTTGTGTGCATCATAACAAAACTTAGCTAAATGACCTTGACGGCCGCATATAGAACACTTATAAGTTTTGCTATACATGTGTGCATAATGAGTGGATGATTTTGACTTAGCACACATATTCATAAGCTTCTTATGGTTGTCAATGCATATTTTCAAAGTTGAATCTAAAGATGAAATACTTTTGTTCATAAGATTCAAGTCTTCATTCTTAGGCACATATGCATTTTTAGAAGTAGAACATAAATAGTCATTTATAAATGAAGCAGTGTTATTTTTTATGTTCTCTACTTCTAACATGGCATCAATCTTAGCATGAGATAAGCTAGAAATGGATGATGATAATTTCTCATTTTCCAATTTTAACATATCATTACTTTCTTTAAGAGCAACATTTTCTTTGGAAATGATATCAAAATTGGAAGCTAGCTTCTCATGATCGGATTTTAAACTAACATGCTTGCTTTGTAAATCAATAAAATCATTTTGCAACTTGTTAAAGGCATGTAATAATTTTTCACTAGCACAAGCAAGTTCATCATTAGGTAAATCATTAATAGATTTGAACTCGCAAACCTCACTAGGGCTATCGCCTAGTGCACGTGTGCATGAAGCTCCATATGAACTTGAAGCGGGATCCTCCAAAGCTTGTCGGATCGCCTCCAAGTCTCCTTGATGTGCTTCTATAAATATCCATAAGGTGTAAGCACTATCAAAATGAACAAACTTGTTAGACATAGATGAGTTAAAAGCATTTAACAAATATTCTAACAAAATGTTGTTCATAGTAAACATGCGATGATCATTTTTATTCCACTTGGATTTCTCCAAAATGGGCACAATATAAGCATCATCTATAATTTCCCATAAATCAAAATGTTTAGATCTAACAAATAGTTTAAATCTAACACACCATTGGGCATAGGGGAAATTGTCTAATCTAGGAGCAACACTAGAATCATAGCCTAAACAAGATGCATCATTCATATTCATAATTTGTAAAAATATGCAAGCAAGATGCAAATGCAATCAAAACAAGATTAGCACAAATAAGATAACTTGGATCTTTAACTCAAGGCGGTTAGACCTTAAATCAAAGAGCACCAAGCTCTGATACCAATTGTTAGACCCTAGAGGGGGGGTGATTAGGGTCTTATGCTAATCTAATCCGATTAAATGCCAATTAAAATTAATTAACAACTATATTCTTGCAAGATAGATATACAAAAGAGTTAAGTGCAAGAATATGCAATATACACAAGGTGATATATCCTAGCAAAGAGGTATACTATATGATATATGCAAGGATATATAAACTAACACAAGGGGTAAACAATATGAACTAGATAGTGGATCATATAAATAATGAGCTAATGACAATGACGACAAGAATTATAAACACAAGTATAAATAAACGCCAAAGCACACTCAAACACAAGATATGATCACGGAGTTCGGACCTTCCGTCCTACGTCTCCGCTCCCCACTCCCGGGGAGAAATCCACTAACACAATCCGGTTTGGAAGCCGGAACTTCTTCTACACACTCGGTTTTCTAGCTAACCGAAAACTCTACAACTCACACTCTTGCAATCACACTCTACACCCACTAAGTGTTGGACCTAGCCGTGTCTCCCTCAAGTGCTCGGTTACAACCTCTCCCTAGGCACGTCAACCGACGCCACTCCTCTTGGGACGATCCCCGACTCTCACCACACACTCCTCACTCGGTGTACAAGTGTATTACAAAGTGATTCTCACAATAAGCACAAATATGACAAATGATTGTTCTCAAAACAAGGTGAGAACTCAATTAAGCACAACTCTTAGTCACAAACCCACAACCCCAAATTATACTATGAATGTAAATAAATCAAATCAAATCAACTAAACTCAAATATAAAATCTAGCTTAAGAACAATGATAATCAAACAAATATATAAATGTAAAGCTAGAGTTTGATTTTAGAAAACTTCTCAATTGATAACAAGAGATGGAGGGAGGATAGTTGGAAGCTCAAACTTCAATAGATAATCTCCTCAAGCTCTTGTGGAATTGATTCACAAAACCGAAACACTCAAATGCTTAACAGCTTCTTAAAACAAACTTAAACAAACACTAAACAAGTTTAAAACCTTGTTACAAACTAAACAAACTTAAACTCGTTTAAAACTTGTTAAAACATTCTCTTGGGTTGATGAGAACTGAGATCAATGGGGTATTTATAGCCTCCAAGAACCTCAGCCAAAAACCCCAAACAAAAGACCAAAAAGCCATCAGAAAACAGCTAGAAAAAATAGCCGTTGGAACTAAAAAGACAGAGCGGCGGGCGGCCGGGGAAAAGATCCAGATCGAAAACGAGAAAAACAAACAGAGACTTCATCGGTCGACCGGTGCGGTCGACCGACAGAAAAATCGAGCTCTCGGTCGACCGCACCGGTCGACCGACAAACTCTCTGCTGCCCACTGACTAAATAACATAGGTCCGGTCGACCGGTGCGGTCGACCGAGAACTAATATATGAAAATCTGATTTAGAAAACTGTTTGCTGATTTTAAAACACTGTTTAAAAATATCAAATAAATTCCAAAAAATGTAAAACTTTGGGGAATGATTGTAGACATGATAATAAGCATGCTACAACGACTGGTTATCAGAAAGGACTTCCTAAATGAAAAATATCATCATTTTGCAAAATAGCCCAAAACACGAAAATGTAAACATATGAATTTTAACATTTAGGCTAAACCATGTTTTGAAACTCTGCACAATGATTTGTATATATATATAAGAAGAAACCAATAAATGTGTGTGTATAGATATTGAGCTTAACGTACTTAACACACATAATATAAATCCTAAACTAAATTACCCAAGCTTGATCTTGATCTTCATTGAGCTCAACTTGGTACACGTTACGGATGAAGCTAAACTTGGATCTTGAACTTGAATTGTACGATGCTTCACTCCACAATTCCGCCAACCTCCTCTTGATATGATCGTGTAGGCTCAATCCATCCAACCTCCAACTACGTTGTTTGTCTATAATAAATAAGAAAACACAAATACTAGACAAATAATATTAGTGGTAAATTATTTGTTAAACATCATCAAAACAAGAAGGCCAACATTTATATTATGTGTGTTAGTACTTTAAGCTCAATCATATATACACACACATATTTGGTTTTTATATATATAGTTATATATATACACAAGTTTTGGTTTATGGACTTAACAATCATTGTATACATATTTCATTAAGTCTATAAAATTATTTCATAGGGTTTCAAAACATTGTTTATGTCAAAACATCAAATTTTATGTATATCACATTTTCATGTTTTGGACATACTTGCAAAATACATGAATTTTCACAAATGGGAACTCAATTTGAGAAATTGTTTTTCTAACATGTTCAATTTCATGTTTATAAATGTTTTCCAAAGTTTTATTAATTTTGGAATTAATTTGTTATGTTCATTTGAATTTACAAAATCAAGTTTTTAATAAGCTCATGTTCGTGCATGTTTTTGCAAAACAGATGCGTTTTCATAATTGGAAAATGCAATTTAAAAATTTTCTTCATTTACATGTTTATCATTATATATACAAATATTTTTTTTCAAGTTTTACTAATTTTGGAGTTGTTTTGTTATTTTCAATTGAATTTACAAAATCGAGATTTCAGCAGTTTTTTTAGAAACTGTATATCTGTATTCAAATATTTATTTCTCTCAACTGGGAAGTGATATTTCAGAAATTCTTTCTCTAACATATTTATCTACATGTTTAGAACCTTTCCTCAAAATTTCATGATTTTTGTAGTTGATTTACTATTTTTAATTAATTTTACAAAGTCAGATACGTAAAATTCCAGAACCTGTCAAAAACAGAAACTGTCTGTGAACAGTGTGGTCAACCGTGCTACAGTATGTTCGACCACTATTACTGTAGTAGTCGATCATTGCACAGTAACGATAACATCTATTATTTGTTTTTTAATGTGTTTTTGAGGTTTTTTGAGTTGTTTTCTTCATGCCTATATATACCCCTTTGTCATAACTATTTTAGATAACCAAGAGAGAGTTTTAAACAAGTTTTAAAAGAGATTAAAAATTTGTTTAGTTTATTTTAACTTTGGGGTTTTTGTTTACAAATGAGGAAGCTTGCGTTGTCAATTGAGGGATTCATCATCAACCTTCTTCATCCTCTCCTTTGTGTTTATAGAGAAGTTTTTCTAACTCTTTTCTCTAGCAATTTTATTATAGATTTTCATATTCTTATTATTGCTAGTTTGCTAATTGAGTTAGATCTTATTTTACTTATTGTTTACACACACCCACTTGAGCTTATTGTATTTTTATACATATTATATTTGGGCTGGTGAGAGTTGTAACAATTGAGTGTGTGCTTTAATTGAGTTCTTGCCTTGTATTAGAGAACAAATCATTTGTTGTTATTTGAGAGTGTTGTAGAGTTTTTGGTTTGCTAGAAAACCGTATTGTGAGGTGTGGAGTGTAGACGTTGATCGGTGACCGTTGAAAACTGATACTGTGAGGTGTAAACGTTATTCGGGTGAGCGTAAAAAACCCGGTTGTGATAGTGGATTTCTCCCCGGGAGTAGGGAGCAGAGACGTAGGACGGAAGGTCCAAACTCTGTGATCATATTGTGTGTTTGTATTGTTTATTTACTCTATCATTCTTATCTTGTTTATGTTTATTTTACCCTTGTGTTAGCTTATATATCCTTGCATGTATTACCTCTTTGTTAGGATATATCTCTTTATTCATATTGATTATTCTTGCTTATAACTCTTGTATATCTATCTTGTAAGAATATATTTATATTAGTTTTAATTGATATAAAATCGGATTAGATTAGCTTAGGACCCTAATCACCCCCCCCCCTCTAGGGTCTAACAATTAGAAGTCCTCCATTGAGAGAGAGAGAGAGAGAGAGAGAGAGAGAGAGAGAGAGAGAGAGAGAGAGATGTAACTAAACATTAGAGGTGCAAAATGGTTTGGATTTATCCGGACCGACCGTAGTCGTATCCATTTAGAAAGCGGATATGGTAGGGAAAAATTAAAACCGGTCGGATATGGTTTTGGATAGGTTATGGTTTAGATTTTTTTATCTGGATATGGTTATCGTGTCAAAAATTATGGATACGGTCCAAATATCCGGATATTTAAAATGGGCTACGTATAATACTTGTATTGGGTCGGGTTTATAACATATACTAATGTTATCCGCAACTCGGCGCAAATTCAACCTAAATTCAACCCAAAAATCCCAAATTCAACCCAAGTGAAAGCATTCATCCTAGTAAAAGAGATTTGACGACCTCACTACCTGCAGGAACTTTCGCCAGTCCCAGGCGGCTACTGATCTTTCGAAGCCAGGTAAATTCAAAACCCTAAGCCCTAATTTTTTTTGTTTGATAAAAGTCCTAATTTCTAGCATTTGTTGACTTAATTGAAAAACCCTAATTTATTTGATAAAAATCCTTAACCTATTAGCCCTAATTTTTTAGTTGCATATGTGATTGTAATATGGAGTCTGGTTGATAGGCAGGAGAAGCCTCGCCTTTCTATCATTCTTTAAATAGTTTTTAACAATCGCCTTCTAGAGGCGGCAAGGAAACTATCGCAAGATCAGATAATTCTGCATTTGAAACAGTAAAGTTTTACTCTATATCGTTGTTGTTCTTATTGTTACTAAGCGGCGATCAAGAAATCTGATTCGATTTGGTTTTAGATTGGAAAGGAAGGCACTTAATTCTCGAATGTTTTAAATGAATTAGTTTAAAAACTATTGGAGTTGTTATGGGCTTGTGAACTTGCAGGGACATCAATCAATCGTAATCTTCTAATTGTGAATGGTTGTTTGATTCCGCATCAGATGGATGTTAGTTTGCCTTCGCTATTAACATTAATTTACTCTTTATTGGAATATGATAGAAAATAATACAGTTGTACTATAAAAACCTAAGCCCCTTTTGTTTATAAAAGCCCTAATTTCTAGCATTTGTTGATTGAATTGAAAAACCCTAATTTATTTGATAAAAATCCCTAACCTATTAGCCCTAATTGTTTTCACTTGCATATATGATTGTAATTTGCATCATTATATTTTTTGTTTGATTAAGTTTATAAATTTCAATGAATATTAGAATTATGTTGTCTAATATATCAGTTCAAGCTTCTAACGAAGTCTATGAGGTAACTTGTCTTACTTTGCGTGTTATTAAAATTATATGTATTTTTTATCATATCCTATTCATATCTATTTCCCAAATATCTGATTAGTATCCGTATCATATCCGTATCCGATTCTCTAATATCCGAACCGTATCCATTTCCGTTTAATGCGGATATGGTAATGATTTTTTCTTACCGATGAATATCCGAATCGTATCCATATCCATTATCAGAAGGTGGTTATAGTTATGGTATGTGTCATATTCGAACCGTATCCGAACCGAATGCACCCCTACTAAACATCCATGGTTAGTCTAAACCTAACCATGATTAAGGATTTTGGACCATAAACATAACATAGGAACTGATGTCTACATATTTTTGCATCTTGAGGGATTAATATCAAAATACTAATGATTTAAGGAGCTACTAAAAAACCATGTATGTATTAATATAATGTATATATTTTATGAATAAATGGAATACATGTTTGCTATTATTAGAAAAGTTATTTTACAGATAATGATCATAAATGAGCTACAAATTCTAATATTGTTCATTCTTGGGCTTTACTCATCAAATTTCATGATATTTACTTGCTATTAAGATTCATCTTATTTGATAAAAAAAATTTAAAGTTCTAGGATACTTTTTGTAAATTAATAAAATTTCAAGGGTCTTTTTTTTTGCTGGCAAGGGAAACCTGGTCACCCCAGCTCAGTTTTAACTTCTTTGGAGTCCGCCAGCGGCCCTGGTTCGATTCCCCTTGGTCCCCCTTTTTTTGCAAGGAGTTACCCTTAGTACCAGGGGCTCATCCATATCGACAGGGGTGGTCGAGTAGCGTTGTGACCACTGGGACACGAACTGGTGAGCATATGACGACTGAGCCTTGAGTGACGAGTAAAACCCCGGGACTCCCCCCTAAAGCTAAAGGAAGCCAGGTGAATGCAGCTAAGGGGTTTCGAACTCCTGACCAACGCCTCAATCCCAATGGCGCTAACCAGGAATTCCCCCACGGGGGGTAGGGTCTTTTTAAAGTGTTAGGATTATTTCTTCTATAAACTTTTTAAGTTCTTTTAATTTTATTAATTTAGCAATTTTTTGTAAAGATTTAAAATATTTGAACTTTGCATATTTCTAAAATTTTGTAAAATCTAGGCTTTTTCACAAATTTTGTAAAATCTAGGATTTTCTTACAAAATTTTTAATATTTTAAAGTCTTTTGATTTTTCGATAAGTTCTATGATTTTTTTCCAAAAATATACAATTTCTGATATTCTTTTGGTTATTTCTACCAATTTTTGTAAGTTCAATTTTTTTTATCAAATCTTCAAATTATGGAAGTCCTTTAGAGATTTCTATGATTAGGTAAGTTTTATGGATTTTGGATATTTTCTATCTTGGTTAATAATACATAATTAACATTTATCTCCTTAATTATAAAGATAATTTCAGATGTGAGAATATTTTATAATTGATCTGATTATTTTTATCTTTATTTTAAATTTTAAATATAAACAAACAAATGATAAGGTGAAGAGTTCTTTTTTCTTACTTGTTAGGTACCAAATTTAAATCATTAGATGACTGTAGTTTTAAATCTTTATTTGTTTCTCTATTAAAATTTTTTTAATTTTTGAAATTTTCTATTTTGTAAATTATATTAAGTAAATATACATGCATCTTATTAAAGATATTTCAATTACTTAAAACATGATCATAATGAAATCATATATTTTCTACAAAACTTTTTAATATTTTGAAGTCTTTTCAATTATGGAGGAAAAAATTAAAATTTTAACATACTTAAATCAAATATTATAATTGTTTCTTTTGAGAATTCTTAACATGCTTAAATCTATAACTTAATATAATTTTTAATATACTTATTGAGGATTTAGTAAAAATTCTTTATAATACTTAAATATATAACTTTATATAAATTTTTACATACTTAAATCAAATCTGAGCTTATATACGTATTGATTAACATAGGATAGAATAATTAAATCTTATAAGTTATACCTATTAATTGAAATTAATTAGGATAAAATTACATTATAATAATATAGTATCTAAAAGGTTCAAGGGTATTTTTAAGATAGAATAATTAAAGTTTATGTCTATTAATTAAAATTAATTAGGATAGGATTATATTATAACTAGGAGAGATACACATGCATGGCACGTGGTTATTTGTTCGGTTTATTTCTTTAGTATGACTTGATTGTAAAAGTGTTTCTTTTAAATCTCAACTTGATGATGTAATATTATCTGTGAATTTTCTTAATATTTACATTTATGTACCTTCAGCTTTTATTTTATGTGTCGTTGTATAAGCAATGTAAGCTACAAATTATTGAAAAAGTTTATTCGCTTATAAACCATGAGCAATGTAAGCTACACATATTCGTTCATATAGCAATCAATTTCTTCAATGCCTCAAATCTAATAATAACAGATGACATAAAATTCTTATGAAGTAAAAAAAAGAAAAACAATCTTCTGTCTTAATGCCTAATGACTATAAAATAAGAAAACCTATCATCATTTAAGAAACCTCTTCATAAGTTTGTAAATATAACCACATTGAATTATTAAGTTGCTAAATTCTTATTATTTTAAAATTAATTCATCAAATCATTGAAATAACTATTACATCCACAATTCTTAAGTTATTTTGATGTCAGCTTCTCCATTCATGAGTTAAAAAAAGCAATTAGAGGGAAATTAGTCCCTTAAATTGCTAATTATACCATTAATTTGAATGACTAATTTTAAAATTAATTGAAATAGGTTGATCAATTCTTATTATTTTAAAATTAATTCGTCACATCATTGAAATAGCTATTACATCCGCAATTCTTAAGTTATTTTGATATCAGCTCTCCAATCAAGAGTTAAAAAAAGCAATTAGAGGGAAATTAGTCCCTTAAATTGCTAATTATACCATTAATTTGAACGATTAATTTTAAATAACTTAAGAATTAAGTTACCTAATAATAATTTCAATGCTGTGACAGACTAATTTCAAAATATGAAAAGGTTTAAGGGACTACTACAAAAAATACTTTAATCAATTAATTTTTGTTAGTAATTAATTAATTCCATAATTTGGTATCAATCAATTAGTTAATATTTACACGTGCAATACATATTATGTTTACAATGCTAATTTTCTCTAAGCTTCTTTCTACTCGTTAGTTGTTTACCAAATCTAATTAGATCAATTTTTTATTAATTGGTTGAATGGAGAGAGTTTTAATTTAGGAGTTTAAGCTTCTTTATACTCTTTAGTTGTCAACTAATTCTAATTAGATCAATTTTTTTATTAATTAGTTTTGAATGGAGAGAGCTTTAATTCAAGAATTTAATTTTAATTTAATGGATTTAGTGGATAACCAATTATAATTAGGATAAGAATGTTAATATTAAAAAAGATTAGAGATAAAATTGACTAATAAAAGTTTTTCAAGAACTCCTACTTTTAAAGGGAGTATGATAATGTAATATCTAGAAGGGTAAGTGTATTTTTGTCCATGGAAAAGTTTACCCAAACTCTGTATTAGTTAGGATAGGATAGAATAATTGACGCTTATACCTATTAATTTAAATTAATTAGAATAAGATTATATTATAATAATGTAATACCTAAAAGGTTCAATGGTATTTTTAGAATAGAATAATTTAAGTTTATAACAATTAATTTAAATTAATTAGGATAAGATTACATTATAATAACGTAATATGAATAAAGTTTAAGGCTGTTTTTGTCCATAGAAAGTTTTTTCTAACTCCCTCTTTTAAAGGGAGTATGATATGATATGATATAACTAAATGGGTTGGATTTGGGCGGGCGAAGTGATGGACGGACCAGATGGGTAAATAGGCATGGGCAAATTACCTTCCCTATTTGTAATGGTTAGACCACAATAATGTTATTCTTTGATTTCTTACCTCCAATGACCGAATAGAGGGAGGATGATGTAAAACCCCGTAAAATTTGAATATTATGTGAAAAAATAATAATAAATATGTTATATGCTGATAAATAATATATTTTGATGTTTGAGTATGCTAGGGATTGATTTGAGATCAATCCAATGTATATATATGATAAATAATATATTTTGATGTTTGAGTATGCTAGGGATTGATTTGAGATCAATCCAATGTATATATATGAATATAGGAGTGAAATCATGCACGACATGCACGAGCTTGAATCTGAAAAAACGACCAGTTAAAAGTGTTTACATTTTACACACCTATACAATAAGAATTTGGAAATACTCAAAAGACAAAAGTTATAGGACTTTTCAATAGTTTTCCAACAAATCTTAGGTCACCACATTCTTAGGTCGAACGAGAAAGTTATAGTCAAAATACCGAAGTTTATTTTCCTAGTCAAACTAGGTTTCATGGTTTGGGTCAAACAGGTTTGTTTCGGGGTTGTCTCTATAAATACCTACGTATTTCATAAAAATTATCTCTTTTCATCAAATCTATGAACCCTAGTAGTCACCCTCTCCCCATAAAAACCTTAGATCACTTTTTGGTGAAATTTGAGAGCTTTGTGAAGCAAATACCGAGAAAATGGCGAGTTTGTCGGATTTTGACGAGGGAGAACTTGTTTTCTTGCATCGTTGAGTTTTTACAACAGCATTTGAGACAAGATAATCTTCCTCCAAACTCTTCCCTTAGTAAAGATTAAGTTTTTATTAATTATAATGATGAATCTCATGTTGAAGTTTAACCTCATGCTTTAAAAACATAATTTTTGAGGTTAAATCTTAATCTAATGATAGATATGAAGTTTATTTCTTGCTGTTTATGTTAGTAACATGATCATGATCATTAGGGTTACTTTTAATTTTGTTTTTATCTTGTTAATCATGTCCTAATCATGTTTAAACTCTAGATTTATTATTAATTGAGTTTTCATGTAAAAGAGAGATGTTTAAACCCTAGATTTGTGATACCTAAGTTCTGTAAATATGTTTAAATAGTTTTCCATCTCTATTAATTATGTAGAATTTATCATGTTCAGTTAATCTTGTCGACAAATTTCATGTTTTATTCGAATAATTGATTAATTAGGATGTTAACCCTAATTAGATTAAATCAAAAGTTTAATTTTTGTGGAGATGATATTCTGTTATTTAATATTCAAGTTTTAATATTGTTATATGTATCATGATGATATAAATAAGTGTTTAAATATAGTTACAAGTTATGCAAAACCGAAAACCTAAGAACCAGATATTGCTCTGGGCGGTCGACCGACGCCCTAGGGGCGGTCGACCGGTGAAGTCATGTGTGTGCACGTTGTGCACAATGCCCTTTTCGGTCGACCGATGCCCTTGGGCCTGTCACGCCCTGGTTCCAAAATGTAATAGTTTGGAACGTGACTCAGCCGACAATGTAACCCTACGGTCACATTCACGCCTCTAGATCATCCTGTATATCAATATAAAACCAAAACTACACCATAGAGCATGTAATCAGGATAAAAGGAAACTGCTAGATAAAGAAATATCTAAAAATTTTCAAAGGTCTGTGACGAGTCCACAACCATCCAAAATGGAAGAAAGAAAACATTCATAGTCTGAAGTTCTACAAGAGATTACAAGAAAGTCTCAATCAAAATAACTACCTAAAACAAGTGAAATGGAGAACTGAATGAAATGAATGGTGATCACTGCCGCTGAGCCTGCTCCTCGAAATACTCAGAATCCTGCGAAGAAAGAACAGTTCCCGAGTCTGGGGCATGCAAACCCCAGGGGAGTCAGAAAACTCCCAACAAGCGTGAAAAATGAAGGAAATGTGCGCGTGTAAGTGTAACGTGGCATAGATAAAGAAAAATGAAAACTAAATTAAAGAGGACAAAGAAAATGTTAATAATCAATATCAAACAAGGTAAATCATAAGACACACAAGCACATTATTATTATTTTAGATGTTATTTGAATTAGAGAAGAATATTTCATGTATATAAGTCGGTTTCCCGTAAACCGTCCCGGGAACACGGCTTCAAGTCAGGATGGGCCCTTATTTCTTATATATATATACCAGGATATCAAGAATGTGCACAAGCCCGCTTATATACATGTGATATTCTCCGTCCAATTCCCCTTTATTAAACCCCATGGTTGTCTGTTTAATCTAAGTAACTGTGCATGAAATATTGTGCACTAACTACAGAGTTACTGTGGAACGGTTTCTGCAAAACTATGAAAAATAACCGTGACCCAGAACATGTCCAATCAAGAAGGGTGCATCGTCTAGTCGATGCTATAATAGTAATAGCCAAGGAAAAATTCTCATATCGGGATGTCGATATCGAGAGCATAGCCATGCTATGAAAGCACGCTTATGAATCATATTTTTAACAGGAGTCGTCTTCATGCACAGTCTCTCCTATTGGATGATAACTAGGTGTTCAAGCAACACATTTTCCATAAGTCATGCATGTCAAACACGGTATCAAACAAGATAAGTATTATAGGTATAAATCGGGTTTTTAAAAACTAGTGAGTAAATTAATATTTAGAATAAAAATAAATATAAATATTAATAAAAAACACCCCACCCTAAACACAAATTTCTAATCCTAACTCTGCACCCAAAACCGGCATCATTCCCTCCTGTTGGCAAACATCACATTCTTAACAAACATGAAAATCTAGAAATAAAAAGTCAAGGCCCACAATAGAAACCAAGGCCCAACAACTAATCTCAGGCTCACAAACTAAAAATTATGATGGTTGTGGGATTTGAACTCCGAACCCGAGAGTTATCATCAAAGGCATCTGACCACAACACCAACTTTACAGATACGACACCAGTTCTACAGAAAGGTATAAGTTTGTGTTCAAACGAACCAAAAATACATTATATGTGCAGAAAAGAGGGCTCTGGGATTCGAACTCCAAGCCTTTGGATCAAGGTCAAGTGCAACTAACCACTACTACCATCATTATTTCATGTCTAAGGGAACGCAGATAACAACTAAACTTAGGCTTTAGGTTAAGACCCTAAATAAACATTTCCAAATAAGTAAAAGATAAATTTTTATATCTTATATTAAGTCAAAAAAAATTTTATTTCTGATGTATACGAAAATTATGCGAAACTAATTATACTAATATTAATAAAAAATATATATTAAGATCATGGAGAGAAAAATATAATGAATAAATAAGATAGAGAAAAATAGATCCTATGATTATAAATCCTATTATTTATTTCCAGTATAAGATCCTACAACATAACAAAAATAAATAAATTTCTCTAATAATAATAATAATAATTGAAGGAGGGATACTTGCATGAATCAAAAAAACTATACTAGTAACAAGATTTGAGGAAAAGAACGCTTGCCGATTGTCGAAGAAAAGACTATGAACCCCAAAAGAAAAATCAAATTCCGTTCCCCTCCTCTTCTTGTTCCCTGGTGCGTTTTCCTTACTTTGTTTTCTTTTTCTCTGCAGCTTTGGAACCGAGATGGGGAGAAGAGGGGCTTGGGTTTTAAAGGAAAGGGTTGATTGGAGAAAAAAAAGTCGTTGTAACAAAAAGTTCAGAGGATTCCGGTTTGAGATTGGAAGTTAGCCAGCCACGGAGGTTTTGTTGAAGATATCTTTTTTTTTTCTGGAAAATTTTTTCCAAGGTCTGCAACGAAATCGCAACAAACTCCATTGCTGGAGTTGTTTGGTTTCACTTAACACAAATGGGCTTGCTAAGGTTGGGCCTTAAAGAATTTTTTTTTTCTTTCAATTTCAAACATAGTGTGGGCCTATGCATAAGGCTTGGAAAAAAAAGGATTGTGGGCCTCCTTTCCTAAAAAAATATTGATTATTACAACCTACCCACCTAAGAAAAATAATTTCGTCCTCGAAATTTATCCGACCATAATAAAAACTGAAAGTCACCTGTAGCAAAGAGATGTGGATAGCGTTGACGAATGTCATCCTCTCGCTCCCAGGTTGCCTCACTAGGTCCATGATGTCCCCAAGATACTAAGACAAGTGGGATAGTTCTGTTCTTGAGGACCTTCTCCTGTCGATCCAAGATCTTCATCGGTCGCTCCTCATATGATAAATTCGTCCCAATCTGAAGCTCTGCGATGTCTAGGACATGGGTCTCATCTCGCACATATCGTCGAAGCTGTGATACGTGGAACACATCATGCACTCCCTCCAACGACGGAGGCAAAGCTAGTCGGTATGCCACCTCTCCTACTCTCTCCAATATCTCAAAGGGACCGATGAAACACGGACTAAGCTTTCCGCGGCTGCCAAATATGATAACTCCTCTAGTTGGGGATATCCTCAAGAAAACATGCTCTCCAACCTGAAATTGTAGAGGTCTCCTCTTAGCATCAGCCCAACTCTTCTGCCTATCCTGAGCCGATTTAAGGCGCTCCCGTATTGCATTTACCTTGTTTACTGTCTGCACTATCATCTCAGGTCCTAGCAGACGCCGCTCTCCCAAGTCATCCCAACAGGTAAGAGATCTACATTTTCTCCCATATAATGCCTCATAAGGTGCCATCTGGATGCTGGCCTGATAACTGTTGTTATAAGAAAACTCCACCAAGTGCAAATGATCTTCCCAAGAGCCCTTAAAATCCAACATGCATGCCCGCAACATGTCCTCCAGAATCTGTATAGTTCTCTCTGATTGCCCATCTGTCTGAGGATGATAAGCCGTGCTGTAACTCAGTCTAGTCCCAAGACACTGCTGTAAACTCCTCCAAAAGTGCGATAAAAATCGCGTGTCTCTATCAGAAAACATCACCCTTAGGCACACACAACCTACCACAGAATCGCAAGGATCCATCCTCATGTATCTGTAGATCAGTTCTCTCACCAGACTCCACTTGTTTCTTAAATTTTTGGTACCGAGCATCCTCGAACTGGGTAGCTTTGATCCGGTCCACCAGAGTTGACTGTAACTGTAAACTCATCAACTATCTCCCTGTTCCAGGTAATATAATCTCCATGTTCATCCTCCAGAACTCAGCTAGCAACTCCCGCTGTCTGGTGAGTCTCATCGCCACAGGCTTCCTGCTCAAATGATCTGGCACTACATTAACTCGTCCTGGGTGATATTGTAAATCAAGATCATAATCCGCCATAAGCTCTAACCACCTACGTTGTCTCATGTTGAGCTCCTTCTGAGTGAAGATATATTTTAAGCTTTTATGATCTGTGTACACCTCCACTCTCTGCCCTAAAAGATAGTGCCGCCAAAGCTTCAATGCAAAAATAACCGCCGCCAATTCCAGATCATGAACCGGGTAGTTTCTCTCATGTGTCTTCAGCTGCCTAGATGCATAAGCTACTACCTTCCCATGTTGCATCAGGACACAACCTAAACCCAAACCAGAAGCGTCCGTGTGCACTACAAATCCTCCCGACTCATTTGGAATTGTCAAAACTGGTGCTGTTGTCAACTTCTTCTTTAACTCCTCAAATGCTGCTTGGCACTCTGGAACCCACACAAACTTGACCTCCTTCCGAGTCAGCCTAGTAAGTGGTCCTGCAATCTTAGCGAAATCCTTTATGAACTTCCTATAATATCCAGCCATCCCCAAGAAACTTCGTACTTCTGTCACAGATGTAGGCGGGTCTAATCTCAACACCGCATCAACCTTCTTCGGGTCCACAGAGATACCTGCTCCTGAAATCACATGCCCCAAGAAGGACACTTGCTCCAGCCAAAACTCACACTTGTTCAATTTTCCATAAAGCTTCTCCTTCCGTAGGATTTCCAACACCGTCCTTAGATGCTCTGCATGATCTTCCTTGGTCTTGGAGTATACAAGAATGTCATCGATGAACACCACAACAAACTGGTCAAGATACTGGGAAAACACCTTGTTCATCAAGCTCATAAATGTAGATGGAGCATTTGTCACTCCGAATGGCATCACCAAAAACTCATAGTGCCCGTACCATGTGCGGAATGCAGTCTTGGGTATGTCTTCTTTCCTCACCTTCAGCTGATGATAACCCGACCTGAGGTCCAGCTTAGAAAACACCCGAGCATCTCCGAGCTGATCAAAAAGGTCATCAATCCTGGGAATTGGGTATTTATTTTTGATAGTAACCCGATTCAATTCTCTGTAGTCAATACACATTCTTCGGCTACCATCCGGCTTTGGCACTAACACCACTGGTGCTCCCCAAGGTGAAGTACTAAGCCTGATAAATTTCTTATCAAGATACTCCTGGACCTGCTTTCGCAACTCTTCTAAATCTGCTATTGGCATCCGGTAAGGTGGTTTTGAAATAGGTGCAACCCCTGGAATAATATCAATGACGAACTCTATCTCTCGATCTGGTGGCAAACCCGGCAATTCATCAGGGAAAACATCAAGGAACTCCTTGACAATTTCTGGTATAGGCTTTTCCTCCACCTCTATACAGGTTAATACTCCATCCATGCCTGCTCGATACTCTGGCTGCTCCATCACCTTGCTTCCGCTCATGAATTTAAACTCCGGGTGGCCTGGTATCTTGAACACCACGCTTCTGCGTCGGCAGTCGATCGTCGCATGAAAGTTGTAGAGCCAATCTATCCCTAAAATAACATCGAACCCGCTAGTGTCAATTACCAACAAGTCTGCAAATAGCTCCCTACCACAAACTACCACTGGGCACCTCTTACACTCCCTACTAGACATTAGCACCCCACTGCCTGTATGTATATTCCAGCTAGCCTCTAAACTATCACATGGGATAGTGTGTCGTGCAACGAACTGAGTAGATATAAAACAGTGCGATGCCCCAGAATCAAATAGGGTAAATGCAGGGACTGAATAAACCAAAATGATACCTGTGACTACATCTCCAGACGCATCTGCCTGCTCGGCGGTAAGTGTCATAACCCGACCTTGTCTCTGCTGCTGCTGAGCTTGCTGACCGTATGGCCCTGGGTGCCTCTGCTGATACGGTGGCTGATATGGGTGCTGGTACTGAGGACCCCTCCACTGTCTCTGACCTTGAAATTGTTGACCCTTCTGATGTCCTCGAAACATCTGCTGCTGCGTAGGAAGTGGTGGCCTCAACTGTTGTCCACCCTGTCTAGTCTGGCCTGCTGGTACTATCGCTCCACCTGAAAATCCTCCTGTGGCTCCTCTACTAGGACAAGTGGTGATCTGATGATCCGCCGCCCCACATGCTAAGCACAACCCGTTAGCTCGCCTGCAGTCCTTCATCAAGTGCCCTGGCTTGCTACAGAAATGGCAGATCATGTTGGTTGGTTGTGGAGCTGGTCTCGAAGTCCCTGTCTGCTGGCGCTTGGCTGGTGCTCCTCCCATCTAAGGCTTCTGCTGGTTACCTCCCGAGTTCTGTCCTGCGGGGCGCTTGTTTACCCCTCTCTTCACCGAGTTCATGATCCCAATCAACTGTTCTGCTTTCCGAGCTGCCTCTAGGACATCCGCATAAGTCTCAACCCCCTTCTGACTGTAAATCTGAGTCTGGATCTCAAAGTTCAGACCCTGCATGAACCTCTGTCCCTTATCCACCTCATTCGATACCATTCCCGGGGCAAACCTGCTGAGCTTGGCAAATTCTGCTGCATACTCATCCACTGTACTAGCTCTCTGCCTCAGCATAACAAACTGCCTCTGCATCTCCAGACGAGCTGTCTTCGGAAAAAATGCCTCTAGGAAACTCTCCCGAAATGTCTCCCATGAAATCGGCCTAGGCAGCTTCTCCTCCTCGGCATCCCACCAGGTTCTGGCTACATTAATGAGCTGCAGCTGAACAATATCAACTCGGTCTTCATCTGGTATCTCCCACCAGGTTCTGGCTACATTAATGAGCTGCAGCTGAACAATATCAACTCGGTCTTCATCTGGTATCTTTGCTGCTCTCAATAAGCGGTCCATGGTCTGCAACCACATCTCGGCCTCATATCCGCCTTCAGTCCCAGCAAAGTGTTGCGGGTTGAGCTTCCGAAAATCGGACACATTGCCCGGCCTTGCAACTTGCCGCTGCTCGTCCCTCTGATGATTATGAGCTACCAGGTCCCTAATCGCTTCTGCAAGATCAGCCTGGTCAACTTGGTGTCCCTCAGGGACAACTGGAGTAGGGGGTCGACGTTTTGGGGCCATGGTGATCACCTGAAAATGAGATTGGTCGAGATTAGGACTTAAGAATCAGAGAAATGGGAGTCAAAGGACGTATTTCTGGAAAGGAAAGAACTCATTCTATACATGCTCTATTTTTGGCCCAGTCTAAGTTTTTTACTTTTATACAGGATGAGACAACAATTTCTAAACCTGGCTCTGATACCACTAAAAACCTTGTCACACCCTGGTTCCAAAATGTAATAGTTTGGAACGTGACTCGGCCGACAATGTAACCCTACGGTCACATTCACGCCTCTAGATCATCCTGTATATCAATATAAAACCAAAACTACACCATAGAGCATGTAATCAGGATAAAAGGAAACTGCTAGATAAAGAAATATCTAAAAATTTTCAAAGGTCTGTGACGAGTCCACAACCATCCAAAATGGAAGAAAGAAAACATTCATAGTCTGAAGTTCTACAAGAGATTACAAGAAAGTCTCAATCAAAATAACTACCTAAAACAAGTGAAATGGAGAACTGAATGAAATGAATGGTGATCACTGCCGCTGAGCCTGCTCCTCGAAATACTCAGAATCCTGCGAAGAAAGAACAGTTCCCGAGTCTGGGGCATGCAAACCCCAGGGGAGTCAGAAAACTCCCAACAAGCGTGAAAAATGAAGGAAATGTGCGCGTGTAAGTGTAACGTGGCATAGATAAAGAAAAATGAAAACTAAATTAAAGAGGACAAAGAAAATGTTAATAATCAATATCAAACAAGGTAAATCATAAGACACACAAGCACATTATTATTATTTTAGATGTTATTTGAATTAGAAAAGAATATTTCATGTATATAAGTCGGTTTCCCGTAAACCGTCCCGGGAACACGGCTTCAAGTCAGGATGGGCCCTTATTTCTTATATATATATACCAGGATATCAAGAATGTGCACAAGCCCGCTTATATACATGTGATATTCTCCGTCCAATTCCCCTTTATTAAACCCCATGGTTGTCTGTTTAATCTAAGTAACTGTGCATGAAATATTGTGCACTAACTACAGAGTTACTGTGGAACGGTTTCTGCAAAACTATGAAAAATAACCGTGACCCAGAACATGTCCAATCAAGAAGGGTGCATCGTCTAGTCGATGCTATAATAGTAATAGCCAAGGAAAAATTCTCATATCGGGATGTCGATATCGAGAGCATAGCCATGCTATGAAAGCACGCTTATGAATCATATTTTTAACAGGAGTCGTCTTCATGCACAGTCTCTCCTATTGGATGATAACTAGGTGTTCAAGCAACACATTTTCCATAAGTCATGCATGTCAAACACGGTATCAAACAAGATAAGTATTATAGGTATAAATCGGGTTTTAATCTAACCATGACATTTCATGTGATTTTCCAATCTTGCCTATCTAGGCACTTGGATTCCTTTGGCACAATATCTAAAAAAAACGTGAACTCTCTAAACTCATGAGTTCATAACAAGTACAAATCGATAATTCATGTATCACATGGTCGATGTCACTAGGTCATGCCTCTGATCCATATCTGTATAGGATATCTATTCAGGTATAGCCACCTAGTGGATGTGACTACGGAATCAATTAGGGGTTGTATAATTCGTCGAACACAATACATCTAACAACACACAGTGAACATTTATATACACAACCTGTGTTGATCACTCTACCTAAAAATGGATTTGGGTGCTTGTGTCATAAATATCACACCAGAGCATCGCAATCATAAACAATACTTAAATACTTTATAAAAACAGACCCACATGAAGACACATAAAGAGGACAACATTATCATTCTAATTGCTCGCTTGTCCTTGTACTGGATGATAATTTGTATTCATTGTTTTTTTTTCCTAAAAACATCAGCTACATAAACCTCACTTTCAATGTCCAACTAATCAAGATTTAAATAAATCATCCCATCTCATTGTCTATTTTGTTTTGGATCAAGGTCAAGTGCAACTAACCACTACTACCATCATTATTTCATGTCTAAGGGAACACAGATAATAACTAAACTTAGGCTTTAGGTTAAGACCCTAAATAAACATTTCCAAATAAGTAAAAGATAAATTTTTATATCTTATATTAAGTCAAAAAAAATTTTATTTCTGATGTATACGAAAATTATGCGAAACTAATTATACTAATATTAATAAAAAATATATATTAAGATCATGGAGAGAAAAATATAATGAATAAATAAGATAGAGAAAAATAGATCCTATGATTATAAATCCTATTATTTATTTCCAGTATAAGATCCTACAACATAACAAAAATAAATAAATTTCTCTAATAATAATAATAATAATTGAAGGAGGGATACTTGCATGAATCAAAACTATACTAGTAACAAGATTTGAGGAAAAGAACGCTTGCCGATTGTCGAAGAAAAGACTATGAACCCCAAAAGAAAAATCAAATTCCGTTCCCCTCCTCTTCTTGTTCCCTGGTGTGTTTTCCTTACTTTGTTTTCTTTTTCTCTGCAGCTTTGGAACCGAGATGGGGAGAAGAGGGGCTTGGGTTTTAAAGGAAAGGGTTGATTGGAGAAAAAAAAGTCGTTGTAACAAAAAGTTCAGAGGATTCCGGTTTGAGATTGGAAGTTAGCCAGCCACGGAGGTTTTGTTGAAGATATCTTTTTTTTTTCTGGAAAATTTTTTCCAAGGTCTGCAACGAAATCGCAACAAACTCCATTGCTGGAGTTGTTTGGTTTCACTTAACACAAATGGGCTTGCTAAGGTTGGGCCTTAAAGAATTTTTTTTTCTTTCAATTTCAAACATAGTGTGGGCCTATGCATAAGGCTTGGAAAAAAAAGGATTGTGGGCCTCCTTTCCTAAAAAAAAATATTGATTATTACAACCTACCCACCTAAGAAAAATAATTTCGTCCTCGAAATTTATCCGACCATAATAAAAACTGAAAGTCACCTGTAGCAAAGAGATGTGGATAGCGTTGACGAATGTCATCCTCTCGCTCCCAGGTTGCCTCACTAGGTCCATGATGTCCCCAAGATACTAAGACAAGTGGGATAGTTCTGTTCTTGAGGACCTTCTCCTGTCGATCCAAGATCTTCATCGGTCGCTCCTCATATGATAAATTCGTCCCAATCTGAAGCTCCTCGCACATATCGTCGAAGCTGTGATACGTGGAACACATCATGCACTCCCTCCAACGACGGAGGCAAAGCTAGTCAGTATGCCACCTCTCCTACTCTCTCCAATATCTCAAAGGGACCGATGAAACACGGACTAAGCCTTCCGCGGCTGCCAAATCTGATAACTCCTCTAGTTGGGGATATCCTCAAGAAAACATGCTCTCCAACCTGAAATTGTAGAGGTCTCCTCTTAGCATATGCCCAACTCTTCTGCCTATCCTGAGCCGATTTAAGGCGCTCCCGTATTGCATTTACCTTGTTTACTGTCTGCACTATCATCTCAGGTCCTAGCAGAAGCCGCTCTCCCAAGTCATCCCAACAGGTAGGAGATCTACATTTTCTCCCATATAATGCCTCATAAGGTGCCATCTGGATGCTGGCCTGATAACTGTTGTTATAAGAAAACTCCACCAAATGTAAGTGGTCTTCCCAAGAACCCTTGAAATCCAGCATGCATGCCCGCAACATGTCCTCCAGAATCTGTATAGTTCTCTCTGATTGCCCATCTGTCTGAGGATGATAAGCCGTGCTGTAACTCAGTCTAGTCCCAAGACACTGCTGTAAACTCCTCCAAAAGTGCGATAAAAATCGCGTGTCTCTATCAGAAACAATGCTAACCGGTACCCCATGCAAGCGCACTATCTCCCTCATGTATAGCTCCGCTAGACTCTCTGTCGTCTGTCCAACTCGAAATGGTATGAAGCGAGCCGACTTGGTGAGTCGGTCTACTACTACCCATACGGCATTATTTCCCTTCTGACTCCTCGGCAGAGCTGTGACAAAGTCCATCGTAACGTGTTCCCACTTCCACTCGGGAATAGGAAGGGGCTGCAATAACCCGGCTGTCCTCTGATGCTCAGCCTTCACCTGCTGACATGTTAGGCATTTTGACACAAATCGGGCTATCTCCATCTTCATTCCTGGCCACCAGTAATGTTCTCTCAAGTCCCGATACATCTTTGTGCCTCCTGGATGAATAGAAAGCACTGAACTGTGCGCCTCCTCCAACAACTCTCTTCTAACATCACCCTTAGGCACACACAACCTACCACAGAATCGCAAGGATCCATCCTCATGTATCTGTAGATCAGTTCTCTCTCCAGACTCCACTTGTTTCTTAAATTTTTGGTACCGAGCATCCTCGAACTGGGTAGCTTTGATCCGGTCCACCAGAGTTGACTATAACTGTAAACTCATCAACTGTCTCCCTGTTCTAGGTAATATAATCTCCATGTTCATCCTCCAGAACTCAGCTAGCAACTCCCGCTGTTCCAGGAAATAGCCGTTACAACGAAAACTCTCTGGACTTTTCACGATCGACCACAGAACCAATTCCGGTCGATCGTGAGAAGCTGCCTAGCTCCCAAACTCTCTGGACTATTCACGGTCGACCGCAGAACCAAGTCCGTTCGACCGCGAACTGACACAAAACATACACAGAGTTTGAAATAGGTTTTTAACTTTGGAAAATTGTAAAAAATTATCAAACAACTTTCAAAAATTGTAAAACTCTGGAAAATATTTTTAAACAAGAAAACAAACTTGTTTAACAAAGGATTTTGCAAAAAGGTATTTATACTTGTGAAAACTCATTGTTTAGCAAAATTATCAAAATATGAGTTTTGAAAGTGTATGTGTGTTATCCCAAGAGCTTCAAATGCAATCTATCAAACTACTTGCCTATATTAAGCACTAGAGAGAAATAAAAATGCAAATATCCCTCACATATAAGTACATAGCTTGAGTCTTGATATTTGCTTGATTCTTGATGAAGCCTCTAATTTGATATTGTGCTCTTAATAGCTTTGGTTCACCAATTTGCCTCCACCTCCTTGATTTCATCGTTGTAGCTTGATGATCCTTCCAATCCTCCAATCAAAGGTATTAATGAGCATGATATTCTTGTATCTACAATATCACTCAACAAGCAACTAGTACTAATAATGGTGGTTGTAAATCATTACTAAACATAAATGCTAACAATCTCCCCCTTTTTTGATGATGACAACCAACCATTATGCAAGAGCAAGATAAAATTGAATACATAGCTTATATATAATTGCTCCCCTATCTATAAGGTTCTCCCCCTAACTATGTGCACAAATGAGGAGATTTCTCTCCCCCTTTGTCACCATCAAAAATGGGGCACACAAAATAAAAAATACATACAAAAACCCACAAAATACACCTCAAGTGTTGGCCTACCCGTGGCACATTCCTCAAGTGTTTGGGATCTATAACCTCACCCTAGGCATTACTACCAACATACTCCTCTTGGAATTGACCCCGGTCTCTCCAACCACTCCTTTTGGAAATTTTGTGTGTTTAGACATGTTATGACAATGAGTGCGTAAAGGAAAATAGTAGGATATGAAAACGATAATCCGAACAAACAAACAAACAAACTCAAATAATGCACATGCCCAAACCATTTCTTATGCGACAAAAATCTTCCTCATAAAGAGGCTTGGTAAAGATATCCGCTAATTGAGATTTAGTATCAATATAGATAAGTGATACATCTTTCCACTCTATATGGTCACGTAAGAAATGATGGCGTACATCTATATGCTTTGTTCTAGAATGCAAAATAATTTTTTTTGAAATATTGATGGCACTAGTATTATCACAAAAAAAATTTGTATCTTGAAAATGCAAATCGTAATCAACCAAATTTTGTTTCATCCATAAAAGTTATACACAACACAAGCCGGTGGCAATGTATTCCGCTTCCGTAGTGGACAAGGCATCACAATTTTATTTCTTGGATGCCCAAGAGACAAGAGAGTTACCCAAAATTGACTTGTACCACTTATACTCTTACGATCTACCTTACAACCGGTAAAGTCGGCATCACAAAAACCATAAAGAACAAAAGAAGTGTTTTTGGATAAATTAAACCAAGATCTATTGTGCCATTAACATATTTGATAATACTTTTAACCGCAATCAAATGAGACTTTTTAGGAGAAGCTTGAAAATGTGCACATGCACAAACACTAAACATGATATCCGATCTACTAGTGGTAAGGTAAAGGAGACTACCTATCATACCTCGGTAAAACTTTTGGTCTACCTCCTCACTACTAACATCTGCATTAAGCTTGATACTTGTACTCATGAGAGTTGGAGCATGCTTGGAGCTCTCTAATCCGAATTTTTTCACCAATTCTCTAGCATATTTGCTTTGAGAGACGAAAATCCTATCTTTAGATTGCTTGACTTGGAGACCGAGAAAGAATGTAAGCTCTCCCATCATGCTCATCTCAAATTGGTCTTTAGATTGCTTGACTTGGAGACCGAGAAAGAATGTAAGCTCTCCCATCATGCTCATCTCAAATTGGTCTTGCATAACTTTTGAAAAGAGCTCTCCCATCATGCTCATCTCAAATTGGTCTTGCATAACTTTTGAAAAGTCCTTGCACAAAGATTCACTAGTGACACCGAAAATGATATCGTCAACATAAATTTGAACTAAAAGAAAATTATTTTTTTGTTTTCTAACAAAAAGAGTATTATCAATTTTTCCTTTAGAAAAACCATTTTTAAGAAGAAAATTAGAGAGGCGAGCATACCAAGCTCTAGGAGCTTGTTTTAACCCATATAAAGCTTTTTGAACCTGATAAACATGATTAGGAAAGAATGATCCATAAGGCCATGGGGTTGCTCAACATATACTTCCTCCTCTATAAAACCATTTAAAAAAGCTCTTTTATCATCCATTTGAAATAGTTTGAAATCTTTAAAACTAGCAAATGCTAAAAACATCCTAATAGATTCCAATCTTACAAATAGTGTAAAAGTTTTATCATAGTTTATGCCCTCCTCTTGATGTATCCTTGGGCAACTAAACGAGCTTTATTTCTAGTCACTATGCCATATTCATCAAGTTTGTTTCTAAAAACTCATTTAGTTCTAATAACATGAACATTATTAGGTCTAGGAACTAATTTCCAAATATTTTTTCTTTAAAAATTGTTTAGTTCATCATGCATTGCTAATCCAAAACTTATCTTTTAAAGCATCATTAATCTTTTTAGGTTCTATTTGGGATAAGAAGGCTACATTACTACACTCACTCAAGACTTTTGAGCAAGTTAGAATTCCTTGAGATGGACTCCCTATTATTTGTTCCTTTGGATGATCAGGTGCAAACTTCCATGCCTTGAGGAGTTCTTCTTAATTTTGTATACTGTTGTTTTTCTCATCCTTTTGTGCATCCATTGAGGGTTTGTCATTAATTTGCAAGAGCTCCAATCCTCCCTCAATATTGTCATCATCCCTAGGCAAATTATCTTGCAAACTAATATTAGTCTCATCAAAAGTAACGTTTATAGATTCTTTAACAACAAGTGTTCGTTTGTTGAAGACCCTATAAGTCTTACTTCTAGATACATATTCCAAAAATATACCAACATTAATTTTTGAATCAAATTTATCATGGTGGTTTTTAGTGTTTAAGATAAAACATTTACAATCAAAAATATGAAAATATCCAATATATGGAGTTTTGCCAAAAAAGAGTTCATAAGGAGTTTTCTTAAATTTAGGTCTAATTAAAACACGATTTAAAACATGCAAGCCGTATGCACGGCTTCCGCCCAAAAATACTTAGGCAAATCAAAAACTTTTATCATTGTGCATGTCATCTCTTGTATGGTGCAATTTTTCCGTTCAATAACACCATTTTGTTGAGGTGTTCTAGGAGTGGAAAATATATGAGTTATACCATGATGAGCATAAAATTCATCAAAAATTTTATTTTAAAATTAACCACCATGATCACTTCTAATTTTAATAATTTTCAAATCTTTTCATTTTCAATTCTTTTTACAAAATAAGAAAACTCTTCAAAACATTCATCTTTATTTGTAAGTAAAATTACCCATGTAAAACGTAAAAAATCATCAACAATAATAAATACATAATATTTTCCTCCTTGAGAGGCAACACACATAGGACAAAAAAAATCAAGATGCAATAATTATAAAGGTTTAGAAGTGGATACATTATTTATGGATTTGAACGAATTCTTAGTTTGTTTACCCTTGGCACATTCCTCACACATAGCGTCTTTAATATAGATTAGATTTGGTAGACCTCTTACTAAATTCTTCTTGGATAGCTTAGATATTAACTCAATGTTAGCATGTCCAAGTCTTTTGTGCCAAATCTAAGAATCTTCATCCACCGTGGCAAGGCACTTCACATCTTGATCTATTAACTCATTCATCTCAAAGATGTAAACATTAGATCTTCTAAAAGCAACAAAAATGATTTTATCATTTATACTAACAATATATTTATCCGGTTTAAAAACATGTCAAAGCCTTTGTCACTTAATTGACTAACACTAAGAAGATTATGATTTAGTCCTTTAACAAAATAAACATCCTCAATTATGGGAGAATGTATCTTACCAATATTACCAATACCTATAATTTTACCTTTCTCACCACCACCAAAGGAAACATTGCCTCTTTCAATCCTTGATAGGGTTACAAATAATACCTTGGTACCCGTCATGTGATGTGAGCAATCACTATTAATGTACCACAACTCCTTACGTCTTGTGCGAGATGTTCCCTGCATATGAATAAGTTGTAGAACCTTTAGGTACCCAAACTTTGGGTCCTTGAATATTAGTATTTTTTGTACCCTTAGGTACCCACATTAACTTATAATGATCAATATTATTTTTAATCCTACAATGAGTAGAGATATGACCATATCTCATGTAATATGTGCACAAATTTTTTTTCTTGTATGTAGGAGCATGAGATTTATGATACCATTTTCTATTAACATGATGATGGCTAGAGTGGGCATGATTAGATTTAATTCTATCATTTTTATTCTAGCCTCTCAATTTTAGACCTTAGTTGTTTGTTTTTAAAGTCTAGATCTCCTATCATTTCATCTTTTAGAGCAATAGAAGATTATAGTTGTACAAACTTATACTCACAAGAAACATGTAATTTTTTGAAAGAAGAGTATTATTTTGCCACTCTTTTAAATTCATTGTTTAATTCTTCTAAGGTGGTTTCTAGTTCACATTGCATAAAGAATTATTCACTTTCGGTTTCGGATTGTACCTCATCTTCATGAGCCATGAAACAAATGTTTGGGTCATGAAGAGCAATCTTGGCACCCTCATCATCGTTATCCAAATTGCTCGGTTCGGATTCATCCCATCCGGTGTACATAGCCTTCTTCTTCTTATACTTCAAGTACTTTTCCTTAAGCTTGGGACAATCCTTTGCTAAGTGTCCCGGTTCATCGCATTCGAAGTATTTACCTACACGAGAGGGAAATTTGTTGTTATTATTGTTAGATTGATTTTTAAAAATTTTATTCATTTTAATTAATCTTAATATTCTTCTAGAGAGGTGTGCCACTTCTCTAGAGACATCAACTACACTATCCGAGGAGGATGAGTCATCAATTGCCCCTTTGAGTGCAATAGTCTTTAATTTTTGAGATGGTTCCTCAGTTGCCTTTGGGGGTACTTCCTCCTTTTCCTTGATCTTCTTCTCATGGACCTTGAGCTTGCCAATGAGACCATCAAGAGTAAGTAATGTAAGATCATGAGCTTCCTCGATGGCCGTACATTTGCGCTCCCACACCAGCGTCAAAGAATGAAGAATCTTATAGTTCATCTCTTGATTTGTCAATTTCTTATCAAGGCTATGCAATTCATTTATGATGTTAGTAAACCGAGAAAACATAGCATCAATAGATTCATTTGGAAGCATTTTAAACAATTCATAATCATGCATGAGGCCACTAATTTTGGACTCCTTAACTTGGGGGTTCCTTCATGAGTGATGCATATTTTTTCCTAAATTTCGTGTGCGGTTGCACATGTGGAAACCCTATTGTATTCATTGGGGGTAAGTCCACAAATTAAGGCATTCATGGCCTTTATATTAAGATTTGCTTTGAGCCTCTCACCATCGGTCATACTACTACTACTAGGCTTCTCAACATATTTTTTCTCTATGATGTCTAGGATATCAAGGTCAATGCATTGAAGATAAATCCTCGTCCTAGCTTTCCAATAAGCAAAGTTACTACCGGTAAAAAGGGGTGGCCTAGTGGTGGATTGTCCTTCTAGCATATGCACATTCATTGAAGCTTCCATTTAGATCTTTTCTCTAAGGGGTTTAAGCCTAACAAACAATAGAGACCTTGCTCTGATACCAATTGAAAGGCCCTAGAGAGGGGGGGGGGGGGTGAATAGGGTTATGAGGTAATAAATATGCAATTAAAAATGAGACAATGCAACACACCACAAAATAAAATGCTAAAACAAGTTAAGAGAGATGAGTTAGGAAATAGTTAGCCAATTATGACATGCGATATGTTCATGAGGTTTGGTCCTCCAACCTACGTCCCTGCTCCCCACTCTCGAGGAGAATTTCACTATCACAACCCAGTTTGGAAGTCAAAACTTCTACACAACGATCTTCTCTTGAGATCTCACACCCACACACTAGATCTTCACAAGATATTGCACTCCACACGATACAAAGAACAGTAAGAAGCTCTCTTACAGTAGCCCTATGGTAAGAAGAAGAGATTCCAATTGAAGCTTGGGATGTGGGATTTGCTAGTGTGAAAACAGACAAATGGACAAATGGAGAGAGTCAACTAAGTATTGGAGGATATGTTGTGGGCTTGTGTTATAGATTTCCAAGGCAGCTAGGAGGACCACATCCCATTGATTAAATTTGCTTATAACAACAGTTACTAAGTGACAATTAGTATGACACTGTATGAGGCGTTGTACGGGAGGCCTTGTAGATCGCCTATTTGCTGGGTAGAATGAGAGGATAGCCTATTATTTGGACCGAAATTAGTGAGACAGACTACAGAAAAGTATTAATAATTCGGGAGCACATTTTGTAGCGTAGAGTCGTCATAAGAGTTATGCAGATCAGAGACGACGACCATTAGGGTTCCAGCTTGAGGACTATATATTGTTGAAAATATCGCCAACGAAGGGGATTTAGTGTTTTGGTAAATAGGGAAAAGCTTGCCCCGAGGTATATCGATCCGTTCAGGATAGTGGAGCGCATTGGAGCCGTTTCATATCATCTAGACCTTCCAGCATCGATGTTGAGTATACACGATGTCTTCCATGTTTTGATGCTTAAGAAGCATCTACGTGACGAGGAGCAGCAGCGAGTGTTAGATACACCCGAGATTGAGATTCTTGATGATATGACTATTATTGAAATTCATGTGTGTATTCTTGCAAAGAAGGACAAGAGACTTGTTAGACCCTAGAGGGGGGGTGATTAGGGTCTTATGCTAATCTAATCCGATTAAATGCCAATTAAAATATATTAACAAGTTATCCTAGCAAGTATGAAATGCAACAAGATATGTAAACTAGGATAAACACGAGATATATCCTATATGATGAATATATATATGCAAGGATATATAAACTAACACAAGGGATAAACAATCTAAACAAGATAGTGGATAAAATGAATAAGCAATGCACAATTGGCGATATAAAATAAGTGCGAAAACAAATACGCCAAAGACAAACTCAAATAAGCAATATGATCACGGAGTTCGGACCTTCCGTCCTACGTCTCCGCTCCCCACTCTCGGGGAGAAATCCACTATCAACCGGGTTTTCTACGTTCACCCGAATAACGTTTACACCTCACAGTGTCGGTTTTCAACGCTCGAAAACTTTACAATCAACACACTATTGTAATCCCACTCTACACCCACTAAGTGTTGGACCTAGCCGTGTCTCCCTCAAGTGCTCGGTTAAAAATCTAACTCAATTAACAAACTAGCAATAATAAGAATATGAAAATCAATAATGAAATTGCTAGAGAAAAGAGTTAGAAAAACTTCTCTAAGAACACAAGAAGAGGATGAAGGGGATTGAGAATGAATCCCTCAATCTTGCAGTTAAACCTTCCTCCTTTGTAAACAGAAACTCAAACTCAAACAAACAGTAAAACCCTAAACCCTTGCTTAAACTTTTCTTTTCTTTTAAAACATTTCTTGGTTAACTTGAGAGTTGAAGACAATGGAGGTATATATAGCCTCCCAAGAATTCAGCCAAAAATCCAAACAAAATGACCAAAAGGCCCAAAACAGAAGTTCTGCAACGGCTAGAAAAATAGCCGTTGGGAGACCTGATAACGATTCGGTCGACCGAAAAAATGATTCGGTCGACCGACCCGAAAATCCGGTCGATCGCGAACAACCTTGAAAATCCAGAAAACAAGCGGAGCCAACATCGGTCGACCGGCGTGGTCGACCGATATAGAAATCGAAATTTCGGTCGATCGTACCGGTCGACCGACGACTATCTGGAAAACTACTGAGAAATGATCATTTGACCGGTCGACCGTACCGGTCGACCGAAAACTGACATCTCAGAAAAACAAAGCTGATTTTAAAATACTGTTTAAAAATATTAAATAAATTTCAAAAAAATGTAAAACTTTGGGGAATGATTGTAGACATGGTAATAAACATGCTACAATGACTGGTTATCAAAAAGGACTTCCCAAATGAAAAATATCATCATTTTACAAACTAGTCCAAAACATGAAAATATGAGATACTTGAATTTTGATGTTTTGACATAAACCAACTTTTGAAACTTTGTGAAATGTTTTTGTAGACTTAGTAAAACATGTATAAACTGATATTGAAGTCTATAAACTAAGAATACAATATTTTCACAAATACAATAGAAAATGAAACCTATGAGTATGTATATGAAAATATATTTGTTTCATATCTATGTAGATAAACCAAATCACAATAATAAATATGAAACATGTAATTTCATATTTATAAACATGAAAACCAAAACTTGTGTTGTATATATATGTGATTACATATATATACAAGGAAACTAATAAAATGTGTGTGTATAGATAATTGAGCTTAGAGTACTTAACACACATAATATAAATCCTAAACTACATTACCCAAGCAATCTTGATCTTCAATTAAGCTTGACTTGGTACACGTTGCGGATGAAGCTTGAACTTGATCTTTAACTATGAATTGCAAGGCTTCACCGACATTCCGCCAACCTCCTTTGGATATGATCGTTGAAGCTCTATTCCATCCATCCTCCAACAACGTTGTTTGTCTACAATAAATACGAAAACACAAATACTAGACAAACAACATTAGTGGTAAATTGTTTGTTAAACATCATCAAAACAAGAAGGCCAACAAGACTTAGAAACAAAGTGATTCATTCAGTTAAAGTTCAATAGAATCAGAAAGGAGCTGAGGAAGTTTCTTGGGGGCGCGATGAGGATATGCATCACGGCGACTTGCACCTATTTGAGCAAGTAAATTGTTTGGATATGATTCGCCTATGTTTATGATTATCTACATGCTCATACCTATACTTAACGCTAGAATGATGGTATTAGCACTTAGCTCCTAATTATTCGGAACACGTGGTATATATATGGGGGGTTTCTAGTTTGAATTTTTCAACCGACATACTTGTTTTGCTTAGTTAGGAGTTAAGTGAGAGTATTTACATTCTAGATTATTAAGTATAGATATCGAGGAGGATTCTGGAGGGAGCGCGAAGATGGTATGTGTCGTGACTACCCGCACATGTTTGAGCATATAAAATTGATTGATTTTGAATGGTGCTCATGATTATCCATATTGTTATATTTATATTTAATGCTAGAACAAAGGTATTAACACTTAAATCCTAATAATTCGGAACATGTGATATATATATAGGGGGTTGCTTGTTTGGATTTTTCGTCCGACGTACTTGTTTCGCTTAGTTAGGAGTTAAGTGGGAGTATTCACATTCTAGATGGTTAAGTGTAGATATTATTATGTTTCATATCTGGGGATTAATGGTATAAGATATGTACGGGAGGGTTTTCTTGTCTGGATTATCCCCTTTTAGTGCTTTTCTTATAGTATTAATCCCTAAGATACGATTGCGGAATTTCGGGGACGAAATTCTTTTAAGGGGGAAGAATATAAAACCCCGTAAAATTTGAATATTATGTGAAAAATAATAATAAATATGTTATATGGTGATAAATAATATATTTTGATGTTTGAGTATGCTAGGGATTGATTTGAGATCAATCCAATGTATATATATGAATATAGGAGTGAAATCATGCACGACATGCACGAGCTTGAATTTGGAAAAACGACTAGTTAAAAGTTTTTATATTTTACATACCGATATATTAATAATTTGGAAATACTCAAAAGACAAAAGTTGTAGGACTTTTTAATAGCTTTCCAACAAATCTTAGATCACCTCATTCTGAGGTCGGACGAGAAAGTTATAACAAAAATACCAAAGGTTATTTTCCTAGTCAGACTAAGTTTCCTAGTTCGGGTCAAACATGTTTGTTTCGGGTTTGCCTCTATAAACACATGTGTTTTTCACAAAAATTCTCTCTTTTTATCAAATTTCTGACCTATAGCAGACACTCTCTCCCCTCAAAAACCCTAGATCACTTTTTGGTGAATTTTCAGAGCTTTATGAACAAATACCGAGAAGAGGGCGAGTTTGTCGTCTTTTAGCAATGGAGAACTTGTTTTCTTGCATCGTTGAGTTTTTACAGCAGTGTTTGAGGAAGGATCATTTTCCTCCAAACCTTTCCCTTAGTAAATATTAAGTTTTTATTAATTATAATGATGAAACTCATGTTGAAGTTTAACCTCATGCTTTAAAAACATGATTTTTGAGGTTAAATTTTAATCTAATGATAGATATGAAGTTTATTTCTTGCAGTTTATGTTAGTAACATGATCATGATTATTAGGGTTACTTTTATTTTTTTTAACTTGTTAATTATGTCCTAATTATGTTTAAACTCTAGATTTATTATTAATTGAGTTTTCATGTAAAAGATAGATCTTTTAACCCTAAGTTTGTGATACATAAGTTCTGTAAACATGTTTAAATAGTTTTTCATCTCTGTTAATTATGTAGAATATATCATGTTCAGTTAATCTTGTGGACAAATTTCATGTTTTATTCGAGAAATTGATTAATTAGGATGTTAACCCTAATTAGATTAAATCAAAAGTTTAATTTTTGTGGAGATGATCTTCTACTATTTAATGTTTAAGTTTTAATATTTTTATATGTATCATGATGATATAAATAAGTGTTTAAATATAGTTACAAATTATGCAAACCCGAAAACCTAAGAACCATATATTGCTCTGGCCGGTCGACCGGCGCCCTAAGGGTAGTTGACCGGTGAAGTCATGTGTGTGCACGTTGTGCACAATGCTCTATCAGTCAACTGACTCCTTTAGGGCGGTCGACCAATCTGGGATATTTTTGACATGTAGTTTTGTTTCTTGCATTTTTTTAATGTGGTCGCGGGGATCGAGCCGCACGATGATACATGTACAGTCATGGGTACACCTAAATAGTATCGTAGCACACCACAAGTATCCCAAAAGGGGATTATGATGAATTTTGTTTCGATTACACTTGAGATAAAGGTTAATTACACATTTATATACATGTTGGATATCGTTGATGAGCACCGCTCAGTATTACGTGGAGTAGTACGTCGATATACCATTAGTACAGACTATTGAGTTGGGTTTAGGATGCTTTTTCTAGCAGTTCGTCCCGCACTAGGGTGCGATAAGACTTGTGAGCCGTATTTCTAGGATGCCTACTTGGTAGTTCGTCCCGCGCTCGTGTTATGTACAGAGATGTGATGAGACTAATGAGCCGTGTACACTGTTAGGATACCGACCGGGTAGTCCGTCCCGCATGATGATGCGATGAATCAGAATCTTGTAAGGATTTGCGTTGAGATGATTGTTGATAGGCTAAGTTTTTGGCGGATGTCAGTTATGTGTATGACTCATTGCTGAGATATATGATTGAGGTACTTTGCCCTTAAAAGTACGCGGGGTTATATGCTGATGTTTATCTTATCTTCCTAGTGATAGTGGAAGATATTATAAATATGATATTATGAATGTTTTTACTTTTTGTATTGCTTTATTTTATTCTTAGGTTGGGATCAATGATTTGTGATTCACAATTTGAGACAATACGGTATATACATGAGGGTTTCCTTGTTTGGATTATTTCGCTCGACATACCAGTCTCGTGTTGTGGGTTTCTAATTATTGATTTTATTTAGATTGTTTATCTCTAGTTCAGTGTTAATGTTTAGGCGTCTACAATTTGAGACATATAGTATATACATGAGGGTTTTCTTGTTTGGATTATTTCGCTCAACTTACTACGTCTCGTCTTGTAGGTGTCTAAATATTAACTCCATTAGATATGGAGAAAATGTTAGCCCTTATGTTTTGATGGTGTTTTACAACCACCATTATCGGTACTAATGGCTTATTGAGTGAAAATGTAGTGAATACGTATATCAAGCTTATTAGTGCTATTTATGGAGGATTGGATGGAATATGCGCTATAACGATGATATCCAAAGGAGGAGGAGACATAGCGATGAAGCAACGTTCATTCAAGAACACTAAATGCAATAAGAAGCTTCATCGAACTCAAGCTATATCAAGACTCAAAGAATTGTATTCTACGTGAGGATACTAGCTAGTTTTTATTTTTCTCTCTAGTACTAAAATGTAGGCAAATAGTTTAGATTTAAATTGAAGCTATTGGGATATCACACACACGGTTTCATACTTATAGTTTTTGAGCGTTTATTCACAAAATACTATTTTTTACAAGTATGAGGACCTATTAGCAAAATTCCTTTTCCAAACAATTTGTTTTAGTGTTAAAAACATTTTACAAAGTTTCACAATTTTTGGAAGTCAAATAAATATTTTACAGATTTTTTAAGTGAGTCAAAAACAAGTATTTTGAATGTATCAGTCTGCGGTCGACCACCACGGTCAACCGCGCCTGAGTTCATTCGTCAGTGGGCAGCAGAGACTTTCATGCTCGATCGCCACGGTCGACCGTGAGCTCGAGATTTCCCACGGTCGACCACCGCGGTCGACCGCAAAAGTCTCTGGACTTTTTCTCAGTTTCTGAACTGGCTCGCAGTCGACCGCGAATATTTTACGGTCGATCGCCGCTTATTTTCAAACGATCTTTTGTATTGTTTTTAGTGCCGATTGTACACAATCTCAGCGCCGATTGTTTCCAGATTTTGGGAGATTAGGGTATGGGTTTAAACAGCTGGTTTCTCATATTTAAACTCATACACTCCTTCTTCCTCATTGTCCCAAGCTTTTGAAAAACCAGAGTTTTAGTTTTACTGAGAGCCAAAATTTTCAAAACCTGTTTTTCTGTATTTTTCTCAAGTTCACATCCCAGCTTTAGTTTAATCTTTCTCTTTGCCATAGGGACTTATAAAGAGAGAGCTTTTACACCATTGCTACTGTTTGAGAGCTTGATCTTGTGAAGATCAATTGTGTGGGAGTGTGATCCAGTGGAGATCAACTGTGTAGTTATGAGATCGTGAGGAGATCGTTGTGTAGAAGAAGTTCCGGCTTCCAAACCGGATTGTGTAGTGGATTTCTCCTCGAGAGTGGGGAGCGGGAACGTAGGTCAGCGGACCGAACCTCGTTAACACATCGCGCGTCACAAGGATAACGATTCCTTACTCTATCTCTATTTCTACTGTTGTTCTTTTGTGGTTGGTTACTTGTCTCAATTTTTATTGCACTATTATTAGCCTTGTGACCCTAATCACCCCCCTCTAGGGTCTAACAGAAAATGGTCTAGGTAGACTATGGTTAATAAGTAGAGCCTTCACTTCATCTAGTAGCCCTTCCCCTAGGACGGATTGAAGTGATCTTGCTGTAGCGTTCTGACGCTCTTGTTGTTGTTATTTTTGTTTTAAATTTTTTTTCAGGTAACTCAAAGTTTCGTAGAGCCGCAGGATAATAGAGTTCTTGCATAGTCACCGTCGCATGAGTTATCAGTAGAGGCTCCACAGTAGATTTATGTTTCCATTCACTTATTTGAGTTGTATTTTATTTTGTAAAGGCTATGAGCCTTAGTTACATTTACAGTTGATTCATGTCGAGATATTTTACATTATTTCAGAGATCAGGTGTTTACAGTTTTATTCATTTGAGACATGGTTTTATTTATGAGATTTATCATTCTATACCATGTCTATTGTATTTATTTACCTTAAAACTTTTCATTGTATCGACCTGCCATCCCAAGCTACTTCCTCAAAACTTCATGGTTAAAAAAGTCACAACATGACATGATATGTTTATTTATCATGACAAATTCAAGATTAATTTTTAAAGAAAAGAGAAATAAAGAAAAAAAGGAGCAAAATAAATAAATAACCCCTATATAGATATTTATTAGATAAATAATCTTTGGTTTAACTAAAATTTCTATGCACAATTATTTTAATATAAAGCACACGAAAATAAGTATGACAATTGCGCAATCTAACTTTCACCAAACCCAATGTACTAATGTTTTTTATTGGGATCAGTAAATGGGTTAGGTTGTTTTATTGAATTTCATTGACTCTTTAAATATGCAACCTGTTGTAAGAAATTGTAATTGTTGAATAATGACATGGCCTTTTTCATTGATGTTAGGAGATATTTATAGGATTACAAGAGAATCAATTAGTTATATTCAATCTGAAACTACCTAATTAATTACATAATTGTTGGAACTAAAATGGGTAAGTGATTTGTCGAGATATTAACATAATATCATGCAAAAGGAAAGAATCACAACGCGTGTCGATTGACACCGCAGGACGTGTCGACTAAGACCGCCTTTCGTGTTGACACAAGGGGTGTCATCTCGTTCGGTCGGGCTTCGTGTCTATTGGCTTCGAGTCGACTAGCACCGCCTTTCATGTCGGCACAGGGGATGTCATCTCATTTGGTCAGGCTTCGTGTCGACTGGCTTCGAGTTGACTAGCACCGCCTTTCGAGTCGACACAAGGGGTGTCATTTCGTCTGGTCGGTGGTGTCGTCTCATTCGGTCAGGCTTCATGTCAACTAGTTTTGAGTCGACTGTCACCGCTTTTCGAGTCGACACAGGGGGTGTCTTCTCGTCTGGTCAGTTGTAATTCCGTAATATGCCCCCGCAAGTTGGAGCTCCTTGAGGAGAGACCAATCTTGATCAGCAAGTTATGAAAGCATGTGCGTGGTAGTGGTTTGGTGAGTGCATTAGCTAGTTGGTCCGTGGAAGAGACATGAGTGACTCTTAAGATGCCTTCTTAAACTTGTTCTCGAATGAAGTGAAAGTCGAGAGCCACATGTTTCATTCGAGAATGAAAGACCGGATTGGAACATAGATTTGTTACGCTCACGTTATCATAATAAATAATCGGCTATTGTGATGATGTGAACCCAAGTTCACCGAGAAGAGATGTGATCCATCTTAACTCGGCAGCCGTCGAAGCGACCGACCGGTACTCGGCTTTAGTCGAGGAGCGATCCACTATTTGTTGTTTCTTCGAACTCCAGGATATCGAATTTCAACCAAGATATACAATGTAGGCACTGGTGGATGTGAAGTCGTCTTTGTTACCTGCCCAGTTGACATCTGAGTAGGCATGGAGAGTGAGAGGTGATTGACGATGTAGCATGATGCCGTAATCAATGGTGGCGCATAGATATCTGAGAAGTTGGTTGGTGGCGTTCCAATAGTCTATAGTCGGACGATGCATGTATTGTGAAAGTTTGTTAACTACATAGGCAATGTCTGGACGAGTGAGGGAGAGATACTGAAGTAACTGAAGACTCCCAACTATAGCTCAGAACTCGGTTGGGTCAGTAAGGGTTGTACCCGACTGAAGTGTAAGGACGGGCGAGGTGCAAGTGGAGTTGCGAAAGTGCGATCATCGGTCATCTTTGTTCAAGCCAGGAAGTCAGCAATGTATCTTCGCTGTGAGAGGAGAAGACCTTAAGGGTGAGAAACAACTTCAACTCCAAGGAAATAGTCAAGTGGTCCGAGGTCTTTGAGCGAGAAGCGACATGCGAGAACCGAGATAAAGTCCTGAACTGTTGCGACATTATTGCCTGTGATGATGATGTCGTCAAGGTAGACAAGCAACATGATAGTTATGCTATTGTCATTGAGAATGAATAAGGAGGTGTCGACAACTGAGTTCGAGAAGCGAGATGCAAGAAGGAACTGTCGAAGCTCATTGTACCAGGCTCAAGGAGCTTGTTTGAGACCGTAGATCACCTTCCACAATCTGCAGACATGATGTGGGTTGTCGGCATCAACAAAACCTTGAGGCTAGAGAGTGCCTTGTAGAAAGGCATTGTTGACATCGAGTTGATGAAGATCCCAACCTCAGCTGACGACAAGCGCGAGGATGAGACGAACTATGGTCAACTTTACCATCAGACTAAACATCTCGTGGTAGTCCACTCCTATTCTTTGGTGAAACCCCTTTGCCACTAAGCGAGCTTTGTACCTATCTATAGAGCCATCAGGTAAGTGCTTAAGTCAAAAAATCTATTTACACCCCCATAATATTCTGCACACCATTGGGAGGTACCAATTCCTAGGTGCCATTACGAACTAAGGCATCAAACTCCTCAGACATCGTCTGTCGCCATCTGTGATCTTTAATAGCCTGTACACATGTAGGTTCAATATATGTGGCGAGTTGAGTAGAGAGGCTAAGTTTATTGATAGGTTTGTGAATGTTGTTTCGGGAATGGGCGATGATAGGTGAGGTGCGGGTCGAAGGTGGTGGTAATGGGTTGTTTGTGACTTAGATAGGTGGGGGTAAGGCTAGGGGAATGCTTGGCAAGTTGTTAGGTGCTGGTTTAGATATTGGGGTGGGTAGTTGTGGAGGCAAGGTGTTTGTGGGGGTAGGCGAAGTGCTAGGTGGGTTCGGAAGAGGGAGAGGGAAGGCGAGAGGCAAGGTTTGGTGTTCTACCATATCCGTTTGTATGTTGGAGTCGACGGGTAGGGAGTCTCTGGAACAAGCTTCGGATGATGTGTATGAAGCCGGGAGAATGACACGATGTGAGAGCTAGGTGTCATATGTCGACTCATCGGGGCGAGCGAGATGCAAATTGAATTTAGACATGGGAAACTCAGACTCAACAAATCGAACATGATGAGAGATAAAAGTCTTTTGAGTTTGTAGATCAAGACATATATAAGCACTCTGTGTAAGGGAGTAGCCAAGGAAGACACAAGACGTGGAGTGACTGGTAAGTTTGTGAGGCGAGTATTGACGAAGCCAAGGATAACATAGGCAGCCAAAAGCGTGAAGTTTGGAGTAGTTTAGTGGCGACTTAAAGAGTTTATGAAAGGGATATATCATATCAAGAGTGGGTGTAGGGAGACGATTTATGAGGTAGAGTGCAGTGGAGAAGGCATATGACCAGAAGGAGAGTGGTAAGAAGGCTTTAGAGAGAAGGGAAAGACATGTTTCAACAATATGATGGTGTCTGCGTTCCAAAAAACTATTATGTTCTGGAGTGTGAGGTGGAGAGGTGAGACGCGAGATGCCATTTGTGGATAGATATGTCGCTAGTCCAGTGGATTTGGCGAGACCCATGTACTCCCCCCGTTATCTGAGTAGAAGGTTACTATTTTTTTGAAGTAATTTTCAACAAGGGCTTTGAAATGAGGAAAAATAGTGGCGACATCAGATTTACGTTTGAGAGGGTAAATCCATATGTAGTGAGTGAAGTGATCTATAAAAATGATGTAGTATTTGTAACCATCAAAAGAATAAATAGGCGAAGTCCACACATCAAAATAAATAGTTTGCAGAGGAGAAGTAGACACAATTGATGATTGAGAGAAAGGTAATTTATGATTTTTATTGCAAAGACAATCATTACAATGAGATTGCTTTGAATTAGATGAATCTAAAGCTAGACCGAAGTTAGAGATGATATGACGTTGGATTGACTCGCATGGGTGACCAAGACGATGATGCCAGTCACTAGAAGACACTTTGACACTGGAGTGGGCCGAAGGACGAGGTGCGAGTTGCGAGGTCGGACATTCATACACACCATCTTTAGGTTGTCCTTCTAGCAGTGTTGCTCCTGACAGTAGATCCTTCACACGAAAGGAAGATGGTAAGAACTCAATGGACGTATTATTTGATTTGCAAAATTGAGATATGGAAATAAGATTTCTTTTCATGTTAGGAACAAATAAAACATCATGTAATTTAAATGTATGGGAGGATACTCTAAGAGAAGAGGAGATAATTTTGGAAATGTGTAACCTAATACCATCACCGATAATAATGTCGTCAAACCCATCATATGGAGAATGAAGAGAGAGGTTGCTGAGATCGGTTGTGACATGGTGAGATGCTCCACTGTGGCAACATGTTGGAGTTTCGGCATCTGATGCTATGGTAATATGTGCCTTTGGTTGCCACTGAGATCCAGTGTGCGAGGTGCGAGTGACGCCTTGCGAGGAGGCGAGTACCAGCTGAAAGAGAGGATACTGCGTGACGGTGTTGCCTTGTTGTCGGCATCCTTGACAGTTGCCAGGATATGACCTCTGCTGGCGAGACGCGACTTGTAGAAACTAAGATGACTGTTGTCTTGGAGTGGAGTGTTAAGATTGTGCCTTGTTGGACGAGGAGCGGTGTGAACCATTATACCTGGTCGACGCAACGTTAGCCGTGGTAGGGTGCGGGGTTGATACGGAATGCGACTACTAAAGCGCGAGTTCCCTGTTGATGAGTTTCTCATGAAGCTCTTCAAACGAGATGGGATTGTCCCTACCTTCCACTACATCAGCGATTTGGTGATAGTCATCATCGAGACCTTCTAAGATTTTCTCAATGATGTCCTCATGGTCCATTGGTTTTCCGAGTGTAGCAAGGCGATCAGTTCGGCATTTGACATATTGCATATAATCCGAAACGGATTATGAGCCCTTCGTGGCTCACTTGATATGGTCCTTGATTTGCTTGATGTGACCATGTGTCGAGTGAGCATATGTGTTGGCGAGAGTCTACCATGCTTCGCGGGAGGTGGTCGCCTGTTGGATGAGATGGATGAGAGAGGGGAGATGGAATCGATAAGGGTGCCAAACAACAATTTGTCTTATCGAATCCAATGCAGAAAATCTGGTTTGGTAGCTTCAACATTGTTGGTGGTGATGGTGCAAGGAGGACATGGATGAGATCCATCTATGTATTTGTAGAGGTCGTAGCCGATGAGAATGGCCTTAATCTGGAGTTTTTGAGTAATATAATTTGTGGAGGTCAATTTATGGATGGATTGATGGGAAGTGTTGATGAGTTGAAGGTTTTGGGTTGGATTTTCTAGGTTGGGGATGACAGTGATCTGAGAATCAGTTGACATGGTAAAGACTGCAGCTAGGGTTTGTAAAGGAGTGGTGGGAGGAGGTCTAGAATGGGAGCTCTAGAACTGTTCTGATACCATGTAAGAAATTATAATTGCTGAATAATGGCATGGCCATTTTTATTGATGTTAGGAGATATTTATAGGATTACAAGAGAATCAATTAGTTACATTCAATCTGAAAGTGTAGGCGTCAAAAATTGCCTATATGTCCCTGAACACAGTTCGAGACGGAGAGAAGATGATGAACGTCATTATCCGAGTCAAGGAAGATTATCAGACGTCGATAAACGCATGAAGCGAATCGGTGAAGCGTACAAGTCCACAAAATAACGGAATGCGCGTAGAGGATGAAACAAGCCCAAACCAAACAAATCAGAAAAGTCTCTGGTGGTCAAATCACGTCAAAAAGATGAGGACCAAAGCCAAGGGCTCGCGTAGGCCGCGAGCCACCACTTGGTGGTTCACGTGGCCGCGAGACACACTTGGGGCTTGCACGGCCGCGAGCCACTAAGTGGTGGCTCGCATAGTGCTCACCACTTGGGGGCTTGCAGCGACGCGAGCCACCAAGTGGTGGCTCGCATAGTGCTGAGCCACTAGATGGTGGCTCGTGCCCAAAGACGCTGAAAACATGTTTTTCGCTAGTTTTTCGGGATTCTTTCATTCCAGAACTTCCCCAACTACTTTGAAGCTATCCCTAAATGCGGTTAAACGGTTATTGACTGTAGATAACATCAAAATATTAGTTCTTATCAGAAAATGCGATAACAAAAGCCTATAAATACGAGCCTAGGACCTTCTTTCACAAGGGGCGAGATATAATCAAAGAGGGCGAGGTGCTGCCGAATTGCAGAGCCAAGAGCCACGAATTTCAGAGAGGGTTAGCTAGATCTTGGTGATTTCCTGTGCATAAAGAGTGGATTTGGAGAGATATGAGACCTGTACCCCCTTTTCTCCGAATCAAACTTTGTTTTGATCTCGAGAAGAGTCGTAATCTTGCTTGGTTAAGATTATCACTTCAGTGATTATTTCCTTTGTGAAGTAAGAACTTTAATCAATCTTCTATCAACCAGATCTAATCTGCAACGGTCCACAGACTAACGCATCCCCAGCACAGGCGAAGATCCCACACAAAAAAGACTAATAAATAGGATCTGTGTATTGTTTGATAAAGTTGTAATCTTTTATTTTTCATTGTGTAAGAAGATCTTATAAAAAGATCAAATTTTCTATTTTTTGAACTTGTAATCAATAAAGGATTGTAATAGGTTCAATGACAATGAAAAAAGTAACTTTTGACACAAACACGTTGGCAACCACAGTGGGAGCCGACGGCCTCGCTGCCGAGGCTGTAGTGTCACAACCAAGGATCCTCATCCCGGGTGACAAAAAGGTCAAATACGAGTTCAACCAATAGAAATTCGAGGAGTATTTATCATCCTCTTCAGACTGACAAAGTGAAGACCTCTGAGGAAGAAGGTGAAGCTGACATCAGGTCTGAGGATGAGGTTGAGGGTGCCGAGCCTAATATTGGTGACGAAGAGAGAGAGGTTAGTCTTCCTTCTTCTTTCTTCGAAAGAGGGTATGTAAACTCTTCCATTGCTTATAGAACTCATCATGCTGATCCATCTCAATCACCAGATGCTCCAAAAAGGAGGAGGGAGAGGGTTGTTATGACATCTCCTAATCGGATGACGGTGGAGGTCCTTAGTAGAGATGAAGAGGAAGAAGATACAATGCCCATCGCTCATAGACAGAGATCTCGGTCCTCAATTGAGGCTCAAGCTCAAACCCAAGATCCTCCAAAAGCTGAGTTACGCACTAAGCGTCGTCATGAGAGATCTGAAACTCTGGGAGAAACACATTTATCGAAGAGGAGGAAGAAAGTTGTATATCGACAACACACTCCTCTTCCTGCCTCAGAAGAGCGATCCACCCATTATGTTCCTTCTGACAAACAAGGTAACGATGCGTCCCTAGTTCTATTTCACTATCTCCTTTTTTTGTTAGGATTTGAACTTTTTCCGCATTTGGTTTTCATAGAGGGTCGAGAAGAAGGAGAAATTCTAGTTGATAACGCTTCTCCCGGCATTATGGAAAATAAGGAACCCAGCTTCATCCAACAAATGAATGACGTAATGGATGATGAACCTGCTGGCGTTCAAACAACTTCCCCTACTGACATCAATCCACCAGCTCCAAGCACAGGTATGGGCATTTCTCCTTTCGGAGGGTAATTCCGAGAGATGAGTGAGTCAGAATGTGTACCTCTTCTAATGACATGTGCACTTTATCTCCTTTTAGTGAAACTAAAGGAAGCAGGTGCAAGTAGTGGAGTTGTCGAATCCACCATGGTCACTGAAGGTAAAGCTAATATCTATTTTGTGTAGGCTCATACACATGTACATGTGTTCATAAATTAGCTTGTTCTGTAGATGTCATTATGAATGAACCAGCGGTAGGGAGACTACTCACGCTACTGAGGTCGAGGATTTCAATGAACACAACCTTGATCTTGACCTTTCGGAAGATGACTATCAATATATCTCTGATTTATTATCAGGGAAAACTCCTGGTGAGGCTACAGGACCAAGTGTTGGAGTTGTTTCAACTGAAGCTGATTCTTCTACATATATACAGATGAATACTATTTAGCCATAGAATAGTTATGCCTTGACGTATGCCAACAATCATAGTATTTATAAGCTTAATAGTATTTAACTAAAATGATGGAGGGCTACGGACGATTTCTCAAATCTTTTACCGTAATCAAACTTGATATAGTTTAAAGATGTTCTATATTTATACTTGCAACAATTAAACTAGCTAGGAAAACGCAAGATTGGTGGGAGGGTTCCGAGCTATTCACCGGGAATATTTATCGGACCTTAATTAAGTAACCATTTCTCTTTAAGACTATAGCGCGAAAGATTGGGCATCACCCCTAATCTTAGGGCATGTTTGGATTTGTAGGGGGTGAAGGGAAGTTAAGGGAAACTGAGTGAAGGGAAGGGAAGGAAAGGGAAGGGAGTTCCCTTCCCCTTGATTACACCCCAATTTGGGGGGTAACAATTTTTATACTATTAGGGGGTGAACCAAGGGGAACTAGGGTGAATTAACTTCACCTCCTAAGTGTTCCCAAACAAGGTGAATGGAGGTGAATGGTTCCCCTAACTTCCCTTCACCCTCATTCCCCTCAATCCAAACAAGCCCTTAAGGTGGGTATCACCCCATTAGCTATACCTCATAATCACTTTCCTTAGACACTAGCTAAAAGTTAGTTCTAAATACATCTCTTTTAACTTTTTGAAATTTTTTTATTTTTCACACTAACGCGATGTTAATGTCGATCTCACCACTCTATAGTCAATAAACTCTTATTGCCATGTCTCACAAAGTTTAAAAAATAAGTTTTTATAATAAAAACTATTCTCTAGTGAGATAGAGATATAAACTTTGCAAAAAAATAGCACCCAATTGTATTGACATCTACAATTTGGGGCAAAACCAACATATCAACATATGTAATGTAAAACTTATATAGAATGGTAGTGGACAACTAAAGAAAATAAAATAATGTAAAACTTATATAGAATGGTAGTGGACAACTAAAGAAAATAAAATGCAACTACACTAATTACATGTTAGCAAGCCATATGCAACTCATTGTTGCTTGCTCCCTTGAAAACTCTGTAATATTACAATCATATAAACATAGGACGTGCAAGCCCCATTTATAATGGAAAAACCATCTCGTAGGATGGGTAATAATATTACATTAAATGTAAAGCAAAAGGTATAAATAAAATAACTAAACTAAGTAACCATACCCCCCTCCCACACCCGAACAAGGGTCTATACCCGTAGGCGTAGCCCATGATCGGTGAGCAAGTGCCTAAACCCATAGGCATAGCCCATGCTCGGGGAGGGAAGAGGTCGTAAATAATTATTACATTTCTAACTTTATTACATCAATACAAAACATGCAAGAGAGTAGTTGTCCACTACCATCCATAAACATAATATCCACGCAAGATGATAAATCATATAACTTAATCAACATTAAGAAATATACATCTATCTCGTTATGCAACATATTGGAAACTAGATAGCATAAGGATTATCCAAACTCAAATATGACTAACAAGCTTCTAACATACAACTACACTAGTTGTAATTAATTATTTTACAAAATAACTTGAATTAATTAACTAGTTTCATCTAAACTAGAAATTAGAAGCAAGAACAAGGTCCTCCATGAGTTAGATGTACATGTTAAGATTCAATTAGATGGAACCATGGCTCTGATACCATGAAGGAAATCGTGCTATGTCTACATGCATAATACACAGCGGAAGACATGTATGTACAAAAATTACTAAGCATGTAGAGAGTATAAAATATTCATATGGACCATCTAATTAAATCTAACATGATCCTTATTATTAAGTGAGCATACAAGGTTTGAAAGTCATACTTTTGTAGCGTGATTCGATAGTGAATCGAACAACCTTTAGCTTGCTCTCTTTGATGCAGAAAGCTCCTCGTAGTGGATCTCCAACTCTTCAAGTAAACCCGAAAGCTATTGGATGCTGCTTGAGACACGAGGCAAGATATCCACCCTGGGGTTCTTAAAATCCTATTACTTCCTCTTACTCAAAGATTGATAGAGTTTAGTAAGAGGTATAGCTCTCTTTCTTTCTCTTATGGAAATTTAATTTTTATTAGCCTTTCATGAAGAGAGAGAGCTCATATTTATAGAGTGAAATGTGTTCATGACATGAATGACTCATCCTATGAGTCATGCAATGAATCATCAAATATCAATGATTAATCTAGTGAGACATGCAATGAATCATCTTATGAATCATTACATATCAAAACCATGTGCTAATAAACCATGTGCTCAAACCATACCACTAAATGACTCATCTCATGACTCATTATACATGATATGTGTATTTCATAAATGAGAATACCAAATCAATATTACTAATATAGTATTTCATAAATACGGTATATAGTATTATTCCAATCTTTAACTAATTAGTCACTATATGACCAAATAAATCAAGAGTTGACCGAAAGTCAACTGTTGACCAAAAAGTCAACTGTTGACCAAAAAATTAACTTTATGGGAAAAATACTGGAATTCATTTCTTAAGCACATAATATTCCGATTTTACCGATATACATAACCATTTATGTGTATCCGGAAAAAAATCATATATGCGTATCAATCATACGTATCACTCCATAAATTATGTTTCATAGGATTCAAGTACGCGCTTGGTGTGACTCTAGGGCCCAACTTAAAAAACTCGGTAGTGGATCATATCCATAAGTACAACAGAGGTGCTAGCTACACATAAAGACCACCCGGGTATAAGTTGTGATAAAGGTCTGCAAGATGCTTATCCAATTTTATCAGGACCACTTAATGATAATACCGTACAGTCAGGTCTCTTCGTCAAACCATGTCAAACTATTGAGCCTAGGGTATGGCAAACTGTCAAACCCTAATAGCTTGATTAGTGTTTATTGATATTAAACTCATAACCTATAAGATCAAACTAACACTCAGTTTATCTTATTCACCTTGGCCAAGGATTTCCAGGCTATAGTTATATCAAACAATCTTATGACATCAACCCCTATACTGGGAGAGACGAATCCCTTCTTAGCATCTTAATATCTACTTATGTCTCGGGATATTCCCAACAAGAACCGTTATGCACAATTCAATAAGAATTATGGTTAGGTAAAAGTCTAAATACATCTTTACTAACATATAAGATATTGCACTCATGCCTCAGGTCAAGAGACTACTATGTACTATATCACTTGAGAACTTCTATTTGACAGTTAAGTATATTACCAACTAGATGTTCTCGACGAGTCGTTCAGTCAACTCATTCACTAATGAGTCACCTGTATACTGTATCTTGATGTCTCACATCAATGATCTAAGAGATTGATCATCTCATTCAAAAGGAGAAATAGAGCATACACTAGTCTTAACCAAAGTAATGATGTCCTATATCAACACTTCATCAACTAGGAATATTTTAGAATATACGTTACTGACTAATCAGATCTCTTCATTACGATCACTATCCGAAATGTCTGATAGTCTAGTATTTATTCTAAGGACATTATCTGTATTTTTAGAACATCAGATAAATCTGACTAAAATAGCATACTATCATTTTGAACAATGATGTTATATACATATAGGTCCTTGTAGGGTGAATATTTGATTTCCCGAAAATAGGGAGTGTTTGTTTGTATTAATAAGAAGGCTTATTACAAACTAAGCAAAATCAAATGTTTACAACCAGAAAGCAAGGAAGGGAAAAGCCCTCTTGTTGTGTGGGGACTTTAGTGGCTATAGGATGGGCCTTCGGCTCCGATGCTCATGTCGGTCTGCTTCCCTTGGACGTTTGATGCGAGGTTGCTGGAGAGCTTTCAGTAAGCGGGCAGTGTTAAAGGTCTCGGGGCAATAGAGTATCGATTCCTGCTTAGATTACCTCGCGCGAATCGGACGCTCGAGCTAAACAGTGATGCTGCAATGCAAAGGTTTGCAGGAGAGCTTGTCTCAAACTCTTTTCTCTAGTGTTTGGCGACCTCATCCTCCAGTGTGCTGGAAGGCGGCTTTTAATGGGAAGAAGGAGCACTTGACTTCCCTGCCTTGAATTGTGGGGATGTGACGCACAATCCTTCTTCCAGAGATCGTCTAGGCTGCTCCTCGATACCATGAATGGTCATTCGCAGGGAATTTTGGCTTTTGGTCCTTGTCAACCCTACGATGGGAAGGCCCATTCTGTATAAGAGGCAACGAAAGCGACTGCTACCGAGTGGATTTGCCAGCATTAATGAACCGATTATGAGTTCGCGATCGATGAAGTGTGCTGTCGCGATTCCACTCATACTGTGCGTGGACCGCCGGCGTGCTTTGAGCAGCGGTGCCTTTCCTCGGCTTTCGCGGTCAGGAGAGGCGGTGAAGTAGGTGCAGCAGTACTGCGAGTGGGTCTAGCCAGCTTTGCCGAGTGCCGGCGGATCCAGCTCTTGGCTTCAGAGCACAGCCGAATGAGTCGGCATTTATGAAGCTCAGTTGACTCGAGCACCTGTCCAGGCCTTTCGTCTGCTGGCGTAACTTGCGAGCGGCCGTATTTGACGGTCCTGGGGAAAAAAAAACAAATAGTGTGGCTTCTCTCCCTTCGGGTTGAGAGGGGATTGGGAAAAGTCCAACTCCAGGGCCCACGTGGGGGTAGGCAGATACCGCAGCTGTACTGACGGTCTTGGGTTTGCTGCGGATTCGACTCTGGATCGCGGCAGGCGAAGTTTGAGTGAAAGGCGAACTTCCGCCATCTCCTGATCGGGGATCTACTCGTGCTGGCGCGAGCCGACGCGTAAAGGCGAAACCTTAGATCGAGCATATGTGACGTCTAGCGATTTTAGGCCGTGCGCAGAGAACCGACGCCGTGCGACTCTTGCTCGCAGGCAGATTTCTGTAAGCTTATTAGAGGTTTTTTTACCGTCTAACAGAACCCCCTTCGCAAAGTTTTCAGCACACACTAAAGCGGCTCCGCGTGTGGTCTGGAAACTTGAATGAAGAATTTTCGCGAAGTAAGTGCACTTGATTTCTTTTAGAGATTTACAAATCCTCAGCTATCAACGGGGTTGATGTGCCTTTACCGATCACGCGTGTTGAATCGGGCCTACGCCCATACTATTCCCCTCAGTATGATAGTGTCGAACCAGTTTCTCTTAGGCTTAGTGCTAAGAATTTCTGCT
>NC_033801.1:101283025-101283379 GCF_001876935.1 Asparagus officinalis | reverse complement strand
GTTAGTGCACACAAAATATAAATTGTTATCATCAAAACATTATCATGGAGAAATGATATTCAACAAAGTATTCCAGACTCTTCTATAAAAGAATGGGGCTGAAATACTTTAGAGGGGGTATCTGTAGGCGTATAAAACTGCTTATAGGTCCCTTAACACAGCTCGGCACGGTGATTCGACAAACCAACGAACCATCGGGCGATATATCCAAGCATGATCGTTAGACCACAACACCAAAGCGGATTTACTACTCCCTTAACACAGCTCGGCACGGTGATTCGACAAACCAACGAACCATCGGGCGATATATCCAAGCATGATCGTTAGACCACAACACCAAAGCGGATTTACTAC
>NC_033801.1:101239460-101276014 GCF_001876935.1 Asparagus officinalis | reverse complement strand
TGGCCGAGCCACCTCAAGGTGGCTCGGCCCAGAGCCGAGCCACCCTGAGGTGGCCGGCCCAGATCTGTGCCTAGGCACAGATCTGAGTGCCTATAAATAGGCTAGGCCTTGGTTCATTTGAGGGGTTGGAAATTTTGGAGAGGCGAAGCCCTGCTGGATTGGAGACTCAGAACTTAACAAGATTCAAACTTTAGGACTTCAAGGACTTGCTCATCCAGATCTGGTGCTCGGCGACCGTCAACGCCAAATAAGGCAGGTATTCGAGAGGACCAGATCTCAGATCTACGCGTACGAACTCCGGATCTAAGCTTGGTCTTAGATCCCGAGACTTGAGCGATTGTTTCCTTGGTGAATCAATCCCTCCCGGCTATTATTTCCTTCGTGGAATAATACCCGTCGTACTGCGTAGATCCGACCGGATCTAGATCGCGCGGTGGTCCACGGCAAACAACCCCGGCGCAGGCAAAGAACCCACAAAGCGAGCGACCGCAAAACAGGAGCTCGTGATTCGTTCGACAAACAAGGAAACAAAGTTGTAATTTTTCATTTCTTTTTATTTGATTTTCGTTGTAACCGGATCTTATAAAAAGACCGGATCTTTGTAATCGATAAACTGTTACAAGAGTGTACAATGGAATCATTAATGAAGAAAGCAACGGTTTTTCCCGCGAACAATGGCCGATCCACCTCTGGAGCCACCGATCTCGCTGCCGAGATCGGAGCGTCGCAGCCGCGGATCTTGATCCCAGTCGTGGAGGAGGGTGGCTGAGCCACCTAGGTGGCCGAGCCACCTGGCCGAGCCACCTAGGTGGCCGAGCCACCCAGATCTGGGCCCAGATCTTAGCCCAGATCTGGATTGAAATGCCTATAAATAGAGAAGGAGGGCTTATTTTTGAGAGGTTGGATTTTTGGTTAAACTTTGGAGGTGAAAACTCTGCCGGATTGAGAGCTAAACTTCGGAGTTTTGGAGATTTGAAGACTCGGACTTTTCAGATCTGGTTCTTGGCGATCATCCATGCCAAATAAGGCAGGAGTTCGAGAGAGATCAGATCTGAGATCCACACGGTGAGAAAAGTCTCGATTTCGCTTGGTCGATTTCGATTACTTAGGGCTATTATTTCCTTGGTGAAATAATCCCCTCGGCTGTTATTTCATTCGTGAAATAACACCCGTCATACCGTATAGATCCGACCGGATCAAGATCGCGTGGTGGTCCACGGATTAACCCCGACGCAGGCGAAGAACCCACACAAGCAAGAGACCGCAAAATAGGATCTTGTGATTTGTTCCAGAAAAGGAAAGTTGTAATCTTTTAAGATTTTCTTTTTTTTTCTTTGATTTTGTTGTAACCGGATCTTATCAAAAGACCGGATCTTTTGTAACCGATAAACTGTTGCTCAAGAAAACAATGACTTTAATGAAAACGATTTCCCTGCGAACATCAGCAGGTGAAGGCAGAGCATCAGAGACCGGCAGGGACACTTCAACCTTTACCCATTCTAGAGTGGAAGTAGGCAGACATTTCCATGGATTTTATTGTGGGGTTGCCGAAGTCGAAGAAGGGGAATGATTCTGTTTGGGTGATAGTGGACCGGTTGACGAAGTTAGCATATTTTATTCCAGTGAGGACCACTTATACAGCCGAGGCTTATGCGAAGATCTTCATTCGGGAGATAGTTCGACTTCACGGAGTTTCGGACACGATCGTATTGGATCGAGGATCGGTTTTCACTTCACATTTTTGGAGGAGTTTCCAGGACTCATTTGGCAGCAGGCTATCTTATAGCAGTGTATTCCACCCCCAGACGGATGGTCAGACGGAGAGGGTGAATCAGGTATTAGAGGACATATTGCGGGCATGTGTCATTGACTTCTAAGGTAGCTGGGAGGATCATATTCCATTGGTAGAATTAGCTTATAACAACAGTTATCAGGCGACGATCGGTATGGCTCCATATGAGGTATTGTACGGGAGGCCCTGTAGATCGCCGATATGTTGGGCAGAGCCAGAGGACAGCTTGATGCTTGGGCCAGAGCTGGTGAGGCAGACTACCGAGAAGGTAGCATTGATCAGGGAGCGGATTCTAGCCGCTCAGAGTCGGCAGAAGAGTTATGCAGATAAGAGGCAAAGACCCTTGGAGTTTCAGGTGGGAGACTCAGTCATGCTGAAGGTATCGCCTATAAAAGGCGTACAGCGATTTGGGCGACGAGGGAAGCTTGCGCCGAGATACATTGGACCATTTCAGATTCTGGAGCGTGTTGGAGTTGTGTCATACAGACTAGATCTTCCAGCATCGATGTCTAGTATACACAATGTATTTCATGTTTCTATGCTCAAGAAACACTTGCATGATGAGGAGCAGCAGCGAGTATTGGATGCACTAGAGATTGAGCTTCAGGAGGATTTGACTACTATTGAGATTCCGGTTTGTATACTTGCCAGGGAGGACAAGAGACTCAGGAATAAGGTGATTCCCTTAGTGAAAGTTCAGTGGAACCGAGGAGGCATTGAGGAGATTTCTTGGGAGCGTGAAGAGGACATGCGTCGCGACTACCCACACTTGGTTAAGCAGGTAAATAAATTCTTATTATGTTATATATCTTACTTTATGTTTATATCTTTGGTTATGTTTACATGTAAATAAATTCTTATTATGTTATATATCTTACTTTATGTTTATATCTTTGGTTATGTTTACATTTAACAATAGAATGAAGATATTTTCGCTTAATTTTTAATCTTTTGGAACACATGGTATATGTATGGGGGGTTCCTTGTTTGGATTTTACGCCCGATGTACTGGTTCCACTAGATTAGGATTTGAGCGAGAATATTATCATTTTAGATCGTTAAGTATAAATATCTCTATATGTTATCTAGTGATTCATATTTTGAGATTCGTATAATTTCCGAATTTCGAGGACGAAATTCTTTTTAAGGGGGGAAGAATGTAAAACCCCAAAATTTTATAATGAAAATGTGTGAATAAATAGTAATAAATTTTTCTTTTGTGATAAATAATCATATATATATATATAAGACGTATATGTTTATCAGTGTTTGGAAACCCATCAAGTGTTTCTATGTGAGAGAAATCGAGTGAAATGACCAGCATGTTAAATGCCTAGCAGCAGGCATTTTTCTGTTGTGTGGTCGACCGACGCGGTCGACCGTGCGGTCGACCGCATCGGTCGACCGCACAGCGGTCAGAGTGTTTTCTCAGGTTCGGGTTCAAACGGGTTTCGGGTCAGGTATGTGAGTTGGTACATAGGCTAATGATCCGAGACAACCCTCTTTCCATCTGGAATCAGTAACCCTAGGCCCCCTCTCTTCTCTAAAACCCTAATCCTCCTTGTTTGGTGATTTGGGTCGGAGGATTTTCAGGGGGTTTTCGCAGGTTAGATCGAAGGAGGATCATCTTCAGGGCATTCGTCAGCATCTAAGGCGAGTATCATCTCGCCCAATCCCTCACCCCTATTTTCTATGGTTTTCTTTTGATTTTTATGAGTTTTTGATGAGCCCAAATGGTATTTTCGTATAAAATTGAGTTCTCTATAATATGGATTACAAGAATCAATGGTTTTGGTTTATAAAAGTTCACCAATGTTCTGCTTAAATAAAGATCTAGATCTGAAATTGCTTAAACAAGAGTTAAATCATTTTTTTTACTGTTATCAAAATGTTTTGATCTTGTTTCTCTTGTATTTAGAATATTGGGTATATGGTTTACATACTTAAAAATGCATTGTTCTTCTACTGTATGATTTTAGAGAAGTTAGAACTTTTATTTGTCATGAAAATCAAATCCTTGTTTCAGGTTTCGAGCTGACAGAAACCCAGATCTGGGTTTCTGTCCGCTAGGCGGTCGACCGGGGCGGTCGACCACTGGGCTTGCTGTAGGGGCAAAAATAGCCTGCGGTCGACCGCACCGGTCGACCGCGACGTTCTGCCGGTCGACCGTGATGCCTAGTCTTACTATGTACCCAGGCATGATAGATGACCTGAGGGTATAAATTGGGGACTTACACACTGATTTGAGTGGGGATTGATATAAGTAGATTTCACTATATATCACAGTGATATTTTTCACCATTTCACAGTCCTCGTGTTGGACTATAATCCATAGAAGTCCTCGTGTTGGACTATAATCCATTTTAGTCCTCGTGTTGGACATTTGCCACTTATTCCATGAGTTTGGAAACTACAATATATAGTTCCTGTTTCGGACATAGTTCTTAACCCTGCATATGACTATTTTACAGCAGTTCACGACATGATAATTATGTAGATTTTGACATAACACTTATGTAGGTTTTGACATGATATTCATGTAAGTAATAACATGATACTCAAGTTGGCTATGTCACAGCACTGTATTTATGCTCTGGTGTTTGTCGTATTTCTTTTATTATTGTTACTGTATTAGAACCTTGGGTTTGGTATTTAGGGGTTTACAATTTGAGATTACTAAAACCCTCTTTAGTAAGATCAATGATTTTTGATCTCTTATATTATTATCTGTATTTTCTTATACAACGAGCCCTGTTCCCTTGGGGTTGGTTGTGATGTTACTCACTAGCGCTTTGACGCTCGTTGTCCCTCCCCCTTTCAGGTAACGAGCCAGGAGCCCGGAGAGTCGCAGGTTGATGGGGATGCATTTTAGCCTCCACCGTCTATTTAGTTATACATTTTCTTTTGGGAGTTCCACAGTAGATTTTTTCTTAGACATTTAAGAGTCATGTTCTAGAAGTTGTAAAGGCTGTGTGCCTTATTTCCTTTTCGTTAGATATTTGTATTTGAGACTTGTTGAGTATTCCAGTTTATCTACTCAGACCTTGACTATGTACTTCTGTATGTTGGATGATGAGATATTAATGTGATTATTATCAGTTCATCAGTATTTCTTGTATTATCTTTTACTTGCTTTTGTACCTACACCTGTTGTTGACTCTACTAGATAGATGTTAATTGTGATGGTGAAACATGTTATTGCACGGTGTGGTGCATGGCAGGTTTGACATTCTTGGTTTCACCTTGGACTACAGCCTTGTGTGAACCTAGAGGCGTCTCACTAGAACCCTCTAGGGAATCACCCTTTTCTAAGAAGTGGATTCAATTCTAGATTACTCATATCTTTAATTGAATCTGTCATCTTTATTTTCTTGAATTTTATTTTTATTCTTGATTTTTATTTGTTTCTCGATTTTATTCATTCTTCTTTCTTGCCTTGTTTATCACATTTATTTTTTCACATCCATACTCAAACACATTGATTTACACACTATCACTTTCACTCTTATTATCTCTCCACAATCACACTTATTCTTTACTCCTATTTGTCACGCACACAACATAAGAACTGATTTATATTTTCTCCTACAAAACACCTTTCTCGTGGGATCGATAACGTTTTATACTATAACTTGACACGGTTGTGCACTTGTAATATTTTTGGTACATGTTTATGCCGCATTAAGTTTTTGGCGCCATTGCCGGGGAGGGTGCTTAAGTTGGTTTTAATTATTTTGGTTCTTTAACTTGTGTATTTCTTGTGAAAGAACTACTTGGAGATTAAAGATCAAGGATTGGAGATTAAGGATTTGGAGATTCGCTTGTGGTAAGGCTTCTTCCTAATATTTTCAATTCCACATCTTTAGCTAGTTTCTCACAATTAGTGACAATTAGGATCTAACCTAATATTTTCAATTCCACATCTTTAGCTAGTTTCTCACAATTAGTGACAATTAGGATCTAAAAAAAAAAGATTTTATTTTCGTTGATCATAATAAAATTCACCCTCCACTTTGACATTGACTAACAAGATAATAAATCCAAATAATTTTCTCCCTTCTCATTTGTCTGATTGTTAACCCTAAAAAAAAGATTTTCTTTTTACCATCCTTTTTAGTCGCTTTTAATTCCTAGGGTTGCATTTCATATAGTTAGTAGGAATTAACCAAAGTGATTTGAGCATCTTGATTTGGCACACACTTGAAAATATTTTTAAGGGAAAAACCCCATAATCAAGATAAGGTGAGGGATTTCATCACCCTTTCCTTAGCCTAAAAATCATAAATTCCTCACTACACAACCCAAGCCTAATAAAACTCATTAGACGTTTGCCATAAGGAATCGAGCTCAATAAGGAACAAAGAATCTTTAGGTGAACCGATTTAAGTTTTCTTGGATTAGTTGGTGTCTAAGGCAAGGTTTAAGGGTTGCGTAAAGCGCTCTACAAGGAACGAGGTACTTAATCGATCTCTGATCAACCTTTGTTCCTATCCTTACCTGGCTAACTAACCGATTAAAACTTTTATCTTTTCACTTAAGGAATTTTTGGTTAGGAGCTGGTCTAGCTGAGTTAGGCTTAACCCTAGAGTTAGCATGATTGAAAAGTGATTGTTTTTTATTTGTTTTTCCTTTTTCTTCAAAAAAAGAGAGAAAAAACTAACTTTATTTTTTCTTTAAAAAGTATAAAAAATTGTTTTTGGTGCATGCAAAACGTGGATTAGGGACAATATACATCGACAAATTCGTTTTGAACAAATGGCTAATCCACATGTTTTTCAAAATTTATGTTATCCCAATAGGATTGAAATCCCCAATGAAGCTCGGGAGTTTGTAGAGAGCCCATCTCAATATTCGGTGAATGATCTATTTTTTTTAACCTACAACCCAGGTTGGGCAAGTTACACAAATATTGCATGTAATTAGGAAAACCACTCCGGAACTCAAAACTTCACTCCCTCTTCGACCTAATATTTTTCTAGGGGAAATACAGTTCCTTTCAATTCTCATCCACAATTTCAACAACCTAGTCTGTCACATCAAAATCAGTCTCCTCATCATCAAGTTGTAACTCATACTCCTCTTGATACAGATCATGATGAACGTCTTAATATTTTGGAAAAAGGTTTTGAAATCATAATTGAGGCCTCCACACTAGCCACAGATATGTTAACTCAAATATCCTATACGATGAACTCCTTTACGCAATCAATCGAACTCATACTTAACTCTAACACTCAAGTCATAGCCAGATTAGAAACCCACATTGATTAACTAGGTAGTGCCATAAGTGAAGGAGAGGAAGGAGAAATTCTGAGTCAACCTGTGGTCAATCCTAAGGACACTCAAATGAATGCACTACAGTCAGGAAAACAGGTCGATAATCAGGAAAGAACACATTTAAGCCAAATTCTTGTTCCAATTCATTCTCCTTCTGATAACTCAATTCAGGAAAGACCAGAGTAAGAAGAAGAAGAGTCAGATCCAAGTTTTGAGGAAATTTTTGGTGAGGGGCTAAAAATATTAGGAGAAGCAGATCAGGTTTGTCAAAATAAGAAAACTGTGTTAAACAATTGCTGCTTTGAACTAAATTTTGAAGAACTCTTTCTTAATGAACTAAGATTTTTGAAAAATAAACAATAACCAAATTTTTATACATCAACCATGAATCATAGGGTTGAGGAAATTGTTAAAGAAAATTTGGTTGTTAGAAAACAAACATTCATAAATCAAGAATCTAAGTTCAAAACGCATGACACCAATAATACCTACCTTCCATTGCTACAAGAATTATTGAACACCCTGATATGCTTGGAATTTCAGCACAGTATTGATTATATCATTTTGATTTTGTTTAAAACATGGGAAAGAATTTTTAGCAATAAGGTACGATTCAATGTAGAACATAAGCTCTTCATGTTGAATATTTTATTCTACATTGTTTATTTTTTTATTTCAGCATAATAAAATATTTTCTTATTTTAGAGTTTCTTGTTTAGTTGTAAAAAAAAGGAAAAGAAAAGAAAAGAAAGAAAAAAAGAATAATAAATTTTTGATTATATCATCCTCAGACTAAAGGTAATTGCAGATTTTTATCAACTGATCAAATGTAAGTACTTTACTTCTTATCTGCTTTACTTTGTGCATCATAGAATTTGCATTGAGCATAATGCAAAATTTAGGTGTGGGGTGTAGGCGTTAAAAAATGCCCATAGGTCCTCAAACACAGTGCAAGACAAGGAAAAGACGATAAACGTTATTATCCAAGTCAAAGGAATTCATCCAAAATCAGCAAGGCGACGAAGCGTACGCAAAACAAAGAAGCTGGAAGAATCACGAAACATTGCTTAGAAGCTTGAACAGTGCCGAGTCACCAAATGCTGACTCGCACAGTTCCGAGTCACCAGATGCTGACTCGCACAGTTCCGAGTCACCAGAAGCTGACTCGCACAGTTCCGAGTCACCAGAAGCTGACTCGCACAGTTCCGAGTCACCAGAAGCTGACTCGCACAGTTCCGAGTCACCAGAAGCTGACTCGCACAGTTCCGAGTCACCAGAAGCTGACTCGCACAGTCCCGAGTCACCAGGACTCTTGTTGGATACAAAACCTCCCCAAACACGGATTTCAATGATTTTTAAGGATTCTTTCGTCCCAAAACCTCTCCAACTGCTCTGAGGTTATCCATAAACACGTTTAGACAGTTATAAACCGCAGATAACGTTTAAACATCAATTCCTACTAGGAGACACATCTCAAAAAGCCTATAAATAGAAGCCTAAGGTCTTCTTTCAAGGGGATCGGAGATCTGAGATTAAGAAGGCGAGGTGCTGTCAAATTGACCAGTCAACCACGAATTTCAGAGGAGAATCATCAGAGCTTGGCGAACACTTTCATAAAGAAAGCCCCTTCGAAAGGTTTGTGATTCTTTTCCCTTCTTTCCTCCGGATTAAACTTGGTTTTAATCTCGAGAAGAGCCACAATCTCGCTTGGTCGTGATTGTCGCTTCCGTAATTGTTTCCCTCGTGAAACAAGAGCGTAATTATATTGTCGATCGGCTTTGGTCTGCGGTGGTCCACGGACTAACGCGTCCCCGGCACAGGCAAAGATCCCACGCAAAGCAGCGGGAGATAAACTACTGCTGCGTTTTGTTTGATAAAGTTGTAATCTTTATTTTTCGTTGTAAGAAGATCTTATAAAAAGATCAACTCTCTTTTCAGTTTGAACTTGTAATCGATAAACGGTGTAACAGGTTTGAAAACAATGGAAAAGACAACTTTTGACACAAACATGGGTCACCCAGATCCGACCCTCCTGCTCGCGGGTCACTCAAATCTGACCCGCTAAGCCGCGGGTCACCCAAATCTAACCCGCCGAACACTTTCATAAAGAAAGCCCCTTCGAAAGGTTTGTGATTCTTTTCCCTTCTTTCCTCCGGATTAAACTTGGTTTTAATCTCGAGAAGAGCCACAATCTCGCTTGGTCGTGATTGTCGCTTCCGTAATTGTTTCCCTCGTGAAACAAGAGCGTAATTATATTGTCGATCGGCTTTGGTCTGCGGTGGTCCACGGACTAACGCGTCCCCGGCACAGGCAAAGATCCCACGCAAAGCAGCGGGAGATAAACTACTGCTGCGTTTTGTTTGATAAAGTTGTAATCTTTATTTTTCGTTGTAAGAAGATCTTATAAAAGATCAACTCTCTTTTCAGTTTGAACTTGTAATCGATAAACGGTGTAACAGGTTTGAAAACAATGGAAAAAGCAACTTTTGACACAAACAAACTGGCGACCACAGTGGGAGCCGACAGCTTTTCTGCAAAAGCTGTAGTGTCGCAACCAAAGATCGTCATACCGATCAACGAGGAGGTCGAGTACGAGTTCGACCAAGCAAAATATGAAGAGTACTTATCCTCCTCTTCCCGATCATCCTCCCCTCGTAGGAATAGGAGAAACTCCACAAGGAAAGGTCGAGGACATTTGGATTTGAAGGTTCAAAATCAAGAACCTCATCCCGCAGCGGTTCAAAAGACTCCTTGTGAAGCTGAAGCTACCAAGGCCGAGCCGACTTTATCCAAGAGGGCGCGTCAAAGACGGCGTCAACGCCTAGCACGCCAATTGGCCAAGGCCTCCGAGCCGGTGGATGGAATCCGCTACGAAGCGGATCTGAAGTCTAGAGGACGCCAACAGGCACAGCAGCGACTTAGCGATTGGTCCAAACCAACGACAAATGAATGGGTCCCCGTTAAGAGGACACGTTCCACTCTTAAAGAACGAACCGAGAAGCGCCACGCTTTACTTGCGCACGCAAGAATCCTGGTACAAGAGGCCGAGAAACTACAAACAAGTACTGCAGACTTTAAACTGACGAAACCACGTCAAATCTGGAGGCCAAAATCTAGAACAAAGCCCGAAAAAACCGAGGCACAGGCTGCTGGCTCGGCCAAGGCCGAGTCGCCAAACGCTGGCTCGGCCAAGGCCGAGTCGCCAAACGCTGGCTCGGCCAAGGCCGAGTCGCCAAACGCTGGCTCGGCCAAGGCCGAGTCGCCAAACGCTGGCTCGGCCAAGGCCGAGCCGCCAAACGCTGGCTCGGCCAAGGCCGAGCCACCAATTGCTGACCCGCGTAACCACCGAGCTGGTTTATCTCCGTCTGCAGAAATTTCGCCTCCTGCGACCAGCTTCAAGTCTCCGACAGCTCCTGCTTTTGTTCCGATGACTTCCTCACCTCCTGTAAAACCCCACGGTAACGTGGACTTATCCAGAGTTAAAATGAGCATAATGGATCATCTCGGCCCTTTGCATAAAAATAAACCCCGCATGATTTGTCAGAATGGGGGTCGGGAGTGAGTCTCCAGTAACTCTAAAACCCCTCATACAGAGAAAGTACCAGTAACCGCTCGCCTTGGCCTACGGGTAGAAGTTCGAGATTCTGTTGAACCCTCACGCGCGCGGAGGCGAGTTTTCAAACGAGCGACTCTTGAAAATAATGACGGAGCGATATATCCTCAAAGAGAGTTTTATTCGTTAGAAGAAGACGATGTTAGAATAAGAGGGTTATGCCAACACAAATCTCCGCTCAAGAGACGAAGAAAACAGGCATTCCTTGCCCATACCCAAGAGAATGGGAATCGATCCCATATCCGGCGAAGTTTAATCTAATTAACTTCACGCCGTTTAATGGGATGGGTTCACCTACTCAGCATTTGATTTATTTCAAATCGCACCTGGGTATTATTTCCGGCAATGAGCCTCTGATGGTGCGGTCGTTCGTCGGCACCCTTCGCGGAGCCGCCTTCGATTGGTATCGCCGCCTTAAGCCAGGTAGCGTGAACAGCTGGGACGATATGGAGACCATGTTCCTCACCAATTTCTTCGACGACGATACTGAGATATCTATCGGATCATTGCTCGATGAGAAGCAGAAGGACGGGGAGTTAGTCGACACCTTCGTCAAAAGGTTCCGAAACAAGGCAATAAACTATCGGGATCCGATCACTGAGGAGTTCATTCTCCAGACTTGCCACAACAACCTTGCATTGGACGTGTTGGAAGCAATGGGAACAGCACCGTCTGACACTTGGAAAGACTTGAAGGTGCGCGGTGAACAAACCGAACGCTTTCTCCGAAGGAAAAAGGCCGAGAGGAACCGACCGACGGTTAATCCTCCGAACTCGAACTTTGCCTCCCGTGGTAAGGGCAAGACACCTGCAGCGGCTATTGATGCTAATCAAACGTCACAACAGCAATCCCGGAGACAGCAGAAGATTTCAGGTCCGAGACTCCAAAGAGAGTATTCCTTCAAGGACGAAGACGTTCCAGCCATCTTCGAATCCCTACTTGGAAGCAACAAGATCAAGCTACCACCTATCACAAATCAGGAGGAAGCTGACAACACTACGGACCCCACGACGGATCCAAAGTACTGTGCATACCACAGGAGGGTCCTTCATCCCACCAAGGATTGCTTTGCTCTCAAGAATAGCATCCAAACCTTGGTTGAAGCCGGGGTCATATCGCTCAGATAAGCCAAATAAGAACGGCAAAACTCCAAAGAGTATACGAGTATAAACTGTTTCTCAATCCTCCAACAAGTGCATGAGGTTAAACTACTTCCTTACATACTCCAACAGGTATATGAGTCTAAACTGTTTCCTTTCTTTCACGGGAAGTTCCTGGAGAATACCATGCTTGATATTCTTAAGGATAACCCGGACACCCAACTGAGTACAATACCATACCCAGTTTTGCAAAGGAAGCTGGGGGTGGATGATTCATGTAACGGGAAGTTCCCAAAAGAAATCCATATAGTGTATTCTTAGGGATAATCCGGTCACCACAGCAAGATGATGAATAAGAAACTCCCATTCAAATTCTCACCGCGTCTGTGCACTCAACACTCTCATTGTTAGAGTCTGGACATAATATTCGGAATTGGTCAAACCTTCCTACAGTTAGGACCAAAACCAAAACCCCCTCTCGATTCCCCCAATGAACGAGAGGTCCACAAATCGAGCGATCAAACCTTCCTACAGTTAGGATCGTCTCAAACCTCCCAATTGGTCAAACCTTCCTACAGTTAGGACCAAAACCAAAACCCCCTCTCGATTCCCCCAATGAACGAGAGGTCCACAAATTGAGCGATCAAACCTTCCTACAGTTAGGATCGTCTCAAATATCCCGATTGGTCAAACCTTCCTACAGTTAGGACCACAACCAAAACCTCCTCTCGATTCCTCCAATGAACGAGAGGTCCACTTTCAAATCGAGTGATCAAACCTTCCTACAGTTAGGGTCACCTCAAACTCCTGTTTGGCCAAACCTTCCTACAGTTAGGGTCAAAACCATAATTCACTCTCGATAAACGAGAAATTCACCTTTAGTTCGGTAATCAAACCTTCGGACAGTTAGGATTATCCGAATCTTTCGATTCTCGGAATGGAGGTCCCACTCCTAGTTTCACCGTTCCGGATTCTGGGGGTGGAGATCCCACCTCGAGTCTCCTTTCCAGCCCTAACACGCGTCGCCGGGTGGTCTATTCCCGTGAGAAAGACGAAGTCTACGTATTCAATATCGTAGCACTAAGAGCGTTAACTCCTTTAGCACAACGTCACATGCGGAACGGATTTAGATAATCCGCATGCTAGCCCGACTCAAACGGTGGTCCGTAAAGGCTCATCAAACCCGTTGATGGCTGAGGGTTTGCCAAAAATCCTATAAATACGAGAGTCACTGACGCATCAGCTTCATTAGTTGGTCTCGTGACTTGAGCATCCAACGACATTCGAAACCCTAGGTCAACACCGATCAACGCGTTGCAATGAAAGAATCATAACTCCAATGGGTATACGAGTTTAAACTGTTTCCCACCCTCGACGGGAAGTTCCTGGAGAATATCGTATACAATATTCTTAAGGATAACCCGACGACCTCCGATAAGTCACACGTGTGGTGAGCCTCGAGGGTGCTCCGCATATATGTTTGCCCGTTTTCAAGTATTTTCAACATATACAGCACCCGTATTCATACTCCAATGGGTATACGAGTTTAAACTGTTTCCCACCCTCGACGGGAAGTTCCTGGAGAATATCGTATACAATATTCTTAAGGATAACCCGGCGACCTCCGATAAGTATATTAGGCTAAACTAACTTTCAGAACTCCCAAGAGTATACGAGTATAAACTGGTCCTCTCTGCTTCAAATGCATGACTTTTGGTCAACGTCTGTCAAGGTGTCGCCAGATGGGAATTCCCCAACAACGAGGGTCAACTCAACGTTAAATCAGCGACGTCGTTTAGTTTCAATATTTTAACAGCGGTCAGACGATAAACGCAGAGCCGTAAAAACTTCATCTATTCGACAGAACTCTGAATAGATTGAGGGCTGAAGGAGTCAAGAAATGAAACCCATAACAGGTTCTTCTGCAAATATAGCCTATCATATCCAAAGTATTTCAGGCTCTTCTATAAAAGAAACGAGACTGAAACACTTTGGAGGGGGTATCTGTAGGCGTTAAAAAATGCCCATAGGTCCTCAAACACAGTGCAAGACAAGGAAAAGACGATAAACGTTATTATCCAAGTCAAAGGAATTCATCCAAAATCAGCAAGGCGACGAAGCGTACGCAAAACAAAGAAGCTGGAAGAATCACGAAACATTGCTTAGAAGCTTGAACAGTGCCGAGTCACCAGAAGCTGACTCGCACAGTTCCGAGTCACCAGAAGCTGACTCGCACAGTTCCGAGTCACCAGAAGCTGACTCGCACAGTTCCGAGTCACCAGAAGCTGACTCGCACAGTTCCGAGTCACCAGAAGCTGACTCGCACAGTTCCGAGTCACCAGAAGCTGACTCGCACAGTTCCGAGTCACCAGAAGCTGACTCGCACAGTTCCAACCACGAATTTTAGAGGAGAATCATCAGAGCTTGGCGAACACTTTCATAAAGAAAGCCCCTTCGAAAGGTTTGTGATTCTTTTCCCTTCTTTCCTCCGGATTAAACTTGGTTTTAATCTCGAGAAGAGCCACAATCTCGCTTGGTCGTGATTGTCGCTTCCGCAATTGTTTCCTTCGTGAAACAAGAGCGTAATTATATTGTCGATCGGCTTTGGTCTGCGGTGGTCCACGGACTAACGCGTCCCCGGCACAGGCAAAGATCCCACGCAAAGCAGCGGGAGATAAACTACTGCTGCGTTTTGTTTGATAAAGTTGTAATCTTTATTTTTCGTTGTAAGAAGATCTTATAAAAAGATCAACTCTCTTTTTAGTTTGAACTTGTAATCGATAAACGGTGTAACAGGTTTGAAAACAATGGAAAAGGCAACTTTTGACACAAACATGGGGGTGGGAATTAGTTTTTTTTTCTCTTTATTTTACATTTTTAGTTGCATTTTTGTCATTTTTTCTCTTTTCCTAAAAAAAATTTATAAAAATATCATCACTTACCAAATTGATAGAGTTATGTAATAATTGATTTATTTGATAAATTTTAAATTTTCTAATCTCTAGTTTGTTATTTACTCAAGTTTACCTTTTATGATAACTCTAAATAAATTTCTTAAGAAATGATTTTCATAGTATACTTTACTTAAGCCTTAACTTAGATTTTTATTTAAAATAATGGAATTTATTTAAATAACAAACTAGAGTAAATAACAATTAGCTTAGAGTTAAAAATAATTTTTCAAAGTGTCTTGACTTACATATTTTTTAGAATATATATACATATACATTGCAAAAGAAGAGTGCGAAAAATGGACACAAAAAAAAACTCTTGAATTCAATGTGATTCTGTCTTATAAAGGCTAAGCTGACCGTGTAATTAAGTCTAAGGAGTATTTTCATACTTAATGACCTAAGCCCAATTGGGTTAGGATCCATTGGCCCAAAACTTGTTAAATGGTCGCTTAGACAGCCTGTTAAAGTAGAAAAAAATCACCAAGGAAGAAAGAGTTAAAAAAATAATATAAAAAAATAAAAATACTAATAAATATTTTATATATATAGTTATATTTGTATATATGGTCTTGGAAAATATTTTAGATCAAGCAACTTGAATATTACTTTAAACAAAGAGTTAGCATGTTCTTTTCAAAACTTTTAAATTAAATTTCTAAGTTTGGCTTGATTTTGTATTGCTATAATGAGAAGATTTTCTAGGAAATTTACCTTAGAGTTATATATAAAAATATTTTCTTGAGTAATAACTAGCTTCAATTATTAAATAAATTTAGTTATTTACTAACTTCTTTAATTTGACAAGATGACCGAATTTTGTGGGTATATTCACTTCAAACTCTCACAAGACTACAACTCGTCCACTAGGGTAACCTAGGGGTTTAAAGGCTTGTTGTATGCGCTAAATACAACCGCGATTCCTACGAAAGTGAGTTAGGTTTTCTTTCATTTTTTTCTTTACTAGACTGACAAAAGTTTAGGTATGGGGGTATTTGATAATCATATTTTATTACAATTTTATACCATCATTATCTATTTTTAATGAATAATATACCACTAATAACTATTTTTATCTTTAATTACAGGTTAATAAAGAAATAATAAATAAATACCCAAAATAATCCAACTTTCTTATTTTTGTAACCGTTTATTGAAGCCCAGAATCAAGCCGAATAGCCTGTAGAAGACGAAGAAAATAAAAAAAATCCAATATGAAGAGAAATTATATTCAAGATGGTTGGCCGCAAAGAAACGATGATATCTCCCAATCCGAAAGGCGAAATTTAACATATGATATATAAAAATCATCTATCTCGACGAGACGAAGCCAACCATGAAGTCAAAATTTTTATTAGAGCATTGATGTGGGCATCAATGCTTGTATCGATGCCAAGTCGTCCAGAATTCATCAACGGCCATAATTGCATTCTTGGGGCTCAAGTTTGATCCAAAGGCTCTCATTCACTGATGTTTACTATAAATAGGGGTAGAGAGTGAGGGGTTATAGGTGTGAAAATTTTTGTAACTCCATTTGGAGAGGAGGGCTACTCTTAATTGAGAAGGCCTTCCAAATTTATAACTTTTGTTACAATTAATAAAATAATTTTTTCACCACTTTAAATTTTTCTTCTCTTTATTGGATGATGAAGATGGAGATGAAGATTAATTTGGAGGTTTGTTTTCTCTTTTATTTCTATTTTTTTTATTAGTTTAGATTTATTTACATGCTTGTAGTTAGATTTTATTTTCTTGTTTAAATAGCCAAGAGGCTAGAAAGCTCTTGCCTTAGATTTATTTTATGCTTATAGAGTAGATTTATTTTCTTATCTTTAATTCTTATAATTTATTTTATAATTTAAATTTTGCAATTTATTTTGTAGTTAGATTTCTTGCACTATTCACCTTGAGGTTAGAACCCTTTTGGGTTTAGTTTTTCTTTTTGTTCATTTTTATTTTTTTTATTTGCCTTTAGGGTAGAACCCTCTAGGGAATCACCCTTTTCTAAAAAGTTGATTAAATTCTAGATTACCCATATCTTTAATTGAATCCGCCATCTTTACTTTCTTGAATTTTATTTTCATTCTTGATTTTTATTTGTTTCTCGGTTTTATTCATTCTTCTTTCTTGCCTTGTTGATCACATTTATTTTTTCACATCCACTCTCAAACACATTGATTTACACACTATCACTTTCACTCTCATTATCTCTCCACAATCATAACAATCATACTTATTCTTCACTCCTATTTGTCACGCACACAACATAAGAACCGATTTATATTTTCTCCTACAAAACACCTTCCTCGTGGGATCGATAACTTTTTATACTATAACTTGACACGGTTGTGCACTTACAACATTTTTGGTACATGTTTATGCCGCATCACCTACCAAGTTAACTTGGCCTCCAAGAAAACTACTAAGACTAGGCCTAGCTTTCAAATCCGCATCCGACTTGAAGTTTGAGTTGATACCCAACAATAATCTAGATTCGATCAAGCAAGTAATTATTTTATCTAAATAGTTTTATAAAGCTTCTAACTTATCTTAATTTAAAACTCTCCTCAACAACCAAAAATGGTTAACATGTTCATTTTTTTCATTTTTACAATGACATACATTATTATGTATATTTCAGTAAATATATAACTATTATCAACTAACATTTACCAAACAGGTAACCTATTTATCTAATATACTATTATAAAAGTGGATTGGGATGTTAAAACATTTCTTCCGAAAATACCCTTTGAAACATATATATACATACATAAAATATATGCATCCATACATAAACCGTAGCATAACCCCCAATTAAATGCATACTCATAATACATAAAATACATGCATCCATACATAAAATGAAAATCATATTCATATGGATATGATATGCTGCTTTTGTTCTAAAGAAGAGAAAAATCATCTTCATCTCTTTGTTAAATGTGAGTTTGTATACTCAATCTGGAGATCTATTCAATATAAAATGAAAATTAAAAAAGATTTCACTTTATATTCTTTAAAAGAAATTTGGAAGAATTGGTTTGATGAGAAGTATGATAGCTAGAATTTAGAAAGAGATGTGATTATTTGTTCTCTTATTTGGTGTATTTGGCAGGAAAGAAATGATAGAATTTTTTCAAATAAGAGGAAGAGATCACTTGAACTTTTGGGCAAAATTTTGACTTTTGCAAAATTTTGGTTAGGTTCACAAATATCTGGTCGTGCAGCTAGATTGCAAGAGAGGAGGAGGAAAAGCTAGGTTTGCTGCAAATGCCGGAGTTTCTCCTGTACCTGCTGCTAGGTGTGTGGTTGATCTGCTGGAATGAAAGCTAAGCATGAAAAAGTGAATTTCTTTTGTGGTTTAAATATGAAAACTTTGTATAAGTGTTGGTCTTTTGCTACACTTTATGATATGTTGTTGATAGTTGTTAGTAGGAGAGGAGACTTGGTGCAGTTTATTTTAAAGTTTAGATGAACTAATGTACACATTCTAGGTTGGGGATGTGTACTATTTTTGTAACAACCAATTTTGTTTAATTTAGCTGGCTGGATTACTATGTTGGTAATCCATCCTTTTTCTCAAAAAAAAATGCATCCATACATAAATCATAGCATGACCCCCAATTAAATGCATACTCATAACTCCCAAAATAATTTTATTTTAAAAGTCATAAACGTGCAAGTCATAACCCCAATTAAATGCATACTCATAACTCCAAATTATTTTATTTTAAAAGTCATAAATGTGGTATAAATGGTTTTTATTTTATGGTATCACAATATTTAAATAGAACGGTTACGATGATAACAATAAATTAAAACTCGAAACAAATGCACTTTTAATTATGTACTAAATGTTGTTTACACTTCTGTCACTTTTAATTATGTACTAAATGTTGTTTACACTTCTGTAACATCCCATCATCAAATTCGGTTATGATAATAGCAAAAGGAAGGTACTAAATGTTGTTTACACTTCTGTAACATCCCATCATCAAATTCGGTTATGATAATAGCAAAAGGAAGGCAAGAAAGTAAGAAACTAAAAATTAAGTTTGCATGATCATTTATTATTTCCAGCTCACATAATTTGAACATAATAGGATGGATGTTCTAAAATACTAAAGCATAAAGAGCACTGCAATGATCTGTATATTATTTACTATTCAAGTAAGCCTGAAAACTTTATGTTAGAGGATTAATATTGGGCGATTCTTCAACGGGATTGTGTTTGATTTTCCTCAATAAAGTAATTTAAGGAGAAGGCACAATGATTAAAGCACAAAAGACACATTTAATAATTTTCCTTCTCAACTAACGTACGACACTATTAATCTTCTTTAACTCATCATTCAAATCAAAACCCTCTTCGTCTCCTCCGTATCATAACCTCTACATTCAACAATATATAACTCCCCATCCCTGCCTCCTTCTCCACAATCCATTCACCATAACAAAAAATACCGATATCTCTCCTGTAAAACATATATAGCTTGCCGAAACAATCTATCATTTTCGCACCAACAAACCCAGCCATTTTTTAATTTTATGTATTGACCAACCTTGATGACAACGGTCTTATGGACTATTGGAGCGGCATGATGTAGCTCCAACATCGGTGCTCTAATAAGATCGTATTATTCTTCGTCAATAATGAATAGCACATAAGATCGTATTATTCTTCGTCAATAATGAATAGCACATGGCCTCGACTGCAGATGATAAGCTAGCTTCATCTCATTTTTATTTTTAGTTTCTGTTGACTGCAGATGATAAGCTAGCTTCATCTCATTTTTATTTTTAGTTTCTGTACACAGTTATCTATGCTTTGTGCAAGATGTCTATGCTATTATACTTTGTATCGTAGTTTAAAAGGAAAAAGTTTCCCACTATTCGTAATTCATTTTGTTGTGATTGGTATTGCTGAAAGTTACAACAACCAGATTTGAGAAATTGATAAACAGGTGGCTGGGGGTAATGTTTCATAAACATCAGTCAAAGTTCATATTATCAGGCCCTTGAATTGTTGCTTTCCTCCTCTGTGCTTAGACATGAAAGTGGTTACACGTGCATCGCACGTGCACTATACTAGTATCATAAAAGCCCACAACAGCAAAAATTTAACATAGCTTAAAAACTTCTAAAAAAACCCCCTATCAACATTCTCTACATTTTAAAATGCTTTTCTATTTTGAATGGATCTAAAGAAACGACAAAATAAGGAAATGAGCATATCTTTTGAAGCAATGCTCCGAGGCTAATTCACTTTAAAAGCTCAGTGCTCTTTGGATTTTCAATTTGCTCATCTCAGTTTAGAAATGGAAAATCTAGCGAACGACTTCTCTTCTGAACCTGACATCGGCAAATTCTCCTCGTCAGTTCCTCTACCTCTGAGTGAACCAGTTCAAGCAGCTGAGTTCAACATGCAATTGATTCTAGATATGTGCAATCTAGAGCCTCAAGAATATACTCAAAGTCGATCAACTCAGACGACTGCATCCGATATACAATTGGTTCTTAATTTATGTCATGCAGAACATCAAGAAAAGGCGATATTCGAGCTATCAGAGGTCTAAACTTTATTCTTACAATTTTTACTATTTTAGTAAGGAAAAAGTCAGTTTACTATTGGAAAATAAATTATTAATAGTTTTAGACTCATGATGAATTAGATGATATAAAACTAATTGTGTTAATGTCAATTATTAATGCTAAATAATACTTATGCAATTCATGTATACATTATCATTTAAAAAATTTTGAAAAAAATTGAGAGTTTCAATTAATCATGTTTTTGTGCAATTCATGTTTTTGTTCAATTCATGTTTTTGAAAAAATTGTGTTAATAACCCGGTTCCTGTTGAAGACCTCATTTGTCATGTGCTATCCCAACTTCGGGATGAGTTTGCACCCACTGTTGCCGCTCTCCGTGTGCGAGAGACCCCTCTTACATATGCTGAGTTAGAGGATATTTTAACTGATTGTGAACGGACCCTGCAAGAAACTATTGAGAACTCTGCTACCGTTCTTCCCACGGTTAACGCCACCTACCGAACTAGTGGAAATGGTTTCAGTGACAATTCTGGCGGCAACCAGAATACTGGCTTCGGTGGTCAGTTTGGCTACGGAGGCCGTGGCGGGCGTGGGTCGCGAGGGCGGTTTGGTGAGCGACGCAACAATGGCAGATTCTGTAAGTTCTGCCAATTCCAAGGCCATGATGTTCAGTTCTGTCGCAAGTTGGAGCGTTTCTTGCGTGAGAATAATTACCGAGTTAGCGGTTCGACACCAACCGTGAACACTGCGACGTCTACAAACCCGGGTCCTAGTCAATGGTTGTTTGATAGCGGAGCCTCTCACCATGCCACATCTGACTTGGCCTCTCTTCAGTCATTCACGGAATATGGAGGTCCTGATGAAGTACACTTGGGCGATGGCACCAACCTTCCTATATCTCATACTGGTAAGACAACTATCTCTACTTCTTCCCGTCCCTTGTCTTTATCCAACGTCCTCTGTGTTCCCCGTCTTCATAGTAATATTGTTTCAGTTTCTCAACTATGTAAAACCAACTCTGTCTCTGTTGAGTTTTTTGATTCTTCGTTCCTTGTGAAGGATCTACTCACGGGGGCGCCTCTTCTTCGAGGACAAAATAATCATGGCATTTACTACCTTCCGCGGTCAAACTCGGTTCCCCGCCTCCATGTCACCACGACTGGTTCCATCTCTGACTGGCATCACCGATTTGGCCATCCGTCCAACAAAGTTTTGCGCCAAATTTTTAGTCGTACTAGTTTAGTCCCTTCTAGTTTGTTAGATCAGTTTCATTGCCTTTCGTGTAATATTAATAAAAGCCACAAGCTTCCATTCTCTGTAAACACATTAACTAGCTCTGATACAATGTAAAGGCTGGAAGACTATTTTGTATTGATATGAAGTGGGTATTAATAACCCAAGAATACAAATGTACAAGGAAAGTAGATCACTACAATAAGATACCTAAACCATATCAGCTATACAAGGAAAGTAATTATATACTTCCTATACAAAGAGAAAGATAAAAGGAAAGTAATTATATACTTCCTATACAGAGAGAAAGATACAAAAGGAAAGTAAGGTGGCTGATTAATTATTCTTTACATAGGGGACTTCAAAATGCAATGTTGTTCACCTTCTTTAGTTCATTCTTTTATAAAATCATATAAATCCCCTTACCTATTATAGTTTTGAATATACTCTTTTATTTATTGATTTTAATTCAATAAAAATCTTGCATATGCTACCTTAAGTTTTGACAACAGGATATTCTTATTCTATTAGATATCGTGAATCACACTAGTACTCACTTAATCCATAAGGTTAAATCGGTTAATCTATCGATAAGCTTTATTTTAACTCTTATGAACTTTTCTGGTATTTAGGAATAGAGAAGATGATTGCTACCTTGTTCTAGAATTCAGATTATTTCTTAACCCGTTTAAGTCAAATGGATTATATTAAACTTAAACCATTGCTTTGAAGGGTTAACTCATTTAACATTTCCGGGAGGTTATACTAAACACTTTTTAATTTTTATTTGTTGCTAATTAAGAGGGGGTTATCTCATTTTATTTAATGTAATAAATTGTTGCGTTTGACCGCTGAAAGGAGAGGTTGACTCTCCTTAGTTCTCAATTAATCTGTTGCTAAATAACACCTAAAAAAATTCCTATCTGATCTCATTAAGAAATAAATAAATAAATCATCTAATAGTCCTTCATATTTTGATATAAAACATCAGAGTAGTTTCTCATAATCTTTTCAGCAAAATCTTTATCAAATGATAGAAAGTAAGGCTCTATTTGGCAACCACAAAAGGAGAATAGGTTAAGCATAGTGATAGTCTAAGTAGGCCAAAGGTAGCCTCAAGAGCATGTTGGCAACATACTTATAAGTTTCTTATTTTACTTATATGTTACCAATGTCATATTTGTTGAGGGTTCACTTATCTACTTACTTTTAACTTATGAGTAGCCAAAAAATTAAGTTGGGAACCATTTATTTGGCTACTTATAAGTAGTTTCACTTGTTAACGCCAAAAGACCCGTAAAATCCTCCATACCGCTTTACCAATATTCGTAATTAACATTAGTAATTAATAACCAAAAATAGTGTGATTCATAATTTTTTTTAAATTAAATATTTTCTTATTATAAAATAATTTATTCTTTATTAATTAATTATTTATTTAATAAATAAGTTTATTAGTAATTTTTATTTAATTAATTAGTTATTTTTTATTTTTGAGAATAAATAATTATGTTTACTGATTTTTTTATTTTAATAATAAATAATTATTCCTATTAAAAATTATTTATAATAAAATAAAGTATAAGTATCATTTAATAATTTATTTATATCAATTATTTTTAAAGTAAATAACAATAACTATTATTATATAGTTAATTAATAAATAAAATTATTTATAGTTAATAATTAATTATTTATATTTTTAATAAAATCTTTATTCTTTTTATTTGACTAGTTAAATTAATTAATACCTATTGTTTAATTTATATGACATTAATTATGTAATACTAACATTAGTAATAACTAAATATAACATAATATAATAGATTGAATTATTTAACTACATGTATTTCTTATTAAAATCAATTATTACTGACTTTAATAAAAATATTTTTTATTGATAATCATAATTAATGTGAAATAAATTAATTTTTTATTTAGTTAGTTAAATAATTAAATAACTATATTAATACTAAGTATATGATTAATATATAATAATTAATTAGACATAATATGAGATTTAAGAAGATGTCCTTTATGGTCATTTGACATCTATTGCAACTATATAAGTTACCAAACACATAACTACACACATATCCTTATAAGTTAACAGTTTTAGCAAACACTTTCATTATTCTTTTACATCCTTATAATGAGTTTTGAAAATAAGTAATAAGGAAAATAAATGCTAGCCAAACATGCTTTTAAAAGCGATGACCCAATAGAAAACTAGTTTAAAGGTTAAAATTTAAACTAAAGAAAATTAGTTCGACTTTGCCTATTGTTAAACTAAAAACTAGCTTTTGAGCAAAAGTTGTACCCACTGAAATTAGTTTTGTAGAGTTGGCAAACACACCATGAAAGTTAGAAACTTGTAGTAGCAACTAACGCATCATTCACTTTCTCAATATTCTGTTGTTACTATGGGAAAGATTGTGGAAAGTGAAGGAAGTTGAAGGAAAAATAAAATATTAATTACTCTCTTTAAATCACTTTCTCAAAAATTTTAGGAAAGCAAATTTTTTTTGGAAAACTGACGTGTCAATTTTTATTTTCCATTTACTTTCTAATTACATTGCAAATAATTTTTATCATTTTTCCTTTTATGTTCTAATTATAAAAGATAAAGTCTCTTGTGAGGATCTAGTTTTTACTGTATTTTTTAAAATAAAGTTTTGATTATCCCATGTTAAAAGGGAGTGATCCTTCCAATTAAATTAATAGATTTTCACTAAACATATGCAAATGTCAAACTATGAAAATCTTCATTAATCATGTGCAAAGGTCAAACTATGAAAATCTTTCTTGAAATAATCATTTTAATCATAGGCAAAGGTCAACTAGGGAAATCTTCATTAATCATATGCAAAAGCCAAACTATAAGAATCTTCCTTCAAATAATCATTTATTAAGTTTGGTGTTAGTTTTCTCGGTAATAATACATTAACATTTTAAATTCAAAATAAAAAACAAAAAATGATAAAAAACTATGAACCTATAATAGATGAGATTGTGGTAGAAGCTGCTTTTTTCTTTCTGCTAAATCGACTCATAATAAATATACATCAAAATTAAGTTTCAAATAATTTAGTGCTTCAGACCACTTATAAAGAATATAGAACGAAAATCAATATACAATAAATTAAATGAAATAAAGTAGTTTTGATAAAAAATAAAATAATCAAAATAAAATGTTTTTTATCGCCAATGATCCATCAGTTATTAAGATTGTGATTGATATTTATAAAGTATACAATTCTAGAATCAATTTGCAAGAAATTAAATAAAACTAAAATAATAAAAAATAATATTGATGCTATTATCTCAATGATCCATCAATCAATTAAATTCTTTTAATTAAAAAGAGCATTCTATTCAATGAGAAAGATAAATCCTTGAATACATCAGAATACAATCTGTCCAAATATCATCAACTAAGTTTCTTGCTGCTAACCGAGCAAGAGTATGAGAAGTTGATAAATCCTTGAGTACATCAGAATACAATCTGTCCAAATATCATCAACTAAGTTTCTTGCTGCTAACCGAGCAAGAGTATGAGAAGCTGAACTTCCATCAATTAATTAAGACTAAACAATTGTCATTGATATTTTTCAAGTATCTTCAAAGTTTAAAATTGCTATAAGTTGAGTATATAATTATTATATGATACCAGCTATTATAATTGGCAGTATATTTATGCACATACAATTTTTTCTACTTTTGGAAAGGTTTAAATAGATGCATGAACTAATAATAATTTCAAAATCAAAATTTACTAATATATGAAGTTATTATTTTAAAATATTTGAGTACTAGTAAAAAAAATGCTTCCAGAATTAAGTGGGACCCAGAGCACTCTCTCTATAAACTCTCTTCTCCTCGGCACTATTTGTTTTATGTAGTAACGGTTCTTGAATCCCAAGCCCTTTAATTCTCTCTCCCTCTAACTCTCTCTCCCTCATCCCCCTCCCAGGATTAAAAAAATAAGAGAGAGAGAGAGAGAAATAGGGAAAAAATGTCAAATAATCCTCCGCTCAATCTAAACGCTAATCTATTTGGATCCCAGCAGCCATCTTCATCCTCTCAATCTCCTCATCAGCAGCGAGAGAGGAAGGGGGCATCGCTGGAGCAGCTGGTCCTCGATTTGTGCGATCGTGATCTCAGAGAGTCTGCCCTTCTCGATCTCTCAAAGGTCGATCCTTTTCCTCCTTCGGATTCCTATTTCAATTGATTTTTGGCTATCAACATTGGTTTTTTTATATATTATGATTTTTTGTTTGTAAGCCCAAGGTTTTACCCCAATTTTTTTAAAACCCGTCCGCTTCCAAAGTCACTGCTGAAGCCAGATAACCATATTGAATTTAATTTTTAACTCAGTCTATATGTTTGCTCAGTAAGTGTGGTGCCATAGTTTTGTCTATTTTGTTTTATTTATGTTTAACTGGGTTTAATAATAGTATACTATGGTACTTTGGGTTTAAGAATGATTTCGGAAGTGGGCGGGTTTAAAAGTAAATTAGGGAGAAATTTTGGGTTTTTAAATAACAAACCCTTGCTGTAATCCTTTTTTGTAATTTGATTGTTGATGGGTTCATGTTGAGATGCAAATTTTTTATGACTAAATAAGAAGGAAACATGCATAATTATTTGGGCCAAAATAGTGCAGAATTATGGTATAATTCTATTAACTGTGAAAGGATGAAATAAATAAATAAATAAAGTATGTCAATTTAGTAGCTGTAAAAAGTTGGGAATAAGGATATTTGAAACCATGAGATAATGTCATGTTAGCAAGCGTGATGCTAACCTGAGTATAGTCATTTTTAGAATAATATTTAAAAATTGGTAACATGTTAATGATTTGATAAATTATTTGATGAATATGTAAAAGTAAACGTGCATAGTCATTTGGGCCAAAAAGTGCAGACAGTTGTGCGCCTTTGCGGAAGCGTGCTCGCACACCGAACGAGTTCGTAAGTCACGGGAGAAGATTAACAAACCAAACAAGAGCACAATCCAAACAAATATGACAAATCAATCGCAAACACAAAGATATACATGGTTCGGCAATTTGCCTACGTCCACGAGGAGAGAATAGAGAGATTTTACTATATCGATGAGAGTACAAAAGGGTTACAATCACACAAACACTCGAACAAACCCTGACTAATGATCTCTTAACTCATTCACAAGTTCTCCCTCTCAAAGTGCTCAGAATACTCTCTATTCTCTGATTAACCAAACTCTAAAATCGTGTTTCAATATATATCAAAACACAAACCAAAACAAAATAGGAAACGAAGCCCAGGCCCAAACCCGACAGGCGGTCGACCGTCGAAGTCATCGCGGTCGATCGGACAGAATGAAAAAAAATCACCTTTTTGTTTTCAGGGTCTGCGATTGATCGCCAAAGTCTTCGTGGTCGACAGGACAAAGATCCAGACACTCCCTGTACCCGTGCACGCTTCTGATCGACCGCACATGTTGCTGCGGTCGACCAGTCAGAGCTCAAAATTGATCCTGCTTCAATTTTCCTAAACTTCCTTGTCGTCGTTCCTAATTCTACAATTCTCTATCTCGGTGAAGTTTTTCCAAAACCGAGCCGACACCAAACAAAGAGCACCATTTCGTCGTCTTTCCAAACTCGGCTGCACCAATACGGTTGTCTATGTACCCCTTCTCCCAAGGGATCAAGCCGTCCGTAGTTTATCCAATTGGCCGTCAACGGTCTTAACAATCATGAATGTGCAACAAGTTTCGACAATGATCAAACTTGTTACTCGGTACTATCTTTGTGAGCATATCTGTTGGATTATCCTTCGTGTGGACCTTGATAATTTTCACATCGCCATTTTTAAGAACATCCCAAACGAAGTAATAACGAACGTAAATGTGCTTCATCCTCGCATGAAAAACCTGATTCTTACCAAATAGATAGCACTTATGCTATCACAATAAAGAGTGACGGAACGTTGCGATATACCAAGTTTCTCCAAAAGTCCCCGAAACTAAATAGCCTCCTTGATAGCCTCCATAATCGTCATATACTCTGCCTTCGTCATAGACAAAGCAACTGTAGACTGTAAGGTGCATCTCTAACACACCGGCGTATGGGTTAAAGTAAACACATCCCGTCATAGATCGACGCTTATGCAAATCACCAGCATAATCTGAATCAACATAGCCAACGCACAACTGCCCACCTCTAGTGTCCCGCTCAAATAATAAACCAACATTGAGAGTACCTTGAATGTACCTCAAAATCCATCTCACGGCATCCCAATGACCTATTCCTGGATCGTGCATGTATCTCCAAAACATGCTCACCGTCTGTGATAAATCCGGCCTCGTACATACCATCGCGTACATCAAGCTCCTAACTGCACTCGTATATGAAGTCTTCGACATCAACTCTCTATCTTTAACTGTCTTCGGTGAAAGGTCAGATGAAAGTTTCAAATGGGCTCCCAAAGGTACACTAACTGGTTTTGTATTCATGCTAACATTAAACCGTTGTAGAACCTTCTTCAAATAAGCCACCTATGTTAAATAAATTCTGCCTTTCTTTTTGTCTTTGCCGATCTTCATCCCCAAAATGCGTTTTGCCTCACCCAAACCCTTCATCTCAAACTCCTTTGAAAGTTGTTCTTTTAACTCATCTATAATGTATCTGGAAATAGAAGCAACCAACATGTCATCGACATAAAACAACAAATAAATGTACGCATATTCTTTTAACTTGTGATAATACACGTAATGATCAACCTGGTTCCGAGTGTACGAATGACCGATCATGAAACCATCAAATCGCCTATACTACTGTCAAGGAGATTGCTTCAAATCGTATAGCAATTTCTTCAACCTATAAACTAACTTTTCTTTCCCCGCAGCTCGTAATCCCAATGGCTGAGTCATATATATTTCTTCATCAAGATCATCATGAAAAAATATTATTTTTATATCCAACTCATTTAATTTCAAACCATACTGTGCCACCAAAGCTAGCAAAATCTAAATCGAAGAGTGCTTCACCACCGAAGAGAAAACCTCATTGTAATCAATACCTTCCTCCTGTGCATAGTCCTTCGCAACCAATCTAGCTTTGGACCTCACTGTGTGTCTTTAATGCCCTTTTTCTTCGTGTATACCCACTTGCAACCAATCACGTTCCGCACCTTTGGAAGCTCAACATGTTCCCATGAATCGTTCTTATGAAGAGACTTCATCTCCTTCTACATAGCTACCTGTCACGAACCAGTCTCTGAACTCTGCTTAGCCTCTATGAATGTAGTAGATACCATCTTATCAATACTCTCTACCGGAAGTACATACGTAACTACTGTGTCTGTATACCATTCTGGCATCCGTATATCTCTCCTCTATCTCCGAATTACAATTAAATTCTAAACATGAGCCGTCGGTCCTTGATCCTACTCATCTGTACCCGTATCCTCCAAATCACTGTCGTGCTCGCCTGACGTCATTTCAGTCGGTACTCTAATGGACACGATACTACCTGAACATTATGGAGCTGCATTAATCTCCATGACCTACGATATCTCCTCTGTTGGGGTGCTCTTCATCTGGTGAGAGCTGGGAAGTTTCAAGATAGAAGCCTCATCAAAAGTGACGTCTCTACTCAGCACGAACTTCTCATCCACTGGATCCCATAGCTTGTATCCCTTGACACCATGCTTGAATCCTATAAATATGATCTTTCTAGCTCGATGTTCCAATTTATCTATTCTCACCTAATCAAATGCAGGACATCCAAATATGTTGAGCTGGTCATAGTCGTGTGCTGGTTTTTCCGATCACATCTCCATAAGGGTCTTCCTCTCAATCGCAGATGAATGTAGCCTGTTAATAAGGTTGCTCGTATATGATAGTGCCTCAACCTAAAAGATCTTTTACAAACCACTCTGCGATAATAAGCATCAAACATTCTTCAGTAAAGATCGATTCAACTTCCCCGTCACCCTATTTTGCTACGATGTATGACTAACTGTGAAGTGTCTTTTTATGCCCTCGTCCCGACATAGCTACTGAAAAGGGTTTGATGTGTACTCACTGTCGTTGTCGGATCACAACATCTTGATCTTGCTCCTAGTATGCAGTTTTAATCTTCTCTTCCACTCCACAAATAACTTTAGAACTTCATTCTTATGTTTTACGGTGTACACCCAACAACGCCTAGAATAGTCATCAATAAACGTGACGAACCAATATCGACCACCAAGTGATGCAGTCTTGATGGGACCCCAAACATCTATGTACACGTAATTCAGGATGCCCCTCGTCTTATGGATGGCTGTCCAGACTTCACATTCGTCTTCTTGCTAAGAATATCGTGCTCACAGAACTTAATCTTCTCACTCTTAGCTCCATTCAATAGCCCCTGCTTGCATAAAGCCTGCAGTGACTTTTGTCTTGTGTGTCCTAACCTGTAGTGCCAAAGTCTATTCATGTCCATCTCTGAAATAGCTAAAGCTATCTGGTCAACCTCGATGCTCCCCTTCAGATAATATAAGTTTTAACTACGGACTCCCTTCATCACCATCAAAGATCCCTTAGTAACCTTTACTATAGTGTCTTTAAATGTCATCTTGAATCCTTTTGTCTCCAAAGCTCCAACAAAAATAAGATTCTTCTTTAGCTGAGGAACAAATCTCACCTCTTTCAATTCACGGACTATTCCATCGTGCATCCGAATCCTCACAGTACCTATCCCACAAATATCACATGATTGATCATTTCCCATGACTATAACACCTTCATCGAGTCTCTCAAATGATGCAAACCAATCTTGTTTAGGAGTCACATGATAAGTAGCGCTACAATTAAGCATCCAATCTGATGCATCCATATGGTTTACTTCCGGAGTAATTAATAGAGAAAAGTTCGAATCATCGGAATCATCACCTCTAGCGACGTTCACCTCATTGGCCTTCGGACCCTTCTTTTTGCTATTCTCCTTCTCCTTGAGCTTCGGACAGTCTCTTCCAATATCCCTGTTCCTTATAGAACGCACACCAGTTCTTAGCTAACTGGTGATGGCCTCTAGTCTTTGACCTACTCCTATTGCCACCTCTCGGATATGGACTTCTACCTCTCGTCGATAAGGCCTCTTCTAATGAACTAGCGCGTGAAGTCTTATTGTCCTTTCTCCTCAAATCATAATTCGTCAAAGCTTTAATAACTTCACTATATGTGATAGAAGATCTCCCGTTCAATAAGGTAAGCACAGAGGTATCATACTCCTCATCCGGTAAGGGGTCCAAAAGAATAATAGTCTTGTACTCACCCGTGATCTTCTCATCCACGTTCGTTAAGTCCGACAATAACTTCGTATAGTTGTTCATATGAACTGCAAGTGAGGTGTCCCTGGACATCTGAAATCTGAACAATCTTCGCAGCAAGTGCAAACGGTTCTCAATACTCTTCGTAAGGTACTTATTATTGAGAATCTCCTACATCTTCATTGCAGACGTCATCCCAATCACATTATACTTCAGTTCCTTTTCCAAACAGGACCTGATCACCCCACAAGCGTTCTTATTCATTTTTTCCCATGCTGCCTCTTCATAATTTGGTGGCCTCTCATGGATCATGATAGTCTCCTCTAAATTCTGAGCATTGAGCGCATCCTGTATGTCGCTCATCCATAAACCAAAATTGATCTTGTCGTTATATTTAACCATACTAATTTTAGTGTTCTGAAAACCAACTTGAACTGTACTCACCATCTTGCTGTTTTCACCAACTTTTTCACCCATACTCAGACTCCAATTGTAAAAAAAAATTCAAACTTTGATAGAATTAAGAAGTTATCCAACTGAACCCTAGATTGGATTCTAAATAGATCTCCTAACCACACAAGGAAAACAGAATCTTCAACGGTAACTCCACAACGCTATCTTCACTGAAGCCTAGGATTCCAAGAACTAAGCTTCCACTACGAATCTTTCTCCACCCAATGCCAAAACTCTAGATCTAAAACCTTAGAGCTCTGATATCAAATTGTTACGCGTCTTTGCGGAAGCGTGCTCGCACACCGAACGGGTTCGTAAGCCACGGGAGAAGTTTAACAAACCAAACACGAGTACAATCCAAACAAATACGACAAATCAATCGCAAACACAGAGATATACGTGGTTCGGTAATTTACCTACGTCCACGGGGAGAGGATAAAGAGATTTTACTACATCGATGAGAGTACAAAAGGGTTACAATCACTCAAACAGTCGAACAAACCCTAACCAATGATCTCTCAACTCGTTCACAAGTTCTCCCTCTCAAAGTGCTCAGAATACTCTCTATTCTCTGATTAACCAAACTCTAAAATCGTGTTTCAATATATATCAAAACACAAATCAAAACAAAATAAGAAACGAAGCACAGGTCCAAACCCAACAGGCGGTCAACCGTCGAAGTCATCGCGATCGATCAGACAGAATGAAAAAAATCACCTTTTTGTTTACAGGGTCCAAACCCAACAGGCGGTCAACCGTCAAAGTCATCGCGATCGATCGGACAGAATGAAAAAATCACCTTTTTTTTTTAGGGTCTGCGATTGATCGCCAAAGTCTTCGCGGTTGACAGGACAAAGATCCAGACACTCCCTGTACCCGTGCATGCTTCTGATCGACCGCACATGTTGCTGCGATCGATCGGTCAGAGCTCAAAATTGATCCTGCTTCAATTTTTCTGAACTTCGTCGCCGTTGTTCCTAATTCTACACAGACTTGTGGTATAATTCTATTAACAACGAAAAGATGAAATAAATAAGTAAATAAGTAAACATGTAAGCAATAATGTAGGTGGACTAAGACTAGGGATGTAAGTGAATTAGAGGATATCAATTTGTAACCGACTTCATATATTGAATACCATTACCAGTTATACCTGCAGGTGGGACTCTAGTGTTTAATTTTCCTAATATCTGACACAAGAAATTTGAACAAAAGGGCAGAATGATATAAAGTTATATGTTATATTACACATGTTCATGTGTCATGCGCACAAAGACGTGTATCTTCAACTGTGTTTCACGCACAGAGAAAAAGAATTTTTGATTATATTGATTCATATCACATCCTATAGTTTTAAGCACTGTCGAAGTTAGGTTAAATGTGTACGTTGTTTACTTTCCTCTATATCTTTATCTTAATTGCTGAGCTGAGGAAGCTGGAACTGGCAGGGCTGCCAGCTTCCGCGAAGGATCTTATCAAATAAAATATTTTCTTCTGCCATTTGTAATGCCTTTTAAAATATTTATTCCATACCCTTGGTTGTTGCATGAGGGAATTTGAACTTGGCCCATGTTATTAAAGATTTATGAGAGCCAAAAGTTTTTTGTGGTTCTCTTGTCACTTCAAGAGATACTTATTGTACTCATTACTAAATCTTCTTCATGCAGAAACGAGAGGCGTTTCAAGATTTAGCTCCATTATTGTGGCATTCATTTGGAACCATTGCAGCTCTCCTACAGGTGTTTTTCCGGTCAAATCTAAATTCGTTATGTGGAATTTTCTTAGTAGATAAAAGAAATAAGGATGATGGATTTTTTTGATGGAGCCATATTTCGCTGAACTTGAAACACTAATTTGGTGTTTGAAACTTGATTACCTATGTTCTTGTGATCTTGTAGGAGATAGTTTCCATATACCCTTATCTTGCGCCTCCAAATCTTTCACCGAGTCAATCAAACCGAGTATGCAATGCACTTGCTCTCCTCCAGGTAAGATGGTCATTTGAACAATTGAATGTCTTCTCTTATCATTTACTTTTATTGAGAAAGTCATATACGGTGGTCTGGTTTAGTTCGTCATCTTATCATCATAGTTTTTTCTGGACTTAGTTCATATTCTTTTGTTTTTATGTGATATCTGTCATTGTTGTTGAGTTTCATTGGCTAATAGGATATTTATTAATCTAATACGATATTAATGCTAATTTAAAACTTATAATGCAATATCCTAGTACATATGATATCCAATAAGATATATGCAAGGATATAATGAACAAATGGTGAAATAAACTATGAGACAATGGTGATAAACAATGAGCATAAGAAAATACGCCAAGGCAAACACAAACATAAAAGAAATGATCATGGAGTTTGGTTGATCCACGACCTACATCTCCGCTCCTCACCCTCGTGGAGAATCTCTACTAGTACTAATGCAATATCCTAGTACATATGATATCCAATAAGATATATGCAAGAATATAATGAACAAATGGTGAAATAAACTATGAGACAATGGTGATAAACAATGAGCATAAGAAAATACATCAAGGCAAACACAAACACAAAAGAAATGATCATGGAGTTTGGTTGACCCACGACCTACGTCTCTGCTTCTCACCCTCGTGGAGAATCTCTACTAGTACTATCAACACAAAAAACTACACAATCGATTTTCAACGCTCACCGATAAATGTTTACAACTCACACACTTGTAATCACACCCTCTTAAGTGTTGGCCTCTCACATATCACCTTCCTTAAGTGCTCGGATTTACCACATCTCCCTAGGCTTTACAATAGACGTCACTCCTCTTGGAATTGATATTGTCTCTCACCAACCACTTCTCTCGGTGTCCTTATGTATTACAATGTGTACTCTCAATAATGAAAGCTCTAATACAAAGTGTTTGCTCTCTAAACAAGATGAGAACACAATTAAGCTCACACTCAATGTTACAATCTCACAACTTAATAATTATACTATGTGAAAATACTTAAGCTCAAGGGGTGTGTGTGTAAACAATGAGTAATAATCAAAATTAAACTCAATATGAAATCTAGCTTAATGAAATAATTAATCAACAAATATATATAAAGCTAGAAATTGAGTTTAGAGAAAACTTCTCTGAAAAAACAAGAGTGAAAGAGATTGAGATTGATGCCCAAACACGAAATAGATGATCTCTTCATCCTCTTGTGAAAACCACTTCACATAAACACTTGTAAAACACTTTAAAACACTAAACAAACTTGCCCAAAACTTGTATTTTATTTTTCTTAGTTAGTTCAGAAGTTTGTGGGTAAGGAGTATATATAGGATCACAAACAAAGCCCAAAAACTAAAAAAATCCAAGCAAAAAGATAAAAACCCGAGAAATCAGCAAACTAAAAAACAAACTAGCCATTACAGGCCATCAGTCGACTGATGATACTGTTCAGTCGACTGATGAGCTAACCATTACAGACAGCTCAACCTTCATCGGTCGACTGATGAACTCATCAGTCGACTGATGACCTGCTTCGGTCGACTGATGGTTCATCAGTCGACTGAGCAGAAACTTTCTGTACTTTTCAGGTGTTTTTTTCAGTCGATTGATAACACTATTCAGTCGACTGATAACATGAACCGAGCCTGTTTAAAATAATAATTTGATTTTTGAAGTGCCTTTAAAAATAGCAAATAAATTTTAAAAATTATAAAACTTTAGGAAGTGTTTATAAACATGAAAATAAACATGTCACAAAAAGAATTTTTCAAATTGTATTTTTCATTTGTGAAAACTCGTCATTTTATAAAATTAGTCAAAATACGAAATCTCAAAGACACATGATTTTGACAAAATGATTTCAAACAAGTTTTGAAACTTCTTTTGAATGGATTAATAGACTTTATAAAAGATATAAAATGATATAAACAAGTCTTTTAATCCGTAAACACATACTGTGCAAATAAACATGATTTTATTGATTTAAAATTGCTAAATCTTGATTTTGTTAAAATCATTTCTGGCACATATAAACATGAAACAAATATGTGTGTATATATAATTATATTCATTTTTTTCATATTTATGTGGCTAAACTTGAAAGCAATAAAATGTAAATTATGTGTGTGTATATTTTGAGCTCTAAGTATAAACACACAAAGTATAAACATACTAAACTAATATACCCAATCTTGAAGATCTCTTCGTGACGTTCGATTTTGGGCAATCCTCCTCTTTGTAGTATGAATTAAAAGACTTGAATTGCATCGTGCTTCATTCCGATATCCGCCAATCTCTATTGAATGTTATCGTTAAGCTTAATCCAACCAACATCCAACGAAGGATCTTTATGTAGAATACCTAACAAGCAAATAAACACTCGACAAACATTGTTAGAAATTGTTTGTTAATTATCAAAACTAGATTAGATAGTAGGCTCATAAACATGAGACCTAACAGTAGGGAGGTGTAGTTTCATTACAATAAGTACCTGCCAACAAATTGGGATTTTATGAAGATTTGTTGGCAAAAGAAATACATGAAAAAGAGTTCCTTTCCTTTTTCATGTTTTTGAAGCCTTGTTGTATTATATTGCTAGTATTAGTATATCAGTCATATGGTAGACAGGGCCTGACCAGGTTGCCTAGGCTTGGGGAATCAGACAAGTATAGTTAGGCAGCTGTAAAAGATAGAACAATTGAATTTGACAATATTCAGGAGGATTATATGATCAATAAATGGTCATCAAAGAGCTATTAGGATGCTAGATTTATATGACCAGGTTGCCTAGTCTTGGGGAATCAGACAAGTATAGTTAGGCAGCTGTAAAAGATAGAACAATTGAATTTGGCAATATTCAGGAGGATTATATGATCAATAAATGGTCATCAAAGAGCTATTAGGATGCTAGATTTATATGACCAGGTTGCCTAGGCTTGGGGAATCAGACAAGTATAGTTAGGCAGCTGTAAAAGATAGAACAATTGAATTTGACAATATTCAGGAGGATTATATGATCAATAAATGGTCATCAAAGAGCTATTAGGATGCTAGATTTATAAAAACCTAGTGCTGAGTCTTGAAGACAAGGTGTTAAATGAATGGAAGACTTCATGGAATCATAAGGATGCTGATTGCAGTGGGAGAATTCTCCTTGTACAGGGAGAACATGAGAACCAAAAGCTTAGCAAGTTCCTGGTATTCTGGATATAAGAAAGTGCTAGAGAAGTAGAAGTTTCATCTATAGTAAAGTTCTTTATATTTTTGTTTCCACGCGAGAAGTTCGCAGCAGCA
>NC_033801.1:101228102-101239450 GCF_001876935.1 Asparagus officinalis | reverse complement strand
TGTTAGTGCCATATGTACACCCTTGAGGTATCATAGTGGATTTAACTACATTTTTTATAGAATATCATGATATATCCTTTACACCTTGCTACTTCATGAGTTGGGTAGTGATGATTAAACTATAAATTGAACAAAGTAAGGATTGCAGATAAATTAGGTATTCATAGGATCCAGATAAGAAATATCAAGATTGCAAGGGGCCAGATTGATGGCACCACTTAGAATACTACAATACTTTAAGAACTAGAAGTAGCTTGCAAATAGGGCTGCAAGCGGCAATTTAAGCTCTATGTGGATGAATGGTATGTGTCTTAATCAAGATGCCTGTACTCGTGACTGTTCATGTGGAGGTGTTAAACTCATTGATTGAATTGCAGAACATAGGAAAGGTTGTAAAGTGGCCTTCTTTGAATTATTATTATGAAAAAAAATTGTTCATTTTTTCCTGTGATAAAGAACCAACTATGGATCATAAGATCAGAGCTGTCAACTTTGTGATGGGTCGAAGGTCATGTACCATTCTGTTTAATAAATTTGAGCAAAATTATTGGCAACTATATAAGGTTTTAACGTTGTGAAATGACCAGTGGGCTTCAACCTTTTATTCCAACTTGCATTCAGTAGAGATTTCCATGGTAGGAATTAGGACCTATACACGTAGATGTAGAACAATTCAGCTTTCCTCGATATTCTTGAAAATCCACTTACATTCTCATTCCTCTTTGCTCCAATAGTCATAGAGCCTAATCAAAGGTCTACTACCAGTTTGTTCCTTAATATTCTAGAAAATCCACTTTCCTCATCACTCTACACCACATGGAGTTATTATAGAGTAATGTATTTAAAAGCCTGCAGTTAAATCTGTGAAGTATAGAACATTAACATATAGAGAACAGCTTATTGTTTTATATATACTTTTAGTCTCACATTACTTGGGAAGCTACACCACATACCTCTGCACTTCTATACCAACTTGCATTATGGGTCTTTTTTTTTGCAATTTTAAACTTTTAAGGAGGCTATACGTAATTTTTTTGGGGGTTTGTTTGTAACATCCTGATGTTTAGGGTTCTGTAATTTTGGAATTTAAAGGGGTTGTTTGTAACTTTTGAATTTTTCTGCGAGTTGTTTATAGTTTTAGATTTTTTGGAAGCTATTTGTAATTTTCATAGTTTTCAAGTTTTGTAATTTTATGAGATAACTAGCAAATAGGAATGATACCAACGTAAAATTATGGCATAATGGCATTATGGAGGTTAAGTGCAAAAAATCAAAATATTCTGAGGGTTTTCTAAACTTCCCAAACTTATTAGGGCTTTAGGGAGAGTTTTAAAAATTTTGGGGATTAGTGCTAAATGCCCAAAGTTATTGGAGGTTTAGTGAAATCTACTCTTTAAAAAAATTAAGGAGGGCCTCATGAAAATTTCTTGAGGTGTAAGACTACTGAAAAACAGAAGAAAAGAAAAGATGACGTCAAAAGAAATAAAAAGAAAAGAGAGTTAAAAAATGATTATTAAAATTTTTAAATATGGATAGCTATAATTTGATTATGATTAACAAATATTTGATTGTTAGAATTTTCTAATTATAGATATGAATAGTTTGATGAGGATACTTAGATGAAGATAGAATTAGTTGTACACATGTCATCTTCTAATAGGATAGAGGGACACAAGACACTTTTTTTGTTTTGGGGATTTGACATCTTGCATTTTTTGTACGCATGGCGCTTTTTGATGCCTTTAAGAATAGTTCACCAATTTCTATTTATTATATAAAGAAGGATATATAAAGGAGGATGTTTCAAACTTTAAGGGAGTATATGGAGAACCTGTGGAATTCAATTTGCTGGATCTTTTCATGCATCCAGTTTCAGAAACCAGAGGAACTTTAAGAGAGGAAATACCTTCCAACTTTTGGATGTTTGCTTAAGTAGTTATGTTTTGTCTTATGAGTGAGATAGTTTGGTTCTCATACAGGTATACGCAAATACATGATTTCCACGTATTCACGGTGCAAATTTATGTTAAAATTTGTCCACTTTTAGCATCATTTGAGTTTTTCAAATCTTTATGATACATTACTCATTACTTTCTGTGGGGGAAAGTTTTGTTCCCTGAAGACAGCTAGGTTGCTGCATGTTAAATTTTTTTTTTCTCACACACTTAGATTCATGTGGAATCTTCTCTTGCCAATTTTTTCTATGCACTTTATGGTATCATGCTACTCATAGTTTGGTATAAAGTTACTGACTCTGCATCTTTTTTTCTTTGGCATTTCATCTTTGTACACAGTGTGTGGCTTCACACCCAGATACAAGGATTCTGTTTCTCAATGGTAAAATCTTCAGCTTGTTCTCTATATGCTGATGTCTCCAGTTAAATCTATGCAATCTATCTCATTAATGAAATAAATCCAAGCTCCTGCCTGCATACGAGCATCCGGTTTGTGGTTGTTTTCTTGTAACTATGTTGTTTGCAACTCAATCAACTTTTCCTGCAAATGTATGTGATGAGGATGTCAGTTAATTGGGAAGAGTTGTAAGTAAAAATTTTTAAGGACTTATGTACTTTGAAACGAGTTCTGTAAGTTATGGCGATTTACATATGATTGCTTATGAATATCCTGTTTGATTCTTTCAGATGGGGTTCAGAGTATTTTTCTTATTAGAACTAACTAATTTGTGTAGTCCCATTCCCTTTTCCATTTCATGTAGGCCCAACCATTTTGTGTTTCTTACTTTGTTTCTTCAATCCGGACACTAATTTTACCCCTCTCTAATTGAATAGCAGACCGAGTATTAGGATTTAGGATATTACTTCGGCTTATTTAGAATTTCTAATTCCATGAAAGATAGAAGCTTTAGGCAGTAATCATCCTCATGTAGGCTTTCTTGATTCAAAATTTGTATTTTCTTGTCTACACTGGGGAAAAAGATATACTCTTTTAATATTTATACTAGTATATATGTGCATGAAGTATCCTTATGGATTTCCATCAATTTTGTGCCTATATCTTTCCATGAATTTAAATGTTTTAGAAAATTTGTCTGATGATAATAAATCCTTTTGAAGTATGAATAAAATGTCTAATATCTTTGATTTTTTTATATATGTTGATTATTTGGCAGTATATCTTAATCTTTGATTTTTTTTATATATGTTGATTATTTGGCAGTATGTCTCATTCTTTGCTTTCTTTCTTGCAGCTCATATGCCATTGTACCTGTATCCTTTTCTGAATACTACTAGTAAGACGAAGCCATTTGAGTACCTGAGACTTACCAGCTTAGGAGTAATAGGGGCTCTTGTAAAGGTACTGAATTTATATTTAGATTTGTTTTTGCACATTTGCTGTTAATATAAGCTACTGTGGCTTCACCTAGATCACTGTACTTATTTACTGTATTGGGGAACTTTGTACTTTTAGGGTGTGTTTGGATTTCAATGGGGTTAAGGGAAGTTAAGGGAAACTAGGTGAGAGAAGAGAAGGGAGTTCTCTTCCCCTTGGTTACACCCCAATTTGGGGGTAACAAATTTTATACTATTAAGGGGTGAACTAAGGGGAATTAGGGTGAATAACTTCACCTCCTAAATCTTTCCAAACAAGGTGAATGGTTCCCCTAACTTTCCTTCTCCCTTATTCCCCTCAATCCAAACAAGCCATTAACCTTTCAAAGTTGCCCTATCTCTGTATCCAAAAGTAATTAGTTAATATTTCATTGGCTATCTAAAAAAACATAGATTTTTTTTGTCTTTCCGAACTAAATATACCAATTATATAGTTCAGTTCTGAGGTTTATTCCCTTGTAAGATCCCCAATTACCTATTTCTAATCCTAACCTCAGCCGCATCTTGAGTTCCAGGTTCACTTCTTTGCAGTATAAATTTATACCAGTTATAAGTTATATCTTTGTTAGAATATAAAAACATAACTCTCAACCCTTACCACAACCTAGGAGTTCTGGTGTAGTGATGAGGAATTTAAGGTGGTGCCAGGTTCGAATTCTACTGGCCACAAAATTTGTAAAGCAGATTAAAAAAAGGATATTGCTCCATGAGACTAGATATATCTGCCCACCAAAAGACTCTCAACCTGCGGGGCATATTATAAAAGTATAACCCTCAGCCCTCACCACTACTTCAGAGCTTTCGTGTAGTGATAGGGACTTTAAGAATCTTGATAGACTGAGATCTAATGGTGGCATGCTGCTTTCCTAAATTTACAATTATAATTAAACTGGGGTATGAACACAATTTAATCACTAACCAGAATACAATGCTTTCTTACCAAAATCCATAGTCTCCACTTCTGTAAGTAAACTTCAACGTAAGTCTATCAAGATAATTAACGACACTCAAATGTTGAAGCGAAAAGTATTCAGCGACTACTTTTTCCTCCGGAGTTAATTGGTTGTCTCTCATAATCACTCCTATCCTTCTTTCTTCCATTATTTGTAAAACAGTGGGTTGCTCTGAGAACTTGATTACGAACAGATCATTTGATGTAATCAACAGTTACTGTCTAGAATCCATTTTTGCATATACCTATTATAAATCGGCTTCATTAATGGCTCCCTATTATTAATCATGTTACTAGGTTTCGAAGTGTTACTAAACTTTTTATGTTGCAGGTGGATGATACTGAGGTTATTGGTTTTCTTCTTCAAACAGAAATTATTCCTCTGTGTCTGCGCACTATGGAAAATGGTAGTGAATTGTCAAAAACGGTATGTAAATGACCCCTTGAATTGTATTTTGCTAAATTTAAAACTTTCCATTGTTCGGCATTATTTATTTGTATATTTTCATCATGGATGCTAACTAATTGCTGACTGTAAAATAATTCTGCCTTTTTTTGTTCTTTGTTCCTTGATAAAGTGAATATTTAATCTTCTTATCTGTAAATAAAAACCATACATCTGCAGAACAAAAACTCGTTTACAAAATAAACAACTTCATTAAAGATTATAGATGAGGGGATTTTTGTGTTAAACTTTTTAGATGAGAGGTTTTTCTTGAAAGCAGGGTGTTCATGAAGGAGGTATTTGATAATTTATGTGTTAAACTTTTTAGATGAGAGGTTTTTCTTGAAAACAGGGTATTCATGAAGGAGGTATTTGATAATTTACCCAAAAAATTATGCAGGTGGCGACCTTCATTGTTCAAAAAATTCTGCTAGATGATATCGGGCTTCGTTATATTTGTGCCACAGCAGAACGGTTCTTTGCTGTAATTCAAGTGTTATCGACCATGATTGAATCACTTTCCGAGCAGCCCTCTATGAGGCTACTGAAACATATCATTCGCTGTTGCCTGAGGCTATCTGACAATTCAAGGTAATTTATTTATTTATCTTTATGTTTCTCATTTATACATTTAGTAATTAGTTATTTTTTTTCAATTATAATATGATTCTCATGTTCACAGGGCATGCGAAGCTCTGAGGGACCATCTTCCAAAACTGTTAACTGACAGGACTGTTGACCGCTGCCTTCGTGTGAGTTCACCTTTTTGCTCAAGTATCTTTGCAATATACAATCTCAATGTAGGCAATCAAATTTTCACTCATAACCCTCCTGGCTCTTAATTTTCTAATATCTTCTTCCATGACTTTTTACAACTTTTTAACAGTATTTAACATGTTTTCATGTTATATTTTTCTTTTTATCTTAGTTTCCAAATATTAACTATTAGAAGTCAACAGGTTTGATGAAAAAAATTTCAAATTTTAGTTGGTAGTTGAAGTTTTAATTTTACCTTTTTAGTGTTATGATGGAAACATTATGCATCCGACTCTTTCAAAACTAATATATATGCATAGTGATGAGAATATTTCATCTCTAGACCTTGATTGTGTAACTTGAGAAATGTAACACACTTCGAGCAAAAACTAAACCTGCATTAATATCTGGGTAATTTTCACAAAACTACGATGAACTTTGGGGGTATTTGCACAAAACTATCATAATCTTCTTTTATTAGAGAAAACTACCATGAACTTTTAACTGCCAAAAAAATACAAAAAACTTCTGGAAAATATTGATAACGACTTTAACGTCGTGGATGAAAGTTCTAAACTATCCTTATTTATATGTCTACCCACAAATCAGAGAATAAGTTCGTCTTGCACTTTAACTGGTCAATTCTATATGTGTTTCTATAACATATTTCTCTAGATTCAATTGAATTTTCTTTTTCTTGCTTTTTTTTCCTTCTTTCTTGAAAATTTTTGGTCAGAGGTTGTCTGGCATGACGTTCAATTTGCAATATTTATTGCAGGAAGATCCTGCAACTGGTAGATGGCTCCAACAGCTTCTATTGAACGTCTATGGAGAAATCGGAGCAGCGGCTTTTCAGGGAGGATTGGAACTGATGATGGGAAACTAGGGTTTGTTGAATCTTTTCCTTGTGTACAAATAATAATGTATCATATGAATGACAATACAAGATGTCATTCATATGATATGAAGCTTTGGAACAACAGGAACCTATAAACGACAATATAAGATGTCGTTTAGATGTTTGTTTACTGTGATGTGCATGTTTATTGTTATGTGCAAGTTATATTATCTTAACTTAGTCCTATTGTAACTTATGGTTTTGCCTCTTGGGCTTTATTTAGCAAAGTAACTATAGAAATCAAGAGGGTATGAAACATTCAGTGTAAGACTTTTGCAAAGTTGGCTCAAGTGGAGTTTGAGGATATCACTGTTTTCATGTTTGTTTGAGTAATGTAATGTGGGGCATGAGAATTTTGTTTTAGTTGTAATGTGATGTACTGCGAATTGTTCAAAACTGAAAACTGAGAAGATGGATGACGAAACAACTGAAATTTTACATTTTTCTCTATTTTCAGTTGTTGGAAAGAGTATATTGTTGAGGGTTCAGTATACTATTATGTTCAGCAAGAATTATACCTTCTTTGATGATTTTCATGTCCCATTGCCCCTTTGGTGGTTATGCACGCCTATCTATACTATGTCATATCATTGCGGCCTATCTATACTGTGTCATATCATTGTATATTTTCCGCAGGGAGTGTAATAACCATAGGAAGGTCAATTGATAAATGAATCATGAAGAGGTATGTAAAACCTTTGCGCAAATGTTTGATGTATAGTGATTTTGATAATACGATGGTTATTTCTTATTGATAATTTCTTTTACATGTGCCTTCTATCGGTATCTTTGAGGCAATGTTGACGAATATTTATTGTTTGCTATTAATTTTGACGAAGTTAGGATTTGTTGCGCTGCATATGCTGAGTATTTGTGGTTTCTATGTTGAGAGTAACCGCTTTAAGCTTATTATTTGCTATTCTGTACCACACAAAGTGCTGTTGATTTCCTTGAAGGTTATTTATTCATTGTTTTAGACAAAATGCGACTCCCTCGAAAATTCACCAAAACATCCTCTTAACAATAAGTTACCTCGCTGAATATAACTGAAACTCTATTTTATTTATGTTCTTTTCTATGATCATTGTAAATCGGAAAAATCGTGTTAAGGCCCTAAAATAAAGAACTTCGTGTGTCTCCCAATCATATAAATTCACTTATGTATAAGCCCCAAATATCAAGGGCTTCTGTGATTCAGCCTTTTTTCACGCTCTCCCAAAAAATATCCCAGAAAATTTCAAAACTACTACTTTTTTTCATAAAGATCATAACCGCTCCTTCCTTCTCTCTCCTAGTCTTATTTTCCTCCTCTCTCCCTCTTACTCCTCTTGCCCTATACCTCGCTATCTCCTTCTCCTGCCTCCCCCTTCTCCTGCCTCCTCCTTTGTCACCACCAAGCGTACCCTGCAACCCGTCATCTTAGGCAAGCGTTGAGAAGGCTTAGAGAAAGAGGAGAGGTGGTCAGCAAGATTGATGGAGAGGAGCATGGAGAAGGAGTAGAGGAGAAGGAAGGAGAGGTTAAGCTCATCGAGCCAGTGAGATCCTTGGTGATGGGTGGTAAAAGAAGATCGGAAGGGGGTATGGATGGATTTGGTGATGGAGCGTGGTCTGCAAGAGGTGTAGAAGACTATGAATATTAGGGTTAGAGTTCGTATCTAGTGGGTAATAAAGGAGGAGGAGGAGGATAATGAGGATTTTGGGACATATGTGTTGATTGTCGAATGCTTGTGATGTGGATGAGTTGACTTGCAGGTTAAAATGATATTAGTTGGGCTAAAAATTTATGAATGCATATAGAGTGTTTGATGAAATGCTAAAGAGAGATGTGATTTCTTGGAATGTGGTAATAATAGATCATGTACAAAGAAAATGTTATAGAGATATTATGAATATTTTGTTATTGCTTTTGGGTGTGTTAACAGTACATGTGAATGACAAACAATACAAAATCATATTTTTCATTGTGCTTGTTGTGATTCTGTTATTTTTGTAATCAATTTGCTATGATTATTATTGATGCCATATATACTTAATAGGTAAGACGCAGAGTTAACATCTTTCTGAGAAAGTTAACAGGAAAAACCAAAAGTTAATAGATTCGAGTGAAAGTTAAAAGTTAACTGATCGAGATAGTTAACAGGAAATAAAAATAGACTATATGTAGTAAACATGCATTTTATATTGATTGTTCTTACATTCCTAAAGCTAACAAGTTGGATTGCACGTACAATGCACGTGGTTGAATATCATGGTTATTAAAATTGATAAAAATATAATAAAAATAAAAAAGAAAATAAAGTTTTTTACGGGGTTCATCATCAACTCAATAATCTCTCTTTTAAATAAAATATTGTCATTGTTTCCATCAACCCAGACTATCGTCACGTGATCTACTATTTGTGAGTTGTAAACACAATGATCTAGTACAATATCTTTAGTTATTAGTATCTTGAAGTCTTTAAAAGATGAGTGATCATTCAATTCGCAATGGAATTTTACATATGAATTTACGTGCAATATGTGTGACGCCCTTGGGTTCACACAAGGCTGCAGTCCAAGGTGAAACCAGAGATCAAGGTGAAACCAGAGATGTTAAACCTGTCATGCACCCATACTGTGCATAAACACATTTCACCAATCACAACAATATCCTCTAGTGGAACCAAATAGAAGTGCAGGTACAAAACAGGCAAAATAAAGGAAATAAATGTAATAAACATGATATAGAAGAGATATCTCATAAATAAAAAGAATAATGTCTCAACTATAATACATCTGATATCTGAATAATGAAAATGTCTCAACATGAATCAACCTGATATCTGAATAATGAAAATGTCTCAACATGAATCAACTAAAAATCGTACTAAGGCACACTGCCTTTACAATATATAAAAATGTCTCAACATGAATCAACTAAAAATCGTACTAAGGCACACTGCCTTTACAATATGAATATGAAACTCTAATGTCTAGATAAAATTCAAAACTGCAGTGGAGTCTCTACAAGTAAAAATACGCGACGGCGACTATGCCGGAACTTCGTCACTCTGCGGCTCTCCGAAACTCCGAACTATCTGAAAAGTAATTTAAAAGAAAAAGAACAACAACAAGAGCGTCAGAGCGCTACAGCGAGATTACCTCCATCCGCCCCCAGAGAATGGCTACTAGATGGAGTGAATGCTCTATCTATTAAGCATAGTCTATCTAGATTCATTTTCCCCATACCTAAGTAGGATTAACATTTAGAAACCTACAACACGAGACGTAGTACGTCGAGCGGAAAAATCCAAACAAGAAAATCCTCATGTATATACCATAAGTCTCAAATTGTAGATATTTAAACATTAATACCGAACTAAGAAAAGACAATCTAATGAAACCAATAATTAGAAATCCATAACACGAGACTGGTACGTCGAGCGAAATAATCCAAACAAGGAAACCCTCATATATATACCATATGTCTCAAGTTGTGAATCTCTAATCATTGATCCCAACTAAGAAGTAAAGAAGACAGAAAAAGAAATAAGATACCAACACATTGTATTTATAATATCTTCCACTATCACTGGAGAGATAGAATTGTTAGACCCTAGAGGGGGGGTGATTAGGGTCTTATGCTAATCTAATCCGATTTTATGCCAATTAAAAACTAATTAACAAGTTATCCTAGCAAGTATGAAATACAACAAGAATATAAGCTAGGATAAGCAATATGAACAAAGAGATATATCCTATATGATGAATATATATATGCAAGGATATATAAACTAATACAAGGGGTAAACTATATGAACTAGATAGTGGATCATATAAATAATAAGCTAATGATAATGGCGACAAGAATTATAAACACAAGTATAAATAAACGCCAAAGCACACTCAAACACAAGATATGATCACGGAGTTCGGACCTTCCGTCCTACGTCCCCGCTCCCCACTCCCGGGGAGAAATCCACTATCACAATCCGGTTTGGAAGCCGGAACTTCTACACACTCGGTTTACAAGTTCACCGAAAACTCTCACACACTATCACAACCGGGTTTTCTACGCTCACCCGAATAACGTTTACACCTCACAGTGTCGGTTTTCAACGCTCACCGAACAACGTTCACTCCTCACACTCGGTTTTCTAGTTCACCGAAAACTTCACAACACACTCGGTTTTCTAGCTCACCGAAAACCTTACACCACTCACAATGTAACAAATATAAATTTGTTCTCTACAATAGATGAGAACACAATTAAGCACAACTCAATGTTACAATCTCTCACAACCCTAATATACTATGTATGCAAATACAATAAGCTCAAGTGGGTGTGTGTAACAATGAGATAATATAATCAAATCTAAACTCAATATAAAAACTAGCTTTAAAGAATGATAATCAAATAACTAAGCAAATGTAAAGCTAGATAGAGTTTAGAAAACTTCTCCAATAGATGACAAGATGGAGAGATGGAGATTGGAGCCCAAACAAGAAGATGATCTCCTCCACTTGTAAAAATAATCTTCAAACCAAACAAACACTAAAACCCCACTTAAACCCTTGTTTAAAACTCTTTAAACTTGTTTAAAACATTTCTTTTGTTAACTTGAAAGAGAGCAGCAATAGGGTATTTATACCCACTCTAAATCTCAGCCAAAGTCCAAACAAAAGACAAAAACAGCCCCAGCAAATCAGCTCAGGAAATAGCCGTTGGGAAAGCAACGGATCTATTGTCGGTCGACCGGCGGAAATTTCGGTCGACCGACGGAGAACAAAAGCACGAAGAACTGTTCTGGACAATCGTCGGTCGACCGGTGCGGTCGACCGATGGAAAATATCGAGCTCTCGGTCGACCGCATCGGTCGACCGACCAACTCTCTGCTGCATGCTGACGAAAGAACAAATGAGCGGTCGACCGGATCGGTCGACCGAAAACTGATATGCAGAAAATCT
>NC_033801.1:101218563-101227102 GCF_001876935.1 Asparagus officinalis | reverse complement strand
AAACAACGTGAAGAAATTAGAGCTGAAGTGAAGACAGAAATGAAGTTGGCTATCCAACAAATGAGAGAAATGTTAACTCAACAGCCTCAACCTCCTGAGTCCAATCAGCGATTTGAATCCAGGCACCACACTCGGAATGTTGTAGATGACAGTGATCCAGAGGTGGATGAAGTCATTATGGCTGATACACCTCCCAATGACAATAACGCTGGGGGTGGTTTAACGGATCCTCCCAATAACGATATTGGGGGTGGTTCAATAGCACCTCTCACTGGGGGTGATCCAATTATCTTTACTCGACATCATTCAGAAAGAAATGAAGACGATGACGGGAAAATGCAAAAACTTGAAGACAAAATCAATGCTTTGATGACGGCTCAAGAAGTTAAGAAGACGGGTATTCCATGTCCTTATCCGAGGGAATGGGATTCAATACCATACCCGACCAAATTCAATCTGATTAACTTCACACCGTTTGAAGGGAAGAGTTCGCCGATTCAACACTTGATTTATTTCAAGTCTCATTTGGGCATAATCTCTGGAAACGAGGCCTTAATGATCCGGTCATTCGTTGGCACCCTTCGTGGGCCCGCCTTCGATTGGTACCGACGGCTCAAGCCAGGGAGCATCAATTGCTGGGATGACATGGAAAGTTTGTTCCTCAGCAACTTCTTCGATGATGACACCGAAGTGTCAATCGGAATCCTTTTGGATGAGAAGCAAAAAGACGGAGAGTCAGTCGACGATTTTGTCAAGCGTTTCCGTGGCAAAGCAATGAATTGCAGAGATCCTATTACAGAGGAGTTTATCCTGCAAACATGCCACAATAACCTCTCCATCGATGTCTTGGAAGCTCTGGGGGTTGAGCCGTCCACAACTTGGAAGGAGTTAAAATTTCGTGGCGAACAAGCTGAACACTTTCTTAAAAGAAAGGAAGCTGAGAAAGGCCAACAAATGACATCTGCAATCATTGGGAACGCAACTTTCGATCCGAAGTTTCAAAAAGAATATTCATTCGAAGAGGATGAAGCTCCAGCCATATTGGAATACCTCCTCGCTAATGACAAAATCGAGCTACCACCTATTAAAGATCAGGATGGAGCTAAGATGATTACGGATCCAAATTACTGTGCGTACCACAGAAGGATTCTTCATCCCACCGAAATTTGCTTTGGACTCAAAAACAAAATCCAAGCCTTAATTGACTCCGGCGTCATAACGGCCAAAGAAGTCGAGTAAAGACGACCATATTACTCCATGGGTACACGAGTATAAACTGTTTCCCCTCACTCCGAAAAGTATACGAGTATAAACTGCTCCTCGATACTCCAAAAGGTATATGAGTCTAAACTATTTCCTTTCCTTAACGGGAAGTTCCTGGAGAATCCTATATTCTTAAGGATAACCCGAACATATGACTGAGGTTAACGTACTCCTCGTTATACCCAGTTTTACAAAGAAAGCTGGGGGTCGATAATTCATGTAATGGGAAGTTCCTGGAAGAATGTTAAATATAATATTCTTAGGGATAACCCGATTATTATGGACAGAATGATAAATACTAAGCTCCTATTATGATTTTCGAACACTCTTTTGCTGAGATGAGATTCGATCACTTCGTTAGATCAATCTTCCCTCACAAAACCCATTTGGTCAAACCTTTAAACAGTTAGGACCGAAGCCAAAATCCCCTCTCGATTCGTTCCATGAACGAGAGGTCCACAAATTGAACGATCAAACCTTTAAACAGTTAGGATCGTCTCAAATTCCCATTTTGGTCAAACCTTTAAACAGTTAGGACCAAAACCAAAATCCCCTCTCGATTCGTTCCATGAACGAGAGGTCCACAAATTGAACGATCAAACCTTTAAACAGTTAGGATCGTCTCAAATTCCCATTTGGTCAAACCTTTAAACAGTTAGGACCAAAGCCAAAATCCCCTCTCGATTCGTTCCATGAACGAGAGGTCCACAAATTGAACGATCAAACCTTTAAACAGTTAGGATCGTCTCAAATTCCCATTTGGTCAAACCTTTAAACAGTTAGGACCAAAGCCAAAATCCCCTCTCGATTCGTTCCATGAACGAGAGGTCCACAAATTGAACGATCAAACCTTTAAACAGTTAGGATCGTCTCAAATTCCCATTTGGTCAAACCTTTAAACAGTTAGGACCAAAGCCAAAATCCCCTCTCGATTCGTTCCATGAACGAGAGGTCCACAAATTGAACGATCAAACCTTTAAACAGTTAGGATCGTCTCAAATTCCCATTTTGGTCAAACCTTTAAACAGTTAGGACCAAAGCCAAAATCCCCTCTCGATTCGTTCCATGAACGAGAGGTCCACAAATTGAACGATCAAACCTTTAAACAGTTAGGATCGTCTCAAATTCCCATCTTGGTCAAACCTTTAAACAGTTAGGACCAAAGCCAAAATCCCCTCTCGATTCGTTCCATGAACGAGAGGTCCACAAATTGAACGATCAAACCTTTAAACAGTTAGGATCGTCTCAAATTCCCATCTTGGTCAAACCTTTAAACAGTTAGGACCAAAGCCAAAATCCCCTCTCGATTCGTTCCATGAACGAGAGGTCCACAAATTGAACGATCAAACCTTTAAACAGTTAGGATCGTCTCAAATTCCCATCTTGGTCAAACCTTTAAACAGTTAGGACCAAAGCCAAAATCCCCTCTCGATTCGTTCCATGAACGAGAGGTCCACAAATTGAACGATCAAACCTTTAAACAGTTAGGATCGTCTCAAATTCCCATCTTGGTCAAACCTTTAAACAGTTAGGACCAAAGCCAAAATCCCCTCTCGATTCGTTCCATGAACGAGAGGTCCACAAATTGAACGATCAAACCTTTAAACAGTTAGGATCGTCTCAAATTCCCATCTTGGTCAAACCTTTAAACAGTTAGGACCAAAGCCAAAATCCCCTCTCGATTCGTTCCATGAACGAGAGGTCCACAAATTGAACGATCAAACCTTTAAACAGTTAGGATCGTCTCAAATTCCCATCTTGGTCAAACCTTTAAACAGTTAGGACCAAAGCCAAAATCCCCTCTCGATTCGTTCCATGAACGAGAGGTCCACAAATTGAACGATCAAACCTTTAAACAGTTAGGATCGTCTCAAATTCCCATCTTGGTCAAACCTTTAAACAGTTAGGACCAAAGCCAAAATCCCCTCTCGATTCGTTCCATGAACGAGAGGTCCACAAATTGAACGATCAAACCTTTAAACAGTTAGGATCGTCTCAAATTCCCATCTTGGTCAAACCTTTAAACAGTTAGGACCAAAGCCAAAATCCCCTCTCGATTCGTTCCATGAACGAGAGGTCCACAAATTGAACGATCAAACCTTTAAACAGTTAGGATCGTCTCAAATTCCCATCTTGGTCAAACCTTTAAACAGTTAGGACCAAAGCCAAAATCCCCTCTCGATTCGTTCCATGAACGAGAGGTCCACAAATTGAACGATCAAACCTTTAAACAGTTAGGATCGTCTCAAATTCCCATCTTGGTCAAACCTTTAAACAGTTAGGACCAAAGCCAAAATCCCCTCTCGATTCGTTCCATGAACGAGAGGTCCACAAATTGAACGATCAAACCTTTAAACAGTTAGGATCGTCTCAAATTCCCATCTTGGTCAAACCTTTAAACAGTTAGGACCAAAGCCAAAATCCCCTCTCGATTCGTTCCATGAACGAGAGGTCCACAAATTGAACGATCAAACCTTTAAACAGTTAGGATCGTCTCAAATTCCCATCTTGGTCAAACCTTTAAACAGTTAGGACCAAAGCCAAAATCCCCTCTCGATTCGTTCCATGAACGAGAGGTCCACAAATTGAACGATCAAACCTTTAAACAGTTAGGATCGTCTCAAATTCCCATCTTGGTCAAACCTTTAAACAGTTAGGACCAAAGCCAAAATCCCCTCTCGATTCGTTCCATGAACGAGAGGTCCACAAATTGAACGATCAAACCTTTAAACAGTTAGGATCGTCTCAAATTCCCATCTTGGTCAAACCTTTAAACAGTTAGGACCAAAGCCAAAATCCCCTCTCGATTCGTTCCATGAACGAGAGGTCCACAAATTGAACGATCAAACCTTTAAACAGTTAGGATCGTCTCAAATTCCCATCTTGGTCAAACCTTTAAACAGTTAGGACCAAAGCCAAAATCCCCTCTCGATTCGTTCCATGAACGAGAGGTCCACAAATTGAACGATCAAACCTTTAAACAGTTAGGATCGTCTCAAATTCCCATCTTGGTCAAACCTTTAAACAGTTAGGACCAAAGCCAAAATCCCCTCTCGATTCGTTCCATGAACGAGAGGTCCACAAATTGAACGATCAAACCTTTAAACAGTTAGGATCGTCTCAAATTCCCATCTTGGTCAAACCTTTAAACAGTTAGGACCAAAGCCAAAATCCCCTCTCGATTCGTTCCATGAACGAGAGGTCCACAAATTGAACGATCAAACCTTTAAACAGTTAGGATCGTCTCAAATTCCCATCTTGGTCAAACCTTTAAACAGTTAGGACCAAAGCCAAAATCCCCTCTCGATTCGTTCCATGAACGAGAGGTCCACAAATTGAACGATCAAACCTTTAAACAGTTAGGATCGTCTCAAATTCCCATCTTGGTCAAACCTTTAAACAGTTAGGACCAAAGCCAAAATCCCCTCTCGATTCGTTCCATGAACGAGAGGTCCACAAATTGAACGATCAAACCTTTAAACAGTTAGGATCGTCTCAAATTCCCATCTTGGTCAAACCTTTAAACAGTTAGGACCAAAGCCAAAATCCCCTCTCGATTCGTTCCATGAACGAGAGGTCCACAAATTGAACGATCAAACCTTTAAACAGTTAGGATCGTCTCAAATTCCCATCTTGGTCAAACCTTTAAACAGTTAGGACCAAAGCCAAAATCCCCTCTCGATTCGTTCCATGAACGAGAGGTCCACAAATTGAACGATCAAACCTTTAAACAGTTAGGATCGTCTCAAATTCCCATCTTGGTCAAACCTTTAAACAGTTAGGACCAAAGCCAAAATCCCCTCTCGATTCGTTCCATGAACGAGAGGTCCACAAATTGAACGATCAAACCTTTAAACAGTTAGGATCGTCTCAAATTCCCATCTTGGTCAAACCTTTAAACAGTTAGGACCAAAGCCAAAATCCCCTCTCGATTCGTTCCATGAACGAGAGGTCCACAAATTGAACGATCAAACCTTTAAACAGTTAGGATCGTCTCAAATTCCCATCTTGGTCAAACCTTTAAACAGTTAGGACCAAAGCCAAAATCCCCTCTCGATTCGTTCCATGAACGAGAGGTCCACAAATTGAACGATCAAACCTTTAAACAGTTAGGATCGTCTCAAATTCCCATCTTGGTCAAACCTTTAAACAGTTAGGACCAAAGCCAAAATCCCCTCTCGATTCGTTCCATGAACGAGAGGTCCACAAATTGAACGATCAAACCTTTAAACAGTTAGGATCGTCTCAAATTCCCATCTTGGTCAAACCTTTAAACAGTTAGGACCAAAGCCAAAATCCCCTCTCGATTCGTTCCATGAACGAGAGGTCCACAAATTGAACGATCAAACCTTTAAACAGTTAGGATCGTCTCAAATTCCCATCTTGGTCAAACCTTTAAACAGTTAGGACCAAAGCCAAAATCCCCTCTCGATTCGTTCCATGAACGAGAGGTCCACAAATTGAACGATCAAACCTTTAAACAGTTAGGATCGTCTCAAATTCCCATCTTGGTCAAACCTTTAAACAGTTAGGACCAAAGCCAAAATCCCCTCTCGATTCGTTCCATGAACGAGAGGTCCACAAATTGAACGATCAAACCTTTAAACAGTTAGGATCGTCTCAAATTCCCATCTTGGTCAAACCTTTAAACAGTTAGGACCAAAGCCAAAATCCCCTCTCGATTCGTTCCATGAACGAGAGGTCCACAAATTGAACGATCAAACCTTTAAACAGTTAGGATCGTCTCAAATTCCCATCTTGGTCAAACCTTTAAACAGTTAGGACCAAAGCCAAAATCCCCTCTCGATTCGTTCTGTCTCGCCTTGCGAGACAGAATTTACTGTCTCGCACACGAGACAGTTATCAGTGGTTCAAGAAACTGTTTTGCAACCGTCGACACGTGGCCACTAACTGTTCAAGAACGTGGGAAACGTCGTGGGCGAGAATCAAGTGAATAACTGCCAGAATAACGGAGTTTGAAACGTGGGAAAGCAGTTACATCAAAAACTGCCAGAAATGTTGACAGTATTTTACTGTCTCGCTGGGCGAGACAGCAAATTTACTGTCTCGCTGGGCGAGACAGCAAACACTGTCTCGCCCGCCGAGACAGCAAATGCTGTCTCGCGAGCACTGTTCATCCTATGGGTATAAATACCCCCTGAAATCGATTTTCTAAGGGGGGGATCATTTGGTGCACTTCAGAGCAATCCAGAACAGAGAGAGAGCAGAGGTGCTGATCTTATGGCCAATCCTTGATAATCAGGCTTTGACTTGATTTCAAGAAGAACGACTATCTTACATCGATAAGATATCGTTTCAATTTCTCACTTCGATAAACGAAGTCAGAATCATAAACCCCTCACGATTCAATCAGAATCTGTGACTTGGCAGTCCACGAGTTAAAGCGCTCCCGGCACAGGCAAAGATCCCACGAAAGCAGTGATACAAACAACGATCCTGCGTTTATTTTCTCAAGAGTTGTAATTTTCTTTTTGTTGTGTAAAAGAGTCTTATAAAAAGGCTGTTTTCTTTGAATTTATTGTAATCGACCGAAGATATAATGAATTCGACAACGAAATCAACTTTTGGCGAAAACAATGATGAGTTAATTTATTATGCATTCCATGAAGCTATTAAATTCCTGTCGGCAGGTGTTTTTAAAAATATTTTTAAAATTTTATTTTCTTATAAAAAATATATTTTGACGTTTCAAAATGATTTTTATTTATGTTCATGGGAATTGCAAATTTAGGCATGAGCAAATAGGCGAGTTGTCCTGCTCAAAAGAGTTGCCTAAAATAAATGATACTGGAAGGGAGTGAATGTAAGATATTATTTATTAATAATTAATCTCATATTATGAAAAAGCTTTTATGAACAATTGGTCGAATAGGGATTTGATTGTTAAATTAAAATTATTAATTTGATTAATAATTGGTTCTCGATATGGGACCCAATTGGTCTCACTAATGTCATTAGAAGAGGTATACATGTAATACAATTCTATTTCTATCCTTAATTATTATGGATAAAGTTTTTGAATAAATCTATTTCTATCCTTAATTGTTAGCGATAAAGTTTTTGAATAAATCTACTCTATCCTTAATTGTTATGGATAGAGTTCTAGATAATTATAAATTGTTTAAAGTTAAAATCTCTAAGACTAGTGTAATCCTATAAATAAGGTTCATATGTAGCCTTATGAGAAGAGATTGAAAACATTATGAAGATAATATGAAGAAATAGATTTTTAAGAACCTATCTCTCAGTATTGCTCCTCTACGGTGACAGATGGATTTCAATTGGAGGCTTTTTCTCTTGAGGAAGCTATTTCAGATTGATCTCGAGATAGATTATTGTAGAAATTCGGAAAGCGTTTTAGGTATTTTTCTAATATTTAATTAATTTTGATTAATAGTCATGATATGCTTTTTCCGCTGCGTTGTATGTCATGTTTCCAACAAATGGTATCAGAGCGGTTTTTAGAATCCGATCTGTAATAATTTAATAAGATTAAATTATTTTTAAATTCTGGTACTGGTCATCGGAGGTACTGTTCATCGGCGACACTGTTCATGGCCGAGAACACTGTTCATCAGCGCCGCTGTTTGGTGCTGAGAACACTGTTCATCGACGGAACCGTTCGCGTTCGAGAACACTGCTCATCGGTCAGGAAAACATTGTTCACTACCGGTGGTACTGTTCATCCGTTGGAAATACTGTTTGTATAATGTGGTACTGTTCATCGGGTTACTATTCATATCAGTTTAATTTGTTAAACTGAAATTAATTAGATTAAATTAAAAGTTTGATTAGATCAAACTATGGTGTAATTTGTTAAACTGAAATTAATTAGATTAAATTAAAAGTTTGATTAGATCAAACTATGGTGTTGTTGTTCAAGGGTTATGTAGATTAAATTAAAAGTTTGATTAGATCAAACTATGGTGTTGTTGTTCAAGGGTTATGATTATTTGATTGAATTAAATTAAAATTTTGATTAAGATCAAGATTAGGGCTCGGGTTACTGTTCATGTTCTCGGATTACTGTTCATCCGCAAAAAAAATTTGTTTTTGATAGAGATCAATTGAGGTTTTTGATATGATCATGGTTATGGTTCTTTGATTAGATTAAGTATTTTAGTTATTTAATTTGATTAGATGTGATCTAATTAGGTTCTTAAATAATAATAATAAAAAGAATATTGGGATGATCGCCGGCGAGGTTGACACGCCGAAGGCCGGTCACCGCCGGTGCGGTTGCCCCGCCGGCCGC
>NC_033801.1:101197711-101218553 GCF_001876935.1 Asparagus officinalis | reverse complement strand
GCGGGCCATCCACATCCTTAGCCCAAACCCTAGATCTTCTTTGAAGAAGATGATATCTTATTGGGTTTATTTTCATTAAGGGTTATGAACCCAAACCCATTAAGATTTAAATTTTTAGTTGAACGGGTCTGACCCGCAAACAGAACCAGACCCGAACCCTATTAGATTTGAATTTTATTGTAAAATTAATTTGACACCCCTGATTGACCCAGAAACTGTTCTGAAGTCTATCATGTTCTCAAACATGCTATAAAATTAGTTATAGCTCCCTGATAAAACCAGAAACTGTTTTGAAGTCCATGAGTATTGATGAATAGCTGTAAAATTATTATCAAACCCCTGTTTAATTCAGAAACTGTTTTGAAGTTCACCAGTATTGATGAATAACTATAAAATTAGTTACAGACCCCTATTTGATCCAAAATTTGTTCTGAGTCTACTAGTATATTAATTTTGATGTGAAATTAGCTTCACCCTCCTGATTGATTTTGAAACTGTTTTAAGATCCATCTGAATATATAGACTAACTTTTGATTAGACCCTAGCAGTTGTAGAAATTGTTCTAAATTCCATATGCATGTATAGTTTAGTTTCTTTTATTGAAAAGATTATCTAACTCTTAGTGAATTGTTAGAAATGATATTGTATCATATATATTTCTAAAATATTGTTTGTATTATACTTGTGATATGATCATGTTGATTTTAAATTGTTTAAATTCAATAATTCATGTGATTAAAGTAATACATGAAAAATTATTGTAAGGTCCATAATTTTTCTGAATTTGTTTTATTAAATAAGACAATTTAAAATTTATTAGAAATTAACTGTTGTTATTTTCTCTCAGTTATAATAAATAACAAAAGTTGTATAGAAGTGTAGATATATTATTTTTTTAAGAAATATAAATCTAAAGGCCTTCCATCATAGAGATATAACTTGGATAATAATTTTTTAACTTATCTGATGCCACAAAGGATAATGTTTGTTAAAATTTATTATCTAGTTATACCTCGCATAAGGATGCCAAGTATTTTATGTATAATGGGACCACTAGACTAAAATAGGTAGTGCCACATGTTTTATATAAAATAGCTGGATTGATGGGTCAATACTTCATTGATGTCTTGGGGTGCTCGCTAAAATAGTGGGGCACATCTTACATCAAAGACCAAATTTAAAGGAAAATCGTTAATTGTTAATGATTGAATAGATGATTCTACTTTGTTTAATTATATTCGATCTTGAAAATCTGGAGGTTTATAATTAAACTTGGATTTCCTGTTCACATTTAAATAAATGAGAGAAATGTTAAATGTGAAATCATTACTTAATATATCCCTGTAATGATTGTGCAATAATAAAATAATAACTTGTAATATTTGTGTTATTATATTCTGCTTATACATGATGACTGAATTTTGTCATTTTGATATGTTATTGAATGATTATAAATTAGATAGCCCAAACTATTGGATTGGAAAAGAAATCTATTTAATTTTCAAATGCTGAATGTTTGACCTATGATTGTCTAAGGTGACATACCTGCTTAACCAGATGTAACTGATGATAAAGATCACCAGTCATAATCCTGCTTAAAGATAATAATGATAAAAGTAATGTTCATAAGATGAAAATAGATATATATATTTTCATAAGATGTTTTGATATATATCTACAAATTAGATTTGTTGGAAGTTAAGATCGAAATCAAACGTTGATGTGATATTTACTTCCTAATCTCACTCCTTGTTTAATTTAACTACCGTTGTATTAGAATTGAACAACTTGTTAAAGAAAAAGTGAAAAGAATATTATTAAGCAGGTTAAATCCATAATGATGGATATCGAACTGGATTGTCCAGTATTAAGAAAAGAAAATTTTCTTAAGAGAGAAATCTAAAAAGTAAAATAGGTTTCTAAACATGAAGCAGAAATTTAAATAATAAAAGTCATTAAAAAAGAAAATTGTAAAGGTTACATTATGTCACTTTATAAAGAAATATCTTTTGAAGACAGTTCACCCATTGATTAGTAGAGTCTACTAATGTGAATGATTTTTATATATGATATATTCATTCTAGTTTATCTTTACATACTTACAAATTTGTTGTAAGAGTACATGAAAAGATTAACTTTGACAATGAAAATAAAAGCCCTAGTTTCAGCATTGTAAATAAAAATAATAAAAATAAGAAATTTATTTTTGTTTTGAGTGAAGGGCATGAAATGAAACTTAAAGATTGTCTTAATGTTTCTTAAAGTTAGAAGAAATTTGATTTCCATTTTTTAAATTTTATAGTAGTGATTTTCTATTTTCTTGTAAAATAGAATTTCTATTAAAAGTTTAGAAATTGCTTTGTTGATAATTATGAAATTAAAACCGTTTATTTTTCATGATTGCCACCCTTAACTCTTATGTAATGTTATTGGAATTGATAAATCTCTTAAAATATAGTTTGGATCAAGGTAATCCAACTTATCTTTGGCACAAAAATACAAGGTCATGTTAATGTTGATAAGATCAATAAATTGATAAATGATAGTCCTTTTGAATTTTCTAAATTAGAATAATTCTCAACTTGTAAATATTGTCTAAGAGACATATGACCAAACTATTTTTCTAAAATAGTGCTAAAGCTCTTGCGTACCCTTGACTTCATACATTCAGATGTATATGATCCTTTAAATGTTAAAGCTATAGTTAAATATTCTTATTTTATAGCATTCATATATGATGCAATTATATATTAATGTATTTATACGATTGCATCATAAATTAGAATGTTATTGAAGTTAAAGAGGAGTTTGATAAAAGTATCAAAGTCATCTGATTTGATCCAGGTGACAAGTTCCTATTCTTAGGAGTTTAAGAGATTTATGAACAAAATAGAATTGTTAGTACTTTGACATCTACTAATTTATCTCTCCTAATTATTTGTATGAAAGATGGAACTAAACCTTATTCGATATGGTTAGGTTTATGATGCGCATTAACCTGTTCTTATTTTCTAATAGGTTATGCATTGGAGATTGCATATTATTTATTATGTAGAATTCCTGCCAAATCTTTTTCTTTCACTCCATATTAGACATGGATATGAAGAAAATTAAGTGTATGACGCTTGAAGATCTGGAGTTGTCATATTCTCATGAGAGAATAAAATATGGACAAAATGGGAGTCTAAGGTAAATAACATCCTACTAGTATGTTATCCTAAAGAAAATACTAGGTATTATATTGATAATCCTAGTGTAGTTTTCAGACAATAATTATTACTAGAAATATGTTCTTTTATAAAGTCAAGCTTGATGATTAGGATTTGTATAACTCAAGAAGAAAATTTATTTTCTTTAGTGGGAGAGTTATTTAATCTAGTGGGAGAAACTTCAAATGAGTTGAATATTGTATAAATTTAGTGGGAGCTTCAAGTAATAAAGTAAATGGAGATTTACTTACTAAATTTATTGTTCAGTACACTGATTATAATTAGGAGATCAAATAGGATTTTCATCCACCTGTATAGTACAATAGACTTGTTAAAATATACTTGATGAAAAGTAACAAGGAGAATAAAAATCCTAAAACTTACACAAAAGTCATGTTGGACATGATTTCATGTAAGAGACCTGATGCCATATTTGATGACAAACAGATATTAATTATTGAAGAATCTTTTCATCTAATTGTAATATTATAGTTCATAAAGATCCATTTAGTCATTTCAACGTGTTATGAATATAAGATATCAATAAATAGATTTTAAAATAACCTTCTTGAATGGATATCTTTAAGAAGATATTTACATATTATAGAATCAAGTATGTAAAATTCAAGAAGAGAAAATTGATTAATTGAATCAATTAAAGTTATGAACTTAATCAATTAAACATTCATTTTGATGAAATGATTGATCATATCCTTAAAAAAAATGTGTGTATAAGAAACAATAAAGTAAGTCCATTATATTCCTGTCATTGCATGTTGATGACATATTGCTCATTAAGAATGATATTTTTTAATGTCATGAGTAAAAGTAAGATTTAGTTCTTTATGAAGGATTTTCTTTTGACATTCTATATCGTAGATCTTAAACTCTATATAGATAGAGAAATAGATATATAGAATTGTTATAATCTACTTATATGGATAAGATCCATAAAAGATTCAACTTAAAAAGATTCCAAGAAAGGAATGGTTCCTATAAGACATAAACAATCACTCTTTAAGGAAATGTGTCCCAAAAAGATTGAGCGTTTTAGAAACTACTGATCTTGTAAGTAGTTTTCAATCCAATCCTAATAATAGAAAGTCTGTTTCGGGTTATATTTATATCATTAATAATAATAACAGAATATGTAGTGCCATGTTAAATCATTAAAAGAAGGAATATGGATTAATGAGTTACTCCATAAGCTTAATATTATTTCTTGTAATAATTTTCTTTCTCATTATTATTTGATAGTAATGGAGCTGTTGCAAGAAACTTAGAAAGAAAAATAATCTTATTAAAGGTTAATAAGAAGAAACATGTTATGGTTTAATAGATGGCTGAGCAAATAACATTTAATATCCTTTTATAGACCATTGTTTTAAAATGTTTTTGACAGATGAGAATAAGGATTACATCTGATTGGATGTTAGGGCAAGTGGGAGATTGCTGGAATAGTAATAATAATTTGCCCTTGAACATCCAATACAAATTATATAATAATATGGTAATGTTAATAAATTTAATTATTGCACATAATTTGGGTATTATTTATATAATCGTTATATATATCCTTAGAAGTTATTTTGTTAGATCATGCACTGTGATAGTCACTTGCTTGGAGATATGATCTAACTTAGAAATTTCTTAAATTTGTGCTTAACCTATAACTAGTAAATGATAACTTTGTTATAACATGTTATTATGCATGACACCGATATATGAGATATGGTGGTGGGTCTCAACCATCGGGAGTGGAGATTCTCCGGGTGTATGTCATAAGCACGTATTATGATGTGTGTAGCACTAGACCGTATTTGAATTCTCTAGGATGAGTCACCTAAGAGATAGAGAGTTCAAATTGTTACATGGTCTCTTTGACTTGATGATATTGTTATTTTTGATTTGATAATTTAGTATGCTTTGATGTGATGGTTAAGCTTGTTTAGCAAGCGCTACACAACCTGAAACATTGGGTTGCTAAATTTCATTTAGGAAAATGATGGATGTCTAGATAGGATCCAGTATGCTCATTATGATGAGTTAATTTATTATGCATTCCCATGAAGCTATTAAATTCCTGCCGGCAGGTAGCTTTGAAAATATTTTTACAAAATTTATTTTCTTATAAAAAATAAAATATTTTGATGTTTCAAAATAATTTTTATTTATGTTCATGGGAATTGCAAATTTAGACATGAGCAAATAGGTGAGTTGTCCTACTTAAAAGAGTTGCCTAGAATAAATGATACTGGAAGGGATTGAATGTAAGATATTATTTATTAATAATTAATCCCATATTATGGAAGAGCTTTTATGAACAATTGGTCGGATAGGGATTTGATTGTTAAATTAAAATTATTAATTTGATTAATAATTGGTTCTCGATATGGGACCCAATTGGTCTCACTAATGTCATTAGAAGAGGTATACATGCAATACAATTTTATTTCTATCCTTAATTGTTATGGATAAAGTTTTTGAATAAATCTATTTCTATCCTTAATTGTTAGGGATAAAGTTTTTAAACAAATCTACTCTATCCTTAATTGTTATGGATAGAGTTCTAGATAATTATGAATTGTTTAAAGTTAATATCTCTAAGACTAGTGTAATCCTATAAATAGGGTTCATATGTAGCCTTATGAGAAGAGATTTAAAATATTATGAAGATAATATGAAGAAATAGATTTTTGAGAACCTATCTCTCAGTATTGCTCCTCTACGGTGACGAGTGAATTTTAATTGGAGGCTTTTTCTCTTGAGGAAGCTATTTCGGATTGATCTCGGGACAGATTATTGTAAAAATTCGGAAAGCGTTTCAGGTATTTTTCTAATATTTAATTAATTTTGATTAATAGTCATGATATGCTTAAAGCGTTTCAGGTATTTTTCTAATATTTAATTAATTTTGATTAATAGTCATGATATGCTTTTTCCGCTGAGTTGTATTTCATGTTTCCAACAAAAACCCCAAAATACCCATTTCAATATCCCACTTAAATCTGTATCCCTAACCCATCAAAATAGAGTAGTGATCCACATCAAAACCCATTTACCCCAAAATCATCGACTCCAACCCGAGCCCTTTCCTCTCCAACCCTAGCCCCAACTCCAGCCCTAACCCCAGCCCCAACCTCTACTCCTCCCTCGACATGAAGGATCTCGTTGAAAACCTCTTCCCCGACTCCGACGAGGACTCCCCTCTCTCCTCCAACAAACTCTTGCTGCCGGTAGAGGAAACCCTAGCATGCATGCCCAACATGATCTTGCATCTCATTGTAGGCATTCAAAAATGGCAAGCTTCAAAATATGAAGAGGATTGTCAGAAAAACGAACCTCGTCCTAATTTGAAACAAGGTTCATTGTTTAGTGAAATTTACTTTAGGAACAAGGGTCGCCACGCAGCGAAACGCAACACCAAAGACGAGGTTCGCTACGTCGCGAAGCTCGACATTAAAGTTCATTATCGAACAAAGCTACTTTTGAAGATGAAAATCGTCATTGGATACGAGGTTCGGAACTCACCACCAGACGTAAAGCTCATTAGTGAAGATGAGGCTCGTCAAAAGAAAATTTACAAGACTTGCTACGTAGTTGGACTCAGCTATAGGAGACAAAGTTTGTTAGTGAATACGAAGTTTGTCAGACGAAGTTAGTGAAGACAAAATTCGTCGGAAGAAGCTGACTTACTGTGAAGTTTATTTTGTAAGGCAAACCTCGCTGCGTATCGAGGCTCGTCTTACTTGACGAATCCCGTGGCTCGTCGTCCACATGATATTTAGTTTTAACGACTCTGAAAACTTAGTCAGCCATGTGGGCTAATCTTCAGGAGCATGTTACGGCGCATGCTGATTTAGAGGAGGTAGTTACGCCCCTCTACTCGTGATTGTAACACATCGGTTACATGCTTAAACCCTATAAATAGCCATGGATGGCTACCGAGGAAAGAGTTTTGGTTCGTTCGGATTTTTAAAACTTTTGGTAATCATTAGAAATCAGAGCTCCTACGTTTAGATCTGGGATTCGAACCTCGATTCTAGCAGCCTAACGAACGTCAGAAGCTCCAGTAATCTTGTTCTGATCGTCAATGGGAGGCAATCTCGACTCAAGCATGGGGGAAGCATCCTTTCACCACCAAGAATCTACGTTAAATAAGGCAGAGCTGAATTAATCTTCTCTTCATCTGTAATCGAGAGAGAGTGTGAGTGATTGTAAGGGTTTCATACCAAGTGATCGAACCCAGTTTTCTTAAAATAAGAAATTAATCAAACATTAATTTTTTGACCCTACACTCATTGACAAGCAAAACAACATCGAGCTCACCTTCGGTGAATTCTCCATTACAAGGATCCACCAGGCTAAGAATATTGTCATCGTCCTCACCCTCATCGATGCTGCGTTTCCATGGCGCCTTGCCCGAGACGATGTCCACGTCAGCTGAAGGCCCCCACACCATATTCACCCTACTACGACTCCTCCGAATCAGCCTCAAAAACCAAAAGATCTACTAAATTAAGCCTGCGCTTCTAAAACTCTGACACAAAGTTTGTTAAGTACTCCTAGAGTGAGGGGCGGACGGGGGTGGGAGCCAATAGGGCAAATGCTAATCTAATCTAATTTAGATGCTAAATTAAAAACTAATAATGCAAAATCCTTGATAATATGATATACAAGAGGATATGCAAGGATAAACAATTATACAATAGGCGATATAAATAATAAGCACAAGATATAAGAGAGATAATGCACCAAAAACACAATTGCAAACAACAAGAATTGATCACACGGAGTTCGGTCAACCCACGACCTACGTCTCTGCTCCTCACCTCGAGGAGATCTCCACTATATCAACATGAACTATACAATAACGCCTTTCAGCGTTCATCGATAATGTTTACAATACATGTTGTCAATCACACAAGCTACACTCTTCTAAGTGTTGGACTACCCATGTTATCTTTCTCAAGTGTTTGGATTTACAATCTCTCCCTAGGCTTTACTACCAACTCACTCCTCTTGGAATTAACCCCAATCTCTCTCCAACCATTCCTCTAAGTGTTCTTGTATATTACAACGTGTTTTCACAATGAGTGCGAATAAATATTTTGTTCTCTAAACAAGTGAGAACGAATTGTAAGCTCTCTCAATGAAACACTATCACAACTTAAATGTACAATATGTGAACTACTTAAGCTCAAGTAGTTGTGTGTGTGTGTGTAAACAATGAGTAAAATAAAATCAAACTCAATTAAATCTAGTTTATATATAATAATCAATAATATAAATTAGTTAGAGAAAGAGTTTAGAAAAACTTCTCTAAACAAAGAGATGCAAATATAGAGATTTGAGGTTGAACTCCTCAAAACTGAAATTGAAAGCATTCTCTTTGTAAAACTCTTTTTGCATAAACCAAACCATATTTAAGCTCTTGAAACAAACTGTCAAAAACTCAGTTAAACATCCATAAAAAAGAAATGAGGCTTGAGGGCTTTTTATAGCCTCTCAAACAACAAGATATAGAAACTAGCCGTTATAGCAATTTTATCGTTGATCGGTCGACTGATCTAGAGAATCGGTCGAATTATTAGACTATAAAAGATCGGCTAAAAAAATTTGTATTGGTCGGTCGACTGGTGGAACCCATCGGTTGACCGATAACATGATATTTTAGATTCTTAATTTTGCTAAAAACTTAATTTTCTAAAATCGATTTAAAATAGCAAATTAACTTCAAAAATAGTAAAACTTGGGGAATTGTATATATATGTGAAAATAAACATGTTGGAAAAGGAATATCTAAAATAACATTTCCCATTTGTGAAAACTCATCAATTTGCAAAACATTCAAAAATACGAACTTGTTAAAACTTGATTTTGATAAATTCCTTTCAAACAAGCTCTGAGATTCTTTTTAATAGATTGATAGACTTTAGGAAATGTGTAAAACAATGTCATTTAGTTTATAATCCAAAAACACATTATATTCTCAAAAGTGATAATCATAAACAAATATGTTTGTGTATATGAATAATTTAAGCTTTAAGCATAAACACATAAAGTATAAAACTAAACTACTATACCCAAGCTAAAAGTCTTCATTTGAGCTCGATCTTGGACAAAGTATAAAACTAAACTACTATACCCAAGCTAAAAGTCTTCATTTGAGCTCGATCTTGGACAATCCTCAGCTTGGTAGTACTAAACTACTATACCCAAGCTAAAAGTCTTCATTTGAGCTCGATCTTGGACAATCCTCAGCTTGGTAGTATAGATGAAGCATGATCTCGTATTTGACTTGAATTGTGATGGTTTCATTTCAATTTTCCTTCAACCTCCAAGATATCGCTGTTAATGCTTAATTCTAACCATGGAGGAAGTTTGTGTAGAATACCTAACAAGCAAATGCAAAACACTCGACAAACGATGTTAGGAATTGTTTGTTAATCATCAAAACCAGATTAGACAATAAACTCATAAACATGAGACCTACCAAAATTTTATATTGATGCCTGGTTGTTTACATTCTTATTTCTTCCAGGGTTAAAAGGGTCACCAAAATGTCAGAGAATGTGGTACCTGGTATCCTTTCTGGAGTTGTGAAAATATCTGGATTTTTCACAAGCTCTGCTGTGAATTCAAAGGTTGGAAAGAAGTTCTTTGGATTATTGTCGGGGGAAGTTGTTCTAGCTTCTCTTGATGGATTTGGTATGTCTCAGTCGCTCATACTCAATATATTCTAAAACATTATTTTATTGAGTATTTTATTCTAATATCACATACTCTGTTTAAAGTATCAGATTATGACTATTGTTTACTTTTGAATTTCTATGTCTTATAGTAATTTAAGCATTGAAAAACCTTCTCTTCTCCGAGTTAACATATATACTTGTTTTGATTTAGATGAATGTAGTACTAGTCATCTAAAGGGATAATTTTTATCTACTTTAATCTGGATGATGCCGAAACAGTCTGATAGGTATGCCTATGCTATATCTTGTCCATCAAAAGTTATAATCAGGATCAGACTTATATCAAAGTGATTTGAAGTTCATTGCTTGTTTTAATCTCCATATTTACCTCATTTCAATATTTCCTCACAAATAAATCTACTGTCATGAATATTGGTCATATAAATAATCAGCGCTCTTGATGTGAGAAATAAGCCCCATTGTCACTTGATGGCTTCAAATTTGTCATTCAATATTAAATTAGTTGAAGACACTTTATGGTAGATTGCATTGTAGAAGTCTTTCAAAATTGGGTTGGAATATCAATAACTTAGAGTCTTGAAGTAGGTAATGTCAATTATGACTCCAATTGAATCTTAGAGTAGGCAATTGCTGTTAAATTTACTTTCATGATTGTTTTGTGCAAATCCCTCTTTATGTACCATTTACACCCTTATTTTAGTTGCACAAATGATATTATTTTACTTCTCTTTGGTATTGTCTGCTGCCACTTTCATATGAGGAAACACAATGGCTTTTTTGTATTATAATACTTAAAATCTCATCACGTTATATTCAAACATTTTCTCACTATAATGTTTGCATAATAACTCTGTTCATCTGTAGAATACTCAAATTTAGATTGTAAAGAGAGAATGGACCACGTTAGTATTCTTATCGACCAGTCAGGGTGCATCAATTGAGTAGAGTTCCTATATTTCTTATTGACCAGTCAGGGTGGGTCAATTATACATGCGGCTATGGTAATTCGACAAAATAATGACATTCTTTACTCCTATATTTCTCACTACTTTAGTGTGAAGACATACCGCAAATGCTACTCCTTTCCTATATACCAAATTCCTGACGATGACAAGCCATATGTATATGATGAAAATATGATGATCCGGCCGCCGACAACATCAATTCTTTGTGGAAGACCAAGAACAAAGCGCATTCCTTCAGGGTTGAATCCCTATAAAGAGTTAAAATATAGTAGATGTTAACAATATGGTCACAACCGTATAACATGTAGACAACCTATTGCAGACTAGATATATTCTAAGCAAAATATTACAAACATGCATGCGTTTTGTGTTATAGTTTTGCGGAAGTGGCATACTTTTGGATCAATGTAAGACACATTTTTATCATAATTTTGGATGTTAGGTATGTGTTTGTTATGTGTTTTGTATGATTGTTTAGTTATGTGATACTTTTGGATCAACGTAAGACATGTTTTTGTCATAATTTTGGATATAAGGTATTTATTTGTTATGTGTTTTGTATGATTTTTTAGTTACATGATACTTTTGGATCAATATAAGATATGTTTTTGTCTTAATTTTGGATGTAAGATATGTGTTATATGTTTTGTATGATTGTTTAGTTATGTGTTTTGTATGACTTGTGCACAAGTATACATGCTATACTTATAATTTATCAAGCTACACTTACAGTTTATCACGCTAGACTTTCATATCATCACGCTACACTTTAAATTTATCATGCTATACTTTTAGTTTAACACACTACACTTACATGTTATCACGCTACACTTTCAATTTATCATGCTACACTTACATGTTATCACACTATATTTTCAGGTTATCACGCTACACTTTAAGTTTATTACGCTACACTTATATTTTATCATGCTATACTTTTAGTTTATCATACTACACTTACATGTTATCACGTCTTATCACACTATACTTTTAAGTTATCACGCTACACTTTTAGTTTATCATGCTACACTTACATGTTATCACACCACACTTATAGTTTATCATGCTACACTTTCAATTTGTCACACTACACTTACATGTTATCACGCTACACTTTCAGTTTATCATGCTACTTTTAATTTGTCACACTACACTTACATGTTATAACGCTACACTTTCAATTTATCATACTACACTTATATTTTATCATGCTACGCTACACTTACAGGTTATCACACTACACTTTTAATTTATCACGCAACACTTACAGTTTTTGACGCTACGCTTACATATTATCACGCTACACTTACAAGTTATAATACTACACTTCCAGTTTATCACGTTACACTTTCAAGTTTATCATGCTACACTTTCAGGTTATCACGCTACACTTTCAGTTTATCTCGCTACACTTTCAGGTTATCACGTTACACTTACAGTTTATTACACTACACCTATAGGTTATCACGCTACACTTACATGTTATCATGCTATACTTATAGGTTATCACGCTACACTTTTAATTTATTATGCTACACTTACATGCTATCACGCTACACTTTTAATTTATCACGCTACACTTGTAGGTTATCACACTACACTTTCAATTTATCACGTTACACTTTCAATCAAAGAGAAATTTACATGCAAGATCAGGCTTGGTTGCACTCACAAAAATTACACAAGAACAAAATAGCACTCACAAAACTTTCAGATTATCTACTTCCATAGTCTTACGAACTCCAAAATTACACAAAATCCTACAGTAACAAAATCGCACTAACAAAACTTTTAGATTATCTACTTTCATAGTCTAACAAATTGAGAATAATATTTTACAAATCAAACTCTAAACACATATTTATACACAAAAATATGAACAAATTTGCATATAACAGTAACAAAACTTTCAAATTATCTACTTTCATAATCTAACAAATTTGCATATAACAGTTGGCTTGGCTGAACTCATAGAACTGCAACAAAAGCTGAGATTGATGGCATCTAGCATCCGGTGAACTTAGCTTGAGGTTGACGTTTATATCCTGAAATCAAATGATACACGGATCAAAAGAATAGTGGGCGCCGTAATACACAGATCATAGAACTACAACTCTCGAGAATCAAATCGAGCTCCTTGATCAGCTCCTACTGGTCCTTCAACAAGAAGGTCAGGCCATAATTTAGCAGATTCTCTTTAGATTTTGAGGCTTCGGAGGGGTCGTGGTGGGAGCCATAGAGCTTTATGACAGCCTCGTCGTGGGCAAGCGGCCACTGGATGCCGCTGAGGGCGCCGTAATACACAGATCATAGAACTACAACTCTCGAGAATCAAATCGAGCTCCTTGATCAGCTCCTACTGGTCCTTCAACAAGAAGGTCAGGCCATAATTTAGCAGATTCTCTTTAGATTTTGAGGCTTCGGAGGGGTCGTGGTGGGAGCCATAGAGCTTTATGACAGCCTCGTCGTGGGCAAGCGGCCACTGGATGCCGCTGATGTGGGCGAGGATGGCGACTATGTTCTCGGCCTGGCAGATCCTTGTGACGGAGAACTTGCAAGAGGTAAGCTCGACGCTATTCTGCTTGTCGATGAGATGCAAGATCGCGCCGGGGATGCATACTAGGATTTCCTCTACTAACGGCGAGAGTTGGTCGGAGGAGGGAGGAGAGTCCTTGCCAGAGTCGGGAAAGAGGTTTTCAACAAGATCCTTCATGTCGAGGGAGGGGTAGAGGTTGGGGCTGGGGTTAGGGCTGGGGTTGGAGAGGAAAGGGTCGGGGGTTGGAGTCGATGATTTTTGGGTAGCGGGGTTTTGATGAGGATCGCTACTCTATTTTGATGGATTAGGAATACAGATTTAAGTGGGGGTATTGAAAGGGGCATTTTGAGGTTTTTACCATTTGAATATATAAATACAAGATACTCTACTTCTAAATAATACAATTTGGGTTTAAAGGCAAATACAAAAGCTGATTGTGTTTAAAGATACAAACAAAAAATGTTGGGCTTAAAGATAAATCAAGGTAAATTTTTAGGTCTAGAAATAAAAACCCCTTTCCATTATTCTAATCATCATCATCAAAATTGTTAATTAGTAGGATGCATGACCTACTAATTTTCTAAAGTTTATACCAAATTTAAACCTTTTCTTTGTAGTTTTATTCAGAATTTGACGTTCCTTTTTCCCTTGGAGTTCAAGGTTTCTGGAGAAAAAAATAGATACCATATATTATGTGGGCTTTAAAATATTATATTCAATAACTTATAATTGGAGTAGAATGGCGTTTTTATGATATTTTTCTGAATTTCAAATGTTATTATGCATGTGCGTTTTTTTGAGGTTTTACTTTTCCTTCTTTTAAGCGAGGAGGCCATATGTTAATATTAGTTCAAGCTAATAGTCTTTCAATTAGTGTTTGGTAAACAACTATTTTCATCTCTTTTATACCAATTGATGTATAACGTGACAATGGTCATGTATATTTGTCTTTAAATATCAATGTATCATATTGTTTGATCCCCCCCACCCCGCACCCCCCGCACCCCAAACCCCCTACCAAAAAAAGAAGAAAAAAAACCGCACCCTTTTTAGGTTGTGCTATATTCAACTTTGTGAAAGGCCTATAAAAAGAGGCCCATCTTAATCTGTGGCTTGCTACACTTTGTCAAGAAACTCATTGGGCATTGAAACCCATTATGCGGTAGTAGGGATGACAAAATGCACCCAAAATCAATTACCTACCCATATCCACCCGTCAAATAAACCATCTAAACCCAGCCATATAGTTAAATGGGTCATAAATGAGTGGATATAGTTTTTATTAAAGATAAATGAGTCATTAATGGACGGGTTATTACCCACCCATTTACCCGTTTAGATGGATATTGTTTTAAAAACACCCTCAACGCTTCAACACGGGTTATTACCCACCCATTTACCCGTTTAGATGGATATTGTTTTAAAAACACCCTCAACGCTTCAACAATTACAAAACTTATTTTTACAAAACTTATTTTTAAAAGTTAAAAATTATAGAAAACACTTAAAATGACTAAAACCCCTTAAAATTTGAGATTTGCAAAAAACACCCTTAAAGTTTAAAATATTATAAAAACGCCCTCAAGAGTTAAAAATTATAAAAAACTATCAAAATTTTCTAACCTCACAAATGACACATGAAATTCAAAAATTATCACCAGCCCACTGAAAATTTATAATTTACAAAAAATACCCTTAAAAGTTGTAGAAATGAGAAAATCATTCTCAAGACTTCAAAATTACCAAACAATCTTAGAGTTTTCTAAACTTGCAAATGATATATAAAATCTAAAAAAATTCAATAGTCTCCTATAAATTTAAAATTTACAATTAACACCCTCAAAAATTTAAATTTTTAGAAAAACACCCTCCATAGTTTAGAATTACAAAACCATCATGAAATTTCAAAGCCTACAAATGACACATGAAATCAAAAAATTACTAGCAACCTCCTATAAATTTATAATTTACAAAAAGCACCGTCAAAGTTTAAAAATTACAAAAAGCACCCTCAAGAGTTCAAAACTACAAAACAATCTTAGAATTTTCTAAACTTGCAAATGACACATGAAATCTAAAATTTTTTGGTAGTCCCCTATAAATATCAAATTTGCAAGTAACACCCTCAAACTTTTAAAAATTGCAAAAAACACCCTCAAGGATATATAAATATAAAAAGTAGGCGCTCATAATTCTTCATCGGCAGGAGATATATGCGTGTGCGGCCAAGTGTAATTTGCAAAACTTGTGTCTATTGTGCGAGAAACAGGAGAGAAAAAGAGCGTGTATTGTTATCCGGCGTGATAAAAAAATTTCAAAGAGATTTACTTGGGGACACTCTGTAATTAAGAACAAACATGGAAAAAATAATAGACTTTAACCAACAACAAATATGAAGAAATGAACAATTACGCTCATAGCTCATGGATTTTGAGAAAGAAATGTTTACAGAAAACCCCCTAAAAATTTATAGAAAACCCCCTAAAAGTTTATAAAACCCCCCTGAAAGTTTGCAAAAAACTACCTAAAAGTTTACATAAAACCACTAAAAGTTTGTAGAAAATCCCATGAAAGTTTGCAGAAAAACATCTAAAAGTTTACAGAAAACCCCCTGAAAGTTTACAGAAAACCCCCTGAAAGTTTGCAGAAACCCCCCTGAAAGTTTACATAAAAACCCCCTGAAAGTTTACAGAAACCCCCTGAAAGTTTGCAGAAACCCCCAGAAAGTTTATAAAAAACCCTCTGAAAGTTTGCAAAAACCCCCTAAAAGTTTACCAAAAAATCCCTGAAAGTTTACAAAACCCCCCCTGAAAGTTTACAAAAAACCCTCTGAAAGTTTACTGAAAACCCCCTGAAAGTTTGCAGAAAATCCCTCTGAAAGTTTGCCAAAAACCCCTAAAAGTTTGCAAGTAGATCCCTAAAACTTACATCTATATAGAAGCATCATAATCATAACTAAATGAGTTATTGGGTCACCCATGAATCACCCATTTAGTAAATGGATGATTAAGAACTGACCCATTTAGCAAATGCTAAATAGGTCATAAATGGTTAAATGATCATAAATGTGCCCACCCATTTATGACCCAACCAAAACCACCTATTTGATATCCTTATGCGGTAGTTATGGCTCATATCCGTGTTCTCGTTTGAGTAACAATAACTATTAACTCAAGCCCACCCTGGTGTTTCTAAAAACGAAACGTGCTATTTTATTGAATAACTAGATGGAAAGGCAACAATAGAGATCCTATCAGAACACTCTTATATAAAATAAATTGATCTATGTCATAGATGATTAGAAGATTAACTTGGAAATCTTAGATATTTTTATTTATGGTCTAAATCACGTACTCCTACAAAGTTGGGTTTGATTGGGCTCCAAACAACTTTGCTCTAATTTTGTTAAGACATTTACAATAGCACAATCGGAGAATGACTTTTATTTAATGATTCATGGAGATAAGAGCAATCCTCTTAATTACAACCAAGCAAATGGACTATTAGCGTATATAATCACCTTCAAATCCCAGCACATCTCAAAGTTTGGTGTAATAGCAAGGTCTTTTGACTTGATTACAAAGTTATCAGCATGAATCTAGATTTTTGTTAAAGCATAAAACTACTACCCTCAATTCCCACCATAATCTAGAGTTTTAATATAATAGAAGGGTTTTAACGCTATACTGTACGTAGCGATCCAAGTTCAAATACGATCAATAACACATTTAAAGCGGAATAAAAAATATTCAACTCAGTATGCTCGACTATTATACTACGATATACAACATTATAACCTTCCTTCCTCATCACACCTTTACTTCACAACTTAATAAAAGTTGGCAAAATATATACTACCTCACCGATCTCTATGGGAGGGTGGGGGGTTAGAGGTCCCCCATAAAGATGCTCCAAGTTATAAGGAGCCTAAATGGGAATTGAATTTAATAGCAGAGTTCTTGAATTTATTTGAAGTAGTACAAACGAAACAACAATATTTGACCTTTGTTATGATTAATAGTTAAGTGACAAATAGGAAAAGGACAGAAAACAAAAATTTTCGTAATTTTACAAGCCTCAAATATATGGAAGGTCTTTTCATCCGATTCCTTAAAGAATTACGATTTCACGCCGCCGCCGGTCCACAACAAAATGCAATACGTGGTGATTCAAGTGCTCCAGTAGATTCTATCCAAACCACAAAAATAAAAAAGAGTGTCACCGTACGTGGAGCACTATTCACACGACATATGTCCTGAATTAAACGAGTTCGCAGTGCTGTTTTGTTGCATACAAACGTCGCCTTGATTCTCTCTTCAAAGAGGATATACTCTAACAAATACCAATGTGATGAACCAGAAGAAAATTTTGAGACGCAAATTTAATAAAGAATATACTCCTTTTTCTTTGGAAAAATTATACCCAGCCCTCAAATTAGAATCTTTACGCGACCCTGTCTCCTTAACTCGGCGCCATGTGCTCAGGTTTTTTTGACCTAAGTTCTCATGTCAAAAAATTCATTTACAATTATCATCTCACTAAAGAGAGAAAGTATATTTTTTATGCCTAATCTACCCTCACCACCAACCTCTCATCTCACTTTTTTTTTCCTCTCATGAATTCATCAATAATTTTTTGTCCTTCTTGTTATTATCCTTAAGCCACTGATAATTTTTCTCATGAACCCATGAATAATTCCTCTTCCCCCTCCTCATTTTTCTCAACCATTATTTTTTTCATCACTACCTACTACATTAATTACATCCCCATTATCTTCTCTTGTTATTTCTTAACTATTATCTTTTTACTACCACACTTCTCCTTTATCATTTTTATTTTTCCTCAACCCTCTTTTTTCTTTCTTCCCCAACAACCGTTGTCGCATCGCTCAAAAACTATTTCTTTTGGCTAAAACGATCATCTCTTAAAATCATGCCGAAGTTAAAAACTTAATGGTTAAAATTAACATCTAACCTTTGCATTTAACATCTAACTTTAACGTTAACCTGTGAGATCTAAATTTGATAAAAACTAATAACTAAAGTTAATGTGTAAGGCCTAAACTTAACATGTGATAAAGTTAATATCCAATAATTTCAAAGCTTTTATATTAATTTCTAAAGCTAGATGTTAACTTCATAAGCCACATGTTAACTTCTAAACATCACATGTTAACTTAATTATAAGATGTTAACTTTAGATCATATTAACCTTAATTATTAGATGTTAAGTATAAAATTTAGATGTGAACTTTAACTGGTAAGTGTCAATTAAATTTACTTTATAAGACATACGTTTTTAGCTCAAAAAACGATCTTTGGATGATATAGCGGCAGCTATAAAATGAGAAGATGAAGATGGAGATAACGAAGGAGCAAGAAATGGAATATGTTGAGAGAGTAGTTATTTACTATTGTTTAGTCCCACATTAGAAACTTCTTTATTTCCTTAAATGCTATAAATAACATCCTAAAGAGAGCTAATAAACTCATTAGGGGTTTTCAAGTTACATGGTACCAGAGCCACCCTCTTTGTCCCTCCAATTTTCTAAACCCTCTCCGTCACCCTCCACAACCAAACCCTAATCGACATTGTTCATCTGCTCAACATTGTTTATCCGACATCATTCATCCGACGAATTGTTCATCCGTCAGTAAAAAAGGTTAAACTAATCATTTAGCTTATCAACTAGATCTTTAACTAATTATTTAGCTTATCAATTAGATCTTCATAGATCTTCAGCTAATCATTTAGCTTATCAACTAGATATTTATAGATATTTAGCTAATCATTTAACTTACCAACTAGATCTTTATAGATCTTCAGCTAAGTATTTAGCTCTATGTTACGATCAATCGTTAACAATCTCTTTGAGATAAACGATAAGTCATTCTTTGCGGGATGATTTTACTTATTGAATTAATTAGTTGTTTATTATTTGATTATTGAAAATTAATTTCTTGTTGAGTGAGTTTGATAGTTTATTTTTGGTAGATTACTAGTTGAAGGATCTTATTTGCTGTATTGATGACGTCCTCCAGTAATTCTGCTATTTCGATTGATGAGATAAAGACCCACACGGATGTGCTCTTTAGCAGAATCATCATTCTAAAATTAAATGGGTCCAATTATCTACTTTAGAAGTAACATGATCGAGTTTATCTTTCAGGATGAGAAAAGGATCATCATCTTACAGATAACCCTCATGTATCAGTTACTGCCTACTGGAAACAGGATGACACTAGTCTACTTCATTAAATTTAGAACAACATGGAATCACACGCCCTTCAGCTAACAATTCATTGTAATAAAGTGAAACAAGTGTGGAAGTTCTTGGAATAATTGTACTCATGTCGAGACACACCAATCAGGCATATGAAGTCATTCAGGTGTTATTTCGGAGTAGGATGAATGAGCATAGTCAGACTTTTTAGGAGTATTATGGCAACTTTAATTGTCTTGCAGGAGAGCTGATGTATTTTTTTCCCTGTTACGGGGGATATTCAAAAGATGCAAGATCATTAGGATCAACTGATGGTATTCACGTTTCTTGATTCTTTTCCACAATCTTATAATTCAATAAGGCTAGGTTACTAGGAGCTCAGCTATACATTCTTTAGCAGAGATGTATTACTTTTTGAGATCAGTAGTGCTAGCTGTACTGACAAGTACTACCGCAGAGTCTACAAACAGGTCTACTCTTTCTACACAGAGTAGACAGACAACTAGTCGAGCAGGTGGTCATGGTGGAGGCCGTTTTGGTAGATGTGGAGGATGCTTTGGAGCATGTGGGTATGTTGTGATAGTTCACGAGGAGCTACAGGGGAAACGACCCCAGAGTGCACATATGGCTACACAGAAGAGTCTCATGAATGAAGACACTCATAGCCATTTTTGAGCAGTTTTAGCTCCAATTATTTTAATAATTGAAGAATACTCAATCCTTTTCTACTACGGCTATGCTTGCCCAGATAGGTAAAACCACTGCTTGCCTTACGTCGTCATTGTCTCATACTTAGGTTATAGATTCAGGAGCAACTGATCATATGACTAGGAACCGAGATATGTTATCCTCTTGTACACCTACCACCTCATTTACTTTAGTAGTATTGGCTAATGGATCCACCACACCTATGGAGGATGCTAGATATACCAATATTAATACTATTCTACTTTCCTCTATGCTATATCTTTCTTGCTTTCCATTTAATCTCTTATCTGTCAATAAAATTACTAAGGGAGTGTTTGGATACAATGGCGTTTTTGCCGTTTCCCTTTTTAAAAAATAAAAAATAAAACGCGTTTGGCAACCGAGGCGTTTTTTTGACTTGACCCTTTACAAAATTCAAAAATTAAACACTTTTCTCAAAACACCAAAAATGTGTTTTGAGATTCTGTTTTTTTATCTAAGCCACC
>NC_033801.1:101188943-101196720 GCF_001876935.1 Asparagus officinalis | reverse complement strand
TCCGCCGCCCGTCGGCCGGCCGCCGACCACCCGCCCGCCACCGCCGCTATATAATAGTAACTAACAATGGTGTTTTCAAAACACTTTTAAAAAAGAAACACCTTGGCATAGTGTTTTTCTAAAAAACACTACAAAAAATCGTCTTGATATCCAAACACACCCTAAAGTATTAAACTATATAGTAATATTTTTTCAATACATTGTATTTTTCAGGCAATTAGGATGAAGAAGATGATTGGCACTAGATGTGAGCGGAGCAGCTTGTACGAACTGAACTTCGCCCCTTCCTAGGTGGCATATATCAGCTCCACATTAGCCTTTGGAGTAGATTGTCAGCTTGGTAATCCCTTAGTTTAATTCTTAAAAATTTGATTTTAGATTTCAATCATGTTGAGTCTTTAGAGTGTGAGTCATGTCAACTCGAAAAACAACAACGGACGTCTTACCCGAGTCGCGTCAATAAGCGAGTCAGTAACCCTTTTGATTTAGTACATTTTGAAGTATAGGGTCCTTGTTCTATTCCATCCAAACACAGTTTTTAATATTTTGTTAGTTTTGTAGATGACTTTTCTTGCTTGACTTGCATTTACTTACTAAAACATCGTTCTAAAGTGTTCTCTCTTTTAAAGTTTTTTGTGCTGAGATTAAAATCAATTTCACAGTACCACTAAAACTTTAAGAACAAATAATTCTAGGGAATGTTTTAAAAAAGCTCTTTCATAAAATATTTTACATTAGACTTCTTGTACTTACACTCCCCAGCAAAATGGGGTTGCTAAGCGCAAGAACAAACACTTATAAAAATTGCTAGGATCTTGTTATTCCATCATCAAGTTTTAAAATATTTTTAGGGTGATGCCATTTTGACAGCGTACTACCTGATCAATAGATTACCCTCATCTGTTTTATAGAATAAAACTCTGATCTCCTTTTATATTCGCCTGAGAATGCTTTTCTTTCACTTTTTAAGATTTTTGGGTCTCTCTGTGCTTTATTCACAATCATAGTCGTCAACAAACAAAATTAGACTCATGATCTCTTAAGGATATATTTTTTGGATATTCTAGAACTAAAAAAAAGTATAAATGTTATTGCCCAACCTTGAATCAATATATTATTTTAGGCGATGTTGCCTTCTTTGAAAACAAACCAAGACATGTTGCCTTTGATAAATTCTTAGACCCTCCCGATGATTACGACTATCTTCTTATTCGGATGACTACTACTAATGTTCCTTCTAAGGTTGTTGTATAGATTGATTACCATCCAAATTTGCAAAGCCACTTTAAGTTTATACAAGACGTACAACTTTACAACCTAAGTTATCGTCTTAATCCACCTAAGAGCCTGATATACTAGCAAGTCAAAATGTTCTCGTACAGCCAAGTACTCAGGCTACTGATGATCTTCCCATTGCCCTCTGAAAGGATAAGATATCTCATTCTCGAATTTCTCGGTATCCTCTTACAACACTATGTCTGTTATAATTTGTTAATTGTTTGGGTTGGAAATTAGTTTATTTATTGAACTCTTTACAACTCATTTATCGATTACAATGAATTCTGAGAAACAAATATTTTCATAAGACTTCTCGTTACAAATAAATAACTTCCTAGAAACACACGCATGAACGTTTATCGTTCGCTGCTTGAGTGAGATCTTTACCTGTGCCGGGGGTGCGTTAGCCCGTGGATGACCGAATCACAGATCCAAGTTGAACTGTGAAGAAGGTTTAAGGTCAATGTTTCATTTTAGAAATAAAGACGAAAGTGAATATCTTAGCAAAGTAAGATAAAACACTCTTTTCTAGATTAAGTCAAAGCTTAGATCTTAAGGAATAGTAAGAGCTCTGAAAAGCTTGCATGTGATGAAGATTCTTTTCTCCCTTGCTTAGAACACTCAAATCTCTATTCTATTCTGCTCAATAATGCTCTGTCCTCGTTAGTAATGGTCCTAGGAGAGTATTTATAATCCATAAGAACCGTAACTAAAGTCTAAAGTTGAAAAAAACTGTATCGAAGAACATCTATTTCCGAGACACTCGCGGCTGTCTCGGAAACATGGCTTGTTTCTGGTAGTTTTGTAACTACTTCAATCATATTTTAATGCCATTATTTTGATAGCTATTGGTGTGATTTTCACTTATAACGTCTCCCCCACGATTATGGATGATCCCTAACAGTTATGAAGCCACATGGATTGCCCAAAACTCGAGAAAACCATCACCAAATCTACTATGATTTTCGAGACAGTTGCATGTGTTTCAGAAACTGTAATTTGCCTTCATAGCTTCCAAGACAGTCGCAAGTGTTTCGAAAACTATGATTTGCCTTCATAGCTTCCGAGATAGCCGCAAGTGTTTCGGAAACTATGAGTCTTCTCATAGTTTCTGAGACACATTTTGTGCCTCGAAAGTTGTGTGATACGCTTCTTGTACATTCCTTAGTTAATATTTGGCTTTGGATGATCCTTTATAACTTAGATAATGATGTTTATCGCATTCTCTTCATCTTGAGCTATGTGTGATAATCTATAGGTAATTTTTGATGCTTACAGATACCCCTTCCAAAATATTTCAGTCTTATTCTTTCATAGAGGAGGCTGAAATACTTTAAATATGATACGCCCAGCCTTTAATTTTTTGACTTCTTCAGCTTTTGGTCTATTCAGTATTTTATCAAATAGTTAAAATTCTTTCGGTGCTGTGTTTATCGTCTGACCGTTGTCAAAATCTTAAACTGAAGTTGGTGTGTTAATTTCTGAATTTAGCTCATGTCGTTAAGTTGACGATGAATTGATCATCTTGGTTAGGAATCCATATATGAATTATGATTGAACTCCCATTATCCTTGGTCTTGGAATTGATCTGTGCCTTATTTCGGCAAAGTTATCGATGCGTTGACTAGCGTCGACCTTCATTGCGGCGTGAACATAGTTTATACTCATAAGTAACTAGAGTCTACATAGTTTAAGCTCTTAAAGTGTTAGAACAGAAAGAATCAGTTTATACTCATATATTCCTTAGAGTTTTTGGGAATTCATTTAACCTCGTATACCCGTTAGAGGTTCAAGGAGATGCAGTTTATACTCGTATACACATCAGAGTGTTCAAATGTACTAAAAATGGGTTGAGAATGCTCCATGAATGCAACCTAGAATATTTCAGGTCGGCCCCTTTTTTGAGACAGTCACCACCGTCTCGGAAGCACGAGATAGTGTCGTTGTCTCGGAAACGTGAGATAGTTGCGCTGTCTCACAAATAGGAGAACATAGGGGTTCCAGTAGCTTATAAAACCCGACACTTGGGCTTTTTTCTCTATGTTTTACCGCCTCCTCTGAGTTAAAAACCCTCCAAAATCTTTCATAAAGAGTCTTGAACGCTTCCTTTTCTCCTTTGGCTTGTATTTGATAGGATCTCACCCGAAAGACCTAGGGTTTCATCACTTTCCTTCGAGGTATGTTCTTCTAACTCTCATTTATTTTCACCAAAGTTCATTCTTTCTTGATTCTTGATGAAATCCGAACCCTTGGGTGTCATCTCCATGATTTTGTTTCATTCTAACCTCAAAACCCTAACTTTTTCTTGATTTCTAGGTCAAAATCATATATTTTCACCATGTCTCCTAAAAGATCTCACGTGCCCCAAGGTAGAACAACCTCCCATGTAGCTGAAGGAGAGGAGCGCGCGGTTGCTTCCTATGGAAGTGATATTTCTAAACTTTTGTCAATTCAAAAGTTAGAATTTTTTGAACTTTGTATGTAGATCCTCATTTGCTCTCCTTTGAGAGGTATTCGGGAAGAACCGATATCCTTCTTTATGAGGATCGATGCTAAAAGATGTTGTTTTACTTGGCCAAAGCACAACTTAAGGCAAAAAGAGCGATTTTATATTGTTCCGCATTTTATAAGGCCGGATATATCATCGTAGTGTTCGCATACAACAATGTATATTGTCTTTTGTGCATATAATAATTGAAACCGTCTTGCCTATCACAAGGTGGTGACTCTATCTCGTGGGTTTACGAGATGAATTCTACCTATTGTTTGGCCTTAAAATATCCTTTTAATTGGATTCCGACCAATATATATTTTTGTGCTCTTTCCAGTCAATTTTTCTTCCATGGCCTTCCCTGTTAGAGAGGTCACGGGTCAGAGCAATGCTACACACGCTTATTATGAATGAGTTCCTTTGATTGAAGAGGCCCCCCAATTCAGCTCTGGCTATCCGGAGGACTTCCCTGAACTCATACAACAAGGGGATCGTCTTATTTTATGTCAGTTGGTCATTGACGTTCCATTGACTCAGGACCAGAGTTCTACTCAACCCCTGAGGAAGTCACAATACTTATTTGGAGACTCTGTAGAGAATCCGGAGAATCTTTCATGTGAACCAGCATAATGGTTGAATGGGTATGACTCAATATGCATATATTTACCACTGATTCCCCGCCAACACTCTCTTCTACAATTTTGGAATTTGGCGGTAACCCGAGAGATGTCCTGGAGATTGACTGAGGATCATGAGCGCGTCCATTGCGGGTTTATCAGTAAGGATGCTAAAAGTCCAGGTTCGAGCGACAAACATTTTATCAGATGGCTTCACCCTGGTATATTGGGCCAATATAATTTGACTCAGAATGAGCTAATGCTTAGGGCAAATACAGTGAAGAGTCGTCTGGCTCGATTGGGAAGAGAGCTCCCAATCAAGAAATTTAGGTGCTATGGTTGGGTCCACTCTTCTGCGGATAGGTGGTGGACAAAGATAACAAGTTACGTGCTTAGTCGTTGGGGAAATGAGCTGGCTGATAAGGGATTATTCATACTATACATGCTAGCATGTACGGGCTGCCGATCAGTGTTGACCACTTCTTTACCTTGTTCGAGACTTACAATCCGAAACACTAACACTTTCTTCACTAAGAATGGAGAATTAGGTTTCCCTCTTCATGAGATGAGGAAAGTTTCTAGGCTACCAATGGGAGATGTACCTTACCAAGAATTCTTCCTAACAATTGTTCAGCTCAACCAGATGAAAGACATCCACTATAGCTTATGATACTCTGTGGGAATAGCTTACGATACTCTATGGGAATTAACATGCCATTATTAGTCAACTATGGCAGAGATGGAGACTAAAGCTAAAAAGAAATCTCCACAACTAAGCTTGCAATTTGCAGATTATCTCTTCAAGAATCTCGAGGATCATTCGGGCTGTGAAGTGTATGAACTACCTCTCTTAAACCCATCAGAGATCAACATGCTATTGTTGAAGACAAACGCCCAAATGTACACTTCTCGCTCAGAAGGTGGATTCCCTCACGACACAAGATTCGAATCATTTTTATTTTAGTCTCACAAAAGAATCATACCCACAACTCTTCTGGATGAGTATTTAGCTATTTGGCTAAAGAAGTATGCAGTCCCTCATCAGCCTTCTGATATGATGCCAATTGAAGTTTTATATCCGGATGTTCAATTGGTGATCGGACGTAGGTTATTTCTACTCTCAGTGATGATTATGGACATTCACTATGGACTCTCTCACTTAGCCACCACTTTCACACAGGAAGGAAAGAAGCCTTCAACTGAGATCCCAGTCCCCAAGCTCGAATTACCTTATACCTACCTAATGACTTGGTTGGTTCTCCACCGACCTGACCTGATGTCAGCTCCTGAAGCCGCTAGTCCAGATCTCCCTTTGTTGCAAATCTTAGGAAGAATGCAGGTGGTCATCTAGGCAATAACATGATGTCTCCCGACAATTTTAGGTTCACAAATGTTGGGAATTCTTCCTGTGCTTCCCTCAGGTTTTCGGCACTTATAATGATACACTCTTGGACATTGAAGAGCTAAGAAGGGACAAAATTGTGTTAGATGTGAGATGCTTTAGGTGGTTGATGAACATCTGTCCCGATTATCTGGTCTTTAGAGTTAAGGACATTTGCAACATTAAGCAGTATCTACCATGCATGTTTGCCTGTCAGTTTGGTTATGATCAGCTGTATGTTGGCAACCCAAACAAATGACTAAAAGTTTATGGAGGTCTCATCGATGGAGCAAGGGTCTGGTTTTGGAGTATAAGTGGCTGCACCAATGCTCGGTTTGATCTTTCTCTGACTGTGCCTCCCCTACAGATGACCTTTTTATATTGCAAGTGACTTATATTTGCCAATGCCGCCACAAGAAAAAAGAGACTCTCAGAGTTGGAAGCAGAGTCTGCCTCTCGTCGTGCTACTAAAGCAGTTCAGGAGACCGTACTCTCGAGGAAAGGAAAGGAACCCATCGGATCTTCCAGTAAGGGAAAGCAAATTGTTAGTTCTGATGAGGATGAGGGAGAGTTTCATACAGATACAGTTGGAACATATGAAGAAGAAGGTGGGGATGAAGTTAGGACTGAAGGTGAAGCTGAGGGTGTTAGAATTAGCAATGACGACGAGGAGGAAGTGGCTAGTCTCCCATCTTCTTTCTGTCAAAGAGGACATGTAAGTTCTTCCATTGCTGACAGGACTCATCATACTGACCTACCTCAATCACTAGAAGCTCCAAAAAGGAGGAGGGAGAGGGTTGGTCTGACGTCTCCCAATCGGATGGCAGTGGAAGTCCTTAGCAGAGAAGAAGAAGAAGAAGACACAACACCCCTCACTCATAGAAAGAGATCTCTGCCTTCAGCTCAGGCTCAAGCACAAACCCAAATTCCTCCAAAAGCCGAGTTATGCACCAAAAATCGTCATGAGAGATCTGAGACTCTGGGAGAAACATGTTCGTCAAAGAGGAGTAAGAAGGTTGTACATCAACAACGTACTCCTCTACCTGCCTTAGAAGAGAAATCTGCCCACGATGTTCCTTTTGACGAATAAGGTAATGACTCATCCTTATTTCCATTTTGCTATCTCCCTTTTGTTAAGATTTGTACTTTTTCCGTTCTTGGCTTTCGTAGGGAGTCAAGAAGAAGGAGAAATTCAAGTTGATACTGCTTCTCTTGGACTTATGGAAACTGAGGAGCCCAGTTTCGTCCAACAAATGCATGACACAATGGATGACAAACCTACTGGTGTAGGCGTCAAAAATTACCTATGGGTCACCGCACATAGCTCGATATAGAAAGAAGATGATGAATGTTGCTATCCAAGTCACAAAAACTCATTTGACGATGACAAGCACATGAAGTGAGTCGACGAACCATGTGAAGCAACATAACTTTGGAATAACGGAAACACGAATAGATCAGAAGCTACGTGTCGCTTACGAAAGACAAAGCGTCCCTCATGTCCCATTTACTCCACATATGATTCAATCATGGAAGCTCATAGATCTCCTCATCGGCTTTCTGACACATTTTGAATTGCGTGATTCCAAGTTTGGACGATGAAGATATGTCAGAAACGGACAAAACATGCTAAACCAAACTCATGCCAAAGCTAAGACACCCATAAGTGTCTCGGCCAAAGCTTAGCCGAGACACCAAGTGGTGTCTTGGCCAAGCCTTAGCCTAGACACCAAGAGGTGTCTCGGCCAAGCCTTGGCCGAGACACCCACGGGTGTCCGCAGCCCCTGAAAGCAGTTTTTGGCAGATTTAAGCTGTTTTTTAACTGTTAACCATCTGAATTTTTCTAACTGATAAAATATCATCCAATAACATGGTTAAGTGGTTACAACCAAAGATACGAGTGGATCAATCGTTCGTATCTGAAAATAGAGGTCCCAAAGCCTATAAATATAACCCCAGAGGCTTCATTTTTTCAGATCTAGAATTCTTGAGCGTTGGCAAAGCCCTGCT
>NC_033801.1:101142567-101188450 GCF_001876935.1 Asparagus officinalis | reverse complement strand
CTGCTGAACTGAAGACTGAAGAAGCACAAATTTTAGAAGAGAGGAGGAGATCAGATCGAGTTCGTCTGTATAAAGAAGAGGAGCTCGTCAGATCTACACTTCCTGGTCTTTTGCCTTGAGATTGCCCCATTGCGGTGATCTCGAGAAGAGTAATTATCTCGCTATTGTCGAGATATTTACTTCGGCTTCCTGATTCCTTCACAAATCAACGAAGCTTCAGATCAGATCTGATCGTTTGGTAGTCTACGGATATCAACATCCTCGTCACAGACCAAGATCCCACGCAAGTAGCGGAGGATAAACGTCCGTTGTATTTGTTTTGATGAGAGTTTATCTTTTTTTTGTTTTCGTTGTGCAAGAGTCTTATAAAAAGACTATCTTTTTTTGTTGTCATTATAACGACTGAAGTTATAATGACTATATCAATAAAGATATCAACTTTCTCCATAAACAAGCTGGCGACTACAATGGGAGCCAACAGCTTCGCTGCCGAAGCTGTCATGCCGCAACCAGCGATCAAGATCCTGGTGAATGAAGAGGTCAAATATGAGTTCGACCAACAGAATTTCGAAGAATACTTGTCCTCCTCCAGATCTGCCTCTCCTCGTAGATCTAGAAAAGTCCACTGGTCTTCTGACACGAAGACCCGAAAAGATGATCTCCGTGTTACCGCCGTGTAGTTGTAAATTGCGACATGTCACCGATATCCGGCGAGATTAGATCAGCAGATCTGAACTCCTCCTTGACCAAAGAGTTAGCTGTTGAAGGTGCACCAACATTGTCAAAGAGGGCGTGACAAAGACGGCGTCAGCGTCTTACATGTCAACTTGCCAAGGCTTTGGAGCTAATAGACGGGATCCGCTATGATGTGGATCTGAAATCTAGGCAGCGTCAAGAACAACAACGGTGATCGAGCAACCCTTCCTCCAAAGCAGAAAAGAATGAATGGGTCCGCATCAAAAGGACCCGCTCTACCCTCAAGGAGTGAATCCAGAAGCACCGCACATTGCTTGCGCACTCCCGAGTCCTCGTGCGGAAAGCACAAGAAATGCAGACGGAAGAGGCGGCCAGAAAATTGCCCAAACAAAAACGAGTTTGGATGCTAAAGGTCAAGTCAGCGCCTAAGGCAAAAACAGATGAAGTTGCCATTCAACCTTCGTCAACTCCGGATCCTACTCCCCTTGGTAGTGTGGACCTCACCAAATTCAGAGTTTCTCTGAAAGACCGCCTTGGTCCTCTCCCGAAGATCGAGGTAAAGCACCTGTTAAGGAGCGATTGGGACGGTTGAAAGGCTCCCAAACAACCATTTAGGCTGGGGGTTATACTAATTCCCCTAATAATAAAGGGAAAGCTCTTATGACCGACGATATCAGATTATGAGCTGAAGTACAAGAGCCCGTTAGAGTTTCATGCTCACGAAGGCATAAATCTGAACGAGTGACTCTTGGAGACGCCAACAAAGCATCGTATCCCCAGAGGGAAACGTGTTCGTCTGATGACAATGTTATACCTGGGAAGCCATGTTAACACATGATAGGTTGCTTTAGTCATCAGACTGATGAGTTGTACTATCAGGCGGCAAATACGAACAAGTCTCAGAAGAGAAATGTTCGAGAGATGAACTCTCATTGTCCGTGTGTGAAAATCAACAAGGCAGTATTGTCAGAATGCAGCTGCCATGAGACTACTCCTCGGAGTGTCTCAGTATTTGAACGAATCCCTACTGAAACATCCGAACCAAAGATAATGCATTTTCACAGAAGAAGACCAACCAGCTTAGGTGATGAGTTCCCTCGAGTAACTATTAACATGGCCGATAAAGGAAAGTCCTCGTGATGCTTCAACCCTGAGCCTTTTGCAGAAGTATCTCAGCGTATGACTTGGCTGCGATCTAGAACTATCAGACCTAGACCCTGGATGTCACGGTCCTCTGATGACGAAATGTCAGATGCTTATTCTGTGTTGGCTTCTGACGATATGGCATCTAGTGCAGGGTAATCTTATGAATAATTCATGATTAATACCAAACAAATGGCTAAAATTCTCGAGAATGCTTTAGCCAAGCAGAAAGAGAACTTTAAATTCGAGATGGAGATGACTATGCAGGAGATGAGAGACATGCACAACCAACAAATTACGGTACTGACGAATCAGCAGGGAGAGTCCAGCCGTCATAATAATCCTAACCAAGCTGATAGCGATCGAGAAGCAGATGAGAATGCTAACGTGGACACCCCTCCTGTTGACAACAATGCTGGGGGTGGTCCCTCGGATGATAATAGTACGAAGAAGGACCACATCACTTCTCCCTGGAATCACTCGAAGAGAGGTATGAACGAGGATAAGAAGATAAGGGACTTGGAGAGCAAAATTAATACGTTGATGAGCGCTCAAGAAATAAAGAAGTCTGGGATATTCTGTCCTTAGCCGAGAGAGTCAGAATCAATCCTATACCCGACAAAGTTTAATTTGATCAAATTCACGCTGTTTGACAAAAAGGGTTCCCCCCACTCAGCACTTAATATACTTCAAGTCTCATTTGGGAATAATCTCTGGATATGAGTCCTTGATAGTGCGGTCATTCGTTGGCACTCTCCGCGGAGCAGCCTTCGATTGGTATCATCGTCTTAAGCCGAGAAGTATCAGTAGTTGGGACGATATGGAAGACATGTTTCTCATAAATTTCTTCAATGATGACACCGAGGTTTCAATCAGAATGTTATTCGATGAGAAATAGAAATACGGAGAGTTGGTCAAAAATTTCATCAAACAATTTCGGAACAAAGCTATGAATTATAGAGATCTGGTCAACAAGGACTTCATCCTAGAAATCTATCATAACAATCTTTCTCTGAGCATCCTCGAAGCCATAGGAATAGCATCATCTAAGACTTGGAAGGATTTGAAGGTCCAAGGAGAATGAGACGAACGCTTCCTCAAAAGGAAGAAAGCTAAAAGAGGTCAGACAACGACTAATGCCCCACAACAGAGTTTTATCCCCCGGGGCAAAGGAAAGGCACAAGCGAACATAGTGGATGCGAATCAAACGTTCGAGCTACAACCGCAACCGTAACAATAGCAGCAAAAGGTGCCTCAGCAGTCACGGTGGTAACAACAACCTCAAAAATAGAAGACTTCAGAACCGAAATTCCCAAAGGTTTACTCTTTTAAAGAAGACGAAGTCCCCGGTATTTTCAAATACCTCATAGAGAACAACAAGATTAAGTTGCTTACGATCCAAGATCAGGAAGACGCTAAAAGGGTTAATGACCCAAAATACTATGTGTTCCATAGAGTGGTTCACCACCCTACCAAGTCATGCTACACCCTCAAAGACAAGATCCAAGCTTTGATCGACGTTAGGGTCATTACTATGAAACAGTCTAAGGAAAAGAAGGTGGGTGCGAACGTAGTGTTAATCAGCTTCGGGTCGATTCCTTTGAATTAGTTTCAGCCCGAAACCATAATGAACGTAGCAGTGAAGACTTTCAATGACGATCCTCATGAACAATGCTAGAAAGGACTTGTGCCACACACAACCCCAAATAGCGAGATTCTCTGGGTCCATCCTGATCTAATTGAAGATGAACAGTGAGCCTGATCGTCATCCAAGAAAAAGTCAAAGGGAGAGGAAGATCTTATTGCGGAGCCTCGGCTATCCCAGAAAAAGAGGATGAGGAAATCCCAATCTTCCCGCTCTCCGAAGATGAGCAAGAAAACTATGCGACCAATGGAGAATTGGTCTTTGCTACCCGGAGTGGAAACGACTACCATTTCAAGTATCCAACCGCCTCCGAGCAGTTAGCTAAGCAGGGGGTAACCAAAACCATTCCCTCCAAGACATTAGCAAAAATGGGAGTGGTCACAATTCCCCTGACACCTATTGACAGAACTCAACAAAAGCTAAAGGAGAAAGAACCCTTACACCAAGAGGATCAAAACCCGAAGCAGTCTCGATTCAATCAATCAATTGAAAGAGATAAACTGATAAGCTCGAACACTTCGTACCGCTTTGATATTATGATGCAGTTAGCTAATATATCGGCTAGAAAAACTCTATACGAGTTGCTACATCTTTCTAAATACATGAGGGAAGTATTGCAAGAAGCCTTGGCAAATTCTAATGTTTTCCTGACTCAGATCAAGCCATCCCCTAAAGAACCAGAACCGTCAGTCCAACATTGCAACCTAGCGGCACACCACTTGCCCTACATTTCTTTCACCAAGGAGGACATGCGAACAAAGAATTCAAAGCATGACCGGCCCTTGTACTTCACCGGACACATTGGCTCCAGTGTTGTTAACCGAATCCAAGTCGATCCGGATTCCGCTATTAGCATCATGCCACTTTGATTAATGTATAATCTCGAAATACCGGTCAGTAAGCTAGCCTTCACAGGCACTACTATTTTATGGATTCAATACCAGTAGGTCCAGACCACTAGGTAAAATCCGAGTGAAGTGCCAGATTAGAGACTTGAAGTTGGAAGTCACATGTTATGTGATCGACGCAGAGACTTCCTATAACTTACTGTTGGGTCGACCATGGATCCACAGTAACATTATAGTCCCTTCCACCCTCCATCAGCATCTTAAATATGTAGACACTAATAATAAGGTAAAGATGGTGGTTGCGGATAAGAAGCCGTTTAAGGGGTTGAAAAATTATTTTACCTACTCCCTTCTCTATGGGCCTGAATCCGATACTGAACCATCAGCCCAAGGTACAAACAGCGGAGAAGAAGTTTATACCAAAGCTGAGTTTGATTATAATGGTGGTTTTGTATTTAATGATATTGTATCCATTGTAATCAATCTTGACGATGGAGAGTCATCGGATAGTAGTTATAACTGGCAACTTACCAAAGAAATAGCAATAAATGATGATTTAGAGTACTCATTGTGTCTTGATAACATCATGAAAGGGTTATATGATGACCCCAACTTGTATATGCCACTTCAATCATATTGCATGATGAAGAAGAATGTTCAGGATGTTAGACCCTAGAGGTGGGGTGATTAGGGTCTTGTGCTAGTCTAATCCGATTAAATGCCAAATAAAAACTAATTAATACGTTATCCTAGCAAGTATAAAATACAACCAGATATGTGAGCTAGGATAAACAATATGAACAAGGGATATATCCTAGCAATGAGATATTACAAATATATGAGCAAGGATATATGAACTAACACAAGGGTAAAATAAACAATCTACACAAGTGATAGGGTAATATGATGAGCAATACACAAAGGCGATATAAGATATGAAAACAAGAAAAAGAACGCCAATGCAATCACAAACAAAACGATATGTTTACGAGGTTCGGTCCCCACGACCTACGTCCCCGCTCCTCACCTCGAGGAGATCTCCACTATCACAACCGGGTTTTCTACGTTCACCCGAACAACGTTTACACCTCACAATACAATCACTATGTAATCACACCTCACACACTAAGTGTTGGTCCTAGCCCGTGTCCTCCTCCTCAAGTGCTCGGTTACAACCTCTCCCTAGGCACGTCAATCGACGCCACTCCTATTGGATTCGATTACAACCTCTCCCTAGGTTCGTCAATCGACGCCACTCCTATTGGATTTGACCCCGTCTCTCTCTCCTCACACTTCTCTCGGTGTACAAGTGTATTACAAGTGATTCTCACAAATAAAAGTTAAATACAATGATTTGTTCTCAATTAACAAGTGAGAACACAATGAAGCTCACACTCACTAAATCCCACACCACAACCCACAATATAATATGAGAATATAAAGCTCAATAAGTGTGTGTGATAATAGTGAATGAAACTCAATAAATATAACTCAATGAATATAGCTTAATCAATTGAAAGTGAAACATGTTTTGTACCTCATTATTCTGGAATCAAAATTTTGTACACATTTATTCAAGTTTTGTACCCATTTATACACGTTCTAGTTGTCCTACTGTTAGTTCTGGAACATCTCGAGTTAGTTCTACTTCAAGTTGGCGTTATTTCTAGCACAAGTGTTTGTTCTGTGGCCCATGTTAGGCCTATCTCAGTCATTGTTAGTTCTATATGTCTTCCTGTTAGTTCAAGCACATCTCGAGTTAGTTCTACTTCGTGCCACGTTATTTTTAGCACAAGTGTTTGTACTCGAGATGGCCATGTTATCCCTAGCTCACTCCTAGTTAGTTCTAGATGCCCTCCTGTTAGTTCAAGCCCATCTCCTGTTAGTTCTACTTCGTGCTGGCGTTATTTCTAGCCCAAGTGTTTGTTCTGTTATGTCATGATATCCCTAGCTCACTCCTTGTTATATCTAGCTGTCCTCTTGTTAGTTCTATCACATACAGAGTTAGTTCTATTACGTTGCTTAAATATTGTACCCACTTAATCAAGCCTTGTTGTACCTACTTGTAAAAACTTTTATACCCACTTAATCAAGTTTGGTACCCACTTAATCAAGTTTGGTACCCATTTATTCAAGTTTTGTACCCACTTAACCATGTTTTGTACCTCATTATTCTGGAATCAAAATTTTGTACACACTTATTCAAGTTTTGTACCCATTTATACACGTTTTGTACCTACTTAGGTACCGTTTTGTACCCATTTATACACGTTTTGTACCCAATTAATCAAGCCTTGTACCTACTTGTAAAAACTTTTGTACACACTTAATCTAGTTTTGTACCCATTTATTCAAGTTTTGTACCCACTTAACCATGTTTTGTACCTCATTATTCTGGAATCAAAATTTTGTACACATTTATTCAAGTTTTGTACCCATTTATACACGTTCTAGTTGTCCTACTGTTAGTTCTGGAACATCTCGAGTTAGTTCTACTTCAAGTTGGCGTTATTTCTAGCACAAGTGTTTGTTCTGTGGCCCATGTTAGGCCTATCTCAGTCATTGTTAGTTCTATATGTCTTCCTGTTAGTTCAAGCACATCTCGAGTTAGTTCTACTTCGTGCCACGTTATTTTTAGCACAAGTGTTTGTACTCGAGATGGCCATGTTATCCCTAGCTCACTCCTAGTTAGTTCTAGATGCCCTCCTGTTAGTTCAAGCCCATCTCCTGTTAGTTCTACTTCGTGCTGGCGTTATTTCTAGCCCAAGTGTTTGTTCTGTTATGTCATGATATCCCTAGCTCACTCCTTGTTAGTTCTAGCTGTCCTCTTGTTAGTTCTAGAACATACAGAGTTAGTTCTATTACGTTGCTTAAATATTGTACCCACTTAATCAAGCCTTGTACCTACTTGTAAAAACTTTTATACCCACTTAATCAAGTTTGGTACCCACTTAATCAAGTTTGGTACCCATTTATTCAAGTTTTGTACCCACTTAACCATGTTTTGTACCTCATTATACTGGAATCAAAATTTTGTACACACTTTTTCAAGTTTTGTACCCATTTATACACGTTTTGTACCCAATTAATCAAGCCTTGTACCTACTTGTAAAAACTTTTGTACCCACTTAATCAAGTTTTGTACCCATTTATTCAAGTTTTGTATCCACTTAACCATGTTTTGTACCTCATTATTCTGGAATCAAAATTTTGTACACACTTATTCAAGTTTTGTACCCATTTTTACACGTTTTGTACCTACTTAAGTACCGTTTTGTACCCATTTATACACGTTTTGTACCTATTTAGGCACCGTTTTGTACCAATTTATACACGTTTTGTACCCAATTAATCAAGCCTTGTACCTATTTGTAAAAACTTTTGTACACACTTAATCTAGTTTTGTACCCATTTATTCAAGTTTTGTACCCACTTAACCATGTTTTGTACCTCATTATTCTGGAATCAAAATTTTGTACACATTTATTCAAGTTTTGTACCCATTTATACACGTTCTAGTTGTCCTACTGTTAGTTCTGGAACATCTCGAGTTAGTTCTACTTCAAGTTGGCGTTATTTCTAGCACAAGTGTTTGTTCTGTGGCCCATGTTAGGCCTATCTCAGTCATTGTTAGTTCTATATGTCTTCCTGTTAGTTCAAGCACATCTCGAGTTAGTTCTACTTCGTGCCACGTTATTTTTAGCACAAGTGTTTGTACTCGAGATGGCCATGTTATCCCTAGCTCACTCCTAGTTAGTTCTAGATGCCCTCCTGTTAGTTCAAGCCCATCTCCTGTTAGTTCTACTTCGTGCTGGCGTTATTTCTAGCCCAAGTGTTTGTTCTGTTATGTCATGATATCCCTAGCTCACTCCTTGTTATATCTAGCTGTCCTCTTGTTAGTTCTATCACATACAGAGTTAGTTCTATTACGTTGCTTAAATATTGTACCCACTTAATCAAGCCTTGTTGTACCTACTTGTAAAAACTTTTATACCCACTTAATCAAGTTTGGTACCCACTTAATCAAGTTTGGTACCCATTTATTCAAGTTTTGTACCCACTTAACCATGTTTTGTACCTCATTATTCTGGAATCAAAATTTTGTACACACTTATTCAAGTTTTGTACCCATTTATACACGTTTTGTACCTACTTAGGTACCGTTTTGTACCCATTTATACACGTTTTGTACCCAATTAATCAAGCCTTGTACCTACTTGTAAAAACTTTTGTACACACTTAATCTAGTTTTGTACCCATTTATTCAAGTTTTGTACCCACTTAACCATGTTTTGTACCTCATTATTCTGGAATCAAAATTTTGTACACATTTATTCAAGTTTTGTACCCATTTATACACGTTCTAGTTGTCCTACTGTTAGTTCTGGAACATCTCGAGTTAGTTCTACTTCAAGTTGGCGTTATTTCTAGCACAAGTGTTTGTTCTGTGGCCCATGTTAGGCCTATCTCAGTCATTGTTAGTTCTATATGTCTTCCTGTTAGTTCAAGCACATCTCGAGTTAGTTCTACTTCGTGCCACGTTATTTTTAGCACAAGTGTTTGTACTCGAGATGGCCATGTTATCCCTAGCTCACTCCTAGTTAGTTCTAGATGCCCTCCTGTTAGTTCAAGCCCATCTCCTGTTAGTTCTACTTCGTGCTGGCGTTATTTCTAGCCCAAGTGTTTGTTCTGTTATGTCATGATATCCCTAGCTCACTCCTTGTTAGTTCTAGCTGTCCTCTTGTTAGTTCTAGAACATACAGAGTTAGTTCTATTACGTTGCTTAAATATTGTACCCACTTAATCAAGCCTTGTACCTACTTGTAAAAACTTTTATACCCACTTAATCAAGTTTGGTACCCACTTAATCAAGTTTGGTACCCATTTATTCAAGTTTTGTACCCACTTAACCATGTTTTGTACCTCATTATACTGGAATCAAAATTTTGTACACACTTTTTCAAGTTTTGTACCCATTTATACACGTTTTGTACCCAATTAATCAAGCCTTGTACCTACTTGTAAAAACTTTTGTACCCACTTAATCAAGTTTTGTACCCATTTATTCAAGTTTTGTATCCACTTAACCATGTTTTGTACCTCATTATTCTGGAATCAAAATTTTGTACACACTTATTCAAGTTTTGTACCCATTTTTACACGTTTTGTACCTACTTAAGTACCGTTTTGTACCCATTTATACACGTTTTGTACCTATTTAGGCACCGTTTTGTACCAATTTATACACGTTTTGTACCCAATTAATCAAGCCTTGTACCTATTTGTAAAAACTTTTGTACACACTTAATCTAGTTTTGTACCCATTTATTCAAGTTTTGTACCCACTTAACCATGTTTTGTACCTCATTATTCTGGAATCAAAATTTTGTACACATTTATTCAAGTTTTGTACCCATTTATACACGTTCTAGTTGTCCTACTGTTAGTTCTGGAACATCTCGAGTTAGTTCTACTTCAAGTTGGCGTTATTTCTAGCACAAGTGTTTGTTCTGTGGCCCATGTTAGGCCTATCTCAGTCATTGTTAGTTCTATATGTCTTCCTGTTAGTTCAAGCACATCTCGAGTTAGTTCTACTTCGTGCCACGTTATTTTTAGCACAAGTGTTTGTACTCGAGATGGCCATGTTATCCCTAGCTCACTCCTAGTTAGTTCTAGATGCCCTCCTGTTAGTTCAAGCCCATCTCCTGTTAGTTCTACTTCGTGCTGGCGTTATTTCTAGCCCAAGTGTTTGTTCTGTTATGTCATGATATCCCTAGCTCACTCCTTGTTATATCTAGCTGTCCTCTTGTTAGTTCTATCACATACAGAGTTAGTTCTATTACGTTGCTTAAATATTGTACCCACTTAATCAAGCCTTGTTGTACCTACTTGTAAAAACTTTTATACCCACTTAATCAAGTTTGGTACCCACTTAATCAAGTTTGGTACCCATTTATTCAAGTTTTGTACCCACTTAACCATGTTTTGTACCTCATTATTCTGGAATCAAAATTTTGTACACACTTATTCAAGTTTTGTACCCATTTATACACGTTTTGTACCTACTTAGGTACCGTTTTGTACCCATTTATACACGTTTTGTACCCAATTAATCAAGCCTTGTACCTACTTGTAAAAACTTTTGTACACACTTAATCTAGTTTTGTACCCATTTATTCAAGTTTTGTACCCACTTAACCATGTTTTGTACCTCATTATTCTGGAATCAAAATTTTGTACACATTTATTCAAGTTTTGTACCCATTTATACACGTTCTAGTTGTCCTACTGTTAGTTCTGGAACATCTCGAGTTAGTTCTACTTCAAGTTGGCGTTATTTCTAGCACAAGTGTTTGTTCTGTGGCCCATGTTAGGCCTATCTCAGTCATTGTTAGTTCTATATGTCTTCCTGTTAGTTCAAGCACATCTCGAGTTAGTTCTACTTCGTGCCACGTTATTTTTAGCACAAGTGTTTGTACTCGAGATGGCCATGTTATCCCTAGCTCACTCCTAGTTAGTTCTAGATGCCCTCCTGTTAGTTCAAGCCCATCTCCTGTTAGTTCTACTTCGTGCTGGCGTTATTTCTAGCCCAAGTGTTTGTTCTGTTATGTCATGATATCCCTAGCTCACTCCTTGTTAGTTCTAGCTGTCCTCTTGTTAGTTCTAGAACATACAGAGTTAGTTCTATTACGTTGCTTAAATATTGTACCCACTTAATCAAGCCTTGTACCTACTTGTAAAAACTTTTATACCCACTTAATCAAGTTTGGTACCCACTTAATCAAGTTTGGTACCCATTTATTCAAGTTTTGTACCCACTTAACCATGTTTTGTACCTCATTATACTGGAATCAAAATTTTGTACACACTTTTTCAAGTTTTGTACCCATTTATACACGTTTTGTACCCAATTAATCAAGCCTTGTACCTACTTGTAAAAACTTTTGTACCCACTTAATCAAGTTTTGTACCCATTTATTCAAGTTTTGTATCCACTTAACCATGTTTTGTACCTCATTATTCTGGAATCAAAATTTTGTACACACTTATTCAAGTTTTGTACCCATTTTTACACGTTTTGTACCTACTTAAGTACCGTTTTGTACCCATTTATACACGTTTTGTACCTATTTAGGCACCGTTTTGTACCAATTTATACACGTTTTGTACCCAATTAATCAAGCCTTGTACCTATTTGTAAAAACTTTTGTACACACTTAATCTAGTTTTGTACCCATTTATTCAAGTTTTGTACCCACTTAACCATGTTTTGTACCTCATTATTCTGGAATCAAAATTTTGTACACATTTATTCAAGTTTTGTACCCATTTATACACGTTCTAGTTGTCCTACTGTTAGTTCTGGAACATCTCGAGTTAGTTCTACTTCAAGTTGGCGTTATTTCTAGCACAAGTGTTTGTTCTGTGGCCCATGTTAGGCCTATCTCAGTCATTGTTAGTTCTATATGTCTTCCTGTTAGTTCAAGCACATCTCGAGTTAGTTCTACTTCGTGCCACGTTATTTTTAGCACAAGTGTTTGTACTCGAGATGGCCATGTTATCCCTAGCTCACTCCTAGTTAGTTCTAGATGCCCTCCTGTTAGTTCAAGCCCATCTCCTGTTAGTTCTACTTCGTGCTGGCGTTATTTCTAGCCCAAGTGTTTGTTCTGTTATGTCATGATATCCCTAGCTCACTCCTTGTTATATCTAGCTGTCCTCTTGTTAGTTCTATCACATACAGAGTTAGTTCTATTACGTTGCTTAAATATTGTACCCACTTAATCAAGCCTTGTACCTACTTGTAAAAACTTTTATACCCACTTAATCAAGTTTGGTACCCACTTAATCAAGTTTGGTACCCATTTATTCAAGTTTTGTACCCACTTAACCATGTTTTGTACCTCATTATTCTGGAATCAAAATTTTGTACACACTTATTCAAGTTTTGTACCCATTTATACACGTTTTGTACCTACTTAGGTACCGTTTTGTACCCATTTATACACGTTTTGTACCCAATTAATCAAGCCTTGTACCTATTTGTAAAAACTTTTGTACACACTTAATCTAGTTTTGTACCCATTTATTCAAGTTTTGTACCCACTTAACCATGTTTTGTACCTCATTATTCTGGAATCAAAATTTTGTACACATTTATTCAAGTTTTGTACCCATTTATACACGTTCTAGTTGTCCTACTGTTAGTTCTGGAACATCTCGAGTTAGTTCTACTTCAAGTTGGCGTTATTTCTAGCACAAGTGTTTGTTCTGTGGCCCATGTTAGGCCTATCTCAGTCATTGTTAGTTCTATATGTCTTCCTGTTAGTTCAAGCACATCTCGAGTTAGTTCTACTTCGTGCCACGTTATTTTTAGCACAAGTGTTTGTACTCGAGATGGCCATGTTATCCCTAGCTCACTCCTAGTTAGTTCTAGATGCCCTCCTGTTAGTTCAAGCCCATCTCCTGTTAGTTCTACTTCGTGCTGGCGTTATTTCTAGCCCAAGTGTTTGTTCTGTTATGTCATGATATCCCTAGCTCACTCCTTGTTAGTTCTAGCTGTCCTCTTGTTAGTTCTAGAACATACAGAGTTAGTTCTATTACGTTGCTTAAATATTGTACCCACTTAATCAAGCCTTGTACCTACTTGTAAAAACTTTTATACCCACTTAATCAAGTTTGGTACCCACTTAATCAAGTTTGGTACCCATTTATTCAAGTTTTGTACCCACTTAACCATGTTTTGTACCTCATTATACTGGAATCAAAATTTTGTACACACTTTTTCAAGTTTTGTACCCATTTATACACGTTTTGTACCCAATTAATCAAGCCTTGTACCTACTTGTAAAAACTTTTATACCCACTTAATCAAGTTTGGTACCCACTTAATCAAGTTTGGTACCCATTTATTCAAGTTTTGTACCCACTTAACCATGTTTTGTACCTCATTATTCTGGAATCAAAATTTTGTACACACTTATTCAAGTTTTGTACCCATTTTTACACGTTTTGTACCTACTTAAGTACCGTTTTGTACCCATTTATACACGTTTTGTACCCAATTAATCAAGCCTTGTACCTACTTGTAAAAACTTTTGTACACACTTAATCAAGTTTTGTACCCACTTAATCAAGTTTGGTACCCATTTATTCAAGTTTTGTACCCACTTAACCATGTTTTGTACCTCATTATTCTGGAATCAAAATTTTGTACACATTTATTCAAGTTTTGTACCCATTTATACACGTTCTAGTTGTCCTACTGTTAGTTCTGGAACATCTCGAGTTAGTTCTACTTCAAGTTGGCGTTATTTCTAGCACAAGTGTTTGTTCTGTGGCCCATGTTAGGCCTATCTCAGTCATTGTTAGTTCTATATGTCTTCCTGTTAGTTCAAGCACATCTCGAGTTAGTTCTACTTCGTGCCACGTTATTTTTAGCACAAGTGTTTGTACTCGAGATGGCCATGTTATCCCTAGCTCACTCCTAGTTAGTTCTAGATGCCCTCCTGTTAGTTCAAGCCCATCTCCTGTTAGTTCTACTTCGTGCTGGCGTTATTTCTAGCCCAAGTGTTTGTTCTGTTATGTCATGATATCCCTAGCTCACTCCTTGTTATATCTAGCTGTCCTCTTGTTAGTTCTATCACATACAGAGTTAGTTCTATTACGTTGCTTAAATATTGTACCCACTTAATCAAGCCTTGTACCTACTTGTAAAAACTTTTGTACACACTTAATCAAGTTTTGTACCCACTTAATCAAGTTTGGTACCCATTTATTCAAGTTTTGTACCCACTTAACCATGTTTTGTACCTCATTATTCTGCTGCAAATTTTGTACCCACTTATTCAAGTTTTGTACCCATTTATACACGTTTTGTACCCAATTAATCAAGCCTTGTACCTACTTGTAAAAACTTTTGTACCCACTTAATTAAGTTTTGTACCCATTTATTCAAGTTTTGTATCCACTTAACCATGTTTTGTACCTCATTATTCTGGAATCAAAATTTTGTACACACTTATTCAAGTTTTGTACCCATTTATACACGTTTTGTACCTACTTAGGCACCGTTTTGTACCCATTTTTACACGTTTTGTACCTACTTAAGTACCGTTTTGTACCCATTTATACACGTTTTGTACCCAATTAATCAAGCCTTGTACCTACTTGTAAAAACTTTTGTACACACTTAATCAAGTTTTGTACCCACTTAATCAAGTTTGGTACTCATTTATTCAAGTTTTGTACCCACTTAACCATGTTTTGTACCTCATTATTCTGGAATCAAAATTTTGTACACATTTATTCAAGTTTTGTACCCATTTATACACGTTCTAGTTGTCCTACTGTTAGTTCTGGAACATCTCGAGTTAGTTCTACTTCAAGTTGGCGTTATTTCTAGCACAAGTGTTTGTTCTGTGGCCCATGTTAGGCCTATCTCAGTCATTGTTAGTTCTATATGTCTTCCTGTTAGTTCAAGCACATCTCGAGTTAGTTCTACTTCGTGCCACGTTATTTTTAGCACAAGTGTTTGTACTCGAGATGGCCATGTTATCCCTAGCTCACTCCTAGTTAGTTCTAGATGCCCTCCTGTTAGTTCAAGCCCATCTCCTGTTAGTTCTACTTCGTGCTGGCGTTATTTCTAGCCCAAGTGTTTGTTCTGTTATGTCATGATATCCCTAGCTCACTCCTTGTTATATCTAGCTGTCCTCTTGTTAGTTCTATCACATATAGAGTTAGTTCTATTACGTTGCTTAAATATTGTACCCACTTAATCAAGCCTTGTACCTACTTGTAAAAACTTTTATACCCACTTAATCAAGTTTGGTACCCACTTAATCAAGTTTGGTACCCATTTATTCAAGTTTTGTACCCACTTAACCATGTTTTGTACCTCATTATACTGGAATCAAAATTTTGTACACACTTTTTCAAGTTTTGTACCCATTTATACACGTTTTGTACCTATTTAGGCACCGTTTTGTACCAATTTATACACGTTTTGTACCCAATTAATCAAGCCTTGTACCTACTTGTAAAAACTTTTGTACACACTTAATCAAGTTTTGTACCCACTTAATCAAGTTTGGTACCCATTTATTCAAGTTTTGTACCCACTTAACCATGTTTTGTACCTCATTATTCTGCTGCAAATTTTGTACCCACTTATTCAAGTTTTGTACCCATTTATACACGTTTTGTACCTACTTAGGCACCCTTTTATACCTCTTTGCTCTGGATTCAAATATTGTACCCACTTAATCAAGCTTTGTACCCACTTAAGAAAGTTTTGTACCCACTTAATCAAGCTTTGTACCCACTTAAGAAAGTTTAGTACCCACTTGCTCGTTTTGTACCCACTTAATACTGTTTTGTTCCTCATTGTTCTGGGGGAAAAAATTAATTCAAATTATCATCCATACATGATTAATCCATACAACCACATTATCATCCATACATACATAAATCTTAAGGGAAAAGTGAATAAATCAAATTGTGAACATTCAACCGAAACACATGCTTTGTTTTGGCCCTCCGTAAACTTTGTTTTGGCGATGCCGTTAACTTTCTCGACCTCCACGAGCAACATTTTTGTTCTACAAAAAAAATTGCAGCTTTATCATGACAAATGCAAAGACATTGAAAAAATATTAAATCAAGATTAAATATAATACCTTAGCTAAAGGACAACTCGTTATATAATGTCCTTTTCCCTTACAAAACCCACAAAATCTTTGTTTTTTTATACTCTTTTCTTGTACTATCTCCACTCCCGACTTAATTCTAGTAGCATGTGTTGGTCGCCCCTTCGTGGCAACAGGCTTATCTGGATCACGAATAGTGATTTGAGTTGCTTCCTCTATAGAGATGGGTATGGATGAAGTAGGCATCTTATTTCTGGCATTGCTCTCATTTCCATTGTCGTTATGTTCCTTCTCAATCTTGGAATTCTCATCTTCTTCAAAAAATGAGTCTAAAAAAGCACTAAACTTATCATGAAGTGTACTTGAAGTCAATGTATCTTCTAGTGCCTTGTTACATCTACTCCTAAGGGCCCAATGTTTAATGATAGATAGTTGGTCTTCACTATTTGTAATGCAATTTCTAACAACTCCGCAACCAACATGTCTTGCTTTAATTGTCCATCGTTGCATGATATATCTTGATGGAATTTCTAATACTTGCTTCTTTACTAAAATGTGCAAGCTATGTTTGCATAATATACCTTCCATCTCAAATCTCGCACAAGAGCACTTAATTCTTTTTTCTTTGGATGTATCGAAAACAACATGATGCTTTACTATCTTCTTGCTTTCAGCCTCGCTATCTATATTCCAAACGGCATAAGTAGCACTTGCGCCGTCCTTCGACAACTTTTCATGAAGCATGGAGTAATTATCCTTGAGTTCTTTCTGAAAGATAGTAAACAGATTCTTCGTATAATTCTCCCGAACTTGTTTTTCAATGGGATGTTTAATTATCAATGTAGGAACTGAGTTTGTGGACTTAAAATCTTGCTCAAGTTCAGCGGCTCGGCGAGCTCTGACAGCATTATCATACTGCTTAACAAAATCATGTAACTCGGTATTTACATTCACAAAATGATCAAAAAAAGCATTAATTCCCTCACTCCGCTGAGTAGATGTCATTCCTGCAGTAAAAGTGTCTTTAACTTCGTGCTGGCGTTATTTCTAGCCCAAGTGTTTGTTCTGTTATGTCATGATATCCCTAGCTCACTCCTTGTTATATCTAGCTGTCCTCTTGTTAGTTCTATCACATACAGAGTTAGTTCTATTACGTTGCTTAAATATTGTACCCACTTAATCAAGCCTTGTACCTACTTGTAAAAACTTTTATACCCACTTAATCAAGTTTGGTACCCACTTAATCAAGTTTGGTACCCATTTATTCAAGTTTTGTACCCACTTAACCATGTTTTGTACCTCAATATACTGGAATCAAATTTTGTACACACTTATTCAAGTTTTGTACCCATTTATACACGTTTTGTACCCAATTAATCAAGCCTTGTACCTACTTGTAAAAACTTTTGTACACACTTAATCAAGTTTTGTACCCACTTAATCAAGTTTGGTACCCATTTATTCAAGTTTTGTACCCACTTAACCATGTTTTGTACCTCATTATTCTGCTGCAAATTTTGTACCCACTTATTCAAGTTTTGTACCCATTTATACACGTTTTGTACCTACTTAGGCACCCTTTTATACCTCTTTGCTCTGGATTCAAATATTGTACCCACTTAATCAAGCTTTGTACCCACTTAATCAAGCTTTGTACCTAATAATGCCATGATTTTATTTTTGTACCCACTTATTCAAGTTTAGTACCCACTAATTGCTCGTTTTGTACCCACTTAATACTGTTTTGTTCCTCATTGTTCTGGGGGAAAAAATTAATTCAAATTATCATCCATACATGATTAATCCATACAACCACATTATCATCCATACATACATAAATCTTAAGGGAAAAGTGAATAAATCAAATTGTGAACATTCAACCGAAACACATGCTTTGTTTTGGCCCTCCGTAAACTTTGTTTTGGCGATGCCGTTAACTTTCTCGACCTCCACGAGCAACATTTTTGTTCTACAAAAAAAATTGCAACTTTATCATGACAAATGCAAAGACATTGAAAAAATATTAAATCAAGATTAAGTATAATACCTTAGCTAAAGGACAACTCGTTATATAATGTCCTTTTCCCTTACAAAACCCACAAAATCTTTGTTTTTTTATACTCTTTTCTTGTGCTATCTCCACTCCCGACTTAATTCTAGTAGCATGTGCTGGTCGTCCCTTCGTGGCAACAGGCTTATCTGGATCACGAATAGTGATTTGAGTTGCTTCCTCTATAGAGATGGGTATGGATGAAGTAGGCATCTTATTGCTGGCATTGCTCTCATTTCCATTGTCGTTATGTTCCTTCTCAATCTTGGAATTCTCAACTTCTTCAAAAAATGAGTCTAAAAAAGCACTAAACTTATCATGAAGTGTACTTGAAGTCAATGTATCTTCTAGTGCCTTGTTACATCTACTCCTAAGGGCCCAATGTTTAATGATAGATAGTTGGTCTTCACTATTTGTAATGCAATTTCTAACAACTCCGCAACCAACATGTCTTGCTTTAATTGTCCATCGTTGCATGATATATCTTGATGGAATTTCTAATACTTGCTTCTTTACTAAAATGTGCAAGCTATGTTTGCATAATATACCTTCCATCTCAAATCTCGCACAAGAGCACTTAATTCTTTTTTCTTTGGATGTATCGAAAACAACATGATGCTTTACTATCTTCTTGCTTTCAGCCTCGCTATCTATATTCCAAACGGCATAAGTAGCACTTGCGCCGTCCTTCGACAACTTTTCATGAAGCATGGAGTAACTATCCTTGAGTTCTTTCTGAAAGATAGTAAACAGATTCTTCGTATAATTCTCCCGAGCTTGTTTTTCAATGGGATGTTCAATTATCAATGTAGGAACTGAGTTTGTGGACTTAAAATCTTGCTCAAGTTCAGCGGCTCGGCGAGCTCTGACAGCATTATCATACTGCTTAACAAAATCATGTAACTCGGTATTTACATTCACAAAATGATCAAAAAAAGCATTAATTCCCTCACTCCGCTGAGTAGATGTCATTCCTGCAGTAAAAGTGTCTTTAAGATACACTGGAGCCCAATGATCTCGATGATTGTATAAATTTACTAACCAACTCCTTTTATCTGCACCATATTTGTCCCTCATTTCTTCCCAACGCTTTTCAAATTTTTCTTCCGATTTACTCCAATACCATTTGTTATACTTTACACCAACATCCTCACCATAATCATTATGCATTGATTGAAGATTTTGTAAGGCATTCCTACGAAGGTGCCAAGAACAAAAGCGATGGCGAGTTTTAGGAAAAACTTTGTGAATAGCACCACACATAGCTTTATCTTGATCAGTGATGATTGTTACTGGTGCTATACCCGACATACATTTTAACCATTGGCTAAATAACCATATAAACGTCTCCTCCGTTTCATCGGCCAGTAACGCACACCCAAATAGAGTAGACTGTCGATGATGGTTAACGCCCGTAAATGGTGCAAACGGCAAATTTAAATTGTTCGTTCTGTACGTAACATCAAAGCAAACAACATCTCCAAATTGCAAGTAAGAAGTCCTTGCCCTACCATCCATCCAAAAAACACTTCTCATCATCCCATCATTTTCTAAATCAAGTGCGAAGTAAAATTGAGGATCAGATACCTTTTTCTCTTGAAATTGACGAACTATGTTCACGCACTCATGGCCGACGTTGTTTCTTCGTTTAAGTCTAAGTTGTGCTTGGCATTCTTGTTGAGTGAGAGAGCCTTGTTCATTGCCATGAGCAACGTCTACAACCTTACAAATGGCAGAAGGCCGTAAACCTTGATTGTCAAGAGTATCTATCAACCTTTTTGTCGATTGAGCTCGATGAAGTGTCCGATGTGAGTAGTGCTTCTTTACCCGAGTTGGGGTGGTTAATGGATGACCATTATGCTTACTGTTTAACTTTCGGACCACCCATTTTTCAGTGCTTCTATCAAGTCCAATAACCATCATTGCGTTGCATCCACATCTTGTATCGAACTTTCGAATTACATTCCGACCATCTTTTCTTTTATCTTTTAAAGATTTAAAGCCTTCTTTGTCACATACAAATATTCTAGATAGGATTGCATCTTTCTTTCTCGACCAAGCTGTGTGACCCTTGCGAACACCAAATCCCTTAAGTCTGGCGTATGCATTGTAGAAATTATAAGCTTCCTCATGAGTAGAGAACTCCATTCCGATATATGGATCAACGCTGTTTAAATTATCTTCACCATTTTCAACGCCCATAAGCTCATCACCATTCTCCTCATGCTCGGATGCCTATAAAAATAGAGAAACAAAACTCATGCTAAAAGACAACTATTTTGGTATATGTCATTAGTTAGTAGTACACTATAAACAATAAGATATTATCACCTGAGGGGGAAGCCATGTTGTAGATAGTAGATCATGGTCCTGGCTTTTATCTTCTTCCATTGTTGCCTCACGTGAGAGAATTGGTGGAGTGTCTATACAAGCTATCAAATTATCACATATAAGAAGTTCAAAATCGCTCAAAAAACGTCATCAAGTTGATCTTTCAATTTCACTAAACAATTTCTAAACGATAGTTTAAACCAAATTTAAAGTTTATATCCAATTTAACAATACATGGCAAAAATAGCTCTAAATTATCCGGCTCGTAGCCATAGAGTGAGTGCTGCAAACCAAGTAATGTATGAGCTGAAATTAAAAGGAAGAAGATAGATCCAAGGAATATGCATGAGGGAAGATAGAACCATCATGAAATCCACTAGATCTAACAGGAACGCCAACTAGAACTAACATGCCTCGTAATAGAACTAACATCATCTCCATTAGAGCTAACATGCATCCCGGTAGCATTAACATGCATTTCAGTTAAAACTAACACGTTAATTTAGAGCTAGCTAACATGCATTTCAGTTAGAACTAACACGTTAATTTAGACCTGATGCCTTACCTCGGTGGAGGCGAGCTCGACAGCGGCGAAGTGCGATGAGCCGGCGGCAACACTGAGCGGGGACGGCAAGCGCAGGCTGCGGCGATTTCGTGAGGTGGAGAGGAGGGGGGAGGTGATGGCGAGGATGACGTCGAGGGCTTGATCGATCTCCGGAGGCGGCGATGAACCTGAGGGCTGAGCTCGAATGCCGTCGGAGGCGTGGCTGATGACGAGGGGTGAGCTCGATGGCGAGGACGAGTAGACGGCGATGACCCGGCGGCGACGCTCAGCTGCGGTGATCTCGGGCGCTGGAGAGGAGGAGGGGAGGTGATGGCTAGGGCAAGGGGACGGCGGCGACGCTGATCGGGGACGTCGAGACACAGGCCGAGCTTGGGCGCCGGCGCTTTCGGGCGGTGGTGAGGGGGAGGAGGTCGGTGATGGCGACCGAATGCGCGATCTTGAGCCGGCGGCGACGCTGATCGGGGGCGGCGAGCTCCGGCGGCGATTTCGGGCGCTGGAGAGGAGGAGGCGGGAGGTGATGGCGCGATTAAGTAGACTATCCACCAAACTTTCTATCCATTAATGATACCTATGGATCCATACAAGATATGAAAAGACTATACACACACACACACACACACACACACACAGTTTGTTTCGAACTACTATCATAAGCAGGGATATATTTTGAGATGGCTATGTTATATGAAGTGTCAGGCTTGACTTATGCATGGAACTTGTATTGTGCACAGGTCGTTGATGTCCCAAAGCCCATATTTATAAATTTTTGTTGTATTTCAGGGCGTGACATAGACTATACTCAAAGTAGGACACAGAGAGAGGATCAGGATGCAAGAAATGAATGGAAGGAGCTCATAGATCAACATATCGTTCATTGGACTGAGTAGTTGGTTGCAGCTTTGAAGGAACATAGCAATATATTCTGATGAATTTCTCGACAAGGTGTTAGATCATTTATATGACAATGAATGTAAGGTAGAAGTTTTTTATAAAAACCAAGGAAGCTCGGAAGAGGTACATCACCAACTTGATTAAGGATCAAGGTTGGTCTGTTAGCTAATTTCTTTGGCTTTGATTACATTTTGGTGGATAATTTTGTCCGTGCACAAGTATACATTGTTACACACATATTCTTTTAATATTTGCAAATTTTATATGTTGCAATCTATGGCATGTGATTGAAGAATTGATACTATTTTCTTTGGCTTTTAATGTTCTATACTTTAACTTATGATGGCATATAATTGAAGAATTGGTACTATTTTTCAATTTTTACTTGTTCTCATATTGTATTATAATTTAGTGCTAATGCATGATGATATATCCTTATAATTTTGACGTAAGGAAATATTGATGGGATTGACTAATGAGTTCATAATTTGAACTTTATAAAATCCTCTAGCATGCGGTTTTTTGTTTCTTTTTACATGCTCGGTTATGTGGGTGCTTTTGTTCCTTTTTAGTTGATTTTCTGTTAGAGCTTGTGATTCTTGTTGGGTTTTTACACGTTTGGGTGGATGGAGCTTATGATGCTCAATGTTTGGGTTTTTACATGCTTGGGTGATTGATATTGATGGAGCTTGTGGTGCTCTATGTTGGGTTTTTACATGCTTTGGTGGTTGATTCTCTGCTAGAGCTTGTGATGCTCCTTGTTGGGTTTTTACATGCTCGGTTATGTGGGTGGTGATACTAATGGAGATTGTGATGCTTCTTGTTGATTTTTGTTGGTTTCGGTTGATTATTTGCTAATTTTACTTTTGTTTCTTTTTGGTTGATTCTCTGCTGGATGTGAACAGTCAGTTATCTGATAATATGAACATTGACTTTATTTGAGATGTGGATCAGTGATCTATTATAGGATGGCTAGCTGCTTGACCTCGTTACTTGGTTGATTTTTGGATTATTCTGATTATTATACTCTAGTGGTGGATTGCATTTAGATTATTAGAATTCCAGTGCCATGCTTCTATTATTATTATTTTATTGTATTGGTTATTCAATCGTTTCTATTCTCTCTTGTGGGATCTTGTCGTGTGCCATGCACGCTGACGAACTCCTGTTCTCTCGGGTTATACGTCAGATTTAGATGATGGACAAGTTCAGCTTGGAGATGTGCAAGAGCCAGAGTATTCTCAGCAGGAGAAAGGGTATTAAACCCATGCCTTACGGGTCCCCCTCGGCCAAGGAACCGACCCGAAACGAGCGATTCCTAGTCTTACTTTCTGTAGGTCTTTCTCCAAGCGCAGAATGATTATCAAAACTGGCATAATGACAAGATTTTCAACTAGATATTACAGTATTCATCCACAGTGTTCGTTAGATCAGCTTGCATCAACTATTGCAAAATATTGTATTCATCCACAGTGTTCGTTAGATCAGCTTGCATCAACTATTGCAAAATATTACAATGGTCTAACTGAAATCTTTGATGAGTTGACAGTCTCAAAAATTAGGGATATTCAAAATAAAATAAGGACAGGAAAATATACTCTTTCCTCACTTCAACTTATTGTAAATAATAAAAAAGATCCTATAAAAGACTTTCATCATATTTTGCATATGCTGAAAAATGATTCCATTTTCTATGGTAGTTTAACTCCAATTCAGGAAGATAAACTTGTTCTTATGGCGCTTGGCGGCATGTTAAATACGAGAATTATCAATTTGAATCTTCTTAATTCGTCTTCCTTTGGCTTAAAATTCAGACCAACTGATTATTATGCACATATTTGTTCGATAGAAGGGCCTATCTCAAGGGTTTATAAGTTAAATATGACCAACTCACTTAGAAGGAATGTCTTGCAGACAGAGTAGAAGCCGAAGCTTAGTTATTTCTTTTAGTTGCTGGTCTTTGGTTTACCTTGTAGCACTTTTCATTTCCGTTAGATCGATATATTTTTATATTTTCTCCAGTATTTAGTTGGATAGTTTTGTATTATGACATGTATGACCCGAGTATTATGTCTTGGATGATATTTCTTTTATGATATGGATCATTTTGTTCTGAGTTGTTTATTATATTCTTGCTAACTGTGATCAGGGACTTGTGACTTCGCATTATATTGCTTGACGCTTAGCGTATTAGATTGAGCAGAAAGGGTCTAGTACTTATTTCTCCTCAGTCTGATACATCGCGATCTTGTTCCCGTTCCGGTTCCCTAGTATTTTGGAAAGCGGGGCGTGACATTGGAGCTTGTGATGCTCCTTGCTAGGTTATCAGCTGCTATATTTTGCTCCTTATTGAGTTTTTTGTTGGTTCTCTGGTGTTGTTGTCTTCAAGGACTATGTTGGGGTTTTGTTGGTTAGTTGCTACTACTATCTTCTGCATCTTGTTGAGTTTTTGTTGGTTATTTGCTCCTGCTATCCTTTGCTCATTGTTAGGTTTTGTTGGTTAGTTGCTGCTACTATCTTCTATACCTTGTTGGGTTTTAGTTAGTTATTTGCTACCCCTATCCTTTGCTCCTTGTTGGATTTTTGCTAGTTATTTGCTGCTACTATCTTCTGCAGCTTGTTGGGATTTTTGTTGATTATTTGTTGTTGCTATCTTTTGCTCCTTGTTGTGGTTTTGCTGGTTATTTGCTAATGCTTTATTGAGCATAATTGTTGGGGTTTTGTTGGTTATTTGCCGTTGCTATCTTTGCTTTTAGTTGATGTTTGGTAATGATGATTGTCTTTTACTGAGAACACAATCTAACATACAGTGTTTATGTTCAGATGAGGTAATTTGTGATGAGAATGCAGCTTACATTGAAATGACAATGTCCATGTTAGGCAGTCTATCATTAAGATGCAATCTACAATAACCTATAAGTTATAGGTTAGGCAATCAATTTTGACAAAATGACTTATTTATGAGTCATACAATATCAACTAAATTTGTAATGATAGTTTCCTTTAAACTCAAATTCCAATATTTTTTTTCATTACAATATCAATATTTTTTGCAAGTACATAACATGAGGTTTGCAATAATTAAAATAATACAAAACATCACTACTAAAATTGCTAAAACTTTCCAAGTTAAGGATTGTTTTTCGACAAGCTTCAATTCTTTCTTTAACCTCTTTGATTTCAAAAAATATTTATCTGTAAACTTGTTTTATTTAAAAAAATTGGTTTCATTGATTGCTTATTTCTCCTCTTTTATGAGCTCATTCAAAAAAATTACATTCTTTACTTGAGTACTTTGCACACCCCCAATAATATCTCCCCTTATTTTTATCATACCTGCACACTTTCATGGGTGTTTGGAGATTGCAATCGCACCAAACTTTAAATTTTTGAGGGCATTCTTTTGATATTATATTGATGGAGGAAATGAAACGTGCAAACAATGAGAATTGATATAATGGCAAAAATGAGCGATACATTTGCACCATAAGGGTTCAATCCACATTTATATGCTCCAAGACCTTGGAACTAGTGGTTGGACTCATGATTTTTTAGGTTTTGAAATTTTGGCAAACTGGTAAGATTACCCCAACTCATGTTTTGTGCAAATTTTGTCCACTAGTAAGTGGTGAGTTTACCTATGATGTTGTCATTCATTTATCCCAAAATTTTCTTATTCCAAACTAAACAAAAGAATAGGAATCGGAGGGTTTATGTATAGGAATTGGAGGGTTTATGTAAAGTTGGATTCTATTGTTCTCATATTACGAACCAAACATAGAAAGACAAAAAAAAAAGGAATTCAAAGCATTTTATGATAACAAAAATATATCCTTGAAATTTTTATAGATTAGAAAGGAATCTATAAAAAAACACTATTTTCCTAATCATATTCTTTATAACTAGTGAACCAAACTTCCCATCAATGGAGCAACTTCAAATTTCTACTATGAAAATTTCAATCCAAGTGTTTTAACATATGCAAATGCATGTACCCAGTGATCTCCGAAAGATAAGGTTGAGGGTAAAAGTCAAAAAGAGAAGGAAATAAATAGATAATGATGATAAAAGCAACCATCTACATCTCACTAGTATTTTTCCATTTAAAACTCAAAGGAAGAGTCATGGGTAACTTGCCAAATAGATCATAAAGCAGCACAAGATACAGTGCATATGCCCGCTGGTCCCAAGCAAAGCATGCAACACAAGCCAAAGGCCAAAATATTTTTCTTTAAAGAAAAAATTTCACGAGTTCTGTATGAGCTGTAGAGGATGCATGATGCATCCATCTCTCACGCATCATCTCTTTAATACAACTAATGATAGTTTTACTATAATCTTTAACGCCTTAATCCACTGTAAAAACTTTATTTTTTAGGCATCAAACTAATCCATTAATTTTAAATTCAATCCGTAATGAACAAATTCATAAATTGATATATAACATATATAAGCCAATAAACTTGTGTTTTTTGTGATTTTCAGGTTGTTCAGAAGATCAAATAGGTGACATATTTTTTTTTATCAAATAGCTAAATTCAAAAATGAAAAGACAAAATATTATAAATATGAATAACCTTTACTAACGACCAAAACATTTTCTTAAACAAAAATTTAGCATATTAAATAAATTTAAGGGTAAATTACAAAACCTCAAAGAACTCTCAACACTTTGCGGTAAACCCTCAATAACGTATAGAATCACACTAAACCCCAATAAATGTTGGAATTGCAGAAAGCCCGAAATAAGTTTTCGTGATTTGTAGATAACCCCCATGACGGCGTCACTCCACGTTTTGATTTAGTGATACATTTAGATCATGGACCGACGCCAACATAGAGTTACCTGCAAATCTGAAAATTTATTGGAGAATTTTTTGCCGATCCAATAGTTATAGAGAAATTTGTGTGGTTTTAGAAGTTATTGGGTGTTTTTAGCATAAGGCTGAAAGTTGTGGCTTAGTGTAATTTATCCTAAGTTTAACTCTTTATTTTTACAAATCAAGTTACCATAACCCGAAAAGAAAGTGATCTATACAAAAAGACATTAAATTTTTTTTTAAAAAATATTAATAATGTTTAATTATGGATGCAAGCTTGCACAGGTGGAGTTAAAATGGCGATCATACTTGTAATCTCTCCTCACCATTTCTTTTTCTTTTCGTAAAAAGTAAAAAAAAAAGTGAAAAAAGTTTAAAAGCGTGGCTCCAAATCTTTGCATATAAAAACCCTAGTGTTCGTCCTCTTCAGCTACAGTGAGATCGGACAGAACACCTTTAAAATAAAAAAGTCACCTTTGACCTCAAAACTCACGAAAATGGATCAAAACTAGAGCGAGAGGGCCCCAAACCCTAAGCATCAATGGAGACTCCTCCACCTGAGGAGCTCCTGAAGAAGATCCAGGATCTTGAAGCGGGCCACGCGAAGCTGAAGCAGGAGATCTCGAGTCTGATGCCGCCGGCGTCGCCTCCTCGTGCGCCCCTGCCATCCGCGATGCCGGCACTTGGCGACGGGGGAAGCCAGACGTTCCGGCTGTCGGAGCGGCAGTATCTGAATATATTGCAGTCGATGGGGCAGTCTGTTCACATATTTGATCTCGATGGCAGGATTATTTACTGGTGAGCTCAGCTTAATGGGATTTTGTTTGTTTTGTCGGCAAGTGCATTAGTGAGGTTGATTAGTGGCTAAGCGGATGCTTAATTGTGATTTTTTTTGCTAATTTTCTTGTGGTTTTGAGCTAAATATTTTGGGTAGCTCCATAAGAGGTCGGGTTTGTGAACTGATCTTGGCGATGGTTGTTTCTGTGTGAACGGTGTTTCTTTTGTTTGATTTTGGTTTTTTGGTGAAGTGGGTATTTTGTTTGATTTTGGTTTTTGCGTTGTTGTTGCGTGATGCTTCTGCGTTTGGAATGAGTGAAATGAGAGACTTTTTCGAAATAAAAGTCAGAGACGCAGACGCACGTCGGTCATCTGATTATATGATCATCTTCATTCTGGTACGACAACATCACGATACGAGGGAGCGTGCGGCCGAACCAGAGCGGGGCATCATACAACAACAACAAGGCCTTTATCGTAAATGTTTGGGGTCGACTACATGAATCCTATTCTTTCATTCCGTTCTATTATGGGGTCATCTCCTCCATTAAGTTAACCATTATCATATCCTTCTTAATTGCTTCCAACCAAGTTCTTTTAGGTCTATCTCTAGATCTCTTTTTGTCTCATTAACTACAATATTACACTTTATCTATTCGGTGTACTAAGATGTATCCGTTGTACATTATGACCAAACCACCTCGGACTATTCTCTCTCATTCTATCCTCATTTGGGGTAACATCCTAATAGAAATTTTGATTAGCTTGTTTTTTCCCCCTTCTTCTAACTCTTCCTCTTTCCTTCTCCTAATGTACTTCTCCCCTTCCTATTCCTTTCTCTTCATGTATATTTCGTATCTATTTTCTTTAGTTAGTAAAATTCAAAGGCACTTCACTCTGAATACTTTAAAAAAATTTGGATGCTTTGTGGGATAAGTTCTCCTTTAGACGAATACACGAGAAAGTTGAATGAGGGTTATTGATCATAATACTTAATCTTGGTGGGATAGTGGTGAATTGACAGTGATGTTTCGTTTGTTTCTTTTGGGCGAGGTAGGCATTTTGGAATGTTCAATGAAATGGCCTTGTTCTAATTTCTGGTGTTGTGGCCATCATTTTCTAACTACAGGAGGATTTATGGCACTGGAAATGTTTGTAAATACTGGTACTATGGTAATGATTCTGCGTTTGCTATTTATTTAATGAGGTTTGGAAATCCATCTCAATTCGGTGGCTGCATATTGAATAATAAAGTTAGTTGCTATGTGATGTCATAACTGGTAATTGGGTGTTAGGATGTTTCCGTAAGACAAACACTCGCAGAGTATTGGAAGTTATCTGATTTTATCATTTGATTCATTTACAGATTTAGTTGGTTTCGGATTATGTATAGTCATTAAATGTGAATGGTCGTTCGTGTAGGAACCGGTCTGCGGAGAATCTTTATGGGTTTTCACCTTCAGAAGCCCTTGGTCAGGATGCCATTGGACTGCTTATAGATTCTAGTGACTTTGAAATTGCAAATAATATTTTCCATCGCACAACCATGGGGGAAAGCTGGACAGGAAAATTTCCTGTAAAGAACAAATCAGGGGAGCGGTTTCTAGCGATTGCCACAAACAGTCCTTTCTATGACGATGATGGTAGTTTGGTTGGAATCATATGTGTATCAAGCGATTCACGGTACTTCCAGGAAGTGGCAACTTGTTCCTGCTGCAAGAAGCCAATGGCAGCTGACTCTAACAGCGCTAGAATCCTGTTAACAAGTAAAGGCATTTCAGATTCTCAGCAACCTCTCCAAGTTGCCATTGCCTCCAAACTATCAAATCTGGTGAGTTAAGTGGTTATTTGCACTTCAATAACCCAAAGTTTGCATTATTTTTAACTTTGATACCCCAAAATTTTATTTTACCTCCAGAATACCCCAATACCAACAAAATTTAACTTTGATACCACAAAGTTTTGTTTTGCCCAAAAAATACCCCAAAATTCAACAAACTTTTACTCTGATACCCAAAACCGGAATTTTTTGTTAACTTTTTGTTAAAGTTTAGGGTATCAAAGCTAAATATTGTTGAAATTGGAGTCTCAAAGTTAAATTATTGTTAAAGTTTGGGGTATGAAAGTTAAATTTTGTAGAACTTTGGGGCATTTTTTTTGGGAAAAAAAGTTTTGGGGTATCAAAGTTAAAAAATTGGAGCAAACTTTGGAAGGCTTTAAACTCCAAAGATATGTTTTCTAGTGATATTCAGCGTTGGTTTCTGTTATTACCATCACAGGCAACTAAGGTGAAAACACAAGCCACTAAGGTCACTAACGAGGTCCGTTCTCGAATAAGGACAAATGAGAATATGAACAATGATGGTGTAAGTGGAGATAACCAACATTCTGAGCTTGGAACAACACTAGAGCATAAGGAAGATGCAACATCAAGTGCCTTTGGCGAGTCTTCCTCTGCATCCAATGAAAAAAGATATCCCGTAAACATAATCAAAGATAAAGGGGATCCTGAGGGAAAGGCAGGAATTCACAAGATCATTGGCTTGAAAGCAGAGGCCTGGATTGCCAAGAAGGGGTTATCGTGGCCTAGAAAATATAATGAACATGATGGACCTGATGCAAGGAATCGTTCAGTGGAGCAAGAATGTGATGCAAGTCAACCAAGGGCTTCTGAATCTAATGGTAAACCAGACAGTCAGGTCAATGAAAGCAATCGGCCAGGAAACAATGAGGCTTCAGGGTCCTGGTCATCTTATAATGCTAACAGCACAGGCAGTGTAAGTAGTAGCGGAAGCACCACTAGTGGCAGTACCACTCACAAAATGGATATAGAGACTGACTGCTTAGATTATGAGATCTTATGGGAGGACCTGACAATTTGTGAGCAAATAGGTCAAGGTACTTCTCCTTTACTAAAATAAATTTTTTTAGTATATTTCTTTTTCATTTTTTTAATATCATAACATTGGAAGTACACTATTATTTTTCTTGCTATTACTTTACTCTTCCTGAAAGGTTCTCTGGTTTCAGTCACCTGTGCTGGTATGATCTGTTATGTTATGTCTATTCCTATCAAGTTAGCTGTTCACAGAGGTTCCTTAACTATACTATATAGATGGCCTCCTATTGAGTATCTGGTTTAAGAAGAAGTATTTCTTTTGCTTTAATTACATTTAAACTAATTTGTGGTGCATTTGGTTTCCTTCCTAAGCATATCTGTTCTCTTTTTTAATATATATATGTGGGTCCCTTCTACCCTTTTCCAACATGGAGAAGAAAGTTGTGTTTTTCTAATATATAAGCTGAACGTGTACCTCCGTATCACAACTCGTATATTTTACCAACTTTCCTCTTCATACACTTGTCCTTGTCAAAGTCTGGTTTGCTTTTATCTGGTTCATAATGTTTAGGTTCATAAACCATATTTGTTCTTGTTATGGTGCTGACATCACAGGGATAATTTCCAAATTCTTCTCTCTAGGCTTATTTAATTGGATAAGTGGAAAAAAATCCTGTCAAATCACTTTTGTGCATCTTTTTGAAAGCTGTTTTCTGCTTTTCAAAAGTTGCTGTCTTAATTTTACATGATACATTATTTTTAAGGCTTATATTTTCGCAATTTTTGCCCATCTATCTTGTAAAAAAATATTGTCAGCCTCATCTTGCAAAATGGTCTACAAAATGGATATGTGCTTATATTTATTAATTAGCGCATAATTATTTCCTGTGTGGTGCATTAGATTCTGACATTGGACATGGTCACTACTAGAGCTGAAGTGATGGAGGATTTATTTATCTGACCCGAAATTTTGTGTGAACACTTTGTTGTTGGAGGATGTTGCAGGCTAGATCCTTCATCAATAATAGATTAGTTCCCAGGTTTAGATGGTTAAAGTTGTTTCCAGAATTGTTTTTGTTCACATCTTTCTATATTAATTATCTACTTCCCAGCTTTTTTAGATGTTCCTTGCAATTTTTTTAATTTACTCTGGTTTTCTTTTTGCTTGTGCAGGTTCTTGTGGAACTGTATATCATGCGTTATGGTATGGCTCGGTATGTTAATTCGTTACCTCTATGTTGCAAAACATGAAGCTTTGTTTGAGGATTTTTGCAATGCACATTATCATATTTTGTGCAATATGCAGTTGCTTTCAGCTATTAAGGTCTTCATCCATTTCTTCAAATATTCCAGTATCTATCTCCTGTGAAATTTCATGTTGTCATTTAAAGAAGAAAAAAAGGAAGAAAATCTTGTATTCAGCTCTCTGCTTTCTCCTCTTTTTTTCTTCTTCTTTTCTTTTTGGGATTAGTTATGTTAAATGCTATGGAGGTTTTGGTTGATTCTAGATATGTTTCATATATCAGAGTAGGAATATTCTTTCATTATGAAGCTAATTGTTTGTTGTTTTCTAGCAGGATGTTGCAGTTAAAGTATTCTCAAAGCTGGAATATTCAGATGAAGTCATACTTACCTTTAGGCAAGAGGTAGTATGAAAAGCCAAAAGTTGCATCTGTTCTGGATTTAGTATCTGTGTGCTTTATAGCTGTACCATATGTAGGGATCAAGTTATACATTGTGCCATCTTTATATAGAATCTCAGATTGATGATAGTCCATATCATGCTGTATAGTGAATATCTAATTCTAGCTTAGATTGTAGTGTTGACGTAGTTCAAGGCTGGTGGACGGTACGAAATTTGAACGTGTGCATATCAGAAAGGAGAATGTTTGCTCTGATATTACACCTACTCATTTCCAAACATAGGCTAGTTCTGAGTCACTTGCATTCATGACAGGTATCGATGTTGGTTTTATTCTCAAGTATTGTGTTCATGTGTTGTCTTCAGGGGAAATTTTATGTTTCAATACCGAACAAGTACTTTGTGACTCAGAGAAAAAATAATAATTCTGGCACAACGGGATTATAAAAAAACTTGCTATGCAGCTTTTCAAAATCCAAAGGACATTTATAAAATACCCTTCCCTTGTATGCTAGGTAAATCTTGCATCAGCTGTTGGCGGAATCACTCCCGAGTATTATGCTATAATATTGAAAACGATATAGCTAGTTGCATGCATCATACTGTTATATTTATGCAGGTATCACTCATGAAGAAGCTTCGACATCCAAATATACTACTTTTCATGGGTGCGGTTACTTCTCCGCAGCGACTTTGCATTGTAACCGAGTTTCTTCCACGGTATGCTCTGCATCCCTATGCCATACATTACATTTACAAAATTCTTTTGAAAGATTTATATGAGTATATGCATGGAAAGAAAAGCTAAGGATATCTAGGGGGCGCCTACTATCCATCTGAGGTGTTCAAAAATTGTTCATCTGATATATGTCTAACACGTATACATTTCCATGATAAAAGTGATAATGTAATTTAAATAGTGAATATATTCCTTTACCTTGCTACTACAAATATAGTTTTTACTATAGGATCTTGGCATGCCTTTTAGGTGGCTTTAAAGTTAAAGAAGTAAACAAATGTTTCTGGTAAAATTAAGATACACAACCAATTTGGTCTGGAAGATTACTTAGAAAGAGGTAGAACATGGATTATCCTATTTAAAAAATTAAGCAGAGCACCCAGAATCAGATGGTTCAAAATTAGCTCTTTAAATACCATAATCACATCGATGGATAGATATGAATTGGAAACTATAGTCTTACAGCATTTCCACCTTGTGTTAGTTAAAAATTACGAAGTTAAAAGAAAGTTATGTGTACCCCTGTGAGAATGGAAGTTTTTCCATCCATCAGTTATCATGATCACGCTTATGGTTGTGACTATTTAGAATCTTTTTGTGTTAGATGGTTTGCTATTGGAGATAGAAGTCTATTTAAACGTGTATCTGTGTGTGATAGCAGCGGCAATTTCAAAACATGATGTTTATGCATCAATAATTGTGGTTCACTGGTGATATTGTTGCTGCTTTGTTCCTCTTTTACTGATATTCTCCTGTGCAGTGGGAGTTTGTTTCGGTTGCTTCAAAGGAACACAACTAAAGTTGACTGGAGAAGACGAATTCATATGGCAATGGATATTGTAAGTATATCAGACTACACTTGTTTCCATGTATAGGGTGTAACAAAACATACTGTATTATGATAGATCCACAAAAGTTTAGAGTTGTTTCAATTTCCTCGATTTTATGTTTAAATGTAACAGCTAGATAATGTCTATCTTGCTATATATTTGTATCTTTTTGCTTATCTAAATAAATGAGCGAAATTTGGTATTGATGAATCTTGTGCTGAAGTGACTAGTACCATTACATGGATAGGTGGTAGGTGGGGAGAAGAAGTAATGCCCACGTGTGTGACGTTTGAAATTCTTAGAATATGATATTCTTATTGCAACTTGTGTTTTTTTCCCCTTTTCTTTTCTCCTGGTCATCTTTGCAACTTATTGTGTTACAGCCAATGTTATTATTTTGCTGAAAAAAATATAGCACTGGTGCTCTCCTTGAAAAGCATTCTTCTTGGTTATATCAAGTTTTCATTTACTGCTGTTTCTCAAACAGTGATTATTGTCACAGGCGAGGGGCATGAACTATCTGCATCACTGCAATCCACCGATCATTCATCGTGATTTAAAGTCATCAAATTTGTTGGTGGATAAGAACTGGACAGTTAAGGTGTGTTTTTTTTGTTTCAACAAAAGTTGACCTCATTTATTGACTCAAATTTAAAGTCATCAAAATTGTTGGCGTGAACTATTCTATCTATATCTCTCCTCCCCCCCCCCCCCCAACCCCCCACACTTAGCAGCGTTGGAGATTTCTGGTCTTTTCCCGTTTAAAGCATGAAACATATGTGACTACAAATACTGGGAAAGGAACGGTATTGACACACTCAATGCTTTTTGGAATTTAATGCTTTGACTTACCAGTTGGCTCTTGTAGATTAGTTTGCATGTTTGTGCATTTGGTTGGCTTGAGAATATATGTATATGAATTCAAGTAGTTGATGCTGATTGTCATATTTTCTTGTTTCATAGCCACAATGGATGGCTCCAGAAGTTCTTCGCAATGAGGTGGCAGATGAGAAGTAAGTTTGGTCCCACTATTTTAATATATTGTCACACTTTTGTTTGTTATGCTTTGTGTGGGTTCTGACTCTGTAAGAGATGAAAAAATGTTGAACTTGTGCATTTTTGTAACAGGTCTGATGTGTACAGCTATGGAGTAATACTATGGGAGATTGTCACTGAGAAGATACCTTGGGATAATCTCAACTCAATGCAGGTTCTCCCTTTTTCCATTCTTTCAAATTGCTTTTTGCTAAAGTGAATGTTGTGTACAAGCTAGCGTGTGGGATATTTTAATAAAGGTTTTTTTTCATAGAAAACCACTTTTAAAGTAGGGTGGCAATATAAAAACCTCCTTTAAAATTAAATTGATGCATAAACTACCCTAAAGAAGTTCCTGTAGCAATCAACCACATTGACCTTTAAATGTTTTAATATGCAAACAAAAGGTTGAAATATGTGTACTTGAGGGTTTCAATCGAAACTTCACCAGAAAAGGGGTCAAGGTGGTTCGTGTTGATTACTACCGGAACCCCTTTAAAGGTGGTATCTGTGTTAATTGAACTTTAAAGGTGATTCTCGTATTGCACCCTATTTATTTTAAAGATGGTTTCTACGAAAAAGCCCTTCAATGAAAGGCTAGTTTCTGAATCTTCTACTTTAATACAACATGGGAGAGCAAATACTACTTAATCCACTTCTTCTTCACTTAGTTTTCCAATCATTACATAATCTTATTGAGGATCTTGGTTGCCACATACACATCTCAAAGAAAAAGAAGATAAAACATTGCCATCACATATTACTTGTGGATCTTAGATTCCATGTATATTTCATCCTTGAAATCATTATTCCCTGATCTTTAGAAAATCGTAATTTTAATTATGTTATCTTAATTTAATTACATTCTTTCTTTTATTTGCCTAATGAATATGTGTATACAGTCCAAGCCATATAACCCTAGAGTTCAGAGAATTTATGCCAACTTGCCTCGCCTTTTAATATGATAACATGAGTTTTTAAGAAGAGTGGCTAAGGCACGTTATGGTTACAGTCAAACCAAATAGAAGATGATATTTTTATTTTTTATTTTTACAAAAACTGAGCTTATCATGGATCTTGCAAGTCCAGGTGATCGGAGCAGTAGGTTTTATGAACAAGAGGTTGGAGCTCCCGAGAGACTTGGATCCAAAGTGGGTCTCGATCATAGAGAGTTGTTGGCATAGGTCAGTACTACCCCAACCACATTTCCAAACTAGCTGCCTTCTATCTCCTATTATACAAAAGAAAATTCATGGTAAAATTTCATCCTACAATCAGTGATCCACAATGCCGGCCATCATTCCAAGAAATACTCGAACGGTTCAAAGATCTGCAGAGGCAGTACATGGTTCAGTCTCAGTTGCAACGTTTTGCTCATGGAGATGCTGAACAAAGTGCTGTTAAACCAAATGCTAAGGAGTAAAGCGGCATCAGCTTGCCAGTGCTTTGATCAGTTTGCGTGCTTAATGCGTCAGATGGCAAATTAACTCTTCACCTGCTCAGGAGCAGGATTTGTTCCATCGTTGGCTGTAAATTGCTCGGTTCTGTAGATACTTGAGAAATGTAGCAGGGTATACTGTTCATTTGTCTTGGAGGAGCCAAACTCAGCTTTTAAATATGTTTCAGGATTGAATTTGGGTTAATTGCAGGTAGAGCTTTGCACTATTTGCCAAAGGAATTGTTGAATTGGATGGTTAATAACACGAGGGGAAAAAAGAGAGAGAGAGAATTGAGGGCATAAGCTATACAAATTGTATGTGTATAATACCACCTGCAGTGGGATTTGTTGTTGGATATCAGGTGGGATGTATTTGGTAGTTCTCAAATGTTTACAGGTGTAAAAATACCGTTAAGAGTCCTGACTGAAGGATTGATTTATTGTATAAATCATAGGATAGAACATTCTGTGTTGAGATATGTTGTACTTAAACCTACTTGAGGGGGAAAAAAAAATAATGACACCTGTCACAGTCATGCATCTTGGGCTGGTCAAGAATAGTATTTGAAATATGTATTGGGTTTGTTTTGTGGCGACTACTTTACGTAGAGAATACATATCACTGGTACCACAAGAATTAGGAACTGCATCCCGATTGCGGGGCCTCCCGATGTATTTTCGTATATGGTTGATTGCGGGCGCTCTCGAGGTATTTTCGTATATGGTTGCATGATGAGGATATTCTTTGTATTTTTGGGACTCGGATAGAAATCATATGTTGTAATTTGTTCTATCATATGTTGTAATTTGTAAATGCGCATAGTATGCGCGTTGTTATTGGAATTGTAACTTAGTCGTACTCCAAAGACGTAGGTGATCTCACATTGGTTGTGAATCCTTGTTGAAGCTCTGCGTCTCTATGATTGTTTTATCTAATTTGCTTTCCTTTTATTATCGATCTGCGGTTATTTGTATGGTTGATGAGCGACGTTACGATCCAATTTACAAATGATCTTTTTGATTGGTGAACTCGTGCATTGGTGATTTTGATGGGACGTGGTGGAAAATTATGCCTGTGTAATGAGGACTTAACAAGGATAGGAAACGAGATTTTTCTGGACAACTTCGAATAATATCACTGGGGAGCTTTTACATATATGATTTCATTTGAATCCATATATCTTCAAGGGCACTTAAATATCATTACCTTTACACTAAAATACCGTTAAGTTTTAAAAAGTAGCACATAAATTCCCTAAGTTGTCCACCGTTAGAATATGGTAAAGACGTTTAAAAACAAAACTTATCATACTCCCTTTAAAAGCACGAGTTCGAAAAATCTTTTTTAGACAAATATACCCCTTTATAGTTTAAACTACCTTATCTATAATCAAATTCTAATTTTTAATGGTCAATATTACCCTTCACTATTTTGAATATTTTATTTATATCTTAATCTATCCTAATCATAATCATATCTTATCCTAATCCTATGTGAACCATGTTTAGCTTAACAATTTAAAAAAACTAATATTAATAAAATATATAAAACATAAAAATGATATTAGCTTGTTAAGATAAAGAAATTACAAGTAAATAACATATTATAATACATGAAGTATTGTAAAAAACCATAAAAAGTTTTAAAATTACAGAAAAGACCCTGAAAAGTTCAAAATTATAAAAATCATCCCAATGTCTCAAAACTTAAAATAAAAAAAACAAAATTAAAAAATTAAAATCAGAAGTTCAAAATTATAAAAATCATCCTAATGTCTCAAAACTTAAAATAAAAAACATGAAATTAAAAAATTAACATCAGTTTGCAAAGAATTTAAAATTTACAGTTAACACCTCAATGTCTCAAAAATTATAGAAACACCCTCAAAAATTTAAATTACAGACAAGTACATTAAAATTCTAAAATTTTAAAACTTACAAACAACACAGATGAATTCAAAATATTACCATGATACACCTAAAATTTTTGACATTTAAATTTAAAATTTTTAATTAACACCCTCAATATCTTAAAAATTATAGAAACACCTTCAAAAGTTTAAATTATAAAAAGCTACACTATCCAACTTATTGGTTGTATACAATTAATACCAAAACACAAACACTAGACAAACAATATTAGATGTAAATTAGTTTGTAAACACTCATCAAAACCAAAGAGGCCAACAGTAAGGGGAGGCGGTATTGGCGGGGATGCATTGGTGGCGGTGAGTTTTGAGAGAGGGAGAGAACGAGAGGAAGAAGAGAGAGGGCGAGGGCACCGTGAAAACGAAGAGGAGAGGAGAGAAAAGAAATAAAAAAGTGAGTTTTGGAGAGGGAGAGAACGAAGGAAGAGAGAGAGAGAGAGGGTGAGGGGGCTGTGAAAATGAAGAGGAGGAGAGAAAAGAATAAAAAACTAATATATATACTATATAAATTTGTAAATAACATAAGATGAATTCAAGATATTACCCTTCGACACCTAAAAAATTAAAATTTGCCGCTCAAATTTTTTAAAAAACTCCTTCAAAATTTAAAATTCGTAAAAAACTCGAAATTTTCAAAATTTTTAACTAGCACACATCAAATTCGTCATGATTGGTAGACCGCTGAAATTTAAATATTTTTTAAAATTAATTTATAGTTTTACTAATTGCAAAAGGCACCCTCAAAATTTTAGAGTTACAAGAATATACTAACATTAAAAATTACCACCAACACATCGAAACATAGAATTTACAACTACCAAACTTAAAAGTAAATTTTTAAAAACTCTTTCAAAATTACAAATCACACCCTCAAAGTTCAAAACCACAAAAATGGTCTAAAATTTTAAATTTGGCAAAGAAAAGTGTAATCTGTTTAGTAATTTCATATATATATATATATATATATATATATATATATATATATATATATATATATATATATATATATATATATATATATATATATATATATTTATATACATATATATATATATCTAATTTCTAATTTAGGGATTTACTATCCATTTTCAGCATCTAAGAATAGTCTAAATTGATACTGGTAAACAAAAATAATAAGAATTGATTAAAAACATCCAGTTAAGGGATACAATTTTTAAAAATATTATAGATTAAAAATTATCGGCACTATATAAATTAAAATAATTTCATATAATTTTAGTAATATGTTAGGGTAGCTAAAATACATTTGTAACATTAATTGATAGATGTTTAAATCCATAGAAATGATAAAACACTATAATATTATACCTTAGCATTAATTGATTTTAATTTAGAAACTTTAATCTTTGACGTTAATAATATTTATAGGGTAAAAGAATACAAGGAATTACATATGGAGAAACTATTAGAATATTTAGAGATAACTTTAAAAGAATTGAGTTATTTCCATTGCAAATGGGAAAGTAGTGATGGAAATAAATCTAAAATTCAGAAAACGTCAATGAATCACTTGAATTGGCATTAACATAAGACATATCTATTAATGAAGCACTGTATGAGTTACATTAAAAAATAATTTAATAACTTTATCCTTATCAAAGAAAAAATCTCCATGGAAGACATAAGAAAAATTAGTAAGTATTCATAAATTCCATACTGTGTTATTCAAATTAAATATTAATGTTATAATCTAAGAGAAATTGGTAATGAATAATACAGGTATTTAGTTTAGATCTTTATGGAAAATAACAGGGATAGAGCAAAGGTGATATTATTGAAATAACATAAATTCTTATTGGATGCACATCAGAAGAATTCATTTTAGAGGAAAATAAAGAGATAGCTTCTAATTTATTTAAGTAATAAATTAGGAACACAAAGAATTTTATATATATGAAATTAATATTTATTCTCATTGAAATAGAAAAAAATCAAAGTCTATATTTTGAGCAGTTTGTGTTGAACATCATAAGTACATTTGACTTCTTTGTAAAGTTAAATGAGATGATAAAAAATTAATGAGCCCAGGAAAGATAATAGCATAAAAAAAATACAAAATTAGCCTGATATCACAATTGATGTAGATGATGAAGACAATACTCTAGAATTGCCCGAGAAATGATAAATGATAAACCTGAAGAAGGATTGATCTTAACTCAATAAAAAATAAAATAGAAGAAATAAAAAATAATATTTTCTGAATATTTTATAGAATAATTTAATTATTTTTAGTGAAATTAGGAATCTTTAGAAGGGAGTTTCATGAATTTTTTTTAGTACTTTTATATTTTTATGTGGATGTTTTTATCATATAAAAGTATACTAGAGTTAGCATTAATCTTTAATTTATATTTTTTTATGAAGTCTATCAATGATTAAGAATAAACTTCATATTCTCTTTTGCATCGTTTTAACATACTTTAAATCAATCATTTTGCCATATTGGTTTTAAATATCCACCTTCCTTGTATAACACTATTTTAATATTTTTTACTTTGCAATGCTATACTTTCTCAAATAAAGCTTAGTTTCATATCGGTCAAAAATAATATAAAAATTCAAATTATTTTTAGATTATATTTGTTTTTTGTCAATTCAAATATCAACATGAAAATTTAAATTGGGTGTATCCCATTTAAACAAACATAAAAAAATAATCGGGATGTAAGAGTTTAAAGAAAAAAATGAGCACAAACTGCCAAAAATACTTAATCATGGTATTAAATCGCGTGCATTGCACGTGTGTAAAAACTAGTTATGATAAAAACATCTCTCTATAGAATTTAATAAAAAGATGCAGGGTGGGCATATGGCGGTAAATATGATAACAATGGGGTTAATACAATTATAAAAATGTCACGTAATAATCACACGGGAATATTCCTAGGAATATTCTCACACTACAACTCAAGGTAGTAAAATGCTACATTTTTACAATTAGAATATTAAAGTGCTACTTTTTACAACTTTGAATATATAAGCATAAATGTGATGAAACAATAGGGTTTTTAAGTGCCATTTAGCCTACCTTTTCGAGAAAAGTCAGTTGAAAATTCTAGACTGTAAATTTGGATGAGAAAAAAGATTAGATCGGACCGCAGATTGGAAGTAAAAGAAATCCCAAGCCTCTTAATTTTTACTTTTATTTTTTTTTTATTTTCCCCCCTCAATGAATGCAAAAACCAAGACATCTAAAGGTTTGCAAAATTACAATTTCAGTACTGATAATGAATGATGCGTTTTTTGAATTTATTAGATGAAAAGTTTTCTATAAAAAATAGTGATACAAATGAAAGGGGTTTCTTGGAATTTACCCTTTACCATCTAAAGAGCAAGCAACTACTATTAGTACTACAAATTTTGAGGTTAACATTAGAGAACTTTTTAAAATGAACCCTTTCACAAAAATAATTATCATTTTTGACCTATTCTCAAAGTATTTATCAAAATTGATCTAGTTTCAGTTACGTCAGTATCGTGCGCTAAAACTAGATCGACTTTGAAGAAAAAAATTGTTTACAAGCTCTATGAAACTGGGACCCTGTAGAGTTTAATTGGTAACTAATCTCTACAGTTTTCACAATCTTGTGTAATTAGCAAAAGTCACTAATCATACAGTAGAGTGTTCAAATCTCACATTTATCAAATTAATTTATATTTACTTTTTTTTCCTTTTATTGTTGAAGAAGTTTCAAAATCCGGTATGAGATTATCAAAGGACATGGGATTTGATCCCACACCCGTTTAAAGCAAATCCTAAGGTTAGCATCTAAGACTAATAGACGCATGGGGTTTGTAAATTTTTTTTTTTTTTTTTTTTGAAATCGGCCTAGTTTTAATGCACGGACTAAGGTGACTAAAACTAGATCAATTTCGATAAATACTTTTGAGAATAGATCGAAAATGATAATCATTTTTATGGGGTTTATTTTTTTTTAAATCTTCTTAAAATCTATTTTCTTTTCTTTTCCCTTTTTTTTAATTTCCTTAACAAAATCACCTACAGATATGCACATCATCTCTTCTTAACTCTCTCTGCATACCCATCTTGCATAAAACTGCGAAACTCGTATTTTAAATTTGAAACATATAGCGATGCCATGTGGGACCCACTCCCGTTCGACTCTCCTCTGGGCCCCCACACCATCGAAGTTTAAGCGGCGAACAGCTGTCACAATCCAGAGTCTCATGGCCTCCGGAGCCACGCGTCAACTTAGGGTTTTCACTCCCTTCACTCTTTCTCGGATTCGGATCATCTCCACTACAAAAAAAAAATAGTGGAGGGACCACTACATAATCACAGCCATTGATTATCTAGTTGATGGTTATGATTTTTTCTTTTGGTGCAAATTAGGAATAAGTACAATACACGGGGGTATGATAAGTGTTAGATTTAGATTGTATCATAACCGCTTACTAAATAATTAACGTTTGAGATTAAAAATAGTGGTTTCTCCACTATTTTTTTGTAGTTGAGAGGATCCAAATCCCTCTTTCTCTCCTCTTCACAACAAGAAAAGAAAACCAAGTGATCTCTCTCATTACAAGTTTACAACCAAGCCATGAGCTCCTCTCTCTTCTCTCTCTCCAACAACACTCTCTCAATCAGTGGCTTCACTCTCCTCACTCAAGTCCCCAGCAACCTCACTCTCTCCTCCTCCTCCTCAGCATGCAAGTCCTCTCAAGCCCCTCTTCACCTCTTCCTCGAAGCCCAATCCCAACCCCTCAATGGCTGCTTCTTGGGCTTTTCTCAGACCAATCAAGCCCATCTCCTCAAAAACCCACTCGGCCATTTCACCAGCATCCCCTTCTTGAGCATCTTCAGGTTCAAAATCTGGATGTCGTCGATGTGGGTCGGGTCCAAAGCCTCCGAAATCCAGCCGGAGACCCAATGGGTCCTCTTCCACCTCCACGAGCTCAACCTGTACGCGATCCTCGTCCCTTTGATCGAAGGCCCGTTCAGGTCGGCCTTGCACCCGGGCCCGGATGATCGGGTTTGGATCTGGGCCGAGAGCGGGTCCACCCGTGTGAGGGCTTCGGGGTTCAAGGCCATTGCCTACGTGCATGTTGGTGATAACCCTTTTAATGTCATGAATGAGGCATTTGCTTCTGTCAGGGTTCACCTTGATACTTGTAGGCTTTTGGAAGAGAAGACGGTTCCGCCGGTGGTCGAGAGGTTTGGATGGTGTACTTGGGATGCATTTTATCTCTCCGTCGAGCCCAAAGGAATTTGGTATGGGGTTAAGGAGTTTTATGATAACGGGCTTCGGGTGCGGTTTTTGGTTATCGATGATGGTTGGCAGAGTATTGAGTTTGATGATGGGAGTGAAGAGAAGCTTATTTTGGGTGGGCAGCAGATGTTAGGGAGACTGTGCAGGTTCGAGGAATGCGAAAAATTCCGGAAGTATAGAGCCGGGTCTTTGTTAGACCCGAATCCACCAGAGTTCGACCCCATAAGGTTGAAGAACGTGATCTCTAAGGCACTTGAGAAGGAAGACCTTGAGAAAGAACACGACAAGGCGATTAAGGCTAAAGATAAGCTGGGTTTAGATTTGGCGAGTGTCAAGGCGAGGGTAGAGGGTTTAAAGATTGAGCTTGATCAAATGTACACCGAGGAAGAAGATGACGAATTCAAGATCATTGAGGAGAACGACAAACAATGCGCATGCAAGTTTGGATTGAGAGCTTTTACAAAGGATTTGAGGACAAAGTTTCCGGATTTGGAGGATATTTATGTGTGGCAAGCTCTTTGTGGAGCTTGGGGAGGAGTTAAGCCTAAAGCTACAGGGTTTAATTCCGAAGTTGTGGATGCAAAGCTTTCGGAGGGTTTATATGGCACGATGGATGATTTGGCGGCGAATAAGATGGTCGAATCAGGGATTGGCTTGGTCAGTCCAAATCAAGCTGAGGAGTTTTATGATGCTATGCATTCTTACCTTTCAGAGAGCGGGCTCACTGGCGTCAAGGTGGACGATATGCATGTAAGCTTTTTCATCACTTGAATTGTTATGAAGTGAATTAGATTATTTGAGTATTGGTTTGTTCATGCAATCATTAAGTAGAGTTAGGGGCTTGAACACGTGAAACGCACAATTAATCATATATGAACTCAACTTTTCACAACACATATTCAGAGCCGGAAATTTTGTTAGAGTGTGAATAATAAAACTCTTAAAGAGAGGTTCATGTATAAAAACTATACATTTTTGTTTCATATATAGCTTCTAAGTAAATAATGTCATTCATGTACTCGTATCTGGTCAATTATTCACTAATACATCATTTTTTTTTCATGTTCATGTCATAGTTATCTCCTACTAATTCAAAAGTTGCCATATGTCCTTGTTCATGTCGCGTCATACACTGTATATCTTCAGCTAATAATGAAGCTGTTTTTTGTTATGATTGCCAGTTATCATTTCCATTAGATTCATTTACCATTTTTCAAATATTTTAAGAACTTTTCCTGGATTTACTACCTTTTAAAAGTTTTTTTGGTAATTTCAGGGGTATAGGCTAAAGTATTGCTGAATACACAATTACTAAATCCAGACATAAGTCGCATAACAATGAGTTGCGACGAAATCTTCATGACGAGTTACATCAGAATAGGAAGTGTAGTATTGAACTCATTTAGAATGCACTTTCTATATCATGTTGTCTGTTTCAGACCCTTGAATGCATTTGTGAAGAATACGGAGGACGAGTAGAGCTAGCAAAGACCTATTACAAAGGATTGAGCAAGTCCCTTGTTAAAAATTTCAACAACACAGGGCTAGTTTGCAGTATGCAGCAATGCAATGACTTCTTCTTTCTTGGCACTCAGCAGATATCTTTTGGGAGAGTAGGTCAGAAATCTAACCAAGTTTTGCACGATTTCTTACATAAATGCACTGTATTAAAGCACACCTTTACTCATCTAAATTTTAGATGATAAATTAAGTTTCAGGAAAGATTGAGTCATGTTTTCATGATTCATGCAAAGACGGGATTTGAAGGTTACATTTCATTCGATTGACTTCTTAAGAAGTGTTTCTTGCTGCTAATTAAATTAAATTTTCAATAATAAATTGCTGCATAATTCTATCAGGACAATTCCAACCATTCTGAAGGTAAGAATCAGGTTTTTGTTCGCTTATATGATGAGGGCAATTTTCAAATCAAAGACTTTTGAATTTAGGGTGTGTTTGATTGGGAGTTGTTTCAGTTGCAACTGCATTTTCAAAATTATGTAGTTTCAAGATGCATCAACTTCTAGTTTAGAACACTATTTCAGAATGCAAATCTCCTATTTTAGGTCATTCTGTTTTCCTAACGAAACTCGACTAAAATAGTCAACTACTCCTAATCAAATGCATTCTAATTTGTTAGTCATTTTGTTCATCCAACGACACTTTGTTGTGTAAGAAAACGTCCGACGAAACAAATGTGCTTAGTCTTGATTATAGTTGAACCGGTAAGGATCCCCAACTACTCGTAAGTCATAACCAAACACACCTTTCCTCTTAAGAGTTTAAATGTAGTTGAAACTGTGTGATGTATAACTACGCTGACCAAGAACACCCTTTTTATAGGAACCCAGACTCAGATCAGCCTCTAACGTTTACTGACATTTAATATAATAATTTAACCCATTAAGCCTGTTATTATTTCCAGACTATTGAGTCTCCATTGTGGTTTTCCACCAGATATATTAGCTCTTTACCCTCAACAGAATAGTGTGATCCTTCTGTGTAGGCGACGACTTTTGGTTTCACGATCCAAACGGGGACCCAACAGGTGCCTATTGGCTACAAGGAGTTCACATGATCCATTGTGCCTACAACAGTCTATGGATCTGCCAGTTCATACATCCGGACTGGGACATGTTCCGATCCGATCACTGCTGCGCGAAATTCCATGCAGGATCGAGATCCATCTGCGGTGGGCCCATTTATGTCAGCGACGCGGTCGGGTTCCATGACTTTGATCTCATCAAGAAGCTTGTGTTCCCTGATGGA
>NC_033801.1:101122889-101141567 GCF_001876935.1 Asparagus officinalis | reverse complement strand
ATTTTAAGTGACGTAAAGTGGGATAATTTAGGATAATGAGATAATTTGAAGCTTTGATTTCATAATTCTTGTGGGATAATAGATAATATGTCACCTTATTAAAGTTCAATCAAAAGTCTAAATTAATTTACCTAATTGATTTAGCATATTGTTAGGTATGTTATTATATTATAATACATTATTTTACTTTATATTAAACTATAACATATGATATTAAAATTACTAATTAATTATAACTATATTTAATGTTATTAATTAATTTAATATAATATATTATAATAATATGATATATTATATAAAAATTGATATCTTTCTCGAAACCCAAGTTTAGTATTATGATGGAAAATACCCTCGATCCCTTTCTCTCTCCTTCAGCTTCCTTCAAACCCCAGAATCAATCCCTCTGCTTTCCCAAAAATAATCAGAAACCCTAGAAGCTCAGAGCTTCGATCATCATCATGTCTGTGCTATTGTGCGGCAAAAGATCGCCGGCGAGCTTCTTCGAGGACGAGTACCATACGCCTGTTCCAGCCTCGAAGAGGATCCGGTGCTCCGCCGCCCTCCAGTTCTCTCCGCCTCCGGCCTCGGTCACGTCACCACCTTCGACCGTTGTTTCTCCAGTTGATCGGCTTAGGGCTCTGTTTCCTGATATGGATGAGGAGGTAATATTTCTATGCCCGTCCTTGAATTGTTGTTGTGTTTTTCGTATATTTACTTTTGATTGGATATGAAGTAATTTTGGTGGTGATTATTTTCTTTCACCTTCTTTGAAGATGATGTAAAAGGTTGCAACTTTGGAAATTTACTCGATCATATTCACATCACAGTAAAAAAATATCGTATAGATAATAATACTAGTAATGACTATTGATATTTAAGTATTAACTCGTTAGAGACATTTAATAAAATTACCCTTCCTGTTAAAACGAAGGCCATTTGGTGATGCTACTGCAATTATTGTAAGTTTTGTCACTCTTAAGAGTAAATTTTGGCTAAGTATAGGAATTTCAAATGATCATCCTATGCATTAACAAAGGCCTTTAGCAATGGTCTTTAATATTAAAAAATGTCTTTTTCTTTAGGCCCGATTAGGTTGCTGATGAAGATTTTGGGGGTATGTCTTTGTTCTGCCTTGCATACTTGTCCACTTCATTCAGAAGAAAAGGAAATCTAAATCAAAGTTTGTAAGAACCGAAACGGGGAAATCTTTGAAATGATGGTGTAGTTGGATATGAGAATGCAACCTGGCTCATCCAAGTAACTCTTTAGATGTTATAACTATAAGACCCCATAAGACGGAAGTAATAAATTAAAAAAAAATTTAGAGAATATCTCAGTTTGGATGCTTGCATCTGTAATTGGCGATATTAGTACATAACGACAATGGTGACAACTATAACAACAAAGCCTTTATTCCGATTAATTGGGGATTAGGGGACATTATACAGGCTAAATTTTTCTCTTATTCTATGGACATCTGAACCAATGTGAAGGCGAGCTTATTTCGTAAGATAGTGATGTTAATTTTAGTTCCACTTAAAGATTTAATGTAAAGGCCGAATTGTCAATAAACTTCATGCGCACGGAATTCATGTATGTTGAATATCATACTGATTTTTTCATATATGTCTTCCTACAGTCAGTTCCAAAACTAACCAAATGGTCTATATCAATTAACAACTAGTGTCCATTTTTTTCCCTTTTATATTTAATCATTTTATCTGATTATTATTAGCATTATTTTCTCTTCGAAAATGACAATTGCTATTTGAAACACGCTTGTCAACCTTTATTTATCTTTCTTTATGTTGTAACATAAGCATATTGTTTGATTTCTTACAATTGATAGTTCACTTATATTTTCTGTCAACATTCTTTTAGTTGCTCGCGAAAGCACTTGAAGTATCAGGCAATGACTTGGACATTGCGATAAAGAATTTAAATAATCTCCATTTGGAGTCAGCGAGGGCAGAATTAGACTTTGCTGAGAACAACAAATCTAATGTCAGGACTGAAGCGAATATTTGGTCATCACCTGAAGGTACAAATCATGCCCCCCACACTTATATAGTGTTATACAGCTATAGTATATTTTGTATTTATTTCTTGTTTAGTTTCTTTTCTCTTACTCAGTAAGTTGGTCTCTTCTCCTTATGATAGCGTAGAATTTTGACTAGTTGCTTATACTTTAGCTTGTACTGGTTAGATTCTCTCTCTCTCTTCTTTTTTTTTTTTGGGGGGGTTCTCTTACTCAGTAAGTTGGTCTCTTCTCCTTATGATAGCGTAGAATTTTGACTAGTTGCTTATACTTTAGCTTGTACTGGTTAGATTCTCTCTCTCTCTTCTTTTTTTTTTTTGGGGGGGTTTTTGGATTTTAGTGCTAGGCTTTTTCCATCATAATACTAAACTTTGATTGATCTTATAACAACTTCTCTTGATTCTAACCTTAACCATTAGATTTTATATTTCAACTTGATCTTTGGTTTTAATGTCAACCTGCTTTAATATGACTTATCTTTTAACATTCATGCAAAGCTCTGGACTCCATGGTATTGGACACAGTGGCCAGCCGCCTAGGAAGGTGCCTAAGTGCTGAAAGTGCACTTTGAAGTAAGTTGGGTTGTGTTAAATAAGAGTGGCTTAGAAGTTGCATTTTGTTTGGACACATCCATAGCGAATAGACCAATTCTGCAGTCATTTTAGTTGTATCCTATATAACTTCACTGCAAATGTTTGGAGCAGCAAAATCCTCGAGTATCATGCCCTTTCTTAGCACAGGGCTTGCTGGCATATACTAATTTACATCTTTTTTAATATACTTGTGAGTATGTTGAACATGTAAATCATCTACTTTCTTTTTTATGCTTGCTTTCTGCCAAGAGTATGTCATATTTCGCAGTAGAGAACACAATGTTTCAACTCACAATCCTATACTTACAATTTTAATGACATAACAAAGAAAAAAAATTCAAATGTTTAATTCTATTGTTCCTTATGATTAAGATGGTTGTTCTTAGGATTTTTTTTTTGTTTTCCCTATCCCTGAGGATGTCATCTGTGTAGACAACAACAAAGAGTAAATGCCCAAAAATACTATTCATCCATTTCTGGAACACTTGAGGGGCATTTTTTAGGGCAAATGACATAATGTTCTATTCATAATGTCCACCATTAGGACAACTGAATGCTGTTAGCCTTTTGCTTTCTGCATCCTTTTAATTTACCAGAATCCTGATTTTGCATCGGATTTATTGATCTATTTAGCATCTCGGATTCTGTATAATATTAATTCACTGTTGGGGATGAAGAAAATGTCAAATTTGGTGGCTTCATTTACCTTTTTATAGTTAATGACCATATGAGCATTTACTGTTCATTATTGTCACATAGATGACATCCTAGTGTTCTCAAAAACTAAAGAAGAACACAAAGAACACCTGATAGCAGTAGCACAACTATTGCTCAATCACGTTATTTTATCTCTTAAAAAGATAGCTTTAATGAAAGAAGATATCAAATTTTTAGGGAAAAAAAAATAAATGTGGTCATGTTGAATTACAAGATCGTATCATTACAAAGATCAAAGAGTTCAAAGGTAATTGTAAAACTCTAAAAGATCTGCAAAGCTTTCTAGGCTTACTAAATTATGGAAAAAAGTATATATCTAATCTCTCCGAAAAGATTTCTTCGCTTTAGAATAAACTTATTGAAGAACAGAAGAAAATATAAAGACAAATAATAATGGAGTAACTTGTTGGGATACTGACAAAATTAAAATAGCACTCAATGATGAACAATTACAAGAAATTGGCAACATCAAAAAAGAAATAAAAGAACAAAAAATCTTTATCAACCACAATCTAGAGATACATTAGTTATACAAACTGATGCTTTAGATACACATTGGTAAGGAATTCTATTTGTAATTCCACCAAAACATCTGCGCTTCGAATTAGTATCTGAGCCTGGTTCAAGGACAAAGATCAACCAATTAGACCCTGAAATATGTGCATATTGCTCTGGAAAATTTAAAGGACTGGAAAAAAATTATGCTACATATGATAAAGAATTATTAGCTATCAAAACACTATTAGTTCTTTAAAAATATACTTACTATTGTCTGAGTTCATTATTTAAAGAGATAATCAAGCTGTTGCACAATTTCTTGAAAAGAAAATTAATTCTTTAATTGAGAAAAATGTGCAAATAAGATGATCCATGGAATTAGAGAATTATATTTAATACTATTTGATATATTACTGGATTTACTAATATTGGTGCTGGCTTTCTTTTCTAGCATGACTAGTTTCTTACCAGACAAAAAGCCCAGTAAATGCAAAGTACCTCTTCCTCCTTAATTTGACCTAAAGGAAAAAGGTATGGAAGAAATATCCCCAATACCTCAAATAACTCAAATCATCAACAAACATCTTAATATAGACATTAAGGAAAAGTACATTAAAATTATTGCCTGATTCCTTACCAATCTAGAAAAATGATTACTGATGGATATAATGAAGTACTGAGATGAATGAGCTTTATAATAAGTCTTGATGCACAATTTGCAAAACAAAAGTATACTCATCAGTTAGCGTAATATATTAAAATAATTACCACACCTGACAATACTTATGATTGTCCTTATTGTATCAAGTGCATCAAGCATGAAAGAAAATCTTATCCGCGTCAATTTCAATAACAAAGGCCATATAAATGACCCTTTTGTCATGGCATGCCAAGTTCATCAAGTTTTCTATGTGAAGGATCCTGTTGAAGAGGCAAACAAGAATTGGCATTATGTTTTAAAGAAGCTTCCTAGTCATGTTTATGATATTGGTGCTACACATGGAGGTGATTATTGGGTTGAAAAAGTAGTGACATTGTCAGTGATTTAATCCCAACTAGTAATGATGACATAGATGATGTGGGTTGGTGTAGAGATGATGTGCCGAGGTCCACTGCTGACATTCCTCCAAATATATATATTGATGATGATAATATAATGGAAGGTGATGAAGACAGTGACTTTGATGAAACAGAGTGGGATTGGATGGAGTAAAGATATGGGAATTTCTGTATGTTTTGAAAGAAATGAGTTTTGAAATTTATGTTTTGAGTATATGGGTTGAGTAGACTTTGTCATTTTCTTTTTTGATTTGAGTATGAATTAGTAGTTTAAAGAACACAGAATTTTTGCAAGATTACAGGTTATGATTTTGTAACTAACAATCATATTTGAAGGATTAACCTATTCAAAATCCATGCACCGTCAATGTTTTTTGGATTCATCGTTAATCAGCAATAATGGTATGCTTTGTTTTGTTTGATGCCACTGTTCAGTGCAGAAATCAGTGTTTGGCTTCTGTCACTTTTGACTTGAGTTGGTCAAAAATCACTCGGGTAAATACCTTAAGTACAGGAAAATACTATCTTACATTAAGAAAGTTGCGGATAGTTTCTCTATAATATTTGTCACTGTATCTTACATTAAGAAAGATTAAGGACTAACAGAACATGTTTCTTCAGATTCTGCGTTATACTCAATGCTATGTGATTTGAAAAAACTGAGGAATATATCAACGACCAACAGTAGGAAACATCGGCATCGGGAAATCTGTTTAGTACTTGATCATCCAAAAATGCATTTCAGACAAAGGGAGAACTAACATAAAGACTACTGTACAAACTACATATAATTACAACTGTTATAATGAAAGAAAACATATTTGGGCTACTTTCCTGCTGCTATTATGAATGATTGTCAACGGATAAACTTATTTTTAATATTAAGACAAGTTTCCCGATGTTGTTATTTTCCTGATTCTGTAAGTCACATTTATTTACACGTCTTGGGTGGGATACCCTTAAAGATTTTCATAATCTGGTGTTAGTTGCTTTCTGCTGATTCAATACTCATGACTGTAAATAGAAATATCATTGTCTTTGATTTTCATGGAGAAAAGGAAGTAATGAATATTAGTAATTTAATCGACATGTCTTAGGCATAAAAGAAGAGCCAACTACCGAAAGCTAACTGGTTTTTCATGTTGTTTTAACATTGTACTTAACTGGTAAGATTTCTTTCGTAACAAAGTAGTTAGTTGATCATCCTGTTAAAACGAAGGCCATTTGGTGATGCTACTGCAATTATTGTAAGTTTTGTCACTCTTAAGAGTAAATTTTGGCTAAGTATAGGAATTTCAAATGATCATCCTATGCATTAACAAAGGCCTTTAGCAATGGTCTTTAATATTAAAAAATGTCTTTTTCTTTAGGCCCGATTAGGTTGCTGATGAAGATTTTGGGGGTATGTCTTTGTTCTGCCTTGCATACTTGTCCACTTCATTCAGATGAAAAGGAAATCTAAATCAAAGTTTGTAAGAACCGAAACGGGGAAATCTTTGAAATGATGGTGTAGTTGGATATGAGAATGCAACCTGGCTCATCCAAGTAACTCTTTAGATGTTATAACTATAAGACCCCATAAGACGGAAGTAATAAATTAAAAAAAAATTTAGAGAATATCTCAGTTTGGATGCTTGCATCTGTAATTGGCGATATTAGTACATAACGACAATGGTGACAACTATAACAACAAAGCCTTTATTCCGATTAATTGGGGATTAGGGGACATTATACAGGCTAAATTTTTCTCTTATTCTATGGACATCTGAACCAATGTGAAGGCGAGCTTATTTCGTAAGATAGTGATGTTAATTTTAGTTCCACTTAAAGATTTAATGTAAAGGCCGAATTGTCAATAAACTTCATGCGCACGGAATTCATGTATGTTGAATATCATACTGATTTTTTCATATATGTCTTCCTACAGTCAGTTCCAAAACTAACCAAATGGTCTATATCAATTAACAACTAGGTTCAAACAACAGTTTTCATTACATCCTCAGTAGTTTTTGCAAGTACAGGTACATGACATGAAGTTTGTAATAATTAAAATAACACAAAAAATTGCTAAGAAAATTGCAGAAATTTTCCAAACTAGTAGTTGATTTTCGACAAGTCTCAATTCTTTCTTTAGCTTCTTTGATTGCAAAATATATTTTTCTCCGTTTCTGCAGCAGTTGCTGCTGCTGGTTGCTTTGTGCAGCATTTGTTGCTGCTGCTGGTTGCTTTGTGCAGCATTTGCTGCTGCTGCTGGTTGGTTTGTGCCTGTTTTGAGCTTTCTGCAGCTCATGCTGCTGCTGCTGGTTGGTTTGTTGCTGGTTTGTTGCTTTGTGCAGCATTTGCTGCTGCTGGTGGTGGTTGGTGTGTGCTTGTTTTGAGCTTTCTGCAGCTCATGTTGTTTGCTGTTTCTTGCTGGTTTGTGCCTGTTTTGAGCTTTCTGCAGCTCATGCTGCTGCCTTTGTTTGTGCAGCATTTGCTGCTGCTGCTGGTTGGTTTGCTGCTGTTGCTGGTTTGTTGCTGGTTTGTTGCCGTTGCTACAGTGTTCTGTCTATGATTTTTGTAATCTGAATTTTTGAGTTTGAAAAGAGCCGTTGCTACAGTGATTCCAGCAAAAAAAAGAAAATACGGCCTCTTCTAGCCGTTACTACAGTATTTTTCAAATGGTCAAGAGGCTTGCTGTTGCTACAGTATCTATTCCCAAAAAAGAGACTTTTTGAAGCAAACATGGTATTAGGAATTGGACCAATTCTATAAAAGTGAGATTCCTAATCATTTGGGTGAAACAAACTTAGAATGCCAAAAAAATAGGATTCCATAAAACTATAACATGTCTATAAAAATTTTATGGATTAGGTTGGAATCCATAAATAAAATAGAATTACTAATCATATTCCTACACGTGGGTGAGAGAGAGATTGAGTGAGAGTGAGCTGGAGAGTGAGAATGAGATTTGTAGAGAGAGGAAAAGAGATTGGGTGCGGGACACGAGGGAGGGGGAAACACGAGGTGGGGATTTGTGGGATTTAGGGAGTGAATTGGGGAAATGGGGTAGGGGGAGAGAGAGATATGAAATACCGGTAAGAGGAAAAACATAGGGAAAAATATATTTTTTAAAATTAAAATATCAGAAAATTTATTCAAATAAATATTCAAAATTTATAGTCAAAATAATAATAACAATAACAATAATGAATATTTAACTATTAGTTTAAAAGTTTAACCGAAACAATTAAATTTATAATTAGCAAAACGATTAAAATAAATATAAAATCGTATTTTAAATCAGAAAAAATTCTAGAGAAATTGGGAAAATACAAATACTCTTTTTAGAAAAATAATATTTAATATTTAATTATCAGAAAATTATTTAAACCCGTATTAGAAATTTACGATCATTACATCCTACCCCCCTTAAAACAAATTCCGTCCTCGGAATTCAAAGTACAAGTGATGCACAAAGAACCCAAGGATAAGAATACAGGAATAAGGTCATAACATGCTATGACGAATGTGTGAGCAAGTGTTGAATGAGAAAATAAATATGTATGTGTATGACATAATATATTATAAGTTATACAAGACACAATAGATAATAATTCAAAAGAATTAAAAGTGAATAGTCAATGCAAATATAGGATTAGTAAATTTCTATAACAGTGGCATTTTCGTAATTTTTGTTTCACCCTTTTATAGAATAGGATTAGTAATTGGGCTCTGACAGTGGCATTTTCGTAATTTTTGGATTCTTTGTGAATCCTATTCTGAAGTTTGGCTCAGCAAAAATTTTGGGATTACCATTTCTATAAAGTAGCTACAGTTGTCGTTTTTTATAGAAACCCAAATCCGAGCTTTGGGTGCGGATTTGGGCGAGATTTCTGACAGGGTCGATTCCGATTCCTCATCTTCACGAATTCGATCCCTAGATCTGGAATCGCTGTATCGCTCCCGCCTCATCGCCCTCTTCTTCGCGCCTCAGTTCCCGCGCTTCGTCTTCTTCAACTTGGGTTTGGGCCTCTTTCTCGAAACCCAAGTTTAGTATTATGATGGAAAATACCCTCGATCCCTTTCTCTCTCCTTCAGCTTCCTTCAAACCCCAGAATCAATCCCTCTGCTTTCCCAAAAATAATCAGAAACCCTAGAAGCTCAGAGCTTCGATCATCATCATGTCTGTGCTATTGTGCGGCAAAAGATCGCCGGCGAGCTTCTTCGAGGACGAGTACCATACGCCTGTTCCAGCCTCGAAGAGGATCCGGTGCTCCGCCGCCCTCCAGTTCTCTCCGCCTCCGGCCTCGGTCACGTCACCACCTTCGACCGTTGTTTCTCCAGTTGATCGGCTTAGGGCTCTGTTTCCTGATATGGATGAGGAGGTAATATTTCTATGCCCGTCCTTGAATTGTTGTTGTGTTTTTCGTATATTTACTTTTGATTGGATATGAAGTAATTTTGGTGGTGATTATTTTCTTTCACCTTCTTTGAAGATGATGTAAAAGGTTGCAACAGTGGAAATTTACTCGATCATATTCACATCACAGTAAAAAAATGTCGTATAGATAATAATACTAGTAATGACTATTGATATTTAAGTATTAACTCGTTAGAGACATTTAATAAAATTACCCTTCCTGTTAAAACGAAGGCCATTTGGTGATGCTACTGCAATTATTGTAAGTTTTGTCACTCTTAAGAGTAAATTTTGGCTAAGTATAGGAATTTCAAATGATCATCCTATGCATTAACAAAGGCCTTTAGCAATAATCTTTAATATTAAAAAATGTCTTTTTCTTTAGGCCCGATTAGGTTGCTGATGAAGATTTTAGGGGTATGTCTTTGTTCTGCCTTGCATACTTGTCCACTTCATTCAGAAGAAAAGGAAATCTAAATCAAAGTTTGTAAGAACCGAAACGGGGAAATCTTTGACATGATGGTGTAGTTGGATATGAGAATGCAACCTGGCTCACCCAAGTAACTCTTTAGATGTTATAACTATAAGACCCCATAAGACGGAAGTAATAAATTAAAAAAAATTTAGAGAATATCTCAGTTTGGATGCTTGCATCTGTAATTGGCGATATTAGTACATAACGACAATGGTGACAACTATAACAACAAAGCCTTTATTCCGATTAATTGGGGATTAGGGGACATTATACAGGCTAAATTTTTCTCTTATTCTATGGACATCTGAACCAATGTGAAGGCGAGCTTATTTCGTAAGATAGTGATGTTAATTTTAGTTCCACTTAAAGATTTAATGTAAAGGCCGAATTGTCAATAAACTTCATGCGCACGGAATTCATGTATGTTGAATATCATACTGATTTTTTCATATATGTCTTCCTACAGTCAGTTCCAAAACTAACCAAATGGTCTATATCAATTAACAACTAGTGTCCATTTTTTTCCCTTTTATATTTAATCATTTTATCTGATTATTATTAGCATTATTTTCTCTTCGAAAATGACAATTGCTATTTGAAACACGCTTGTCAACCTTTATTTATCTTTCTTTATGTTGTAACATAAGCATATTGTTTGATTTCTTACAATTGATAGTTCACTTATATTTTCTGTCAACATTCTTTTAGTTGCTCGCGAAAGCACTTGAAGTATCAGGCAATGACTTGGACATTGCGATAAAGAATTTAAATAATCTCCATTTGGAGTCAGCGAGGGCAGAATTAGACTTTGCTGAGAACAACAAATCTAATGTCAGGACTGAAGCGAATATTTGGTCATCACCTGAAGGTACAAATCATGCCCCCCACACTTATATAGTGTTATACAGCTATAGTATATTTTGTATTTATTTCTTGTTTAGTTTCTTTTCTCTTAGTAAGTTGGTCTCTTCTCCTTATGATAGCGTAGGATTTTGACTAGTTGCTTGTTTTGAGCTTTCTGCAGCTCATGCTGCTGCTGGGTGGTTTGTTGCTGGTTTGTTGCTTTGTGCAGCATTTGCTGCTGCTGGTGGTGGTTGGTGTGTGCTTGTTTTGAGCTTTCTGCAGCTCATGCTGCTGCTGTTTCTTGCTGGTTTGTGCCTGTTTTGAGTTTTCTGCAGCAGTTGCTGTTGTTTCTTGCTTTGTGCAGCATTTGCTGCTGCTGCTGGTTGGTTTGTGCCTGTTTTGAGCTTTCTGCAGCTCATACTGCTGCTGGTTGCTGGTTTGTGCCTGTTTTGAGCTTTCTGCAGCTCATACTGCTGCTGGTTGCTGGTTTGTGCCTGTTTTGAGCTTTCTGCAGCTCATACTGCTGCTGGTTGCTGGTTTGTGCCTGTTTTGAGCTTTCTGCAGCTCATGCTGCTGCCTTTGTTTGTGCAGCATTTGCTGCTGCTGCTGGTTGGTTTGCTGCTGTTGCTGGTTTGTTGCTGGTTTGTTGCCGTTGCTACAGTGTTCTGTCTATGATTTTTGTAATCTGAATTTTTGAGTTTGAAAAGAGCCGTTGCTACAGTGATTCCAGCAAAAAAAAAAGAAAATACGGCCTCTTCTAGCCGTTACTACAGTATTTTTCAAATGGTCAAGAGGCTTGCTGTTGCTACAGTATCTATTCCCAAAAAAGAGACTTTTTGAAGCAAACATGGTATTAGGAATTGGACCAATTCTATAAAAGTGAGATTCCTAATCCTTTGGGTGAAACAAACTTAGAATGCCAAAAAAATAGGATTCCATAAAACTATAACATGTCTATAAAAATTTTATGGATTAGGTTGGAATCCATAAATAAAATAGAATTCCTAATCCTATTCCTACCCTCTATTGAACCAAACAGCCCCTTAGGGCATGTTTGGATTTGTAGGGGGTGAAGGGAAGTTAAGGGAAACTGAGTGAAGGGAAGGGAAGGGAGTTCCCTTCTCCTTGGTTACACCCCAATTTGGGGGTAACAATTTTTATACTATTAGAGGGTGAACCAAGGGGAACTAGGGTGAATTAACTTAACCTCCTAAGTGTTCCCAAACAAGGTGAATGGAGGTGAATGGTTCCCCTCCCTTCCCCTCACTCCCATTACCCTCAATCCAAACAAGCCCTTAGGGAAGGGAAGGAAGGGGAAGGAAGGGGAATTTTTCCCCTTCCTTCCCTTCCCCTCCATTACACCCCAATTTGGGGTGTAAGAATTTGGGCCAAATTTCCCCTCCATTCCCCTCCTCTACCCTCCAAAATGAAACTCCCAAACAAGGTTAAAATAAAATTTCTCTTCCCTTCCCTTCCCTTCCCCCTCTCTACCCTCCATCCAAACAGGCCATATGAGTTTTATTAAGACCTAGTTTGGGAGGGTGATAAACCCCAATTAGAACTCTTAAACCTGAAATTTTCATGTCCTAAATAGTCGGGGTTGACAACCCAGACTGTTTAGGAACTTCATTACGCCCACGTGGCAAAAAATGAATCGATTTTGATAAATAAAAAAATGGGTCGATTTTGAAAAAAAAAAACTTTTTGGGGTTGTTTTGAAAATTTTCTCCAAGGAAAGGATGAGGGATGAGCGGTTATATCATCATCATGTCATTGAGATCAAAATGGGGGCAAAAATGTCCGACGAATGAAGGGTGGGTTTTTCTTAAGGGTTAATTGCGACCAGACCCCTTTAGTATCACCCGATTGCAAAGGGAGTCCCTTAGTTCCATTTGTTGCTATTTGTTGCGAATAGACTCTCTCTGAGCGAAATTTTTTTTTTACTCTTAAAATCGTTTAAAAGCATTTTAGGAGGTGGATAGATCCATTATAGTTCTGTTGGTGATGATAGGCGCTAAATTACTAAATCTTTTTGCCTTGTAGAAGGGTTAGAGAAAGTTCAATAAGGATGTACACACACTTGGGCCGATACTACAGGAGTCTTTTCACAATAAGTAGAACTTTAAGAGTTCTATTCGCATCATATAGAACAATGTAAGTCTCTTTGCAATTGTGTGATACTAAGGGGTACTCTTGGCAATTTACTTTTTCTTAATATTGCCCCCCCCCACCTAACTAATCTACTTTTAAAGCCTCGCCCGACAACAAAGCCAATATTTTTTTTTTCATGAGGGATCAAAAATGCAAGTATGATGCTATGCATCAATCGAAAAGCAACTTAAAATTAGTCCATCTACTTAGAGGTTGGTTGGATTTGAGACATTCTATGATTTTTCATAGTTTTGGGTGTAATAGCAGTTATATACATATCCATTCAAACCCATACACTGGAAAAACTTCGCTGGAGTAAAAATTGAGAAAAGATTATGCAAGATTTTGAGCCTCATTTTGGCAGATTTTGTTATTTATTTTGGTTTATTTGGTAATTAACCGTCTCTGATTAACGACTACCTAATTGTGGTTAACAGTGTAGATGATAAATATAACATAATTTCAAACACTTCAAAGACTCGAGGGACTAATTTCAAAATAAAATGATTCAAAAGACTATTTTCAAATATGAAAGATTCGAGACATTAATTTCAAATATATATGAAAGCTTTGGGGACTATTTTCAACTATGAAAGTTTTTTTTTTTTTTTTTTTTTTTTTTTCCCCCCCAGTTGTTATCAATGAAAATTTGTATTTTCAAATACATACCCTCCAAAATTTACGTACTTTTAAATTTATCCTCAAATTGTTATAAAAGTTCAATGTGGAGGGTAAATCTGCTGAGGGTTAACTGTAGATATGCCCTCCATACTATCGACCAATTTTAGATAGACCCTCTATAGTTTTATTGTGCAGCCCTCTGAGTGAATTCTTTTTTTTTAACGTTTGAAAGAGTAAAAAAAATTACTAAAGCCAGATAAATTCAATGCAGCTCTATTGGGGAGAATAGCCCCCTAATGGCGAACTATTTTGAATTTTCAAAGAATCTAAAAAGTTCACTCAGCGGGGTTTATCCACACAAAATAGAACTATAAGGGACCTATCCGCAATTGAGTGATAGTACAGCAGGACCCTCCGCAATTAACCCACCTTCAAATATTGATGTTATGAAGGGCTTACGTGAAAAGTTGCTTTCGTTGCGGCTCCCTCTCTCGGGTCGACTGGAGATTTCTCTCGTCTAAAACCCTAAACCGCTACGCGCTACACAATGCCCTGGTGTCCATCACTGCTCGACGAATGGCCGACAGCGGACGCGGCCGCTAAGTTGAAAAGATCGCCGGCCGGGCAATTGACGAAGAGAAGGATTCACCTACTTGCTCCGCCTCGCGGCGCATCCTCAAGATCGCCCCTTTACCGTCCCTCCGCGACAAACCTCGTTCCTTTATTCGCGGACAATCGCCAGCGACGTGGCCTGGCCAGGAACGAGTCGTTCGTCATCATCGGCGACAGCCCCAATATCTCCCTCCGCAAGGGACGGTGGATTCAGATTTCCGAGTTCTTCGCCGGAGGTGGCCGCCGCCGCGCCGCAACGTGGCCGCCGCCTGCGTTAACGTCCGCTCTCCGCCGCCATCGCAAACCCTACATGCTTGTTGATCTATTGAACTCTTCGAAAGTTGACAACTTTTACGCTTTGGGCGCGGTTTTTGTAGCCCTCTCCAAAATTATCTTGAGAGACAGTGAACCTTGTTGTCCTTCTATTGACCCCAGTTTGTTTATGCATCGGATGTCAACTCGCCTGTTGGGCGAGAAGGATGCTGAGGCCGCGGCGTTGAGGATCTTGTCGGGCACCCGAGGAGCCGGAGAGACTGATGCTGACGCAGTGACAATGAGGTTGCCTATCGAAAGTTCTGGCAGCGCTGGCATTGTGCATTGCTGCAGCTGCGCGGGGACAGGGGCGAGGGTTCTCACAATGGGAGAAGTTGACAATGGAGGAGTTTATATCGCGGGCTGCTGAGATGAGTAATTGCAATTATTTTGGTTCGGATGAATTGGTCTGCGAGCACAAGGGGAGCTATGATCGCGCACATTGCTGTTACGGGCTGTGCAGAGAATGCCTCGATGTTTTGCAGCAGAATACGGAGAGGGATAAAACCGAGGAGGAAGAGGAGGACGGCGACGATATTAATGTGTATCTTAATACTGAGAGAGAAAAGAATTACAAGACAATAGTTTGGGAATTGATGAACAAGAATTATATCGAGGAGCAGGCATCCGAGATCTCTGCTGATGATACGAAGATCAGGAAAGAGAGGAAACGGAGAAGAGAAGGAGACATTGATAGGGGGGCTAAGCCTACAAAAGAGAAGCAGAAGGAACAGAGATTGAGTTCCAGAATTAATTATGATGCTTTTTCGCAGTTTTATGAAACAGATAACAATGGTATAACCAGTGAACATGGCAATGAGGAGGAAAGCAAAGAAGAATTCAATAGGGAAGCTACAGAGGATTATAATGAAGAAGAAGAGGAGGCCTGCGGAGACGATAAATCCGCTGAGGATCAAGGTTATGACGATTTTCGTGATCTGGGAGAAGATCGCGGTGAAGGGAATTACAACGAATTTGATGAGTTTTAGTTTTGAGATGTCGCTACATTTCTAAGACTATCATGAAAAAACAAGTGAGGAGACTCGAAATTAAAGACAATCAACTTGTTGTAGCCATCGGTATTGTGTAATACACTTTTAAAGTATAGATAAAAAGTTCAACTTGAACAAGTTTCGTTCTTCTGGTGTAGATTTGCTGAAATATTAAACAAGGACGTACTGAACTGGGCTTTCCATCGTCACAACTGAGCCTCCATAAGCAAAAATGTAGAAGACATGCAAGGAACAAAGATGATATCAACAGAGTTTTAGTACTATGTTTACTTTAGAGAGCATACATGTTGAAAACAATGAAAGTTGTTAGGCATTGTCATTGTCCGCTATATTCATGAAGAATAAGTATATAAAGTATTTGATCACTGCAGCTTTTCAATTTTCCTCCTCTCCTTATCTACTTATTATCTGGGTCGATTCGCATTTACTTTAACCCTATAAAATTAATCATAATTTGTGTTCTATGTTCTACTTACCGCTTTCTCTGCCTTGATCGCAACTCAAATGCACGTTATAATTGTTCTTTACAAATGCATATTTGTTTCAGGTCTTCCAATAGGTGCTCGTTACGGTTAAATTTCATTGCTATTCTCACAGCTAAGTGTACTTTGCTATTTTATTCCTCCCTCTGCTGAGGATTTTTGAATCAAAATCTACTTGGGCAGTTTTCTCCGATCATCATGAACTCATAAATTAACAATAAGCCCATCAATTACAGATCAACCAGAGATGATTCCTCAAATTCTAACAAATAGTACTGTTAATCACTTTAGCCTCGAATAAGTCACATAATTTCCTTGATTACAAGGACATCTAAATGCACAACCTGGATATCAGATGTCATCTTTTCACAGACAATCATCACTCTGGAAAAATTTTACATTGTACATTTGACACGTGTGCACTCACGCACGAGCACGCAAACAGCATAGTGTTCCACTCCAAAAATATGATTTGCAAGGAAAACTCATGTTATATCACTGAATGCTCCAACTGAATCATATAAATTGAAATCGTTGAAGATGTCGCCCTTGCTGATGACTTCAAAACATTTGGACACGCTAACTGCTTTGATTCCCATTCTCTCAGTTTTCAGCAATGCAGATTGTAAATCCTTCTTTATCGAACCTGCTAATCTGTTATCTTCCAATCTCTTCTTTATCGAACCTGCTAATCTGTCATCTTCCACCTCTTCATAGGTGGTCTTGCTATCTCCTGTGTCAACGAATAGACAAATATTCTCAGCCATTCTTTTCCCTAAGAAAAGATATGAAAATGAAGGAGTTATTTTGTGCAATGGAGTACTCATGAGTCTGCTTTACCTTGATGGATATGTATTTCTTCCTACTACACACCGTATCTTCTTAAGACCTTGCTCAGAGATGGCATCACATTATATGCCTGGTATGACCTTCTCAGCTCAATAATGGAACCAACCTGGAACAAGATACAGGACAACACAAAGAGGTCATTAGCTACCAGAGGGAATTGGGATACGTGAGCTAACAAGTTCAGGGCAGTTCCTTTGAACAACATGGTCAGATAAAGTAGGTACAAGATATCCGCCTTCTTCAATGGAGAAGAAAATGGCTTATTATATGACTACTACAAATTGTGAAGTCAAAAAGGGAACTTTTTAAACCCTCCCAAAAACAAAAATATCATATAGATACAGTTTCCTTAGAAGGATCAATGTGCCCATGGTTATTATCATATGCCTCGTCAAAATGGAAATTTTTCTCAAATTGAACTTACAATGATAAGGACTGATGTGAATCCAAGTGCAAATCCCTCATTGATACGCCTTAAATAGTGATCAAGCAAGGTTGAAGAGGTAGCCAATATACTTAACAGTAGTCCTCCTGTAATATTATAGGTCATACAGAATATTGTCACTAAAAGGTGCATAAAAATATTGGAAGAAGAAATTACAAGAATAAATAAGATGCATTATGAGTTGGAAATAAATTTATATGAGAGAAATACCCCAGAAACGTGTTGAGGCTTGAATCTTTGTCAAATACTCTATAGTTAGTTTCCCCGGCTTTATATTTGGTATTCTAGCACCCATTTTTGTCATGTAATCAGCAATCTCTTTTGGTAAGTTGGCCTGCAATATCAAACAGTTTAGAAAGTGCCAATAAATGAAAGATAAGAGCATGCGAAAAAGAGGGAAAGAAAAGCGCTAAGGATGAAAATTAGTGAAAGGAGATAATTAGTAGTATTGAGAAACTGCAACAATCTGAAAGATAAAGAGCATGCGAAAAAAGAAAAAGGTTAACACTAACAATGAGAACCAGTGCAGGAAATAATTAATAATATAACTACTACAAGTCCATGCATTGCATATCTTTCGCCTTGAGGTATCTAGAAGTACAAAAAGAAACTTTTTTATGGGGTGTTGGGACTATATCAGATTTGATTGTATATAATAACTGAAATAGGCCAGAAGCATAAAGAACTTCCAGGGCTTAAAAATGAGAATAATAACATCAAAAGGGAAAGAATTTTTGAGAGAAACTTGAACATGACAAAACAAATTCAGGAAAATAATAAAACCTAAAGATACTTGAAACAATTTTCCTGCTTACAGAAATTTTTTGATTTTAAATATATTATAACAAACTGACAAATAAATAGCGTGGCTAGGCCAAATTGATAATAATGAAAAGGAAAAAAACTGAAAGAGGCTTAGTATGACTTAGTTACTATTATGAATTTAATGACAAGCTAAAAGAGATCATAATTCTCTGAACATTTCTTTCAATATAACAGTCTCAGAACAATATACATGAAAACACAAACCATTGAACTGACAATAAACAAGCAGGTAAGACAAACACAGTGGTAATCCAAGAAAATAGTCAATAATATAAATATTTGTGATTGGCGTACGGCAATAATAAGACAAACCACTTACAATGTCAAAGATATTGAATAGGAAGACAAAGAAAGCATAAATCCCATAGTAAACCCATGGTTTTGCGCCAACAGAAGTCCCAGGGTTCAATATCTCCTTAACATTTTCCCAAAATGGAGAAGCAAAAATACTGCAAACAAGCAATACATATTAGAATGTGGTGATAGATTAGAAGGTGGTGATAGATGAACAAACTCAAGGTAATCAAACTAGAATAAAAGTTGCTCCTTTCCCTGGCATGCATATGTCAAAATGAGAACAGCAAAGGTTGCTTACAACCTTGCCATGATGCTAGGAAAAGCCAATAGGTAGGTGGTCGTAAGAACAGGCTGCATTCCTGTGGGATTTATGTTGAATGGAATATAAGGCTCCACCTCAGTAACTGGCGATCCCCCATTTCTGTTCAGAAAAAATTTAAGAACAT
>NC_033801.1:101072533-101121889 GCF_001876935.1 Asparagus officinalis | reverse complement strand
TCGGTCGACCGAAAGAAAGTAATAAGCAAAAACCTGATTTTTGAGATATTTTTACTATAAACTCTTTTGAAAATTTATTTTACAAACTACTAAAGGTTTTATAATATGTATATAAGTAATTTTGTCTATTAAAAAACATATAAATAATTTATTCTGACACAAGGAATATAATTTGTCATTCAAAGCCAAAAAGAAATTTTCAAAGACAAAACAAAACTAAAACAAATCATTAAAAAAAAATGCTATATAAGTCTTTTTGGTACCCAAATCATTTTGGTACCACTAGAACTTGGGACATGACCCCTATCATTTAAATCCAAGGCCCTAGGGTTATGAACCCGTTTGAGCGTATTTTATGCACCAATACGATCAAAGCAAAAATTGTAAACGTGACCCATACGATTGCAATTTGTGCAATGTAGAGGTTTAAATGGTTTACGTTGACCGAAATAGAATGCACGTGGTTCATTTGCAAAAATAGATTTTCCTTTGTAATTATTTTGCAAACGAGAATTTCTTTTCAAATCGAAACAAAACATGGCCAAATGGCCAATACGACCACAATAATCACATTTGTACACATAAGCATGTTTATGATTTACACTATGTGTGTGTACATGAGTATGTGATGATGAAGCTTGTTGGGATGCACAATCATGTGTAGGCTTGTCAGTTTTTTGTGCATTATGACAAAATTGATCTAAATGGCCTTTAAGACCGCAAGTAGAACATTTGTGAATTTTGTCATACATATGTGCATAGTGAATAGGTTTCTTAGAGGAATTAACATTGAACTTTGCACATAAGTCCATAAGCTTTTTATTATTAGCAATACAAGTGTTTAGTGTTGAATCTAAGGTAGATATTCTTTTTTTCATTTGATTCAACTCATCATTGTGCATACAAGCATTGCTATTAGAAGTAGGATAAAAAAGATTACTCATCATAGATTTCAACTTATCTACTTCTAACATCGCATCACACTTTTCATGAAGCAAGCTAGCATTTTCAATTTTCAAATTTTCATTGCATTCTTTAAGAATTTTATTTTCATTTGTAATAAAATTAAACTTAATAGCTAGTGTTTCATGAGTGGATTTTAAATTAACATACTTACTCTTTACATTAATATAGCAATTGTGTAATTTTTCAAATTCAAGAGCAAGTTCATCAAAAGTAAGAATATCATCGTTATCGCATACCTCACTAGGGTTACTACCTAGTGGTGTTGTACATGGGGATGAGGCTTCCTTAGAGCTCAAAGCGGGATTTTCCAACGCTTGTTGAATAGCCTCCAATTTTCCTTCATGTGCTTCAATAAGTTTCCATAAAGCATAAGCACTATCAAAATTAGCAAGTTTGTTAGAAAACGATGAGTGAAAAGCGCTAATCAAAAATCCTAGCAAAAGCTTGTTCATGTTAAACAATCTTTTATCATTATCACACCATTTGGATTTTTCCAAGATGGGAATAACATAACCATCCTCAATAATTTCCCACAAATCAAATTGATTAGATTGAACAAAAAGTTTGAATCTAATGCGCCATTGAGCGTAGGGGAAAATATCCAAACGAGGAGCAATATTAATAGCATATCCTAAGCAAGATGAATCATTTATATCCATAGAGATGAAATGCAAGAAGCACAATTAATCAAAATTAGATTAGCACTAATACAATAACTTGGATCTTTAACTCAAGGCGGTTAGTCCTTAAATCAAAGAGCACCAAGCTCTGATACCAATTGTTAGACCCTAGAGGGGGGGTGATTAGGGTCTTATGCTAATCTAATCCCAATTAATAGCAATTAAAATTATGTTGATCAATATGTTCTTACAAGAGATAGATATGAACAATAAGAACAATAAGAATAATAAGAATATGCACAAATAAAATGTGAGACAAGCAAAACACAAACACACGATATGTTTACGAGGTTCGGTCCCCACGACCTACGTCCCCGCTCCTCACCTCGAGGAGATATCCACTATCACAATCCGGTTTGGAAGCCGGAACTTCTACACACTCGGTTTACAAGTTCACCGAAAACTCTCACACTACACAATCACTCAACAATCACACTTTACACACTAAGTGTAGGAATCTAGCCCGTGTCCTCCTCCTCAAGTGCTCGATTACAACCTCTCCCTAGGTTCGTCAATCGACGCCACTCCTATTGGATTTGACCCCGTCTCTCTCTCCTCACACTTCTCTCGGTGTACAAGTGTATTACAAGTGATTCTCACAAATAAAAGTTAAATACAATGATTTGTTCTCAATTAACAAGTGAGAACACAATGAAGCTCACACTCACTAAATCCCACACCACAACCCACAATATAATATGAGAATATAAAGCTCAATAAGTGTGTGTGATAATAGTGAATGAAACTCAATAAATATAACTCAATGAATATAGCTTAATCAATTGAAAGTGAAATAACAAGCTATATAAGAATGGGTTTAGAAAACTTCTCAATGAATAAGAAGAGCTGAGGAAATGATGATCTCAATAAGATTTGAAAGCCTCTTCTTGTTGTAGAAAAACTTCTCTTGAAAACTGATTAACGAAACCAACTCTTAAACAGCTCTTAAACGAGATTAACAACTTGTTAAATAGCAAACTTGGATTTCTTAATTAAAATAGAGGAAGAGCAGCAATGGGGTATATATAGCACCCCATTGCAACAGCTAAAAATAAGAAAAAGACCAAAAAACCATTTTGAAAAAACTAGCCGTTAGGCTCATTTGTCAATGCGTCGGTCGACCGGTACGGTCGACCGATTAGTTCAAAAACCCAGAGAGACGAAGTTTTAAAGCTGGCGGTCGACCGACGCAAATTTCGGTCGACCGAATGGAAATTTCGGTCGACCGACGGAAATTCCGGTCGAAAAATGCTTAGAAAACCTGTATTTTTATGAAAGTGAAAGTTTGATATAGGACTTGTAAATATTCATATATATATTGTGCATATATTATATGTATATAATAAAGTATGAGAGAGCTGTAAACAAGAGATAAAGATATTTTAACAACGTTTAAAGAAAAATCATCTATATGATAGAAAATGTCAAAGATCGTGTTAAGTGTATATATATTGAGCTTAGATATAATCATACTATATATGTAAGAAAACTGATCATATACCTAAGAAAACCCACGCAGATGAACTTGAATCTTTAACGCTGTGTTGAAATACCTGAAAAGAGAACATAAACACAAAACACTGGAAAAACGTATTAGTAATAAATTGTTTGTCAAATCATCATCAAAACTATAGGGTCAACACAGGATTCGTTCGAAACAACACTTGTTGTCCCCACAAAGGCAGGGGGTGAAAAAGAAGTCGTTTATGGTAAAGGGAATGAGTTTTCAGTACCGGATCATTTCTTGAGAGAAGAGGATGATGATGACAAACTAGCTCCTCATTTATTCAGATATGATACAAAATCATGAAACCTCATGGAGAGATATAGATATGGCTTCGCACTCGGAGAGAGTCTTTGTTTCGGTCGAGGTCTGTGAGTTCCACCTCATATCGCTTATGTACCAAAAGGAAAACCTGATAATTATTATCGCTACAGAAGAGGTTTAGGCTATATCTCCTCATCTGATGATGAGTGCTCCTGGTAAGTCATCGATCAAATAGCCAATAAGGGTAAAGACGGATATTCTTCCGATTCTTCAGCCTGAGAATCTGACGCCAGTCTTGGGGAAATGTTCAAAAGACTGATATCGAACATTACTACAATTGACTCCGCCGTCGTCGAAGAAGACGATCAAATACCAACTTGCGAAGACCCTTGGGTTCATCACCTGAATATGCAGTACCATAATAGATTCGAACAAAGGGAACCCCATACTGAGGACTAAGTAATTCAGGTAATTATGGGTGACGAGGATAACCCGAAACCAATATTCATTAGCGACAATCTCCCACCAAATAAGAAAGAAGAGCTAATTGTCCTCATTAGGGAGTACATTGATGTTTTTGCTTGGAACTACGAGGATATGCCAGGACTCGATTCAAATGTGATAGTGCATCGTCTCAATATTAAACCAGATGTCAAACTAGTCAAACAATAACAAAGACGGTTTTATCCGTAAATTATGGAGGCAATCGAGTCCGAAGTTAAAAAGCTTATTAACTCGGTTTCATCAGGGAAGAACAACATCCTGAATGACTTGCCAACATTGTCCTGATCCTTAAAAAGAACGGGAAAATCAGAATCTGTAGTGACTTTAGAGATCTTAACACCGCTTGCCCAAAAGACAATTTTCCTCTTTCCATCACGAATGTTATCATCGACAATACGTGTGGATTCGAGAGAATATCCTTCATAGATGAATTTTTTGGTTATAATTAGATAAAGAGGCATCCAGATGACGAAAAACATACTGCATTCAGAACACACCTCAGTGTTTTCTGCTACACGGTTATGCCCTTCGGCTTAAAGAATACAGGTGCCACATATCAGAGAGCCATGTCAAAGATTTTCTAGGAGTATCTCCGAAAGACCGTCGAATGCTATGTGGATGACCTGGTCATGAAAAACCGTGATAAAAATGATCACATCAAAGACTTGAAGATGATGTTTGACCTGATGCGGATTCATAAACTTAAGATGAATCATACCAAATCTTTCCTCGAAATGTCCAGAGGAAAATTTCTTGGATTCGTCGTCACCACCAAGGGTGTTTCACATCGACCCTGATAAAGTGAATGCAATTAACGAGTTGCAATCCCTGAGAAACCTTAAAGAACTCAGAGGGTTACAAGGACGGTTGGCTTATATCCGTCGATTCAATTTGAATCTTTCAGGGAAATGTCAACCATTCTCCAGGCTCACAAAGAAGGACATATCGTTCATATAGGACGATGCTTTCAAAAAGTATTCGAGAATATTAAAGAATATCTCTAAAAACCCCCTGTGCTCGTTGCACCGAAGTCTGGCAAACCGTTCTTGATTTATGTCAAGGCGACGAACCACTCGTTAAGTACATTACTGGCACAAGACGATGACAACGGTCATGAACCAGCTGTATATTACTTAAGCCGGACCCTTGTGGGTGCTGAATCCCGATATCCAATGATTGAGAGGGAGTGTCTCACCTTGGTGTTTGCAATTTAAAAGATGCGACATTACTTAGTTGGATAGACTATTTATGTCATTTTCAATGTTAACCCAGTCCGAGTATTCATGACGCAGCTAGCTTTCATGAATTGGCAGTAAGCAAAATAGGCCCTGCTTCTGTCCTAATATGATATGCACTTTAAATAACAGAAATCGGTCAAAGAACAGACTATTTGTGATCTACTGGCAGCTAACCCAACTATGGATATTGCCAAAGTATACGACGATCTACCAGATGAAACCCACAAAGCCAACATGACTTCCCATCAACAGGTGTGGCGTTTATACTTCAATGGTGCTTCTCGATCAACTAATGTGGCAAGTGCTCCTAGATGTTCTAAGATCTCCTCCGGAGTCGGAGTTATCTTCGTTTCTCCAGAAAAACATATGATACCTCGAGCGTACTCACTAACCGAGCCGTGCTCAAATAAGATAGCCGAGTATAACATGATGCTTATTAGACTCAGCTTTGCTAAAGAGCTGGGGGTCGAGTACCTTGAAGCTTTCAGTAACTCTCAACCGGTAGTTAAACAAGTTTAAGAAGAGTATGAGGTCAGAAAACAGAATTTGATACTATTGTAGGCATATAAAATTGCTTATAGGTCCCTTAACATGGATCAACATGAACTAATGAACCATCGGGCGACGTATCTAAGCACAAACGTCACAAAGCCAAGTGACACGCAACGAAGCGGATTAACAAGGCTACGAAGCTGACGAACCGCACGTGAACGACGGAATGAATCCACTCGCGTACGGGATCAAACCAACGGTCCAGAGAGTCAACGAGTCATCCAACCATATAACGGATTCGAACTCAGACACCAAAGCCGATTTACTGCCTAATCGGGATCCACACTGCCAAATCAGGAATCAAGTCAACGAATCGATTTCAGACAAATCAACCGCATAACCGAATCACGGACGAAGCGGATACAAGGACCGAAACAACCGAAAGACGGACACAAAGCCCGCACCCTGGGGTGGCTCGGCCAAGGCCGAGCCACCCTAGGGTGGCTCGGCATGAGCCGAGCCACCCTGAGGTGGCCGCCCAGATCTGTGCCAAATGCACAGATCTGGTTGCCTATAAATAGGCAGGGTCATTCATCATTTGAGGGGACTTTTGGGAAGAACTTTTGGAGAGCCGAAACTCTGCCGGATTGAGACCTCATCTTAGAGTTTTTTGAAGGCTTGAAGACTTGGACGTTCGGATCTGATTCTTGGCGAGCACCCGCATCACAAAAAAGGCAGGAGTTCGAGGGGATCAAGATCTCAGATCTACGTTGTTACACTCCGGATCAAAGCTTGGTCTTTGATCCCGAGATTCGAGCGATTGTTTCCTTGGTGAAATAATCCCTCCGGCTATTATTTCCTTGGTGAAATAATACCCGTTATATTGTGTAGATCTGTCCGGATCTAGATCACGCGGTGGTCCACGGCAAATAACCCCGGCGCAGGCAAACAACCCACGCAAGCGAGTGACCGGATAACAGGAGCTCGCGATTTGTTCGAAGAAGGAGAAAAAGTTGTAATTTTTTAATTTTCTTTATTTTCGACTTTCATTGTAACCGGATCTAAAAAAGACCGGATCTTCTGTAATCGATAAACTATTACAAGAATTTGCAATGGGATCAATGATGAAGAAAGCAACGATTTTTCCGGCGAACAACTATACCATAAGATGGACGTTAAGATGGCAAAATTGTTTGAAGGATTCTTCATCGAATACATTCTACGCTTACAGAACGCCTATACGGATGCATTAGCAGTATTAGCAGTATCTCTGGCACAACCTCCCGAAATGGAACAATTCGTTACAGTGAGAACTGTTGGCCTTTTTATTTTAATATGTTTTAACAAATAATTTACTACTATTGTTGTTTGTATAGTGTTTGTGTTTTCCTATTTATTATAGACAAACAATATGTTGGAGGTTAGATGGAATAACGATATAACGATTGCATCAAATGGAGGTTGGTAGAATATCGGTAGGAAGCCATTGCACATCAAACCATATTCAAGATCAAGTTTCATCCGCAACCAAGACAAGCATATTGAAGATCAAATTGCTTGGGTACAATAGTTTTGGTTTTGTATATATATAGTTATATATATACATATATGTTTTGGTTTGATAGTTTTTAAGTTTTAATATGAAACAATTGAATATAATTAGAAAATATATTTTTGTCTCATACTTACAATCATATATATGATTTCATCAATATCAATTTTATTTAGTTCAATGAAATCATATTTACTTTTGAAATGTTTGCAAAATATGTAATTTTGTAAAAATATTATTTTCTTGGTTTATGGACTTAATAACAATCATATACATCTTTTATTAAGTCTATATAATCATTTTTTAATGTTTTAAAATATGGTTAAACTAAAATGTCAAAATTCATATGTTTACATTTTTATGTTTTGGACTATTTTGCAAAATGATGATATTTTACAACTGAGAAATGCAATTTGAAAAATTCCTTTTGTAACATGTTCATTTACATGTTTATATATATTTTCCAAAGTTTCATTATTTTTGGACATCATTTGTTATTTTTAACAAATTTTTAAAAGTCAGAAAAATACTTTCAAAACTGTCAATTTTCATATATCAGTTTGCGATCGACCGTCACGGTCGACCGGCTGATGTCCAGAGCCAAAGCTTTATTTCTGACCTGCTCGTGGTTGACCGCACATTTCCTACGGTCGACCGACGATCTGTCATTCAGTCTCCAACGGCTAGTTTCTAGAGCCATTATTAAGCTAGTTTTTTTTAGTCTTTTCTTAGCTTTCTCTTGGCTTTGAGGTTTCATATAAATACCCCCTTATACCTAAGTTTTAGATGGAATCTATGAAATGTTTTAAACAAGTTTTAAAAGAGTTTAAGTTTGATTTTAAGTTTGTTTAAGAGTTTGGTTTGCGATGAATTCCACAAGAAGAAGTGGAGATCAATTCATTGATATTTGAGCTTCAATCCACCTCTCTCTCTCTCTCTTGTCATCTAGAGAAGTTTTCCTAAACTCAATTCTAGCTTTTATTTATAATTATTTGTTGATTATCATTTCTATTAAGCTAGTATTTACATTTGAGTTTAGTTGATTTTATTTCACTCATTGTTTACACACACCTACTTGAGCTTATTGTATTTTCATATATAGTATATTTGGGTTGGTGAGATTTGTAACAATTGAGTGTGAGCTTATATTGTGTTCTCATCTATATTAAAGAACAAATTAATTGTATTGTGAGCCTATTGTGAGATTCACTTTGTATTACGCTAGTACACTGAGAGGAGTGTGTGGTGAGAGATGAGGTCGCTTTCAAGAGGAGTGGCGTCGGTTGACGAACCTAGGAAGAGGTTGTATTCAAGCACTTGAGGAAGGAAACGGACTAGAGACCAACACTTAGAGGGTGTGGAGTGTAGTTACATTATAAGATTGTAGTGTTGATCGGTGAGTGTTGAAAACTGATATTATATGGTGTGAATGTTATTTAGGTGAGCATAGAAAACCCGGTTGTGTTAGTAGATTTCTCCCCGACAGTAAGGAGCGGAGACATAGGACGGAAGGTCCGAACTCCGTGAACATATCGTGTGTTTAAGTTTGCATTGGTGCACTTCTCTTGTATTTATATTTCCTATTGCCTTTGTCCATTGCTCATTATTTATATCATCCACTATCTTGTTTATTTTGTTTACCCTTATGTATATCACTTTTCCTAGCTCACATATCTTGTTGTATTTCATACTTACTAGGATAACTTGTTAATTAGTTTTAATTGGCATAAAATCGGATTAGATTAGCTTAAACCCTATCCACTTCCCCCTCTAGGGTCTAACAAGAACTCGCCAACTCTTTATACCAATCTACGATGTAGACGACGGAGAAAAGGATATTAAAGAAGTGCATTCAACCCAAGTTGAGTTCGAATCCCGAGACTAGCGTTTCCCTATCATAGACTACATCCTACACGGGATTTTACCAGAAAACGTAAAGGAAAGAGACTCAATCCGGCGAAGAGCATCGAGATTCTACTATAACACGGAGAGTCGAACGCTATATCGATAGGGGTATGATGGTTTACTACTATGTTGCCTATCGACTAAAGAGGCAGAAGAAGTCCTTAAGGAGACGAACGAAGGGGTTTGTGGCGCACACCAACCTACCCCCAAACATTATGACTGCATCAGAAGGATGAGATATTTCTGGCCCACCATGATCAAAGATGCAGTCACATATGTCCGAAAGTGTCACACGTGTCAAGTGCACGTGAATTATATGCACCAACCCCCGGAGCATCTACACCCTTCGGCTACATCATGGCCTTTCAAAACTTGGGGAATGGATATCGTTGGTCCTATTTTTTCCCCCGTTGGTCAAAGACGACCGATTCATCCTAACAATTACCAATTACTTCTCTAAATAGGCTGAAACAATTTTGCTCAGAGAAGTTAAGACGAGCAACGTCGTGGCTTTCATCAAACATCATATTATCTATCAGTATGGTGTCCTAAGAAGAATCATGCATGACAACGATCCTCAGTTTGTCAGTAATGCCTTCATTAAATTTTGCGAGAAGTTCAAAATTCAAGACGTCTCGTCGACAGCTTACAATCCCATTGTGAACGGATTGGCCGAAGCCTTTAACAAGACTATCATAGTTTGTCAAAACTCGTGAAGACTAATAAATGAGATTGGGATGATAAACTCGGCAAAACTCTATGGGCTTATCGTACCATAGTTTGTACACCTACTGGAGCAATCCTGCATTCTCTAGTATATAGGAGTGAAGCAGTTCTTCCATTGGAAATTTAAATTTTATCTATTCGGATCGCTCTTACAATGGAGATGACGACCGAAGAACAACATCAGAAATGTCTTAAAGAACTAGAGATGTTTGATGAAAAGTGCTTAGAAGCCCAACATCACATTGAATTCTATTAATCCAGAATTTACCGAGCTTTTGATAGAAAGGTTCGACAACAGAGTTTTAGAGAAGGGGACTTGGTCTTAGCTGTCCGACGACCAATGATCCTCAATTCCAAGAAGAAAGACAAGTTTGAACCTAAATGGGAGGGACCATTTATGGTAGGGAACGTCAATTCGAACGGCACATATCACCTTATCACCAAGGAAGGCGCCTGGCTCATGATGCCGATAAATGGAAAGATCCTAAAAAAGTACTACCCTTAGTACATTCAAGATAACCCATATATAGGAAAGTTCTCGAAAGAATACTACATGTAGTATTCTTAGGGATAACCTAATTACTACAAAAATGATAAATAAGAGATCCACACTTGGACTCTGAATATTTTCAAAGTTGGAACATATCTTATTATTGACATCGAATTCACCAACTCTCGTGAATTCTTTTGCTGAGATGAGATTCAACCATTTTGACAGATCAATATTTCCTCACAAAATCCCCCTTTGATCAAATTAATTGACGATGAGTCCACCAAAACTTCTATCCACCAATCTTCAATGTTTTTCAAACTTGACATGTTAAGTCTTGATCACTTAACGCCAAAATCTTCTATCGAGTGGCTAGTACAAATTGATAGTTTTCACTGCTATCGGTATTACACTCCCACTTCTTTCTTGGTAAAACCTATAAAAGTTAGGACCAAAGCCAAAATTCCCTCTCGATTCCTTCCATGAACAAGAGTTTCACTTTTAATTTGAGCAATCAAACCTATAAAAGTTAGGATTGCCTCTAACCCTACTTAGTCAAACCTACAGATAGTTAGGACCAAGATCGGATTCCCACTTTCGATAAACGAGAGACTTCCACCTTTTTGATTTCAGCCAAACCTATAAAAGTTAGGGTCAAAATCAGAATTTCACCTCAATAAATAAAGGATTCTTTTCTTGGATTACCAATCCTATAATAGTTAGGGTTGCTTGAATCTTTTCGATTCTCAGAGTGAAGATCCCACTCCTAATTTTACCTTTTCAGATTCTAGGGGTGAAGACCCTACCTTGAGTTTCCTTTATAACTGTAGATAGAATATAAAATTCTTCCTCTTTAGTTTTGGAAGATAGAATATAAAAATTTTCCTCTCTCGTTTTGGGTTCGTCTTTACCATAAACAAGACCTTGAGACAGAATATAAAATTCTTTCTCTTCAGCATCAGGTTTGTATTTTATCCTAAGAAAAAACACAATCCCTGACCTCAAATCCGTGCACTTCATACATGGGGGATTTTATCTTGATTCCTAATTAGAGACAAGTCTACGTCTAACACACATTATCGATTTAGTCTTTCACCGATTAAAAAAGACATCATAATCCAAGTCTGGGGACTTTTATCCCGAAGCCTAAGTAGGAATAAGTCAGTGCCTAACATGCGTTACCGGGTAGTCTATTCCCGTGAGAAAGATGAAGTCTACATATTCAATATCGTAGCACTAAGAGAGTTAACTCTCTTAGCACAACGTTACATATGAAACGGACTTAAGAAAATCATATGCTAGATAGCCCGACTCAAACGGTAGTCGGTAAAGGCTCATCAAACCTGTTGATGGCTGAGGATTTACCAAAAATCCTATGAGAACCCCGCAAGGGATGAGTAGGTCTATATATTCAAAAATCATAGCGCTAAGTCTAAAAGAATTCGTTCTTCTAGCACAACGTCACATGTAAAATGGATTTGAACAATCTGCATGCTAGCCCAATTCAAACGGTAATCGGTAAAGGCAAGCCAAATCCGTCAATGGCTGAGGGTTTGCCAAAAATCCTATAAATATTATGGTTATTCATCCGAGTTTGGATAATAATCATAATAAAGAGAAGAGTGAGCTAAGTAAAAGATTTTATTTTATTAATAAAGTCAAAATGAAGGAACTATAGCTCCGAGTACAATCCACAGCTGAGAATCCGGTATTCCAGCATAGAAAGATCTTCGGCAAAACTCCGCTCAAGTTTAGCCTGCAACTCAACTCAAATAAAACCTTCAGATGTATCCAGTATCTTCGCGGCTGTGCTCCGTAACTTAGTCAACTTCTCTTCTACAGGCCCCAACTTCTCTAATGTCTGTCTTTGAGAGTCTTCAGCATTGGCTAAGTTGTTCTCAAGAATAGCGCGAGATTCTTCGGCATACTTCAAGGCCTTCTTAAGTTCAGCTATCTCCTCATCGGCCGAAGCTAGAGAGCTAAGTAAATCAGCCTTAGCCTTGTCCTTCCTCAAGAGATTAGCCCTCATCTGCATAACAGAGCTCTCCTGTGACAGAAGATCATGTCCAATGGATACTCTGGAGTCATGCCACTACTTCAACTCAGATTCCAACTGAGTAGCAACAAAAGAGTAAACACCTCTAGTCTTCCGTTCCCCTAACTTTTAGGATTCATGCTCCAGTATGGCAAGATCCACAATAAGGGAATCGTCTAGCTCGGGGTACCCCACCTCCCTAATCATCATCATATGGCGGTCAAGTGATCGTCTGTACTGATCAAAATAGAATCCATGATGAATGATCCTCTTGACCATCTTACCCAAGAAGGTAAGGAAACTCTCCAGATCTATCCGGAACATGTCTGTGCCCGGATCGGTATCAAATAATAAAGCCATAATGCGCTCATATGGAGACGGTGAAAACCCTACAAATAATCATATGAAGAAGTAAGAAACCCTAGAATATTGTGGGGAAATTCAGAGTGAATTTTGAGCTTACCAGTACCGACAGAGGTTCCTTCAGTTTGATGTCCTGTAGCAAGCTCCACAAATCTAGTCTCGACAGGCTCATGAATGATAACAGGCGTGACTGTCGATGGTATATCGACTCCCCTAGGAGAGTCTGCAATGCCCAGAGGGTTTGGGGGAACAACAACCTGAAGATGAGAATTGAACGACTGACTCATGGTCATACTTTCCTCCAGTGGACAAGAGACAGAACCCTCAGGCAGACCGGAGACACCAGGAATCATAGTAGTATCAGTCCTAGTGGCTGGTCTTGTGATTACAACTCTTGGCCAGTTAAATAGAGATTTCAACAAACGAAGAGGATGTTGATGCAGAGGATTACATGCGTACCTACGGATAAACTACCCTCAGGCAGACTGGAGGCATCAAGAAAATTCCGTCGCTATTATTCCGTAGCTAAAAACTCATTTTCTACTAGTATAGCCCGACTCAAACGGTAGTCGGTAAAGGCTCATCAAACCTGTTGATGGCTGGTTTATCAAAAATCCTATGAGAACCCCGCAAGGGATGAGTAAGTCTATATATTCAAAAATCATAGCGCTAAGTCTAAAAGAATTCATTCTTTTAGCACAACGTCACATGTAAAATGGATTTGAACAATCTGCATGCTAGCCCGATTCAAACGGTAATCGGTAAAAGTAAGCCAAATCCGTTAATGGCTGAGGGTTTGCCAAAAATCCTATAAATATTATGGTTATTCATCCTAGTTTGGATAATAATCATAATAAAGAGAAGAGTGAGCTAAGTAAAAGATTTTATTTTATTAATAAAGTCAAAATGAAGGAACTATAGCTCCGAGTACAATCCATAGCTGAGAATCCGGTATTCCAGCATAGAAAGATCTTTGGCAAAACTCCGCTCAAGTTTAGCCTGCAACTCAACTCAAATAAAACCTTCAGATGTATCCAGTATCTTCGCGGCTACGCTCCGTAACTTAGTCAACTTCTCTTCTACAGGCCCTAACTTCTCAAATGTCTGTCTTTGAGAGTCTTCAGCATTGCCTAAGTTGTTCTCAAGAATAGCGCGAGATTCTTCGGCATACTTCAAGGCCTTCTTAAGTTCAGCTATCTCCTCATCGGCCGAAGCTAGAGAGCTAAGTAAATCAGCCTTAGCCTTGTCCTTCCTTAAGAGATTAGCCCTCATCTGCATAACAGAGCTTTCCTGTGACAGAAGATCATGTCCAATGGATACTCTGGAGTCATGCCACTACTTCAATTCAAATTCCAACTGAGTAGCAACAAAAGAGTAAATACCTCTAGTCTTCCGTTCCCCTAACTTTTAGGATTCACGCTCCAGTATGGCAAGATCCACAATAAGGGAATCGGCTAGCTCGGGGCACCCCACCTCCCTAATCATCATCATATGGCGGTCAAGTGATCGTCTGTACTGATCAAAATAGAATCCATGATGAATGATCCTCTTGACCATCTTACCCAAGAAGGTAAGGAAACTCTCCAGATCTATCCGGAACATGTCTGTGCCCGGATCGGTATCAAATAATAAAGCCATAATGCGCTCATATGGAGACGGTGAAAACCCTACAAATAATCATACGAAGAAGTAAGAAACCCTAGAATATTGTGGGGAAATTCAGAGTGAATTTTGAGCTTACCAGTACCGACAGAGGTTCCTTCAGTTTGATGTCCTGTAGCAAGCTCCACAAATCTAGTCTCGACAGGCTCAGGAATGATAACAGGCATGACTGTCGATGGTATATCGACTCCCCTAGGAGAGTCTGCAATGCCCAGAGGGTTTGGGGGAACAGCAACCTGAAGATGAGAATTGAACGACTGACTCATGGTCATACTTTCCTCCAGTGGACAAGAGACAAAACCCTCAGGCAGACCAGAGACACCAGGAATCATAGTAGTATCAGTCCTAGTGGCTGGTTTTATGATTACAACTCTTGGCCAGTTAAATAGAGATTTCGATAAACGAAGAGGATGATGATGCAGAGGATTACATGCGTACCTATGGATAAACTACCCTCAGGTAGACTGGAGGCACCAGGAATTGTAGTAGTATCAGTCTTAGCGGTTGGTCCTGCGATTACAACTCTTCATCAGTTAAATAGAGATTTTGACAAATGAAGAGGATGATGATGTAGAGGATTACATGCGTACCTGCGGATGAACCACCCTCAAATAGACTGGAGATACCAGGAATCGTAGTAGTATTAGTCTTAGCAGCTAGTCCTACGATTACAACTCTTTGTCAGTCAAATAGAAATGTCGACAAATAAAGAGAATAATGATGCAGAGGATTACACGTGTACCTACGGATAAAACACCCTCAGGTAAACTAGGGATGCTAGAAATCGTAGCCGTATTAGTTATAGTGGTTGGTCCTACGATTAGAATTCCCTATCAGTCAAATAGAGATTTCGATAAATAAAGAAAATTACAATATCGGAGATTAGATGCATACCTGCAAAAGAACCACCTTCAACGGATGGTCCTACAACCTCTCTGGTAGCCTGCTCTGCCAACATCTCAACAAGAAACCTAGTGTCGGATCCCGAGAAGCTCGGTGCTGAAACATACATGTGCTCACTAAATCCCTCGAGATCCATACCATGAAAAGTCTCATCCTCGATTGGTCTCTCTAGCGCAGTATCTACATAAGAATTTAAGTGTTGGATATATAAAAAGAAGCTAAAAGTTCATGATAGAGAAGTGCGGACTCACTTGTGGCAGTGGCAGGAGGCTCATCCACCCCGATATTCGTGCCCATATTCTTTAATTTGTCTAAAAGAGAATGAAGCGCGAAAGTGATTAAAGGGGGAACGAATTCTGAATTGCCTAACTCTTTTAATTGCCACTCGAATGGTGTATTACCGGTGTTAGATATACCTGGGCATAAAATACTCGGATCAACGGTATTATCCTGGTTAGTATCCCGATTCGCTCCAACATAAGTAGGATCATCACGAATGGCATTGCACATTTGCTGCACAAAGCTCGGGCTATCTAAATGGCCAGGATCAGAGAATATAGAATCGTGCAGAAGTTCACCTCCGCCATGGCTTCCTGAAACACGGGACATGATTAGGTCCAGGGAATCCAGAAGAGCACCATTTTAAGGTCATAAAAATAATGGAACATTACCTTCCTATTCACCAGCAGTTACATCACCTCGTAACTCTGCTTCGTGGGTGCGCTGACCAATATGTGACTTATGAGCGGTCTTCTTCCTCTTTGGGGGACAAACCTCTATAGGACCAGTGGGTCGCTCATGCGTAGATTTAGTACGCATCTCAACCTGTGCAGGAGCCTCAACACTGGATCGTGATCTCGAGTAATGAAAAATAAGAGGTTCATGCTCGTCAACCATCTTACCTGGAGTGACAAGAGTCATCTTATTAGGATAAGTAAATGAAACCTTTCATTCCGACTCTGGAGGAGCCGGTCGAGATCTAGAGCGTTGAGTCTAACGAAGAAATGCCAGATCCATTAATTCCGAAAAGAAAGTGTCTGACAAATCTGTCTTAGATTCTTCCTCATCAACTTCAACTTCAGTGTCCATATCCCTAAATTCTTCTTCAGAAGTCTCATCCTCATCATCAATAGGAAGGAGCTCCTCATCATCCTCCATCTGGCTTTTGCTCGAACAGGAGGGTTTGACAGGTTTGTTCCCTCGCTTCTTCGAAAGCCCAGCCTTACGAGTAGCTTTAATGGTAGTCTAAACCCAGTGCTCAGCCTCCAACTATGAGAGCTCTTCACATTTACAAGCTCGTTGGTAGAAAGAAGGTATTTGCAGCTGAGAAAAGTAAGCGATGACTTGCGTTTGGATGAAGAGAGAGCGAAATAGGCACCGATACAACCCGTCATAGTCCAGAGCCATGCTCGGGCGCCGTCAATAAGACCTCCTTCAGTCCTCAAGCCTCGATTTGGATTCCTAACATATAGTTGGTCATAACCGGACTGACGAGCAAAGCGGCAAGTGAGATAGGGCTCTATGTGACAACGACCCTTCACCCGAAGAATGAGGTATCCAGCACGCATATTTACCAACCAACGGAAGCAACTAATATCAAGGGAGGTTCGACCGGCCCCCGGTTTCTCCTCGTTAATCAATACGTCATCATAGCGGCCTGAGAATCAAGGAAAACACCTAAAAAACTCCCACCTCCTATGAACTTGAAGCCATCGCTGTACATCAGTGAATATCTTCGGGGACCACTTACTCCCATCTAACAACTGCAGAAAAGGGACAGAAGCATCGATATTACTAGGCGCTGACATCAAATTAGGACGATGAAGAACAAGGTATGCCATCAAGTATGTATACGGAAGCTCAAGCTTTACAGAGAGAATCTCGGTTGACGATTCAGAACCCACATGTGTAAAACCATCGACCAAATACTTAAGCCCATAATGAATGCCGATAACCATCGCAGAAAGCAGAGAAAGATCCTTTCCGTGAGCTAACTGAACAGCGGGGAGGAGGACCTCAATAGGCAAAGCATCAGAGAACTGGTATGGAACGATGCACTTCTTTAACTAGAAGGAGAGATAGCTTGCCAAGAGGGTCTTAGGCCGAATAGGCTTCCGTACATGATAGAGAAACATCCAAAATTTGGTCCCTGATGGAAAGGAACCCTCCACACTAGCGGTAGTGAATGAACAAGCGTCATCCCTCTCAATTAAGTTATTATTGGCGGAAGGTGTCAAAGGGGTCAATTCACAAATAGTCTCGCCCTAATTGCTCTCCAAATGCTGAAATAAATAATCAACAAACTGCTTCAAGCTGACCTGCTTCTTCCTCTTTGCCAGGGGACTCACCCTGACCAAGGATGTATAATAATGACACGTGAGGTCCCAGAGAGTGTCATACATGTCGGGGGAATCTCTCTTCAGCTATCCTAACTGCAAGTTAGAGGGAAAGTAGTCTTGATATGGACAATCTCCCATCAGAAGCCCAGAAACCTTGTGCATCTCATGGAGAGCTAACCCCAACTCTCCACTGCAAGTCAGAAAAGTGTTACTATCAGGATTATAAAACTCCAGCAATGCCAAGAAATGACAGCTGCTAACCGGGAGTCCGTACATAGTGGCTCGTATAGGTGCATACAATCCGCTACGCTTCGGCTCACTCTCCCAACATCCCAAGACGTAACTAGTCATACGAGTCCACTACTTCTTAGGCAGCGAAGACGACCAACCGAAACATCTGAATTCCTTCGGGGGTAACCTCCTCCCAAGCCTAGCCAGACGATTCCTCACAGTATGGGCGACTATTGACACCTCGTCTGGTGGTACTGTATCAAGTCCCAGAATCCCCGGTCGAAGGTGAATATAATTATACCCATTAGAACCTGGAGTTTTATGATGGGAAATAAAGGCACAATGAACTCGGTCATGGTCATCTGTAAGATTTTAGGACATCCGTCGCCGCACAGCCTACGTCTTCAAATGAGCAGAAGAATGCTGATGGGGAATAGAAGGAATATATAATAGGTTCCCACCATCGTCATTCAACCAATGTTCATATTCAAGAATCAACTTAATCGGATCCTCAGTAGCCGGATCCTCAGCATGGTCCCAGAATAAATAATCTGGCTTCTCTAAAGCTTGGGTAGAAATAGAATCTTCAATGAAGGCAACATCGGTAGCCTCCAACTATGAGAGCTCTTCACATTTACAAGCTCGTTGGTAGAAAGAAGGTATTTGCAGCTGAGAAAAGTAAGCGATGACTTGCGTTTGGATGAAGAGAGAGCGAAATAGGCACCGATACAACCCGTCATAGTCCAGAGCCATGCTCGGGCGCCGTCAATAAGACCTCCTTCAGTCCTCAAGCCTCGATTTGGATTCCTAACATATAGTTGGTCATAACCGGACTGACGAGCAAAGCGGCAAGTGAGATAGGGCTCTATGTGACAACGACCCTTCACCCGAAGAATGAGGTATCCAGCACGCATATTTACCAACCAACGGAAGCAACTAATATCAAGGGAGGTTCGACCGGCCCCCGGTTTCTCCTCGTTAATCAATACGTCATCATAGCGGCCTGAGAATCAAGGAAAACACCTAAAAAACTCCCACCTCCTATGAACTTGAAGCCATCGCTGTACATCAGTGAATATCTTCGGGGACCACTTACTCCCATCTAACAACTGCAGAAAAGGGACAGAAGCATCGATATTACTAGGCGCTGACATCAAATTAGGACGATGAAGAACAAGGTATGCCATCAAGTATGTATACGGAAGCTCAAGCTTTACAGAGAGAATCTCGGTTGACGATTCAGAACCCACATGTGTAAAACCATCGACCAAATACTTAAGCCCATAATGAATGCCGATAACCATCGCAGAAAGCAGAGAAAGATCCTTTCCGTGAGCTAACTGAACAGCGGGGAGGAGGACCTCAATAGGCAAAGCATCAGAGAACTGGTATGGAACGATGCACTTCTTTAACTAGAAGGAGAGATAGCTTGCCAAGAGGGTCTTAGGCCGAATAGGCTTCCGTACATGATAGAGAAACATCCAAAATTTGGTCCCTGATGGAAAGGAACCCTCCACACTAGCGGTAGTGAATGAACAAGCGTCATCCCTCTCAATTAAGTTATTATTGGCGGAAGGTGTCAAAGGGGTCAATTCACAAATAGTCTCGCCCTAATTGCTCTCCAAATGCTGAAATAAATAATCAACAAACTGCTTCAAGCTGACCTGCTTCTTCCTCTTTGCCAGGGGACTCACCCTGACCAAGGATGTATAATAATGACACGTGAGGTCCCAGAGAGTGTCATACATGTCGGGGGAATCTCTCTTCAGCTATCCTAACTGCAAGTTAGAGGGAAAGTAGTCTTGATATGGACAATCTCCCATCAGAAGCCCAGAAACCTTGTGCATCTCATGGAGAGCTAACCCCAACTCTCCACTGCAAGTCAGAAAAGTGTTACTATCAGGATTATAAAACTCCAGCAATGCCAAGAAATGACAGCTGCTAACCGGGAGTCCGTACATAGTGGCTCGTATAGGTGCATACAATCCGCTACGCTTCGGCTCACTCTCCCAACATCCCAAGACGTAACTAGTCATACGAGTCCACTACTTCTTAGGCAGCGAAGACGACCAACCGAAACATCTGAATTCCTTCGGGGGTAACCTCCTCCCAAGCCTAGCCAGACGATTCCTCACAGTATGGGCGACTATTGACACCTCGTCTGGTGGTACTGTATCAAGTCCCAGAATCCCCGGTCGAAGGTGAATATAATTATACCCATTAGAACCTGGAGTTTTATGATGGGAAATAAAGGCACAATGAACTCGGTCATGGTCATCTGTAAGATTTTAGGACATCCGTCGCCGCACAGCCTACGTCTTCAAATGAGCAGAAGAATGCTGATGGGGAATAGAAGGAATATATAATAGGTTCCCACCATCGTCATTCAACCAATGTTCATATTCAAGAATCAACTTAATCGGATCCTCAGTAGCCGGATCCTCAGCATGGTCCCAGAATAAATAATCTGGCTTCTCTAAAGCTTGGGTAGAAATAGAATCTTCAATGAAGGCAACATCGGTAATCAACTAGCATAATGAATAGCGACCCCCATCTCGTATCAATCAACGTACCTCCTCGGAACGACTCTTGTTGAACTGAGGGGTCGGACCAATAGCATGCCTGTCAACACTAATAAAGAACGTCTCCCTGTTGCAACCGGTCGTAGCATGAGGTGGAAAACTTTCTGTAGGGAACTCAACTGCAGCAAAACAAATATAGAATCAGAAAATTATTCATAGATTATACAAGGGTTGAATTCATCTCACAAGCTAGTGAGATACCGTCATTCATTGAGTGGTTGACGAGACGATTTCGAGTTTCCTACACAGGGAGGGCGGTATGCATCATCACGTAAGCAACGTGATAATGTACCCCAACCCACGCAGTGTAATACAAGACAAAATTACCCCAACATGCCAGAAGATGTGAATTGGCCAAGCAAAACACATCTTTTAAAACCTTAATCCCCATGAAGGAGGATGTTGGTTCTTCCCGAATGACCTACGAAGGGGCTAAACGAGGGCATGATAGAACCCCAAAATCATCCTAAAACCTCAATCCCCGTGAAGAAGGACGTTGGTTCTTCCCGAATGACTCGTGAAGGGGCCAAATGAGAGAATGATAGAACCCGAGATCATCCTGAAACCTTAATCCCCGTGAAGGAGGACGTCAGTTCTTCCCGAATGACCCGCAAATGAGTCAACGAGGATACATAAAGCATAAAAGCTCACCTCCATAAGAGGAAGCTACGGGAGCCTTCCTCTCACTATGCTGAGAAGATAAGAGACTCCTATGAAATCATGGTCGGCGCGGAGACATTGTTAACCTACAACGAAAATCAACGGATCAGGTAAAATTATAAATCCGAGAACCTAAAAATTAAAAGGGAAATTATGAACTTTGACTAAAATCCTATAAATAAAATGGAGTTTTATAGTTAAAGTCTAATTAAACCTACGAGCTCTATGTATGCAAATAATGGGTTCAATTTGCATTTAAATCCTTCATGATCAACTTTAGGATGAAATACCCAAAATACCCCTCATTTTCTAGGCTCAGAGTTAGTCATAAACACCTACAAATTTCAGCCCAATTTTCACATACACTTCTCAAATTTTTGGTCATGGGTATGTAGTCCAAATTCTCAAAATTTTAGCCATTTTGCAAATAAGACCCTCTACAATATTCGGTTGCTTTTTGTAAATAAACCCCTCAACAATTCATGGTCTTTTTACATAAAATACCCCTCAAAGTTTTGGCCAAATGGGCATACAATCTAAGCCCCAAAATTTTAGTCCACTTTTGCATAAAAGCCCCTCAAAAATTTAGCCCTATTTTACACAAAAGCCCCTCAAAATTTTAGGTCTTTTGCATGTAAGCCCCTCAAAATTTTGGTCTTTTTCAAAACCCATCATCAAGATTCAATCTTTTTAAAAAAAATCCCCCCATAAAAGCAAGAAGCTACAATCTTTGCATTACATACCCACACTACAAGAGTAAAGTTTTAATCTTTATATCCAAATTATAAACTTTTGGATCAAAATCAAGAGTGAAATATAGAGGAGATGAAGAAAAGAGCTTACCCAAATCAAGAGCTTGAAAACCCAATTCAAAAGTCCAAATCTTGAGCTTGAAATTGCAAAGAACCCTATCTTTGTGAAGAGAGGATTTTCGGCCAAACAAGAGAAGAAAATTTGAAATTTTGTTGAGGGGTTGATGAGTTTTTAAAAGCAAGAGTTTGGATGGGTTGAGAGTTCTTGAAGAAAAAAAAATAGGCTTGGAGGAGGAGTTTTGGATAAGAGGAGGAAAAAGGAGTTTAAGTGGGAAAGAACTCTATTTAAAATTTTGGAAAGAGGGAGAAAGGAGGTAAAAGTACACAAGAGACCAAAATAACAAAAAAAGAGGAGACAACATAAGGGTGTCTCGGCCCAATGGCTGAGACACCCATAGGTGTCTCGGGCCTAAGCCAGGCCCCAGGTGCTTTTCATGACCGTATTTTGCCCATTTTCGCCGGTCATTGGTTGTTCCGATGAAAATCAATACCAATCAATGCCAGTCAATGCGTTATGATAAAAAAGTCAACGCCAGACGATCCGAAATCCTAAGATCAACGCCGATCAAAGCGTAATCCTAGGTCAACACCAGTCAACGTGTTATGATGAAAAGTCAATACCGGGCGATCTGAAACCCTAAGATCAATACTGGTCAACGCGTAACCCTAGGTCAACACCGATTAACGCACGTTAACACGTTGTAATGAAAAGTTAACGTCGGGCGATCCAAAACCCTAAGGTAAATGCCCCTCAACATGTAACCCTAGGTCAATGCCAGTCAACGTATTGCGATGAAAAGTGAACGCCGGGCGATCCGAAACCCTAAGGTTAATGTTGGTGAACGCGTAATCCTAGGTCAATGCCAGTCAACATGTTGTGATGAAAATCCAATGCTGGGCGATCCGAAATCATAAGATCAATGCCGGTCAACACATAACCCTAAGATCAACGCCGGTTAACGCATAACCCTAGGTCAATGCCAGTCAACGCGTCACGATGAAAAGTCAATGTCGAGCAATTCGAAACCCTAAGGTCAACCCTGGTCAATACATAACCCTAGGTCAACACCAGTCAACGTGTTATGAAGAAAAGTCAACGTTGGGTAATTCGAAACCCAAAGGTCAACGCTGGGCAACGCGTAACCCTAGGTCAACACTGTAGGTGTTTAAAAATGCATATAGGTATGAATATACCTATCTAAGTCAAAGGAGATCATCAAAAGCCAAAAGAAGCAAAGGAACATGTGAAACAACATAGAAGAATAATATGAACACCTACAATAAGGAACACGGATGCGCATAGGCACGGCAGTGGAAGGTGTTGTGCTCATAAACAGAGTGACTCACCTATGGAAAGTTTTATATCTCTTCGATAGATTTTCAATGCATCTTGGATCACCTCATTCCGACATCAGACGAGGAAGTTAGAGCCAAAATACCCGAGACAACACAAACGGTCTCGGAGGTGCGCGTCAGCAGCGACTGCCATGGCAATATATTGCACATTTAAGCCATGATATGATACAAATCTGAAGAAGCTAAAAAGAAAAAAGTTGTAGATATCTTCGTCAGATTTCCAACGTATCTTGGATTACCTCATTCCGACATCGAACGAGAGAGTTAGAGCTAAAATACCTGGGAGGTACGTGGCAGTGGTAACTGCCACGGCAATACACGCCACCGCCCACTATCGCGCCCACTGAGAAGCTAAAAATGTTATTTTTGATGGTTTTCTCGAGTTTTATGCGGTCCACATGGCTTATTAACTGCTGAGGGTTACTTATGAACGTGGGGGAAGCAGTTACAAGTGAAAATCATGCCCACTACCCACGAAAATCGTGATATTTAAGGAGTTTAAAGTCATGGGATGGTAGTTACAAAACTAAAGGGGAACCACTCCTTTGACCGTGCCAGTAACGACTGTCGCGCCAAAGGAATCTCTTCAGCCGCGCCACCTTTGGCTACCGCGCCAAAAGTGTTAGGTCTCATGTTATGAGCCTACATCTTCTAATCTTGTTTTGATGATTACAAACAATTACTAATATTGTTTGTCTAGTGTTTATGTTTCTTATTAGGTATTCTAGACAAACAATAAGTTGGAGGATGGATGGAATAGAGCTTTAACGATGATATCCAATGGAGGTTGGCGGAATGTCGGTGAAGCTATGCAAATTCAAGTTGAAGATCCAAGTTCAAGCTTCATCCGCCTGTGTACCAAGTTGAGCATATTGAAGATCTCATAGCTTGGATAAATTAGTTTAGGGTTTATATAATGCGTGGTAATTCTATAAGCTCAAACATACACACACACACATATATATTTGTGATTTTCGTAAATATAGGTGTTTTTATGAAAAATATATTTTGGACTATATATACATCATAAACATCGTTTATTATGTCCATACAAATATTTTACAAAGTTTTAAAACTTGGTTTATGTCAAAACATCAAAATTCAAGTATTTCATGTTTTCATGTTTTGGACATTTTTGTAAAATGACAAGTTTTCTCAAATGATAAGTGAAATTCCAAAAATTCCTTTTGTAACATGTTCATTAACATATTTATAAACATTTTCTAAAGTTTCATAATTTTTAGAATTTATTTGTTATTTTTAAAGGCACTTTAAAAATTAGTTTTTCAACATGTACAGTGCCTGTGCACGTTTATAAGTCGACTTATAAACCTTGACAAGTCGACTTATGAGCTCCTCTGGAATGTGCATTTTCTTTTCTGCTGAGTCGACTTATTCATGAACACAAGTCGACTTATGATAAGTCGAAATGCAAGTCGACTTATAGGTAGATTTTTATGTGGTATTTTCATCTGGCAAGTCGACTCATGTGAATTTTCAAGTCGACTTATACTAAGTCGAATGCAAGTCGACTTATACTAAGTCGAATGCAAGTCGACTTATATATAGTCGTTGGCACAGTAACGGCTAGTTTCCAGCTTTGTTTATTTTAATGTTTTTAAGGGTTTTAGTTGGTTTTTTGGTCTGGTTTCTTCAAGCCTATAAATACCCATTTGCATTAACTATTTCCAACTAACAAAGAGGTTTTTAACAAGAGTTTTAAAGTGTTTAAAAGTTTGCTTATTCTCAAGTTTGGGTTTGGTGTTTGTTTACAAAGGAGGAAGCTTACTTGTCAATTGAGGGATTCATCCTCAATCTTCTTCATCCTCTCCTTTATGTTTATAGAGAAGTTTTTCTAACTCTTTTTCTAGCAATTTTATTATTGATTTTCATATTCTTATTATTACTAGTTTGTTAATTGAGTTAGAATTTGTTTATACTCATTTTATCACACACACCCTATTTGAGCTTGTAGCATTTCATACATCATATATTGGGTTATGGGATTGTGATTTGTGAGATTGAACTTACATTGTGTTCTCACCTATTATAGAGAACAATTTATTTGTATTGTGCTAATTGTGAGAGCTACACATTGTAATACACTTGTACACTGAGAGGAGTGTGTGGTGAGAGACGGGGTTATCCCAAGAGGAGTGGCGTTGGTAGTAAAAGCCTAGAGAGAGGTAGTAAATCCAAGCACTTGAGGGAAACACGGGCTAGAGACCAACACTTAGAGGGTGTAGAGTGTGATTGCAATTGTATGTGTTGTAGAGTTTTCGGTTAGCTAGAAAACCGAGTGTGTAGAGAAGTTCCGGCTTCCAAACCGGGTGTGTCGATAGTGGAGTTCTCCCCGGGAGTGGGGAGCGGAGACGTAGGACAGAAGGTCCGATCCGTGATCATATCATTGTGTTTGAGTTGCTTTGGCATTCATTTATACTTGTGCTCATTGCTTATATCGCCTATTGCATCTGGTTTATTTCATCCACTATATTGTTACCCTTGTGTTTTTTATATATCCTTGCACATATATCATTCATATCTTTTGTGCTAGGATATATTTGTTAACTAATTTTAATCGGCATTAATATCTAATAAGATTAGCAATAACCCTATTCACCCCCTCTAGGGTACTTTCAATTGGTATCAGAGCTTGGTGCTCTTGATTAGAGGCTTAATCGCCTAGAGTCAAAGTTCCTTGTTCTCATTATTGTTGCTAATCTTGCTTTGATATTATTTTTTTTTGCTTGCCCATACATTATAAGTATGTATGATAATTTTAGTTTTGGCTACGATACAAATGTTGCTCCTAGATATAGTAACTTCCCCTATGAACAATGGTGTGGTAGATTCAAAATCTTTGTTGAGTCTAAAAATATAGATTTATGGGAAGTTATTGATAATGCATATATTGTGCCCACTTTGGAGAAATCCAAGTGGAGCAAACATGACAAGAAAATGTTTACACTGAACAAGTTAGTGTTAGAATTTATGCATAAAGCCTTTGGTCCTATTATTTCTAACGAACTTGCTCATTTTGATAGTACTTACACAATTTAGAAATTATTTGAAGCACATCAAGGAAACTTGGAGGCGATCCGACGATCTTTGTCGGCTCCCTCTACAAGTTCACAAGGAGCCTCATCATGCACATGGCCACTAGGCGATAGCCCTAGTGAGGTATGCGAGTCCGATAACGATGATGATCTTACTATTGATGAACTCGCACATGGCTATGAATTATTGATGCATGATTATAAGAAATTACAACGTAGCTATATGGAATTAAAAAGCAAGCATGTCGAAATGAAATCCTCTCATGAAACACTAGCTACTAAGTTTGATCTCATTGCAAATGAAAATATAAATCTTAAAGAAAGCAATGAGAAATTAAAATTGAAAAATGCTAGTTTGTTTCATGAAAAATATGATGCTATGTTAGAAGTTGAGAACATTAGAAAAGAACTTAATTCTTTCAAAATTGATCATGCATGTTCTACTTCTAATACAATGCTTATATAAAAAATGATGAGTTGAATCAAGTTAGAAATAGAATATCCACTTTAGATTCAACATTAAAAACTTGCATTGTTAATAACAACAAGCTTATGGACTTGTGTGCAAAGTCCCACAAAAATATTTCTAAGAAACCTATTTACTATGCACACAAGTATAACAAAATTTACAAGTGTTCTATTTGCGGTCGTAAAGGCCATGTTGCTAAATTTTGTTATAATGCACAAAAGCCTAATAATCCTAATCATGTTTGTGCATCCCATCAAGCTTCATCATCACATACACATGCATATGCATCATTTTCTCATCATAAGCATGCTAGTGTGTTTAAATATGATCATTGTGGTCGTTTTGGCCATTTGGCAAACTTTTGCTTTGACTTAAAAAGGATTTCACATTTGCCAAATGTTTCTAATAGACCACAAAAGTTTATGTGTAGTGTTTGTGGTAGGGTTGGACACTTAGCGAAATTTTGCTTTGATTTACAAATTATTTCAAAATCGCAAGTTGTTCCAAAAGAACTACCTTCGTTTAAAAATGTTTCACATTTGCAAAACAATTTTAAAAGACCATCTTTATTTGCAAATATTTCACGTGCACATCCACATGGTCAACATAAACAAATGTATCCTCTTCATTGCACTTATTGCAATCGAATGGGTCATTTGCATAATTATTGCTATGACTGGATCCGTGCACAAAATGTGCCCAAAAGGGATCATAATCCTAGGGCTTTAAGCTTAAATGATAGGGGTCATGTCCCTAGACTCTTTGGTACCAAGAGTAATTGGGTACCAAAACATATTTAATCTTTAAGAATGTTTCCTTAGCTTTTTAGTTTTTCATGTTCTTAAAGATGTTTTTATTTAAAGTTTTATAAACAAAATTGAAAACGATTTTATACTTGGTATTTGATTTGAAAACTTATCATTCATATTTTTTTCATGATTCTCTTTCATAGACTTTCATGTTTTCATCCTTTATGAATTAATACAAATTTTATCAAGATTATTTTTCTATAACATCATTCTAGTTAGTACATCTTGTTTTCAATTTTTGCGTTTGAACAATGTGTTTATTGGATCATTTTAAATCTCTCGTATGATGACATTATGTGTTTGAGCTTCCGGATCATCTACTTGTGATTTATAATGTATTCCTTATGTGGTTTGATCAAGTTTTATAAAAAGGATTTCTTCTATTGATCAAACATTATATATACTTTGTTTTATATTTGCATATGAGAGGTTATATGTTTGAGCAACCCTCCGGGAGGTTTACCGGATGCTAAAAGCTTTATTTGGGTTGAAACTTGTTTCAAGAGCTTGTTATGTTCAACTCTCTTGCTTTTGTCGAAAATGATACAAGATATACACTTTGAATTTCTTTTAGTATCATTTGAGGCTTTTTATTTGAACCTTCATGAGGTTCATGATTTTAATTTTTTTTTTCATGATCTACTTTTGTTTATATCCAAATAATGATTTATGGTAGAAAATTTATAATTTTTTAATCATTTGATGTTTGATTTTCTTTTAATTTTTTTTGGTTTTAGACTCTTGTGACACTTTGTATTAATGATACACATATGAGTGTTCACTTGGTCTTGTATGTGAGTGGTGTTTAGCACACTTTCATTTATGCTTGCTCACATGTTTGCCATGATCCTTATTGCATAAATTCTTTATGGCTTTTTGATAGCAATATATTCATCTTGATATATTTATATATGTTCTCATTATCTCTTGAATGTGAGTGATTTTTGGCATATTATTTATGCTTGCTCACATGTTTGCCATGATCCTTATTACATAAATTCTTTATGGCTTTTTGATAGGGGGAGCATTCCCCATATTCTTGTTTATACTCACCTATGCTTTATGATAGGGGGAGCTTTCGCTCTCTTATTCTTTTGTTTCCCCATTTTGATGTTGCCAAAGGGGGAAAAACTAGTGGATTGTGAGTATATTTTAAGAGTATTATATTTTATTGTATATCTTATATACTCTTTGTGTAGATTGTTTGTCATCATCAAAAAGGGGGAGATTGTTAGGTCTCATGTTATGAGCCTACATCTTCTAATCTTATTTTAATGATTACAAACAATTCCTAATATTGTTTGTCTAGTGTTTATGTTTCTTATTAGGTATTCTAGACAAACAATGAGTTGGAGGATGGATGGAATAGAGCTTCAACGATGATATCCAATGGAGGTTGGCGGAATGTCGGTGAAGCTATGCAAATTCAAGTTGAAGATCCAAGTTCAAGCTTCATCTTCCTGTGTACCAAGTTGAGCATATTGAAGATCTCATAGCTTGGGTAAATTAGTTTAGGGTTTATATAATGTGTGGTAATTCTATAAGCTCAAACATACACACACACATATATATTTGTGATTTTCGTAAATATAGGTGTTTTTATGAAAAATATGTTTTGGACTATATATACATCATAAACATCGTTTATTATGTCCATACAAATATTTTACAAAGTTTTAAAACTTGGTTTATGTCAAAACATCAAAATTCAAGTATTTCATGTTTTCATGTTTTGGATATTTTTGTAAAATGACAAGTTTTCTCAAATGATAAGTGAAATTCCAAAAATTCCTTTTGTAACATGTTCATTAACATATTTATAAACATTTCCTAAAGTTTCATAATTTTTGGAATTTATTTGTTATTTTTAAAGGTACTTTAAAAATCAGTTTTTCAACATGTACAGTGCCTGTGCACGTTTATAAGTCGACTTATAAACCCTAACAAGTCGACTTATGAGCTCCTCTGGAATGTGCATTTTCTTTTCTGCTGAGTCGACTTATTCATGAACACAAGTCGACTTATGATAAGTCGAATGCAAGTCGACTTATATGTAGATTTTTATGTGGTATTTTCATCTGGCAAGTCGACTCATGTGAATTTTCAAGTTGACTTATACTAAGTCGAATGCAAGTCGACTTATACTAAGTCGAATGCAAGTCGACTTATATATAGCCGTTGGCACAGTAACGGTTAGTTTCCAGCTTTGTTTATTTTAATGTTTTTAAGGGTTTTAGTTGGATTTTTGGGCTGGTTTCTTCAAGCCTATAAATACCCATTTGCATTAACTATTTCCAACTAACAAAGAGGTTTTTAACAAAAGTTTTAAAGTGTTTAAAAGTTTGCTTATTCTCAAGTTTGGGTTTGGTGTTTGTTTACAAAGGAGGAAGCTTACTTGTCAATTGAGGGATTCATCCTCAATCTTCTTCATCCTCTCCTCTGTGTTTATAGAGAAGTTTTTCTAACTCTTTTTTTAGCAATTTTATTATTGATTTTTATATTCTTATTATTGCTAGTTTGTTAATTGAGTTAGAATTTGTTTATACTCATTTTATCACACACACCCTATTTGAGCTTGTAGCATTTCATACATCATATATTGGGTTGTGGGATTGTGATTTGTGAGATTGAACTTACATTGTGTTCTCACCTATTATAGAGAACAATTTATTTGTATTGTGCTAATTGTGAGAGCTACACATTATAATACACTTGTACACCGAGAGGAGTGTGTGGTGAGAGACGGGGTTATCCCAAGAGGAGTGACGTCGGTAGTAAAAGCCTAGAGAGAGGTAGTAAATCCAAGCACTTGAGGGAAATACGGGCTAGAGACCAATACTTAGAGGGTGTAGAGTGTGATTGCAATTGTATGTGTTGTAGAGTTTTCGGTTAGCTAGAAAACCGAGTGTGTAGAGGAGTTCCGGCTTCCAAACCGGGTGTGTCGATAGTGGAGTTCTCCCTGGGAGTGGGGAGCGGAGACGTAGGGCGGAAGGTCCGAACTCCATGATCATATCATTGTGTTTGAGTTGCTTTGGCATTCATTTATACTTGTGCTCATTGCTTATATCGCCTATTGCATCTTGTTTATTTCATCCACTATATTGTTTACCCTTGTGTTTTTTATATATCCTTGCACATATATCATTCATATCTTTTGTGCTAGGATATATTTGTTAACTAATTTTAATCGGCATTAATATCTAATAAGATTAGCAATAACCCTATTCACCCCCCCTCTAGGGTACTTTCAAAAAGTACTTCTTCAGCCGCGTCACCTCTGGCTGCCGCGCTAAAAGGGACAGTTACTGATCGGTTATTTTCTTCAGTTATCATCCAAGGAGACTATAAATGCCCTCCTAGGGCATCATTGATTGGGGGGCAAATTAGGGAGAGCAATTAAGATAGAGAGCAGTTTGAAGCATAGAGACTTGGGCTTTTGATAATTTAGAGGAAGAGAGAGAGAGAGTTTTTACCTTTTATAAACAATGTTTGGTGATTCCTAGAAATCTAAGCTTAGACTTGATCTTTGGAAGAGTAAACATCTTACATCGATAAGATATTCATTTTAAATTCTTACTTCGATAAATAAAGGAAGAATCTCTAAACCCTTTCACAATCTGTGATTTGGTGGTCCACGAGTCAAAGCACTCCCGACACAGGCAAAGTCCCACAAAACAGGCGTCGAAAAACGATTTCTGTGTTATTTTCCAAGAGAGTTGTAATTTGCCTATTTTTCATTGTAATTCTCTGTAAACGATTTAAGTTTTAATGGAATCAACAATGGAAACGACTTTCGATGAAAAAAAACACCAGTCAACGCATTGCAATGAAAAGTTAACGCCGGGCGATCCGAAACCCTAAGGTCAACGCCGATCAACGCATAATCCTAAGGTTAACACCGGTCAACGTGTAATCCTAGGTCAATGTCATTCAGCATGTTATAATGAAAAGTCAATGCCAGACGATCCGAAACCCTAAGGTCATTGCCAGTCAACGCGTAATCCTAGGTCAACGACAGCCAACGCGTCGTGATGAAAAGTTAACGCCGGGCGATCCGAAACCCTAAGGTCAACGATAGTCAATGAGTAACCCTAGGTCAATGCTAGTCAACATATTGTGATGAAAAGTCAACACCGGACGATCCGAAGCCCTAAGGTCAATGTTGGTCAATGCGTAACCCTAGGTCAGCGACAGTTAACGTGTTGTGATGAAAAGTCAATGTTAGGTGAGCCGAAATCCTAATGTCAATGTTAGTTAACACGTAATCCTAGGTCAACGCTAGTCAACGCGTTACGATGAAAAGTCAACGCGTTGCAATAAAAGTCAATGTCGTTCAACGCATAGCCCTAAGTCAATATATTATGATAGGGATAGTCAATTCTAAGTCAACTTGATGACACGAGCTAAAAGATGAAAAGTCAACACCGGATGATCCGAAATCCTAAGGTCAATACCAGTCAACGCGTAACCCTAGGTCAACGTCAGTCAACGCGTTATGATAAAAAGTCAACACCATTCAACGTATAGCCCTAAGTCAATATATTATGATAGAGATAATCAGTTCTAAGTCAACTCGATGACACAAGTTAAAATTAACTCACTAGTTTTTGATTCGAGACTTCGACGATGGACAGACGATAAACACAGCACCAGAAGAATTTTAGCTATTCGTTAAAATATTGAATAGACTAAAAATTAAAGGAGTCAAGAGTTAGAGCTAACGATAGGTCCTTTTATACCGACTGAAGGTTGGACTGATCATATCCAAAGTATTTTAGGCTCATCTATAAAAAAACAAAACTGAAACACTTTGGAGGGGTATCCGTAGGCGTTAAAAATATTACCTATCAGTCCTCGCACATGGCACGAGATAGAAAGAAGATGAAGAACATCGCTGTCCGAGTCACATAAGCTCATTTGATGACGACAAGCATATGAAGTAAGTCGATGAACCATGCGAAGTAACGAAACTTCGGAATAACGGAAACCCGAATAGATCGGGAGCTACGAGTCACTTACGAAAGACGAAGCACCCATCGTGTCCTATTTACTCTATATATGATTCAATCATGGAAGCTCGTAGATCTCCTTATCGGCTTTCCGAGGCATTTTGAATTGCGTGATTCTGAGTTCGGACGATGAAGATAAGGCGAAAATGGACAGAACATGCCAAACCAAGCTCAAGACAAAGCTAAGACACCCATAGGTGTCTCGGTCAAGCCTTGGCCGAGACACCCACAGATGTATGTAGCCCCCGAAAGCAGTTTTTGGCATATTTAAGCTGTTTTTTGACCGTTAACCGTCTAGATTTATTCCAACTGATAAAATATCATCTAAGAACATGGTTAAGTGGTTATAACTAAAGATAAGAGTGAATTAATCATTCTTATTTAGAAATAGAGGTCCCAAAGCCTATAAATATAGCCACATGGCCTTTATTTTTTTAGATCTAGAATTCTCGAGCGTTGGCGAAGCCCTACTAGATTGATAACTAAAGAAGCATGAATTTTAGAAAAGAGGAGGAGATCAGATCAAGTTCATCTGCATAAATAAGAGGAGCTTGTCAGATCTACACTTCCTAATCTTTTGCCTTAAGATTGCCCTGTTGTGATGTTCTCGAGAAGAGTGATTATCTCGCTATTGCTGAGATAATTGCTTCGGCTTCCTGATTCCTTTGGGAATCAATGAAGCTCCAGATCTGATCTGATCGTTTGGTGGTCCACGGATATTAATGTTTCCGTCACAGGCCAAGATCCTACACAACCAGTGAGCGATAAACACCTATTACGCTGTTTGATGAGAGTTGTACTTTTTTTAATTTTTATTATGTAAGGGTCTTATAAAAAGACTAATCTTTTTTTGTTTTCATTGTAATGTTTGAAGTTGTAATGAACATAGTAATGAATAAATCAACTTTCTCCCCAAACAGCTGGCATTCAAACGATCTCCCCTATTGAAATCATTCCACTTGCTCCAAGCGCGGGTTCAGATATTTCCTCATTCGGAGGGTGATTTTGAGAGATGAGTGAGTCAAAATGCGTACCTCTTCTAATGACCTGCGTACTTTATCTCCTTTTAGTGAAACTAAAGGAAGTGGGTGCAAGTAGTAGAGTTGTCGAATCCACCGCTGCCACTGAAGGTAAAGTTGATTTCTATTTTGTGTGGGCTCATACACATATATATATGTTCATAATTCAGCCTATTCTATAGATGTCATGATGAATGAACACACGGAAGGGGAGACCACTTGTGCTGCTGAGGTTAAGAATTTCAATGAGCACAACCTTGATCTTGACTTTTTAGAAGATGACTATTAGTATATCTCCGATTTATTGTTGGGGAAAACTCCTGATGCAGCTACAAGACCAACTGCTAGAGCTGGTTCAACTGAAGTAGGTTCTTCTGTAGGTATGGATTTTACTCTGTAATCTCCATTTTCTCTTTGTCAATTAACTTTAAATATTTATATAGGGGTTTTAATCGTAGGACTAGTTGCCAAAACTGATACAACTACTATTATCGGGATATCTGATCAGCCTGAGGTCTTGGCTTCTTGTTGTTGGCAGGACACAAGGCCGAGGCTCAATCATTGGTTCATGAGTCTCAAACCCTTATCCCTTTGGATTCGACAAGGAGAGAAGCTATCACCGCCACCAAGGCTAGTCCCGCTACAATAATTATGAGACAAACTGAAAAAAGTTGGTACATCGACAGTTATTGCATCCAAAACGTCTCCATCTGTTCATGAGGTTGAAAGGGTGGAAACAAGCGTAGGACATCAAACCGATGTAGCCTCGCCTTGAGCTAGTGAGTTTTACCAGTTACCTATTTTAAAATTTTGATTAATAGTCCAGAATGCTTATTCCATTTATCTTTTACTTGTAGAACCTTCATTACTAATCAAGTCTATCCAAACGCTGATGTCGGACGAAGACCCAGATAAAGCTATTATCTGCTCTGATCTCCATAGCTTCATCTCTTTCTTAAACATCATGATTGATCAAATTCTTCTTAAGGGGTCATCTTTTGACAATTTTAGGAGATCCCTCAATCAGCATGTGCTGGGGATTAGAGAAGAAGGATATTCTGACCTGGCTGATTCCATTGAAGCATAATTGATTCATCTAAAATTGGAGATCGAGCATCTGAATGACCTTCAGGCTAGCGGTGCTTCTTCTTATATAGCTACCCGAATAGACTTAAGGCTGAGGGCGTGGCATGATTCACAGAAGACAACTGAACTCGGACTTTGGAGATTATGAAGTCGTGTGACCCAGATGAGGGTGAACATCGCCAAGAAGGTTAAATCTAAGGTTGATTTGCTTCAAGCTTTGGAATTGCATCAAGCCAAGAAAGCTCGCCTAGAGAAAGAACTTGAGGAAGCCAAGGACACCCAAAGTATTTTGGAGATTGATTTGGCAGAAGTGGAGCGTGCTCATAAGAAAAACTTTGACCAGCTAGAACTCCAGGACAAAAAGCTTATTGAGACGGAACAATAGGTTGTCATAGCTCAGAGTACCAGTGAAGAATCCCTAAAAGCTAGCCTAATGACAGAATTCGAGCAAGCTTACATAGAAGAACTCTCCAAGCTAGAAGCATAAATCCGTAGTTATAAGCTGTTTTTAGATTAAAAACATTTCTCTTATATCGTCACTTCTTTTGTATTTTTTAAGTTCTTCTCATGAATAAAGTAAACTTTTTTTGCTCATTTGAGTCTTATTATGATTACTCATTCTTGTTCAGAATAAATAAACATAATACTCATAGGATTTTTGGCAAATACTCAGCCGTCAACGGATTTGATGTACCTTTACTCATCATCGTTTGAGTCGGGCTAGCATGTAGATTGTCTAGATCCATTCTACATGTAATGTTGTACTAAATGAATAAAATCTTTTAGATTTTATGCTACCATATTAAATATATAGGCTCCATGTGTTACATGTAGGCTTATCTCTAATAAGGGATTGAGCTAACGTCTCCCATGCATAAAAGGCAAGGATTCAAATATTATTAACTTAACAATAATCACCGCCTATGATATTAAATACGTAGGCTTTATTGTTTTTACGGGAACGCACCACCCGACAGCGTGTATTAGACGCAGAGTTATCTCTAATAAGGGATCGAGATAACATCCCCCATGCATAGAGGGCATGGATTTTGGTGTTGAAAAATTATGTCTTCTCTTGGGGCAAAGACGAACCCGATGTCGGAGAGGAAAAAAATTATATTCTATCTCCTGATCTCTTTTTTATTGATAGAGATGAACCAAATGCTAAGAGGAAAAAATTTATATTCTATCTACTAGTCTCTTTTTTGTTGATAGAGATGAACCCGATGAGGGAGAGGAAGTATTTTATATTCTATCTCCTGCTGTATGGAAAACTCAAAGTGGGATCTTCACTTCGAGAATCCTAAAAGGTAAAACTAAGAGTGAGATCTCCACTCTGAGAATCGAACAGATCTAGGTAACTATAACTTTTATAGTATTAGTTACCCAGTCTGAAGATGAATTTCTTATTTATCAAGATGAAATTCTAACTTCAAACAAAGCTGTAGACGTTTGACTAAAGAGGAATTGATGGAAGTCTTTCGTTTATCGAAAGGGAATTCCGATTCTGAAAATAGACCTCTCTTTCATGGAAAGAATCAAGAGGGGATTTTGGCTTTGTCTCTAACTATAAACAGGTTTGACCAAGTGGGAGTTGAGATAATTCCATCTTTTATAGGATTGATTGTTCAAATTGGGAGGAGGCCTATTCGTTTATCAAAAGGAGATCTCGGTTTTAAAAGTGGATCTCTCGTTCGTTGAAAGAATCGAGAGGAGATTTTGGCATTGGTCCTAACTATTCAAAGGTTTAACCAAATAGGGGTTTTAGATGACCTTTAACTGTTTAAAGGTTTGATCGCTCGATTTGGATGTAAGTATTTCGTTTATTGAAAGAGAATTCTGATTTTGTAAGTGGACCTCTCGTTTATAGAAGGAATTGAGAGGAGATTTTAGCTTTGGCCCTAATTATATATAGAAATGTTTGACCAAGAAACAGTGAGAGTGGAGGTACAAATAACAGTGAAAATGTTGACTTGTACAAATCACTTAATTGGAGTTTTCGATGTCAAGTGGTAAGATCTTGACAAGAGAGAGGTTTGATAATCACCATGGACCATCAAATTGAAACTTTGGATGTCGTGTCAGGACTTCAACAGTGGGAGTGTTAAAGGCTTAGACATAGTGGGAGTTTGAATGGATTTAACCGTGAAGAATTTTGGTGGACCCATTGTTAATTAATTTGATCAGTAAGGGATTTTATGGTGGAGGATCGTGAATCATTAAGTACTCCACAATTATATCCTGAGAGTTTCTTAAGGAAAGATTGACCATATACGGTCGTTGAATCACATCTCAACGAAAGAGTGCTTGGAAAGTCGCAGTGAGAGGATTTTAATCATCTTGAAAACAATTAAATAGCCACAGTGAGAGATTCTTAATTATTTTTATAATAATTAAGAATGAATTATTCAGATGATTAGCTTCTATTTGGAATAATCAACCGATTTTGGATTATCCTTAAAAATACCGTGTACAGTATTATCTAGGAACTTCCCATTTATATAGGTTATCCCGAACGTACTAAGGGTAGTACATCTTCAGTAACTTCTAATTTATTAGCATCAGGAGTTTGTGGTCATCTTAGGTGATCAGACGATATGCACTATTTGAATAGACTGTCTCTATTACAAATAGCCCTTCCTATTTGAGTTAAAATTTGCCTTTTTCTTAGAATTGAGTATCATTGGTCGCCGGACACCAAGAATCAAGTCTCCTTTCTTGAAGCTTCATTGTCGGACTTTCTTATCAAAGGCCCTGGAAATTCTGGCTTGGTAAAACTCGATTTGTTTTGAGCTTCTAAGCATCTTTCGTCTAACATCTCGAGTTCTTCAAGACATTTCTGATGTTGTTCTTCTGTCTTCATGTCCGTTGCGAGGGCGATGCAGAGGGAAGGAATTTAGATTTCCAACGGGAGGATGGCTTCACACCCGTATACTAGGAAATACAGAGTTTTTCTAGTAGGCATGCAGACGGTGGTGCGATAGACCCAAAGAGCTTCACCAAGTTTGTCATCCCAGTCCCGCTTATTGGTTCTTACAAGCTTAAACAAAATCTTTATGATCATCTTGTTGAAAGCTTCAGCTAATCCATTCATGGTGGGATTATATGTTGTTAAGGAAACATCTTGAATTTTGAATTTTTCACATAATTTGATGAAGGCGTTACTTACAAACTGAGGGTCGTTGACATATAATTCGTCTCAGAACACTGTATCAGTAGATAATATGGTGCTTGATGAATTTGACGATATCGTTTGTCTTTACTTCTTTAAGTAAAATTGCTTCAGCCCACTTGGAGAAATAATCGGTGATTGCTAAAATAAAATGAGCACCTTTGGCGGATGGAGGAAAAATAGGACCAACAATATCCATTCCCCATATCTCGAATGACCATGAAGTATCCGAAGGGTGCAAATGCTCCAAAGACTGGTGTATATAGTCTGCATGTATTTGACACGCGTGACACCGTTGAGCATAGTTAATTACGTCCTTGATCATGGTTGGCCAGTAATATCCCATTCTTCTGAGTCGATCATAAAGTTTGGGACCGAGTTGGTGCGCACCGCATGTTCCATCGTGCGCTTCTTTGAGTGCTTCTTCCACCTCTTTGGTTGAAAGACACCGTTGTAGCAAACCGTTGTATGCATGATGGTACAACATTTGAATCGCTGTATTGTAATGGAATCTCTGTGCGCTTCGTCGGACTGAGTCCTTTTCCTTTATATCTTTCGGTAAAATACCATGCAAGACATAATCAATAATGAGGAATCACCAATCTTGATGCTCAAGTTTGATTTTAGTCGAGTGTACTTCTTTGATGTCTAAAGCGCAATTTGGTATAAAAAGTCGGTGAGTTCTCACCGTAACCAGTTGTTCTGTCTCGAGAGGCTACGTCAAAGATATCACTAATGCAGCCAGTGCATCTGCATATGCGTTCTGGAGATGCGAGATGTACTCGATGAAGAATTTTTTAAATGGGTCTGCTATTTTGATGGTCACCTGGTGGTACAGGATCAGGTCTTGGTTTCTAATTTCGTACTCTCCTCGAACTTGATTGATTATCTGTTAAGAATCACCAAAAGCTTCAAAATATTTGACCCCAAGTTCTTTGACGAAACTGAGTTCGATGAGCAGAGCATTGTATTCAGCTACATTATTGGAGCATGACTCAGTAAATGAATAGGCTTAAGGCAATACATGTTTCTCTGGGGAAACTAGGACGATTCCAACCCCTGAAGATATTTTCGAACATCAGGGAGTGCTCACCACATTAGTTGCTTCGGAAGCCTTGTCAAAGTACAATTGTCACACTTGATGATGCGAAGTAGTATTGACTTTGTGGGTTTCATCCGGTTAATCTTCATATAATTGAGCTGTATCCTTCGCAGTGTTAGCTGCTAGAAGATTACAAATTGCTTGCCCTTTCACCGACTTCTGTTGCTTAAAATTCAGGTCATACTAAGATAGGAGTAGGACCCATCTTGCTAACCTCCAATTCATTGAAGCCGGTTGAGTCATGAACTCCCGGGCTGGGTTGACATTGGAAATAACGTAGATCGTCTTTCTAACCAGGTAATGTCGCATTTTTTGGATAGTGAACATCAAAGCGAGGCACTCCTTCTCGATCATGGGATATCGAGATTCAGCCCCTATCAAAGTACAACTTAGATAGTACACTGCCTGTTCGTGACCGTTGGCATCATCTTGTGTAAGTAAAACACTTAATGAGTGGTTCGTCGCTTTGACATAAATAAAAAATGGTTTAACCAATTTTGGTGCAACAAGGACTAGAAGATTCACCAGATATGCTTTGATGTCTTCAAATACTTTTTGACAGGCATCATCCCAAATAAATAATATACCCATCTTTGTGAGCTTGGAGAATGGTTGTCATTTTCTAGAGAGGTTAGAGATGAACCGGTGAATATAAGTGAATCGTTCTTACAATCCCCTGAGTTCTTTGAGTTTTTTCGAAGGTTGTAGTTCATGTATTACCTTCACTTTATCGAGATTAATATGAATTCTCTTTGTGGTCATGACAACTCTAAGGAATTTACCGCTGGACATTCCCAGAAAAGATTTGGTAGGGTTCATCTTCAATTGGTGATTCCACATGAGATCGAATATCATCCTCAGGTATTTAATGTGGTCATATTTATTGCGGCTCTTGATGACTAAATCATCAACATAACATTCGACGGTCTTTCGGAGATGTTCCTGGAAGATTTTAGTCATTGCACGTTGGTATGTGGCACCCGTGTTCTTCAAACCGAAGGGCATGACCGTGTAACAGAATACGGCAAGGGGCATTCTGAATGCGGTATGTTTTTCATCATCAGGGTACATCTTGATTTGATTATAACCCAAAAATCCATCCATAAAGGACATCCTCTCGAATCCGCATGTGTTGTCAATGATGACATCCGTGATCGGAAGAGGAAAAGACATCCATGATCGAAAGAGGGAAATCATCCTTTGGGCAAGCGGTGTTTAGATCTCTAAAGTCAATGCAAATCTTAATTTTTCTATTCTTTTTAAGAACCGGGACAATATTCGCTAGCCACTTGGGATGTTGTTCTTCCCTGATGAAGGCTAAATCGATCAATTTTTTGACTTCTGCCTCAATTGCCTCCATGATCTATGGATGAAACCGTCTCTGCTATTGTTTGATAGGTTTAACATCTGGTTTGATGTTAAGGCGATGCATTGCGACATTTGGGTCAAGTCCTGGCATGTCCTCATAATTCCAGGAAAAAACATCGATATATTCCTTAATGAGGGAAATCAACTCTTCTTTCTCGTCTGGTGGAAGACTGTCACTAATAAATATAGGTTTCGGAGTGAACTTGTTGCTTATGTTCACTTGGATCACTTTATCTTCGGTGAGAGGTTCCCTTTATTCGAATCGATCACCATATTACATATTCAAGTGATGGATCCAAAGGTCTTCCCAACTTGGCATTTGATCATTTTCCTCCGTTGTGGCAGGATCAACCATAGCCATGCTCGACATTAGGCATTTGAACATTTTCCCAAGGCTGACATCAAAATCCTAATCTATAGAAGCTGATGAATATCCATCTTTACTCGGATTGGATGACTGGTTGATGACTTGCTAACAACATTCATCGTCAGATGAAGAAACATAACCTAGACCTCTCCTATATTTATAATAATTGTCGGGCTTCCCTCTTGGTACATAGGCAGGATGGGGTGGAACCCAGATACCTTGATCAAAACGAAGACCTTCATCGAGTGTGAGGTTGTATCCTTGCTTCTTGATAGAGTCACATGCTTGTGAGTTGTATCTGAAGAAATGTCATCCGGACCCTTCATCATCAGTATTGATTTCCAAGAAGAGGTCGGAGGGTAGGGATGACTCCCCTTTACCAAAGATTATTATTTTTCATTCCCTATCTTTGCAGGTAGGACAAGGGTTATTCTCAAGGAGTCTTGGATGCATTTCTTCATCATGCAAGATGACCAAAGTGGTATGTGTATGTCAGGGTTATCATATAGTTCCTACATTACATTAGTAAGACAAAGCGAGTACCCTAAATCGTTATGTATTATATGATCGGTAAGTTGCTAGTTACAACTTTCGTCTGACGATTCACCATCGTCAAGATCGATTACAAGATGTTTAATGTCATTGAATACAAGACATTCATCATAATCGAGTCCGGTTTCGGTATCAGATTCTTCTTCGCTATCCGTACCTTGGACCAATGGTTTAGTATCAGATTCAGCATCGTAAAGAAGAGAATCGATAAAGGAAATTTTTAACCCCTTAAACGGTTGCTTATCCATGACCACTATCTTGACCTTATTATTAGTGTTAACATATTTTAGACACTGATGAAGGGTGAAAGGAACTATAGCATTGCTATGGATCCAAGGTGGAACCAATAGCAAATTATAAGAAGTTTCAGCATCAATCACATAGCATGTGACCTTGGACTTCAAATCTCCAAGATAACATTTCACTTAGATTTTTCCCAGCGACCTAGATCCACTGGTATTGAATCTATTGATTATAGTGCCTGTGGAAGCTAATTTACTGGCGGGAATTCCAAGATGATTTATCAATCAGAGTAGCATGATGTTAACAGAGGAACCCGGATCGACTTGGACCCGGTTGACAATGCCGGAGCCAATGTATCCGGTGAAATACAAAGGCCTGTCATGTTTTAAATTCCTCACTTGCATATCTTTTTTGGTAAAAGTAATGCAAGGGAATTATGTAGCCGTGAGGTTATAGTGTTAAACTGATGACCTTGGCTCCTCAGGGGTTAGCTTAATTTGAGTGAGAAACACATCAAAATTAGCCAAGGCATATTGTAAAGCTTCCCTAGTGTCTTTCGAGATGCACAACAACTTATATAAAATGATCCTCGCTGGGATGTTGACCAATTGAGCCCTGACATCAAAGCAATATGGATTATTCAAACTTTCCGGTTTATCTCTTCCAATCGTCGATTGAAACGAGACTACTTCGGAACTTGAACCCTCTTTGTGCTGAAGCTCTTTCTCCTTTTGTTTGGTAATTGGCTGCTGCTAGGGTTTTCGAGCAAATGTAGGTGGAGTTGTAACCATCCCCAGTTCATCCAATGTTTTAGCATTTGGATCAGAAGCATCAGGATACTTGTACTGATATTCATTCCCACTCCTGTTAGCAAAGACTTTGTGTTCCTCTTCAGAAAGTGGAAAAGTATGGAAGCTTTCGTCATCTTTCTAAAGGATTACAGTAGCAGGACAACAATATTTGCCTTTGTTCTTGGCCTTCTTTTTAGAAGAGGATCCTGCCCACAGTTCAACTCTAAGCAGATCTGGATGGACCCAAAGAACTTCGCAGTTAGGTGCAGTGTATGGTAAGAGTCCCTTCTAATGCTGCCCATGAAGGTCGTCGTTCACTACCTTCATCTCTACCTTCGACACAGCCTCTGGTTGGAACTACGATAGAGGGACGAGGCCGAAACTGATGGACACTGCATTCACACTCACTTTCTTTTCCTTGGGCTTCACAGTTATAATACTAGCATCGATCAAGGCTTGAATTTGATCTTTGAGGACATAACAAGCCTTCGTAGGATGGTGGACTCTTCTATGATAAGCATAATACTTTAGATCCAAGGTTTTCCTAGCTTCCTCTTCATTCGTGATTGGTGATAGCTTGATCTTGTTGTATCCAAGAGATACTTGTAGATAGACAACACTTTATCCTCTTTAAAGGAATACTCTTTCGGGAATCTAGGTTCTGAAGACTTTGGTTGCCTTGGAGGTTGCTGTGCTTGATGTTATAATTGTAATGATGACTGCTATGTTGACTGCTGCTATGGCTATCGTTATGTTGTTTGGTGGGCATCAATAGTATTTGCGGGACCCTTTCCTCTGCCTTGAGGATTAAAATTCTACTTTTGATGATTGGCTACCGGCTGACTCCACTCAAGCTTCTTTCTCTTAAGGAAGCGTTCGGCCTGTTCACCATGCATCTTCAATTCTTTCTAGGACTTGGAAGGCACGACCCCATGGATTCTAGAGCATCCAAAGAGAGATTATTGTAACACGTTTAGAGAATGAACTCTTCTGTGACCGGGTCTCGATAGTTCATCACCTTATTCCAGAAACATTTGATGAAGTTGTCAACTGACTCTCCATATTTTTTACTTCTCATCTGGCAAAGTTTTAATTGATACTTTGGTGTCATCATCGAAAAAATTAGCGAGGAATAAGCTTTTCATATCATCCTAGCTGTTAATACTTCCAGGCTTAAGACGTCAGTACCAATCAAAAGCAGTCTCGTGAAGGGTGCCTGTGAATGACTGGGCCATCACAACTTCATTTCCAGAGATCACACCCAAATGAGACTTGAAATAAATTAAGTGTTGAGTGGGTGAGCCTTTACCGTCAAATAGAGTGAAGTTAATCAAACTGAATTTTGGTGGATATGGAATTGACTTCCACTCCCTCGGATATGGGCATGGAATACCCGTCTTCTTTACTTATTGAGCTGACATCAAAGTATTGATTTTGTTCTCTAGCTTTTTCATTTTCTTGTCCTCTCCAGTACTTTTCTTTGGGGGATGTTGAGGAGGTTCAACTGGACCACCCCCAGTGTTATTGTCATTGGGAGGAGGATCGGCCAAGATATGCTCATCTACCTCTGAATCACTATCAATTGTATTCATTCGAACCAGCATAGTATTATGCCAGCTAGACTCAACCCGCTGACTTGACTCAGGTTGTAGACAGGATTGTTGAGTTTACAATTCTCTCATCTGCTATATGGTTAACTCCATATCCATTTTCATCTCAGCTCTGATTTCTTCTTGCTACTTAGCCAGAACTTCTTACAGCATTTGAGCTAATTGATTAGGTGTGATGGTGAATGCCTCTCTAGCCTGTCCTATACTAGACATTATGTCATCGGAGATAACTATAGAACAAGTATCTGAGAGCTCCTCATCTGAAGATAATCCATCATGCATTCTTCTGTAATCTCTACGTCTAGTAGTCCTTAGCTGTAGCTGTGACATTATTTGAGAAAGCCCCTGATCAACTCTTCCTTCTGGAGAAAAATCAGGATCAGAGTTGGTTGAATATCATTTTCCTCTATCTGTCATATTAATGGTGACCTCTGGAAGCTCATCATCTTGAACGACATATCTTCTCTTGCGAAAACACCTCGGCTTGGGCTTTGATGCTTCAATAGAAAGTCTTTGGAATATAGAGACTCTAGGTGGTGAGGTTTTGGAGCAGCTACATTCAGATAATACTGCTTTGATGAGCCTCTCACATGCACAATAAGGACTCGTTTCTTGAACATTTATCTTTCGAGACTTATTCATACTTTTAGCCTAATAGTACAACTCATCGGGATGATGACCGAAGCAACCTATCGACTATTGGTGTGGTTGAGCCTTGTTGACATTCTCAAGATGACTTGCCGTCGCCTTTGATCGATCTAAGATCATATTAGGAGTTGCACGTTTAGAACTACCCTCTTACGGGTATGGAGTCTTAACGTGCTCCTGAGTTTTGATACAAACTCTCAAGCGTGTGGAAATTAGAATTTTCCCCTACTGGGATTGCTTTGATTTGGAGAGAGAACACGAACAACCCCCTGCAGAAGTAGTCAATTGGGATTTATTTACTGGACCCAAGTGTTCTTTGACTGGAGATTTACCTCAATCCTCATGCAAAGGACCAAGGCGATCCGCCATTATAATTTCGAACTTTGATAGGTCAGGACTAACTCAAAGCTTTACTGGTGGAGTAGCATATGTGGTTGTAGCAGATGAGCGAGGAGCAGACATCGACGGAGTTGAAGGAGAGCCCTCGGGAGATATACTTTGTTCGAGACATGTGCGTGTGTCTCAGATATGGTAAAACTGCTAGTATCACAGATAAGGTCCCTTTGTCCTAGACACTCGTAAGTGTCTCGGTTGAAGGAAGTATCCGGCAATTCTGATTTTCGCACAAGTTCAGATTTTAGGGTCCAAACTTTGTGAGCTCTCTGTGATTCTTTAGACACAATTTCCTTCTTCCCTTCTTGTGTTTGTTGCAAAAGGACACGAGCATGAGTGGCATTTGCACGATGCTTTTGAATGCGTTCTTTAAGGGTCGAACATGCTCTTTTGATGAGAACCATTCCTCTACCGTTAACTTAGCAAAAGTACTAGTGGTTTGTCGTTGAGACAACTGGACCACTCGTTGTTTTCTCGATTCTAGATCCGCATAGTAGCGAACCTCATCGACTTGTTCCAAGACCTTAGCCACTTGACGAGCGTGGCGCTAACGTTGTCTCTGACGAGCCCTCTTCGTCAGTGCTGGTGGACTATTATGAGCAGAAGTTCTGGCCTTGTTGATTGTCGGAGAAGCGTTGTGAGGGGAAAGCCTCAACAACAATCGGGCGAGAGCCTTCACCTGTAGCCTTCATTGGAGTTGAAGACCGGAAAACCTTCTTCGAAGATGAAATCTTCCTGTATTTTCAAGATAAGGAAGATCTTGAAGATGAGGATGATAGATACTCCACAAATTTTGCTTGGTCGTACTCGTATTCCATCATAGATTCAGCCGGTATCTTGATCAGCTGTGACACGATGGTCTCGACGGCGAGACCGTTGGCTCTCACTGTGGTCGCGAGTATGTTTGGGTCAAAAATTAGTTTATTTATTAAACTCATTACAACTCGTTTATCGATTATAATGAATTTTGAGAAATAAATATTTTTATAAGACTTCTCATTACAAACGAGTAACTTCCTAGAAACCCACACAGGAACGTTTATCGTTTGCTGCTTGCGTAGGATCTTTGCCTGTGCCGGGGGTGTGTTAGCCCGTAGACGACCGAATCACATATCTAAGTTGAACCATGAAGAAGGCTTAATATTGATGTTTTGTTTTAGAAATAAAGACAAAAATGAATATCTTAGCAAAGTAAGGTAAAACACTCTTCTCGAGATTAAGTCAAAGCTTAGATCTCAAGGAATAGCAAGAGCTCTGAAAGGCTTGCACGTGATGAAGATTCTCTTTCTCCCTTGCTTAGAATGCTCAAATCTCTGCTCTATTCTACTCACTAATGCTCTGTCCTCATCAGTAATGGTCATAGGAGAGTATTTATAACCCATAAGAATCGTAACTGAAGTCTAAAGTTGAAAAGAAACTGTATCGAAGAACATCTATTTCCTAGACACTCGCGGCTGTCTTAAAAACATGGCTTATTTCTGGTAGTTTTGTAACTGCTTCAACCATATTTTAATGTTATTATTTTGACAGTTATTGGCATGATTTCTACTTGTAACGTCTCCCCCATGTTTTAATACCTTAGTTGATCTTTGGCTTTAGATGATCCTTTATAACTTAGATAATAACGTTTATCACCTTCTCTTTATCTTGAGCTACGTTTGATAATCTATAGGTAATTTTTGAGGCCTACATTAACTCCATCATATTACTTGTTCATATCTTCTTTAGAATCTCACTTTGTTCCCAAGAATTTGTAAGTAGCTCTATCTAGTCTAGGTCGGACAACGGTAATGTAAGAAGAAATGATGGTCTTAGAAAGAAAAGGGACTTGGGATCATGTTTCTCTACCACCAAGGAAGAAAGCGGTTGGCTGTAAATAGGTTTACACTGTCAAAATAAATCCAGACGGCTCTCTAACTCGGCTTAAAGCTCGATTAGTTACGAAGGGGTATTCACATACATATGGCCTTGATTATGTTAATACATTCTCTCCTGTAGCTAAAATGACATATGTCCGCATTCTTATTTTGCTTGCTGCTCGCTATCACTTGTCACTACATTAGTTGGGTGTTAAAAATACATTCCTTTATGGTATTCTTGATGAGGATGCTTATATGAAGCAACCATTATATTTTGTTACTCAGGGTAGTGTGGTAAGGTTTGCACGTTAAAAAAAATATCTTTATGGTTTGAAGCAATATCCGAAGGCTTGGTTCAGATGTTTTGCTGCACTTGTGTCACGCCCCGCTTCCTAAAATACCAGGGAATCGGGACGTGAACAAGCCCGCGACGTATTAGATTGAGAAGAAATATACTCTATTTTTTTTTCTCTTTTCTTTTCTTCTCAATCCAATACGCTAAGCGTCTGGAAATAAGTACAATACGAAGTTACAGGTCCCCGATCACACATAGCAAGAATATAAAGACAACCCAGAATAAAAATAGATATATCATCAATGGTAAATCATCCCAGACATAAACATATGGGTCAAACGTACCCTTATTACAAAACAGGTCCAGACAGAAATAAAATAACTAAATCTATCATCAAACTAAAGAAAAGTGCGGTAAAAGAATTTTAATATCCAACTACTACTATAGAAGAAAAAGTCTAAGCTTCAGATTGTTCTTCTGATCCATCTTGAAGACCTTACTGCTGCAAATCCTCTGGCTCCTGTACTATCCCGAACTGAGGCTGTCCGTCTCCTAAATTTGACGTACACCCAGAAAATAGGAGTATGTCAGCGTGTGGAATACACGGCAAGATCCCCCAAAGCAGGAACAAATACAATAACAATAATGACAATATATGCATGGTCAATGCTATAACAGAAATAGAAATAGAATATGTGATGATAGTAATAACAATAGAGGCGTGCAACTGGAATACTAATAATCAGACGAATCCAAAAATCAACCAAGTAACAAGATCATGCAGGTAGCGATCAGAAACCATCCAAGCAACAAGATCATGCAGGTAGCGATCAGAAACCATCCAAGCAACAAGATCATACAATAGATTGAATTAATATTTAAAAATTTACAACAAGAGACGGAGTACGTCGAGCGTAATAATCCAAACAAGAAAACCCTCATGTATATACCATATATCTCAAATTGTAGATAATTAAATATTAACCCCAATCTATGTATGAAAAGAACACAGCTAGCCATCCTACCATAACTCACTAGTTCACATCTCACTAGAGTCAAGGTTCATATTCTCGGATAACCAATTGTTCACCAAATCATTTACGTACAACTTTTCACTACCCCCTAAGACCCACGCCAGCGCTACACAGGAATATCGCTGGTGCGAGCCTGGAAATAATCAATAATCACAATATCATATCACCTCAGACCCACCCCAACGCTACACAGGAATATCGTTGGTGCGAGCCTGGAATAATCAACAATCACAATATCATATCACCTCAGACCCACCCCAACGCTACACAGGAATATCGTTGGTGCGAGCCTGGAATAATCAACAAGCATAATATCACATCTCCTCAGACCCACCCCAACGCTACACAGGAATATTGTTGGTGCGAGCCTGGAAATAATCAACAATCAATATCACTGCACCTCAGACCCACCCCAACGCTACACAGGAATGTCGTTGGTGTGAGCCTGGAATAATCAACAATACCATCCGATCACCTCAACCAAGAATTCCCCATCTCAACTCTTCTAGCTTTTCTAAGTCAACAAATCACAGGTATCTACGTCCTATACACGACACGCTAGGCCACTAGGAACATGAACTACTAACGGTTATCAATAAAACAAGAAATAATAAATAAATATAACTATTTTATGCAAATCATATGATGAACATGACTTTATAGACTAGCGATGAATTAGGTGCGCATATATGACATGAGTGAGTATAAATAAGAGTGTTAACCTGTCGGTGTCAATGTACATGAAATGTCGTGTGCTACAACTATCAATCACACGGTCATAATACAAAATAATCTTTTTCTAAAATAACTTTTTCTAAAAAAATTTATCATTCTAAATAATTTCCTTCCACAACATAAATTCAAAAATATTATAATTATTCTAAAATAACCTCGTCATAAAAATAAATTCTTTAATCTATTATAATTATCATGAAAATACTATTTATCACATAATTAAAATTTATTTAATATTATTCATCACATCCACACAGATAATTTACCACAAATTAACATAACAGATAATTCATAATTTATAGAAAAATAGTTCTGAGCAAGCAGGATCTTGCCTCGGGTACGTCGAGCAAATCGACGTCGACGTGCGGGTCGGATCTGACGTTGGTGGAACGCGGCGGCAAACTCCGGTCAGCGTTGGCGGTGGTGGAGAACTAGCCGGGAGGGACGTCGTCGGAGGGTTGTTGCTGGAGGTCGT